>NC_044031.1:399398011-399998011 GCF_901765095.1 Microcaecilia unicolor | reverse complement strand
GAAGTCTCAATGCATAGTTGAGATGATGGTGCAGGGTTGAGAGATTTAGGTTTATAAAGAATTGGGCAACATCTTGGGGGAGGGGGAGCCTGTTCTGAAAGGATGGACTCCACCTTAACCAGCTGCTAGTGCTAACATTTAAAAAGGAGGTAGAGCAGCTTTTAAACTAAAATGGTGTGGGGGGAGCCAACAGTTGCCCAGGAGCACATGGTTCAGTGTGGAGTATCCTTGAAGGATACTACTGAAACAGGATCTTTAGAGAATCCCGTTAGAGAGGTTTCAATAATGGTGAAAGAAAGCTAGGAGTGTTTAACGGGAGAACAGAGTAAAGGATGCAAATTATCCCTGTCAACTTCAAAGCAACTTGTAGATGCAAGGAAAAAACACAATTTGAAGTGCCTGTATTCAAATGCTAAAAGCCTCAAAAATAAGATGGGAGAGTTGGAGTATATAGCACTAAATTAAGAGGTAGATATAATAGGCATCTCAGAGACCTGATAGAAGGAGGACAATGCCTGCACTACATCTTGTTTTACTTCTCTGATTATGTTTGTGTTTCTTTCTTACTGTATATTAGAAATTATATTGCAATGATAGAGTGGATCAAATTGGAGGGGGGTTGTGCTATATATAAACAGGGAATTGAGTCAAACAAAATAAACATTCTACATGAAACAGATAGCAACATGGAATCCTTGTGGATAGAAATTCCATGTGTGGTAGGGCTGTACTACTGTCCGCCAGAACAGAACGAACAGAGAAAAGCTGGCAAATTGGGCAACATTATAATAATGGGTGATTTCAATTACCCCGATATTGACTGGATGAATGTTACATCAGGGAGTTACATCCAAGAATCGATAAGAGGGGGAGGTTCCTAGTGGAATGGTATGAGAGGTAATGGTGTTGGATCCTCTGGGAAACAGTGATCATAACATGATCAAATTTGAGCTTGCATCTGGAGTGAAGTTACTGAGAAAATGTACTGTATCAGCATTTAATTTTCAAACAGGCAACTACGACAAAATGAGGAAAATGGTTAAAAAGAAGCTAAAAGAATCATCCGCAAAGGTTGGAACTTTAGATCAGGCATGAACGATGTTGAAAAATATAATCATGGAAGCCCAGACCAGATGTATTCCATATATTAACAAAGGTGAAAAGACGAGCAAATGACAGCCAGCATGTTTTAAAGGTGAAGTGAAAGAGGCTATTAGAACCAAAAGAACATCCTTCAAAAAATGGAAAAGGATCCAAATGAAGAAAATAAGAAGCAACGTAAGCACTGTCAAGCTAGATGCAAAGTATTGATAAAGAATAAAAGAAAATATGAAGAAAAACTTGCCACAGAGACAAAAACTCATAGTAACACCTTTTTCAGGTACATTAGAAGCAGAAAGCCAGTGAGGGAATCTGTGGGTCCATTAGATCATGATGGAGCAAAAGGGAGGACAAGGCTATAGCAGAGAGATTGAGTGAATTTTATGCTTCTGTCTTTATGGAAGAAGATGTAAGAGATCTACCTGTACCGGAAATGGTTTTCAAGGGTGAAGATGTGGAGGAACTGAAAGATGTCTCGGTGAGCCTGGAAGACATAGTTTTATAGGACAGAGTCAGCATGGATTCAGCCAAGGGAAGTCTTGCCTCATCAATTTGCTTCATTTCTTTGAAGGCGTGAATAAACATATGGATAAAGGTGTACTATATCAAGATTTTCAGAAAGCTTTTGACAAAGTTCCTCATGAGAGATTCCTGAGAAAATTAAAGTCATGGGATGCAAGGGGTTCCCCCAAGTGCAAGCAGCACTTTATGCAAATCTGGAACCCGTATCTGCAGATTCTGGGCCCTCGGGGACGTAGTCTGCTTGTTAACATGTTATAAGTCATGACTGCAATATCTCTAATCTAGACATGATTTGGTTGAGGGGGATAGAGATAGGTCTTTATTGGCCTCGGGTATTGGAGGTGTTTATTGATCTAGTATGTTTGTCATATAGGTTGCTATTCTCACATGGTTTTGGGATTGGATTGCTATGGATATATTATACCACAGTTGCCCTTTTCTGTTATGTTGGAATAGAAAATACTGCACTGTTGTGATTATCTGTTTCAGTATTTGCAATAAAAATTGTTTAAACTTAAAACGTCATGGGATAGGAGGCAATGGCCTGTGAATTAGGAAGTGGTTATTGGACAGAAAATAGAGGGTCTAGTTAAATGGCCACTTTTTTCAATGGAGGAGTGTGATTAGTGGAGCACCGCAGGGATCTGTACTGGAACTGGGTGCTATTTGACATATTTATAAATGATCTGGAAAACAGAAATGACAAGTGAAGTGATTAAATTTGCATATGACACAAAACTATTCAAGGTTCTCAAAACACATGCGAATTGTGAAGAATTGTAGGAAGACCTTAGGAAATTGGATGACTGGGCATCCAAATGGCAAATGGTAGGTGAAATTTAATGTGGACAAATGCAAAGTGATGCATATTGGGAAGAATAATCCGAATCATAGTTACCTGATGCTTGGGTCCACCTTAGGAGTCAGCATGCAAGAAAAATATCTAGGTGTCATTGTAGACAATACGCTGAAATCTTCTGGCCAGTATGCGGCGGTGGCCAAAAAAGCAAACAGGATGCTAGGAATTATTAGGAAAGGAATGCAAAATGAGACCAAGAATATTATAATGCCGCTTATCGCTCTATTGTGCGACCTCAGCCTAAGTATTGCATTCAATTCTGATTGTCGTATCTGGAAAAAAAGATATAGTGGAATTAGAAAAGGTTCAAAAAAGTGCGACCAAAATGATAAAGGGATGGAACTCCTCTCCTATGAGGAAAGGCTAAAGAGGTTAGGCCTCTTTAGCTTGGAAAAGAGATGACTGAGGGGGGATACGATTGAGGTCTACAAAATCCTGAGTGGAGCAGTACAGAGACCAGGGGACACTCAATGAAATTACATGGAAATACTTTTAAAACAAATAGGAGGAAATACTTTTCAACTCAAAGAATAGTTATTATTATTATTATTTGCTACATTTGTATCCCACATTTTCCCACCTTTTGCAGGCTCAATGTGGCTTACATATATTATGGTCTGAACAAATACATGGTATGAATGAATACAAAGTGATATTGTGGTAGAATGAGGTACATGTATGGTAGGTACAGCTGGGGGGAACTTAGAGAGGGAAAGGGAGTAGAAGAGTTACGTAATGTCCATTACAGTCTTTGGTTGCATTGTGTCACAGGTGACCAGGTATTTTTATGTTGGGTCGGTGGGGTATGCTCTTCTGAACAGGTCTGTCTTTAGTGCTTTCCGAAAAGTTAGGTGGTCGAGTGTAGTTTTTACTGCTTTTGGCAATGCGTTCCATAGCTGTGGAACTCATTTCCGGAAAATGTGGTAACAGCAGTTAGCGTATCTGGGTTTTAAAAAGATTTGGACAAGTTCCTGGAGGAAAAGTCCAGGTCTATTATTGAGATGGACGTGAGGTAAGCCAAATTCATTGCCTATTCAAATAAGTTTAGTATTCAAATAGGACCGCATAAATAGTTGTCCTATCTTTAGCCGCTAAAAAGTTAACCAGTTAGCACTGAATATTGACATAGCTGGTTAACTTTTTAGTGGTTAAAAATACCCAGATATTCAATACTGGTTGCCAGAAATGGCCTGGCATTGAATATCCAGGTTTAATGCTGGTGGCGGACAGCAAAAGTGCCATTGTCTGAATATAGGGCCCAGTGAGGCTATTGAGGGAAACAAAATGAAACTAAACAAACACCACTGTGGTATCAATAAACATTTTAAACATGTAGTCTTTTAATTTTTCTCTTTCTCTCTCTGCTGCTCTCTCTTTCTCTGCTTCTCAATGACAATCTCTCTGTGGGGTTCCTATTGTATTGTTGATGAGCTGATGAGCCTCTGAGGTAAGCTTAAATTGTCAGGCAACCAAATATGATGTAACCTACCACTTCCACTGAAAGGTCTGCTAGGACTGTACAGTGGGAGCTAACAGAAGAACGGGGAATGATAAATCATATGTAATTTTCCTGAGTATTTGTAGGCATTAAGGGTAGACTGCATAACAATAAGATTTCCCAAATAAAGGGGATAGAGGTATTTCATTAGAAATCAAAACTGGAATTCAGTCTCTCATTCAGCATAGCAAGATACTTTGGCTTGTTTGGGGATACAGTATTATACAGCACCGGTTATGTTACCATTTATTTCTTGGAAGAAAATGTTACTCATCACATATTTTCAGTGCTCCAGAACTATCATTATAGACTAATGATATAAAGCTAAGACCCAAAGAACCAAGATCAGATCTCATCTTTGGCTAAGTGTAAAATCATGTTATAGCCCGGGTCTACAAAATAAATTTGTATAACTCAGCAATTGAAGGGCTTATTTCCAAAGTCCATTGCTACTAATATGGACTTAGTGGGTTTTGGAAATAACTCTTCAGCTGGGTCCTGATAGATGGAGGGGCAGGGCTGGTGCAAGGGTATTTGGTCCCTAAGCAAATGTTTAACACTGCACCATCTCAATTAGTTTTCAGACCTCTAGTCCCCCCAAGTTTTTGATGAGTTTATTATGTTCATCCCAATATCTCACCTCCTAGAAAGTCCATACCAAAATGCACAATTGGAGATCATACTTTTAAATGTTACAATTTTGTTTCATGTATACATATATACTATACACCACCTTGGGTGAATCTCTTTATAAAGGCAGTTAACAAATCCCAATAAATATATAAATAATAAGGGTAATTTCCAGAGGTCCCTTACCCAAGTAAATGGGCTATTTGAAAACTGCTCACCATACTGTGGGTAAAGGAACATGCTGATGGTTTGTGGGGCTGTCAGGATCAATTCTTTTGCTTAGACTCAGCTGTTGCCCCCAGAGCCTGCTGCCATAGGCAACCTACCAAGACCTTCACGGGATGTCAGGGTGACTCCACTCCACTCAGAAACTAATGTTCATGCAGATGTATGCTTCCAAGTAAAATGTTCATCATGGTTATGGTGAAATCTTCAACTTAAACATGTACAGTGGAGGAGTGGCCTAGTGGTGGACTTTGGTCCTGAGGAACTGAGTTCAATTCCCACTTCAGGCACAGGCAGCTCCTTGTGACTCTAGGCAAGTCACTTAACCCTCCATTGCCCCAGGTACAAATAAGTACCTGTATACAATATGTAAGCCACATTGAGCTTGCCATGAGTGGGAAAGTGCGGGGTACAAATGTAACAAAAAAAAAATACACAACAGAGATTTCAAATACATTTAAAGACATCATTTGGTGGTAACTTGAAGTCCTCTTTTAAAGTCTCTTTTAAAATCCTAAAAACAATTTGGGGTTGATATTCAAAACAATTTAAACAGTCAAGAGAGTCTCCTGGCTGTTTAAATCGCATGTTCAAGGCTAACCAGTCATATTCAGTGGCACTTAACCACATAGTAGCGCTGAAAATGCCCGGTTAATGCCTAAACCAAAACATATTTTGTGGTGTTCCAGGAACAGAGTCAGCAGTAAGCTAGTTAAGAGCCGATATTTAGCACTTAACCACTAAGTTAACCAAATAAATAGGACTGTATAAAACACAGTTCTGTCTTTTTGCAATTCACCTTAGCTGGTTAAATGCTGAATATCATACGTTACCAACTAAGTTTTATCCAGCCGCATGTGCCTGGATATTCGTTGCCAGTATCCAGACATGGCCACCAGCAGCAGCCAAAAAAAAAACAAAAAACGCTGACGGCTGCAGCTGAATATTTATTCATTTATCTATTTATAAAATTTATAACCTGCACCATCTACAGTTCTGGGCAGTTTACAAAATCATATCCATAATAATTTTCCACATAAAATTCAAGACAGAACCAACACATTGGCTGAATATATATATACAAATCACTGCCTATGAACATTACACAGTGGCGAAAGCTTGCTGGAAAAAATGCCTTTAACTGCTTCCTGAAAGGGAGAATCACTTGAGCATCACACAAGTTCTGTGGCAAACTACCCTTTGATTTTATGTTTTCAGGTAGAGTACCTCCTATACTTGTCTGGGCCACTTCCTCATAAATTAGTTTTACTCCTTTTCTTCTGCTCACTGTGGGTTATAGATCTTACTCTTTATCTTACATATTACTCTTTATCTAAAAGACACAACATACTCTCTAAACAGAGATGTGTTCTGGCACGTGATTTAAGCAATTTTATCTATGTGGTGGATCTTCCACTGCCTTCTTCAGGGGTCTTCAAATTGACGTATACAGATGTACCTCCAAAATTCTCATGGAGTAAAAGGCATAAACGCTGGTGCTGTCCAAAATCGAGCGTAGGTGTGAAAACCTGTAAAAAAAGGTTTTCACACCTATGCTCGATTTTGGACAGCACCAGCGTTTATGCCTTTTACTCCATAAGAATTTTGGAGGTACATCTGTATACGTCAATTTGAAGACCCCTGAAAAAGGCCATTTGGCCGAAACACGGACCGTGTAGGGTCCCAATAAAACGTTTTTGGTGCTCTTACTCTTTGTGTTTTTTATCTGGTCTATTTTGGTTTTCTTCCACTTTCTTTGTTGTTTCATGTGTTTTTTGCAGGAGACTTGGACCCTCTTTTTGTTGGATCTTCCATTGCAAAATCCCCAAACTCATTTAATATCTTTTTACTACCATTATGCAAGTTGTTGCATTGCCTGGATCTGCAATTTAGAATATATGCAGACAATATTCAGTTTTTATTTCAGATTGATCAATCTTGTAATGACTCATTTATCGTGTTGCAGCTCAGTCTGCATACCATTGGTCAACTGATGAGAGGAAACCAATTGAAGTTAATTGTAGCTAAAACTCAAATATTATTTCTATGTGGGTTGCTGAATTATGATGTATCGTCTCATTTCATTGTGGATGTTGTAAAAATTCCAATTGTCCATAATTTAAGGAACTTAGGTATTATATTTGATTCAGCTCGTACAATAAAACTGCATGTGTTGAAAATAATTAGGCAAATCTTCAAATTGTGGATTGTGAGGAGACTTAAAGATTTAGTCAATGATACCAATTTTAGGACGGTTGTGCAGAGCATTGTATGCCCTTGTTTTGACTATTGTAATGGATTGCTTTTAGGGATTTCTAGATTCTCTCTAAAAGCCTTACAGATTAAGGTAGCCACCGTGAGAGTGATAGCTGGTACAAATTGCTTTGAGCACATTACACCTATATTGAAGAAGCTGCATTGGCTTCCTGTGGCACCACAAAAAGAAAACATTTAATGCGCTGAGGCGAGATCACAGAAGCAATCTCTCTGCTCTGCGGAAAATGAAAGACTGAACTGCTGGTCCTGCGCTGGGCGGGAAGGCACCTGCACATACGTGGTGCAACGCTGCCAAAGACTTAAAGAGATATGCCTAGCAGTGTCCACATCGGGCTCTGTCAGATGATATCACAATATCTGAGAATACACATCCTGCTGTCCTCGGAAAACACCTTCTACAGATAAGTTACTTTGCTTTGTCACACACCAATTCCTGCTCTAAACTACTTAGTACACCTTGGAGTGGAGGAGTGGCCTAGTGGTTGGAGCACTGGTTTTGCAATCCAGAGGTGGACGGTTCAAATCCCGCTGCTGCTCCTTGTGATCTTGGGCAAGTCACTTAACCCTCTATTGCCTCAGGTACAAACTTAGATTGTGAGCCCTCCTGGGACAGAGAAATATCCAGTGTACCTGAATGTAACTCACCTTGAGCTACTACTGAAAAAGGTGTGAGCTAAATATAAATAAATAATAAATAAATAAAAGAAACTCTTTGTTTGGTGTTGTCATCAGGGCCACAGAGAGAGGGGGGCAGGGGGGACAAAATTCCCCAGGCCTGGGCCTCCAAGGGGGGCCCGGTGCCGCAGTCCCCGATCTCACCCACCCTCGGCTCCGTTGACCATCCGTCACCGGGCCAGGCCCCCGGCATTGAAATCATCACAGCGCCTCACTTGTCACCTCTGTGACTGAAAGTGCAGCGGTGGCAGATCGGATTTGCCTCCCTTCGGGCCTTCCCTCCCTGTGTCTCGCCTTCTGATGTAACCTCCGTGAGGGCGGGACACAGGGAAGGAAGGCCTGAAGGGAGACGAATCTGATCTGCTGCACTTTCATTCATGGTGCGAGGTGACAGGTGAGGTGCTGTGATGATTTCAATGCAGGGGGCCCAGCCCGGTGGCGGATGGAGGGGGGCGGGTGGGGACTGCGGTGTGGCGGCCTGGGGGGGGCGGTGGCGACAACCTCAGGGGCAGGGCCCCCAGGGCGGCCTTGCCCCAAGCCTTGCCCAGTCTCTCGGCGGCCCTGGTTGTCATGTCATTTCATTGACAGCAATGTCCTATTGTTTCATTTGTCTTCTTTTGTTGTTCTTCTGCCTGTCAGCTTGAGTCAGCATCAGGATTCTCCATTATTTGCATCAGCATAGCTCTGAAAACATGAGGCTAGCTCCTTTGGCCAATGATCTAGCATAGTGCTATCAGAGTAAAGCTAAGGCTGAGCCAGAAACAGTTAAGGGGCAATCATGCTACCTGCTGCTTAGCATGGAGTGTTTCTGAGGCATTCTGAGTAGAGAGGTTTGGTAGCCATGTTAGTCCACTTTTAAAGGTAATCAATAGAAATAAAACAAAATAAAACATGGAAAAGAAAATAAGATGATACCTTTTTTATGGGACATAACTTAATACATGTCTTGATTATCTTTCAAAGGTTGCCCTTCTTCGTCAGATCAGAAATAAGCAAATGTTGGTAGATGACAGTATATATAAGTGAAACATCAATGCATTTCAGTGACAGTCTAACAGGATGGGGGTGGATAGGTGAGAGACAGGAAGAGTCGGGTGGATGAGGGACAGGGAGATATGCATGGAGACAGGAGGGTGACAAAGCAGTACAACTTTATGGTTTATAATGGGCTAGAAAATCCAGATCTTTGTTAAGTCCTGTCTTGTAGGTGTCAAAATATTTAATAATTCTGACTTCAAAGGTCTTACTTTTCTGTATTGTTTTAAAGTTCCCTTGCAGGATTCTTACCATGAAATCACTGGTACAGTGTTCTGGTTTTGTAAAGTGCTGCCCCACAGGCGTGACATCTTTATTGGTACTAGCATTTTTTATATGGTGTCTATGTAAATTAAATCTCTTCTTTAGCATCTGACTTGTTTCTCCAATGTAGCAGCCTTCGTTGCATTTTTTTACACTGAATGATATATACCACATTGGAAGATAAGCACGTGAAAGATTCCTTAATGTTGAATATTTTTCCTTTGTGAATGACCGTGGGGTCCTGTGAAATGTTTTGGCATAGTTTGCAGCTGGATATATTGCAAGGATGTGTGCCATTCTTTTCTTTTGAGTCTGTGTTGGGAGCTTACTTCTAATTAGCTTGTGTTTTAAGTTGGGTGGCTGTCGGAAGGTCAGCACTGGTGGGGATGGGAATATCTCTTTCAGTAATTCATCCTCCTGGAGTAGAGGCTGCAGATCTTTTATGATTTTTCTTAATTTTTCCAGCTCTGGGTTGTATGTCACTATAAGGGGAATTCTGTCTGTGGCTTTTTTTTCTTTATACTGTAGCAAATTTTCCCTGGGTGTTTTGAGGGAGGAGGCAATATTCTTGGAGATTATTTTGGGGTTGTAGCTTTTCTGTTCGAAGGATGCAGTCAGGATTTCAAGATGTCTGTCTCTGTCCCCTGGGTCAGAGCAGATACGGGGGTATATTGTGACTTGGCTGTAAATAATGGATCTTTTTGTATGTGAAGGGTGGAAGCTGGAGTTGTGGAGGTAGCTGCATTTTTCTGTGGGTTTCTTGTATATGATGTTTTTATATAGCCATCGCTGATTGAGACTGTGGTGTCCAAAAAATAGACTTTTTCTGGGGAATAGTCAATTTTGAATCTGATTGTAGGATGGTATATATTGAAGGAATTGTAAAATTGTTTCAGAGTTTCTTCCCCCTCAGTCCAAATCATTTATTTATAACATAGTAACATAGTAGATGACGGCAGAAAAAGACCTGCACGGTCCATCCAGTCTGCCCAACAAGATAACTCATATTTGCTGCTTTTTGTGTATACCCTACTTTGATTTGTACCTGTGCTCTTCATTTATATCCCACAATTTTCTCACCCACGGGCAGGCTCAATGTGGCTTACAACAGTTTACCAAAAACATACAACAATTCAGCAAACAAACAATCAATTTCATAGAAGTAAAAGAGAGAAAGGGTAATAGCAAGGGAGAGAAAAGGAGAAAGAGTAGTGGTGATCAAAATGCTGCTATGACAGTTACAGTTCAGAAGTAAGAGATGCCAGGCAGGTTTGGAGCGTAAGCATTTCCAAATAAAAAGGTCTTAAGAAGCTTTTTGAAGGTCGGGTGATCCGGGGTAAGTTTTACCAATTTAGGTAGACCATTCCACAAATGAGCGCTAATATAGGAGAAGGTGGATGCGTAGGTGGTCTTATACTTGAGGCCACAAAGTATTGGGTAATGGAGATTTAAGTAAGAACGAGCTGATCTGTGAGAGTTCCTAGGTGGCAGGTTGATTAGGGTGTCCATAAAAGCTGGGGCTTCACCGTAGATGATTTTATGCACCAGAGTGCAAATTTTAAAAGCGATGCAGTCCTTGACAGGAAGCCAGTGCAGTTTCTCACACTGTGGTCTGGAACTTTCAAATCTCGATTTACCATAAATAAGTCTAGCAGCTGTATTCTGGGCAGTTTGTAGTTTTTTTAGAAGCAAATCTTTGCACCCAGCATATATACCATTGCAGTAATCAAAGCGGCTTATACTTCTCTAGGGAAATACGGTTTGACACGTTTTAGTTTCCAAAGAGAGAAAACATTTGTCTGGTTGTAGAGTTCGTTTGATGCTCCAGTGTTAAGTTTCTATCAACAATGACACCTAATATTTTTAGGATCTCTGAGATTGGCAAGACAAGCTCAGGAGTGATTAATGTTGGGGGCGTGAATTTGTTATAGGGAGAGGAGAGTACTTGGCAATGAGTTTTCTCAGTATTGAGTTATTTAAGTGAGTTGGCCCAATCAAGCACGGTGTGCAATCCAAGACTTATTTCATTTGTTATTTTGCTTAGGTCTTTTTTAAAAGGAATAAAGATTATGATGTCATCAGCATAAATAAACAGGTTGAGAACAAGTTTGGAAAGGGCAGTGGCCAGAGGAATCAACGTTATGTTGAAGAGAGTGGGTAAAAGTGGGGAGCCCTGTGGCACACCACAGTCTGCCTTCCAAAGAGGTGATAAGCTTGAGCTGGAGTTAACTTGGTAGGTTCTTGAGGTCAAAAAGCCTTTCAACCATGCTACTACATTTCTACTGGCTCCAAAATAATCAAAAAGCTGCAGTAAGATGTTGTGGTTCACCATGTCAAAAGCACTAGACATGTCAAATTGTAAAAGCAGAATACTCTTTCCTACAGCTACTTCCCTTTTAAAGTTGGTCAGGAGTGTGCCGAGCACTGACTCCCGACTGTGAGTCATGCAAAATATTGAACTTGTCCAAATACTCGTTGAGTTGTTTGTTTACCATGCATTCCATTAATTTCACGAAAAGTGGAATAGATGCAATCGGCCAATAGTTGGTAAGATCATGGCTGCTTTTCTTGGCATCTTTGGGAACTGGGGTGAGTAAGATGTTTCCATAGTTTACAGGGAACTTACCATGACCAAGCATGAAGTTAAAATGTAGCGTCAGATCAGTAAGAAAGCAGTTAGGGGCACATTGGAGTAAGTATTGTGGGCAAATATCTAGTTTGCAAAATTTCCTGGAAAATCTGCGGAACTCCTGCGTGACAGAATCAACAGAAAGAGGCGTGAACTGTGAGAACGATCGGTCAGCTGGGTGCTCACCTGGACCCGGGTCCAGACCACTAATGAAATCACTAACGCTGGAAGTTTTCTGAGGCAGGGAACTCTGTAATTTTATGATTTTTGCTTGGAAAAACTTGGCCAGATTTGCAGCAGATGGGATATATTTACTGGTAGATGTGAGCGCAATAGTATCCGTTAACTTGTGAACAAAAAAGTAGAGTTTTTTCATATCATTGTAATCCGAGCGAATTTTAGTATTATAGTAGAGTTTTTTAGATTGCCTAATTGCATATTTGTACGTTCTCTGAGATTGCTTCCATGCATTGAGATGTTGAGTGTCCTGGTGCTTTCTCCAGGCCCTTTCGAGTCTTCTGCAATTGGATCTGAGCATCCTAAGATCATCATTAAACCACGGGGCAGCGACTTTCCTTTTTGTTGGCCTTGTTTTGAGGGGTGCTATGGTATCAAAAATTCTTCTGCATCGTTGTTCCCAGTTTAAGAAGAAGTTTTTGGAATCCACAGGTTCTGGCCACTCTCAAGCTCATTTTCAAAGCACTTAGCCTCCCAAAGTTCCATAGAAACCTATGGAACTTAGCCTCCCAAAGTGCTTTGAAAATATGCCTCAGTGTCTCTTAGATTGACTGCCAGAATACCTTAGGGTCAATATAACCTCTTGTATTGTATGATGTTTGGACTTGAGTGTGCTGCGGACCTTTTACCTGCCATAAAATGGAACAGTTGAGCTTTAAATGATCTGACGAAGGAATAGCTGACCAGTGAACTTTGGTTAATTGCAGATTATGCTTATCGGCTGATTTGAGGGAGAGGAGGTCAAGAGTGTGACCTTTTGAGTGGGTTGCTTGATGATTCCAGCAGGAGAAGTCCCAGGAATGGAGAAAGTCCAAGCAGTCATGCGTGTTGTTAGAGGAATAGTTTTCTAGATGCAAATTGATGTCTCCTAGAATGAGTATATTGGGACTGGACAAACGTGTTAGAAATGAAATCCGCAAAAATAGGCTGTTCATCATTCCAGTTGCTAGGTGGTCTGTATAACAGGATGCAGGTCAGGTGACCAAATAAGGTTTTGTTAAGGATTCTGATAGAAGCGATTTCAAGATGCAGTGCAATGGAGTCTGCAATGGGTTCTATAATGAAGTTGGAGCGATAAATAAGTGCAATACCTCTACCTCTCTTACCGGACCGTGGCCAGTGGACTAGTTTATAACCTGAGGGGCACAAGTCAAGTAAAATAGGATCAGTTTGATTATGGATCTAAGTTTCAGTGATGAAGACCAGGTCAAGGTTTTCTGACGTAATCCAGTCTGCGAGAATTGAAGTTTTATTGACCACAGATCTGACATTAACATAGCCCACAAGAATAGTATAAAAGGAGGACTCCAAGGTCAGCGAAGAAGAAATGTTTACAAGATGACGGTCTTTGGCTGGTGCATTCTTGAAATGGTAATACTTGCCATGCAACAGACGTTTGACATAATGACTGGATGATCTGCTTGGTAATCTATATGGATTATGTAGATTGGGAATATAATTGCTTTCAATTGGTGAAATGGAAAGAGAGAAGTAAAATAATGAAAGAAAAAAACGTGAAGAAAGACAATTTTGAATCTGATTGTAGGATGGTATGTATTGAAGGAATTGTAAAATTGTTTCAGAGTTTCTTCCCCCTCAGTCCAAATCATAAAAATGTCATTGATGTACCGGTAGTATTTTAGGGGTTTGGTCTGGTATGTATTCAGAAATGTCTCTTCCAGCTCAGCCATAAAGAGGTTGGCATATTGGGGTGCTGTCCTGGTGCCCATCGCAGTGCCCATTATTTGTAGATAGATATCATTGTTAAAGTGGAAATAGTTGTGAGTTAAAATAAATTTGATTAGTTTTGTAATGGTTTCTGGTGTGTATTGATGGTCCAGTGTGGATGTTTTCAGGAGTTTCTCACATGCAGCTATGCCATCCGCATGGGCAATGTTGCTGTATAGTGATTCTACATACATCGTGACCAGAAGGGTACTTGGTGGTAATTGCTTGATATTTTTCAATTTATTCAGAAAGTCTGTGGTGTCTTGTATGAAGCTATTTGGGGCATTCTGGAGATTACAGGTGGCATGGTGGCTGAACAGAGATTCATGTTCAAACATTGATGGAGGGAGGGCAACTGCATGGCAGATTTAAATTGTGAGGTTTGTGCAAATGAAAGAAACCAAACCACTCCCACAAAGAAAACTAGCAAAAGCAAGAAAGGGTGGAAATGACCACAGAGGGATGGACCAGGATGACAGTGACAAGTCCTTTATTCAAACTGGTAAATAACAAGCGTGAAGGGGAAACACTTCTAATGAACCCAGCATGGACCCTTCTTCAGCTGTGGAGCCTTTCTCAGGGGTCCCACTAGTTGTAAAACATAAGCATCACCTATGTGATAAAATAGTAGCTCTCTCCAGCACACTCTGCAGCACAAATTGCAGCTGTAGTGAATCACTATCACTAATTAAAAATATTTATTAATACAAGTGTGTGAAATGAACCAAAATTTAGGAAAAAAGCCCAAAGAAACTGAAAGTAAACCAAAATGTTTTGCTCTGTGCACATCTCTAGAAAGCATATCCCTATGGAGGAGAAAGAATCATTAAGAGAAAAGGGCTTCTAGAATAGCTTGGGACCTGCAACAGAAACCCTACACAGAGAGCTTCATGAAAGTGATGGTGTTAGATACCTTGAATTGTCTACCAGCAGAAATGGTAAGAAGACTAAGACAATTGTAGCAGACTTGGAACAGACACAGAGGACACCAGAATAGGTAAGGGAGTTGATGACAAGAAGTCAGTTAGGTGACATGAGCAGGATCAATGCAGACCCTGACCAGAACCTGGGTATTCTTATTATTAACCTCTCTGCACATTGTAATTTTATTTTACTATTGCTAATATTATTCTCCAAGGACAAGCAGGCCAGTTCATTCTCGCCATTTGGCATAAGGTGTCTTTAAGAAATCGCAGCAGCGCTCCCTCTGCACGTGGGCAAATATCTTCCTGCCCGACGTGTGAGCATGGAACCATCAGTTTCTCTTCATCCGCAGTGAGGAGAGCACACGTTGGTCATAGCTCCTCACAGCGTCTGCATATTTTTTTGTCTTTTGAGGTTTTGTGCCTTCCTCACATGTATTTTTGCCCTTTTTCCTCTTCAGGATATTTTTCCTTCCTTATCATAAGAACAAAAATAAGATCAGCCATCCTGGATCAGACCAATGGTCCATCCAGCCCAGTATCCTGCTTTCAGCAGTGGCCAATCCAGGTCACAAGTACCTGGCAGAAACACAATTAGTAGCACCATTCCATTCTAACAATCCCAGGGCAAGCAGAGGCTTCCTCCATGCCCATCTCAATACAGTCTATGGACTTTTCCTCCAGGAACTTGTCCAAACCTTTTTAAAACCAGATACACTAACCACCGTTACCACATCCTCCGGCAACAAGTACCAGAGCTTAACTATTCTTTGATTGAAAAATATTTCCTCTTATTTGTTTTAGTAATATCCCCATGCAATTTCATTGAGTGTCTCCTAGTCTTTGTACTTCTTGAATGAGAGAAAAACTGATTCACCTCCACACATTCCACTCCAGTCAGGATTTTGTAGACCTCAATCATATCCCTCCTCAGCCATCTCTTTTTCCAAGCTAAAGAGCCCTAACCTCTGTAGCCTGTCCTTATACGGGAGCAGTTCCATCCCCTCTATCATTTTGGTCGCTCTTCTTTTAACCTTTTCTAATTCTGCTATATGTTTTTTGAGATACGGTGACCAGAATTGAACACAATACTCAAAGTGAGGTCGCACCATGGAGTGATACAGAGGCATTATAATATTTTTGTCTTATTTTGCATCCCTCTCCTAATAATTCTTAGCATCTTGGTTGCTTTTTTGACCACTGCTGCACACTGGGCAGAAGATTTCAGCGTATTGTCTATGATGACACCTAGGTCTTTTTCTTGAGTGCTGAGTCCTAAAATGGATCTTAGAAAGATTTGGACTATTCTTCCCAATGTGCATCACTTTGCATTTGTCTGCATTAAATTTCATCTGTCATTTGGTTGCCCAGTCTTCCAGTTTCCTAAGGTCTTCCTGCAATTCATCACAATCCGCATGTGTTTTGACAAATCTGAATAGTTTTGTGTCATCTGCAAATTTAATCATCTCACTCGTTGTTCCGATTTCCAGATCATTTATAAATATGTTAAATAGCACCAGTCCCAGTACAGATCCCTGCAGCACCCCACTATTCACCCTCCTACATTGAGAAAAATGGCGATTTAACCCTACCCTCTGTTTTCTGTCCAATAACCAATTTTTAATCTACAGAAGGACATTGCCTCCTATGCCATGACTCCTTAATTTTCTCAGGAGTCTCTCATAAGATACTTTGTCAAAAGCTTTCTGAAAATCTAGATACACTATCCTGCTTATAATCGAAAGAGAAAAACGCCTATATTGTGACCCAAATCGGGAGATGGGCGTCTTTCTCCCGTGGGTGCCCAAATCGGTATAATTGAAAGCCAATTTTGGGCGTTTCCAACTGCAATCCGTCGCGAAAACGGGTAAAGTTGACGGGGGCATGTCGGAGGCGTGGTGAAGGCGGAACTGGGGCGTGGTTATCGGCCGAGGAGAGATGGGTGTCTTTAGCTGATAATCGGAAAAAAAAGGCGTTTTTACCGCAATTTTGGGTCACTTTTTTTGGACCCTTTTTTTTTCACGAACAAGTCCCCAAAAAGTGCCCCAACTGCCCAGATGACCACCGGAGGGAATCGGGGATGACCTCCCCAGACTCCCCCAATGGTCACTAACCCCCTCTCACCAAAAAAACCCCACTTTAATAACTTTTTTTCCAGCCTCTATGCCAGCCTCAAATGCCGTACCCACCTCTATGACAGCAGAATGTGTTCTATCCTGTGACAGCCTTTCCCTGGTTCTGATGTGCTCTTGGGTGAGTGTGACAACTTTTCTGTTATGCGCACTGCAGAGTCATATCAGCAATGCATTGTGGTCGGTGTAGGGTATTGAGCTCCATGATTCCACTAGCTTGTGGCAAATGCTCACGACGTTGGTAGTTGGTAGGCTGTACTCCCATGGTGCTTTTCCCCCTGCTTACTGGGTCAGAGTGTGCCCTGTTTTGTTTCCGGTAGTCCATGAGGTAGTGGCCATTTTTGTAAGCCAGTTTTAGATCCCTTTCACGTGTTAGCCACGTTACAGAACTTAGTTCTTCCCTTGAATGTGGCTGAAAGAGGGCATTGTACAGCATTCTGCCAGCTCTGACCTACTGCTAATCTCAGTACCAGGGAGACTCGTTGCCAGTGGGGCACAACCTCTGATCTGCAGTTAACTGTGAGTAAGAGTGCTTATTCCAATAAAGGACGTTTTCGGAGAGATTAGTCTTCAGGTGTCAACTGGTGTGCCAATGTTATATAGCAGCAACAACTCCTAGAGGCCTGCGTATATGCAGGTCCCTGGAGCACTTTTAGTGGGTACCGCAGTGCACTTCAACCAGGTGGACCCAGGCCCATCCCCCCTACCTGTAACACTTGTGCTGGTAAATGGGAGGTCTCCAAAACCCACTGTACCCACATGTAGGTGCCCCCTTCACCCCTAAGAGCTATGGTAGTGTTGTACATTTGTGGGTAGTGGGTTTTGGGGGAGGGAGTTGGGTGCTCAGCACCCATGGTAAGGGAGCTATGCATGTGGGAGGGTTGTCTGAAGTCCACCGCACTGACCTCTAGGGTGCCCAGTTGGTGTCCTGGCATGTCAGGGGGGTGAGTGTACTACGAATCGTGGCCCCTCCCACGACCAAATGGCTCGGATTAGGACGTTTTTGAGCTGGGCGTTTTTATTTTCCATTATCGCTAAAAAAAACAAATGCCCAGCTGAAAAACGTCCATTTTTTTCGAAAATACGGTCTGCCCCGCCTCTTCACGTACCCGTTTTGGACATAGACGCCCATGGAGATAGGCGTTCGCGTTCGATTATGCCCCTCCACATCCACCATTTCATCTTTATCAACATGTTTATTCATGCTTTCAAAGGAATTAAGCAAATTGGTGAGGCAAGACTCCCTTGGCTGCTGACTCTGTCCCATTAAACTATGTTTGTCTACTTGTTTTGTAATTTTATTCTTTATAATAGTTTCCACCAAGGGCAGCAGAATGCCTTTTGTATGTGGGGGGGGGGGGGGGGGGGCAAGCTCTGACCCCAGCTCCACCCATGCTCTGTCCCCGGCTCCAGCATCTCCCCTTACCTAGCATCCCATAGTCACCCCCTCCCATGGCATCCAGCATCCTTCCCTACCTTTGAACCCCCCACCATAGTGCCCAGTATTTCTTTCCTCCCCTCCCCCATAGTGTCCAGTACTTCTCTCCAGCTCCTCACCCCATGACATGTTTAGTGCCCTACATACCTTCCCCGGGGTGGCCATACTCCAACCAGTATAGCACTAAAAGTATAGAGGCTTTTAGTTCAATTCTGGTTGTCATATAGCGGAATTAGAAAAGGTTCAAAGAACAGCAACCAAAATGATAGAGGGGATGAAACTGCTCCCATATGAGGAAAGATTAAAGAGTTTAGGGCTCTTCAGCGTGGAAAAGAGACAGCTGAGGGGGGATATGATTGAGGGCTACAAAATCCAAGTGGTGTGGAGCTGGTGGAGGTGAGTCAATTTTTCACTCATTCAAAAAGTACAAAGACCAGGGGATGCTCAATGAAGTTCCATGGAAATACTTTTAAAACAAATAGGAAGAAATATTTTTTCACTCAACAAATAGTTAAGCTCTGATACTCATTGCTGGAGGTTGTGATAATGGTGGTTAGTGTATCTGGGTTTAAAAATGATTTGGATAAGTTCCTGGAGGAAAAGTCCATAGTCTGTTATTGAGATTGAGATGGACATGGAGGAAGCCACTGCTTGCCCTGGGATTGGTAGCATGGAATGGGGGCCTGCGCTGGCATCAGCGTGTGTTTTTTACGCGCTCCGAGGTCCCTTTTACTGCAGTGAGTAAAAGGGAAGTCTCTCTTTCCTGCAGGAAATGGCCATCCGACAAGTAAAGCACTTGCCACGCATCCATTACGGGGAGAGCCCTGACCGCCACACATTGAGGTGGCAGTAAGGGCTCCTGTGCTAACTCAGCAGTAACAGGGCAGTGCGCGGCACTGCCCGATTACCGCCGAGTACACTATGGCGCTGCAGAAGTAAATATATTTTTGTAGTGCCAGATATGATGGCGCACTAGGGGTGAGAAGTACCACCGGGCTGCTGCAGTAGCCTGGTGGTACTTCCTGTTTAGCAAGGGGTAAGCCTGCATTAGGCTTACCGCCGCTTCGTAAAAGGGGCCCATAGTAACATAGTAGATGGCGGCGGATAAAGACCTAGATGGATGAAAGTGAAGATACTTACCTGTAACAGGTATTCTCTGAGGACAACAGGCTATTCGTTCTCACATACCCTCCCACCTCCCCTTGGAGTTGTCTTGTATAGCTATATTACTGTACTGATGGTTCCGCATTTGCATGGCACACAAGAAGGCACTTGTGCATGTGTGGTAGGAGTGCTGCTGAAAGCTCTTAAAGACATTGTATACTAAATAGTGTTCTACACTGAACGCCGTGGATGACATCACCCACATGTGAGAATGACCTGCTGTCCTCAGAGAATACCTATCTTTGCTCTTTGTAAATTATCTCTTTCTCTCTTTATATTCTCATTACTTTTTGGCAACACATATAAATTGTAATGCTAATAAAATTATTTGAATTGATCAGAATCTGACAAAGTACTGTAATTAAAGGCCAATGGACAGACTGAATGAGTCAAGACAATCAAATTTGCTGACATCTGCTTTGTCTGTCACTGAGTTATTTACTTGTTATTTACTATATATGCCCTTGATCAAACCCTTGTTATTAATTTTTTGCTTTAATCCCAATTTCCTCAGATGAAACCATCTTTTTCCATAATTCTTTTAAAAATAATTAACAAATGCTTTCTTTAAAAAAAAATAATTTCACTAAGTGCTGTGCTAAGTGTCAAAGAAGGGATAAAGGTCAGTTCATAGAAGCTCAGCATGGCAATTTAATTTGATTTAAGACAGGCATTTATATTCTGCTTTACCACTTTCAGATTATGTAACATGTGGTTTACCACATACAGCCAAGAAAAAACATTTTAAACTTAAAAAATTAATATATTTAATCAATACAATCATCTTAATAAGCACGTGCAGAGTAACCACGTTTTTAGTGCATTTCTAAATTCCCTTTAAAATTGTTTCTCCCTTCTAGTAGCGCTTTAGAAATGATAAGTAGTACTAGTAGTAGTAGTATTGCATATGGCAAGAAATTCCATAAAATCAGACTACCAACCAGTATAGAGCGCCTTAAAGGCATTAAGCACTTAGGGGTCCTTTTAAGGTGTGCCAATGGATTTAGCACATAATACTGATTAGCATGCGCTAAATGATAAGACACCCATTATATTCCTAAGGGTGTCTTATCATGTAGCGTGCACTAAATCCATTAGCGTTGCTTAGTAAAAGGATCCCTTAATGCATTGTTAACACACAAAAACAAGCTACCGCACAGCTGCATTAAGGAGTTTTGCGGTAGTCTACCTGCTTCTGCATGTTAGTGAATTTTTTTCTCAGGGGGCGTGGTGTGGGTGGAGAGTGGACATGGGAGCATTAGCCAGTTGACACATTATACCTACTGTGTGCTACCTGGCTTATGTACCCTTAACAAAGGAGCACTTAGCACCTCCTAAATAGGAGTTGGTAAATGCTCCCACATTAACCTGGAATAGGTACTGTGCATTAATCCAAATTTTAAGGCATGATCTGCAATAAAAAAAAATAGTGGGATGCCCCTTTCTGATGCAGCATTAGTTTTGGGCTTGCCACACATTTAAAGTCCATTTTATAGCCTGTTAAGCCCAAAGCTTAAAGCATTTTAGTGAAGGGCCCCGTGGTCTTCTGTGTTGTACTTTGCAATATAATAACAGAAACAGCAAGTAGCAACAATAAAATCCCATTTTCTGAGCAACAGAACCCCCCTGTTTTCTCCCAGGGGGAGGCTAGGAGGTGGGTTTGAACTAAAAAGGGATAAGGCCACAGATGGCATGAATGTCCTTCTATGCTGAAATACAACAGTGTTACTTTCTTCCCTTTACCAAATGATGTGGTATACAGTTACCTGAAAGGTGTACACAGCTTCTGTCTAAAGGCAATCAATTTTACATGTGGAAAAAAAAAAGTGAAATCAGCACATGGGAGAAATCCATTTCATTTTTTGGTTCCCTGCTGATCAGCTGTGTCTTTAGAATATTTGGTTCTTAATAATATGAGAGGCCGAATGCTTTTCAAAAAATATACACCTTAGCTAAAGTTGAAAACAGGGAAGCCTATCAAGATCAACACTGCAGCCAGTTCACCATAACCTGGAGAAATAATCAAGGGGTCCTCTTATTAAGCTGTGCTAAAAAGTGGCCAGTGCAGACATGGGTTTCGCGTGCACTGCAGTCATTTTTAGCACAACAGTAAAATGGCTGCGTTCGGGGGGTATTTTTGTGATGGCCATTATTATTGTTATTGTTATTTGTTACATTTGTATCCCACATTTCTCCGAGGACAAGCAGGCTGCTTGTTCTCACATATGGGTCGTCGTCATCCACGGCGGCCCCAGGACGGAGATTTTCTAGTAAAATCTAAAAGAGTTTTGCGACAGCCAGCAAAGCATGGGACGGACGCACTGCGCATACGCGGCCATCTTCCCGCCAAGCGTGTCCGTTCCCACCTCAGATCAATCTCCTGGAGCTGCGAGCGGTCTGGAACGCTCTGAAGGCTTTCAGAGATCGGCTGTCCAATCAAATTATTCAGGTTGCCATGTATTACGTCAACAAGCAGGGGGGCACCGGATCTCGCCCCCTGTGTCGGGAGGCTGTCCAGATGTGGCTTTGGGCTCGCCGTCATGGCATGTTTCTCCAGGCCACGTATCTGGCAGGCGTAAACAACAGTCTGGCCGACAGATTGAGCAGGATCATACAACCTCACGAGTGGTTGCTCAACTACAGAGTTGTTCACAAGATCTTCCGAGAGTGGGGCACCCCCTCAGTGGATCTTTTTGCCACTCACCTCAATCACAAGCTCCCTCAGTTCTGTTCCAGACTTCAGGCCCACGACAGGCTAGCGTCAGATGCCTTTCTCCTTCATTGGGGGACAGGTCTTCTGTACGCTTATCCTCCCATATCTTTGGTGGAGAAGACTTTGCTGAAACTCAAGCAAGACCGCGGAACCATGATTCTGATTGCGCCCTTTTGGCCGCGTCAGATTTGGTTCCCTCTTCTTCTGGAGTTGTCCTCCGAAGAACCGTGGAGACTGGAGTGTTTTCCAACCCTCATCACTCAGAACGAGGGGGCGCTTCTGCCTCCCGACCTCCAGTCTCTGGCTCTCACGGCCTGGATGTTGAGAGCGTAGACTTCGCTTCCTTGGGTCTTTCTGAGGGTGTCTCACGAGTCTTGCTTGCTTCCAGGAAAGATTCCACAAAGAAGTGTTACTCTTTTAAGTGGAGGAGGTTTGCCATCTGGTGTGATAGCAAGGCCCTAGATCCTCGCTCTTGTCCTACACAGACCCTGCTTGAATACCTTCTGCACTTGTCAGAGTCTGGTCTCAAGACCAACTCCATAAGAGTTCATCTTAGTGCAATTAATGTTTTCCGTTATTGTGTAGAGGGTAAGCCTATCTCTGGACAGCCTTTAATTGTTCGCTTCATGAGAGGTTTGCTTTTGTCAAAGCCCCTAGTCAAACCTCAACCAGTGTCATGGGATCTCAACGTCGTCCTCACCCAGCTGATGAAACCTCCTTTTGAGCCACTGGATTCCTCCCATCTGAAGTACTTGACATGGAAGGTCATTTTCTTGGTGGCGGTTGCTTCAGCTCGTAGAGTCAGTGAGCTCCAAGCCTTGGTAGCCCATGCTCCTTATACTAAAATTCATCATAACAGAGTAGTCCTCCGCACTCACCCTAAGTTCTTGCCGAAGGTGGTGTCGGAGTTCCATCTGAACCAGTCAATTGTCTTGCCAACATTTTTTCCCCGTCCTCATACCCGCCCTGCTAAACGTCAGTTGCATACATTGGACTGCAAGAGAGCATTGGCCTTCTATGTGGAGCGGACAAGCCCCTTCAGACAGTCCGCCCAAATGTTTGTCTCTTTTGATCCCAACAGGAAGGGAGTCGCTGTCGGGAAACGCACCATTTCAAATTGGCTGGCAGATTGTATATCTTTCACTTATGCCCAAGCTGGGCTGACTCTTGAGGGTCATGTCACGGCTCATAGTGTTAGAGCCATGGCAGCGTCAGTGGCTCACTTGAAGTCAGCCACTATTGAAGAGACTTGCAAGGCTGCGACGTGGTCATCAGTCCACACATTCACATCTCATTACTGCCTTGAGCAGGATACCCGACACGACAGTCAGTTCGGGCAGTCGGTGCTGCAGAATCTGTTTGGGGACTAGAATCCAACTCCACCCCCCTAGGCTCATTTTTGTTCTGTTCCAGGCTGCAGTCTCAGTTGTTCTTTGTAGGTCAATCTTTGTTTGTTGTTTTGATTGAGCCTGGGGGCTAGGAATACCCCACATGTGAGAACAAGCAGCCTGCTTGTCCTCGGAGAAAGCGAAGATACTTACCTGTAGCAGGTATTCTCCAAGGACAGCAGGCTAATTGTTCTCAGCAACCCGCCCACCTCCCCTTTGGAGTTGGTTTTATTCTTTGTTTGCTTTTCATATAACTGAGCTGGGAACGGATGCGCGTGGGCGGGAAGATGGCCGCGCATGCGCAGTGCGTTCGTCCCGTGCTTTGCTGGCTGTCGCAAAATTCTTTCAGATTTTACTAGAAAATCTTTGTCCTGGGGCCGCCATGGACAATGATGACCCACATGTGAGAACAATCAGCCTGCTGTCCTCGGAGAATACCTGCTACAGGTAAGTATCTTCGCTTTTCCCACCTATTTGCAGGCTCAATGTGGCTTACATAATACCTTAAGGCATTTGCCAAGACCGGTAGAGAAACAAATACAAGGTGATATAGTGGTTGAATAATGGTGCATGTGTTTCAGGTACAATGGGGATCGAGGAGAGAAAAGGTTATATAGTGTCCATTACGAGCTTTGGTTTTGCTGTGATGTAGGGTGTAGGTATTTATGTTGGATCAGTAGGTATTTATTTTGGATCATGTGCAAATTTCCCCATTAGCCTTTACTGCCGGGAGCTCTTACTGCCACCTATTTAGGAGGCAGTAAGGGCTCCCGTGCTAATCGGGTAGTTCACGATAATGTGCCCACACTATCTGATTAGCACAGGCATGCCTACTCGCCGCTTCTGTGCTGGAAAAATAAAAAAATATTTTCCAGTGCAGGATTGGTGTGCTCTAAGCAGAACACTACCGCGGAGGCTTCAGATCATCCCATGGAAGTGCTTTTTTAGCATGTGGTAGGCCCACAGTTGGCCTAATACACCTTAGTAAAAGTGCTCCTAAATCTGTTACCACAGTAATATTCAAAAATGTATAATTTTTGTTGTCACATATCCAGTGTTCTTCAAACATCAAGTGTGAAACATACTGTGGGACTGCTAATGTTTATGCACCATAGGTGAAAGACCTTATTATTCCATGAGGGGCATAATCGAAAGGGGCACCCAAGTTTTCCTGACGTCCCGATGAAGGGGCGGGGAAACCTGTATTATCGAAACAAGATGGGCGTCCATCTTTCATTTCAATAATACAGTCAGAGTCGCCCAAATTGCGAAGTTTTGGTCAACCTTAGAGATGGTCGTCCTTAGAGATGATTGTCCCCGATTTTCGCCGATAATGGAAACCAAGGACGCCCATCTCAGAAACGACCAAATCCAAGCCATTTGGTTGTGGGAGGAGCCAGCATTCGTAGTGCACTGGTCCCCCTGACATGCCAAGACACCAACCGGGCACCCTAGGGGGCACTGCAGTGGACTTCAGAAATTGCTCCCAGATGCATAGCTCCATTACCTTGTGTGCTGAGCCCCCCAAAACCCACTCCCCACAACTGTACACCACTACCATAGCCCTTAGGGATGAAGGGGGGCACCTGGATGTGGGTACAGTGGGTTTCTGGTAGGTTTTGAAGGGCTCACATTTACCACCACAAGTGTAACAGGTAGGGGGGATGGGCCTGGATCCACCTGCTTGAAGTGCATTGTACCCACTAAAACTGCTCCAGGGACCTGCATACTGCTGTCATGGAGCTGGGTATGATATTTGAGGCTGGCATAGAGGCTGGGAAAAATGTTTTTAATTTTTTTTTGTTTGAGGGTGGGAGGGGGTTAGTGACCACTGGAGGAGTAAGGGGAGGTCATTCTTGATTCCCTTTGTTGGTCATCTGGTCATTTAGGGCACATTTTTGTGGCTTCGTCGTAAGAAAAAAGGACCAGGTAAAGTCGTCCAAGTGTTCATCAGGGATGCCCTTCTTTTTTCCATTATCGGTTGAGGACGTATGTGTTAGGCATGCCCCAGTTCCGCCTTCGCTACACCTCCAACATGCCCCCGTGAACTTTGGTCGTCCCCGCGATGTAAATCAGTTGAGGATGCCCAAAATTGGCTTTTGATTATGCTGATTTTGGCGACCCTGTGAGAAGGACCCCCATCTTGCGATTTGTGTCGAAATATGGGTGCCCTTCTCTTTCAAAAATAAGCCTGCATATGAATAGTAGAAAGATTGTTTTTCACAAATAGATATTTTAAAAAAGATGTAAACAATAAAAAGTAACTTGCAGGCTCTCGCTCTGAAAATATTTTATGAAAACAAACACAACAAATTGTCAAAAGTTGAGTGGTTGGCAGCATAGACTAAGAAAGAGGAAAACTAGAGCTGAACCCCTGCTTCTCCCACAGACATTTCTTGTGAGCTAAATGAAAGTCACTTCACTCTCTACTGTATTAGGGATAAAACTTAGGGCTAATTTACTAAAGTGCATTACTATGTTAGCATGCATTATTAGTAAATTCCATTGCATGAAATAGGACCTTCAGTAAATAATGCATGTTAGTGTGCAGTTAGAACTCTTTCCTTTAGACTGTCTCTGGTACATGGCTTTCTGAATGTCCAGGCAGATTATCTGAACAGAAATGGAAGATGTCAACAGAAGTCTTCCATTTGGTGACAAAGAGGTGGGGAACTCTGGCTGTAGATCTCATGTCAAAATGCCAAAATCCCCAGGTTCTTCAGCAGAAGACAAGAGTACAGTTCAGAGGGAATAGATGCTCTCTTTCAACTGTAGCCAAGCATGTATCTTCTATATGTCTTCCCTCCCTGGTCAATGATAAAGAGAGTTCTTCACACAATCCTTCAACATCCAGATCTGGTGATTCTGATTGCCCTAGGTTGGCCCAGGAAGCCTTGATATGTGGATTTTGTTTGCCTTCTAGTGATCAAGCCTTTTTGACTTCTTTTGTGTCACTGTCTCCTTGTTCAGGGTCCAGTCCAGATGGAGGGTCTGTCCCCCTTTGGTCTTACGGCTTATCTCTTGAGAGGTCAAAGTTGAGGAGAAAAGGTTACTCTGACAAAGTCATTAATGATATAATTAATGATATCCTGTTTACTGATGGGTTTATCTTAACTGTTGTAATCTGCCTTGGGAAGCCTGATGTTATTAAGATTGGAAGTAAAATTAAACTATTCTTTCATTGGGGCACATGGAATCACATCTTCACCTCACCTCTTTTGTACAAATGGATTGTTCTGTTTTGAGCATGTTTCAGGGACAAGTGGTTTTCATAAGTCAAAATAATAAAAATAAATATTTTCTTTCATGAAGATCTTTCATTTGTTTAAATATAAATAAATGGGCTATAAGCCACTTATGCAGTCCATTGGTTTCTTATATTTTGTCCTTATGATGACTTGTTTTACCAAAACTAGAAATACGTTGTGACAGAACAGTGTGTTTTAAGCCTGTAAAACTGCCTTAATTAATTCCTGAAGGGTATTTCTCCAGTTTGGTCACAGGTGGTGCATGTTAATGTTTTGAAGCTGCTGCAAAACCAAGGCTGTTTTCTTTGTTTAAGCCTTTTGGAAAGGCAATCTGCAGTATACTTTCAAACTTGTTGTTCTGGGCTGTGATTGGCCCAGGACTTCAATTTCATTTGGAGTGTACTGGCTTTTGCCCCAGACTTAACCAGGGAGAAAAGAGAGACAGATCTTTTTGTTGAGGCCCTGTGATCAGTTATATTTGATAATCTGTGAGCAGCATATTTCTGAGCTCCCCAGGTACTTTTTAGAAAGTAAAGAAATGTTTAGTTAGTGTTATAATTGATCCATGTTTCAGTTACCTGTTATTGTTCTGCTGATTGCACTTTTTCTGTTTCACTGTTCAATATTTTTATGACAATAAACACTATTAGTTTGTTGTCTCTGCGTGTCTGGACTGATAAAGAATCCTGCTGGTTTGTGTGTTGGGTCTGTGGGTGCTTTCTTGGAACTGTGGGACCCCAGGGAGCATGGCCTCAGTTACCCAGAAATCACAGGGGTTAATTGGAGAGCAGGAGATTTGCCCTGAGGTGCTTGGGACCCAGTCAGTGGGAGGTGGGTGCTAGTGTAGAACACATGCCCAGGTGCAGGCGAACCTGAGCAGTGCTGGGGCAGACCCTCTAAGTGGCTGCATGGATAACCCAGACGGGTGATAGGTGTTGAGACAGAATAATAGAATTCAGTAACATCCAAAATGTATTTTTTATATTTTAGTCATCTTTATTCAAAGCATAACAAATTGGTTGATAAGCGTCATACAGAACAAGAAAAAACTGAACTGTCCAACATGGCACAATAAAAACTTTTACAGAGAGCATACCTAAGAACCCTTCCCCTACCATACTCCCCTCCCTTCCTGTAAGCCCATCCGACTGTTTCCACTCACCAAAATAACAGGTCAGTAGGAACCAAGCAGTACAAAACAAGTAAAGTCATAAACAGCACCAGTTTATACCAAATTGTTTAATCACCCTTAGGTTTTGCCTTTGGGTTTAACAAGCAATATACCATGTGCATGTAAGGTCTAGATAAATGCATTTAAGCAATCTATATTTAAGGCATATGCCCTAAATATGTAATACTTGGTGGTAACAATGAAAGAGTGATAGAATATTCACATTGCAGGCAGCCAACAGATTTATTTTACTCTGAAAATAATTAACTTGGTTTGAACATAAATGTCATTCAGCTCCAAATGTTCTACCGCTGCTTTCCCTTAGCCATCATTATTCCCAGGACTCATCTAAATACAAACACACAGCCAGGAGACAACGATTAACATCCCCTCCCCCACCCACCCCCCCCAAAAAACCCCATGCCTTTTGCAACCAAACAGACTTGAAAATGAAATAACTATATACTACAGAACTGGAAAATGTTGGCACATTTAGACTGGCTCTGGACTACTTCAGGAAGGTAGCTCTGCCCTGATTATTCTATTTCTCTCTTTTAAATAGTAGTAATAAACAATATTACGTGCATTTTTATAATATACTACTGCATTCCACAAAACAAAAGGAGCAAGTTCCCACAACCCATCTTTCTCTTTTGATCTAGGCAAAGGGGAAAAAAAGGATTTTAAATGTTCCCAGGTTTCAACCTAATTCAAGTTTTATGTGGGATATAAATGTCATAAATAAGTAAATAAATAAATAGAAACTCTGAATGTTGAGCACCGGATTCTCATAACATGATGTCTGTTTTAGTGGCCCTTTACCAGGAAAAAAAATCTCCTCATTAATATAACACTTGCTAGAGTGTGTCCCTATAACCCTTACATATACGCAGATGATGTCACAATCTACATTCCGTTCAAACATGACCTAAAGGAAATCACTAATGTCATCAACCACAGCTTCCAAATCATGCACTCGTGGGCGGATGCATTTCAATTAAAACTTAATGCAGAAAAAACACAGTGTCTCATACATCTCAACATAACACAAGTAAATTCACCACTATAACCACACCAAACTTCTCCCTTCTCGTGTCAGACACCCTGAAAATTCTTGGAGTTACCTTTTACCGGAATCTCACACTTGAAAACCATGTGATAAACACAACAAGGAAGATGTTCCACTCTATGTGGAAACTAAAAAGAACAAAACCTTTCTTCCTAAGAAACATCTTTCGTAACCTGGTACAGTCAATGGTGCTAAGTCATCTAGACTACTGCAATGCACTATATGTTGGCTGTAAAGAGCAACTCATCAAGAAACTTCAAACAGCCCAAAACACAGCTGCCAGACTCATGTTCGGTAAAACAAATTATGAAAGTGCCAAACCCCTAAGAGAAACGTTACACTGGCTTCCACTTAAAGAAGGTATTATGTTTAAGGTCTGTACTCTGGTTCACAAAATCATCCACGGAGATGCTCTGGCATATATGACAGACCTTATTGGCTTGTCATCCAGAAATGCTAAAAGATCAGCACGCACATTCCTAAATCTTCACTTCCCCAGTTGTAGAGGACTAAAATACAAACTAACACATGCATCTAGCTTCTCCTATATGAGCACGCAGCTGTGGAATGCATTGTCAATGGACATGAAAATAATCTACAATCTAATTAACTTTCGCAAATCACTGAAGACCTATGTTTTCAACAAGGCATACCACAATGACCTATAATAGGAACTTAATACATCACCTCTTACTTGATATCCAAAATGTTTTCTCCCTATGCTTGTTGCTTAGCTCTTGTAGATCATCTATATTCTCTGTAGTATACAAATGGCATCTATACTCTGAAATGACGTTCTACTAATCTATCTGTTTAATCTACCAGGTCATCAATATTCTTTAGATAATGCCACTTGTCTCTTTTACTCTGTAATGGCAATCCATTATGTTATTCACATAATCTATTACGTCATCCATGTTCTCTATTTATTATCAACTGTACCTTTTTACTCTGGAGTGGCAAATGCCATGAAGGAACATTGTAAGCCACATTGAGCCTCCAAATAGGTGGGAAAATGTAGAATACAAATGCAGCAAATAAATAAATAAATAACCTGTTACCACAAATGACACTCTGATTATGATTTATAACAAATTACAACTCTACCTATGAAATCTTATTCCTCTGTGTGCATCCATATGCTGCACAAGCTGGCATGTTTGAAAATATAAGTGAGATTAAATAAAAATGCTACCATCAATAAAGAACAACTACGTGGATGCAGCATCTCATAGGTTTGCTTTGTTTTGAGTGTACGTAGAAAGACGGCTGCATGGGGAAGGGGAAGCAGAGATTATCCTAATTGGCTTCAACTTTTTTACATCATGCCATCCTCAATCAAATCTCCTTGCATATGACAGAATTCAGTTCAGTGCTGTCTATCTCCACCTGCTGGTAGATGGTCATATGCATAAGTCTCTGGATTCATCTGTGTGACTAAAGGGAAGAAAATTATCAGGTAATACATAATTTTGCTATATATTGCCTGTAATTTGTTAGTCATGTTTCTGTTTGCAGATATGATGCTTGTGAGATATTTGTTAAATGATAAATATATTTTAAAAAAACAATTAGAGGAAAATAGCCAGCGGCTAGTAAAGAGGGACCCAGGAATAATGATTGCAGATGACATTAAAGTTGTCTGAAGCATGAAAAGGTTGTGGAAAAGCACACAGTGTATTTGGGTGATTAGCAAGATTTATCATCACCAAGGATGGAGGGGGAGTGGAGGATAAGAGGCGGAATATTGTGTTTGTATAGAGAACTCATGAGACCACATCTCAGCTACTGTGCTCATTTCTGAAGGCCATACGTTTATAGCAGAGTTTCTCAACTCAGTCCTTGGGACACACCTAGCTAGTTAGGTTTTCAGGATACCCATAATCATTATGCATGACATAGATTTGCATGCACTACCTTCACTGTATGCAGATTTATCTCACTCATATTCATCACAAGTATCCAGAAAACCTGACTGGCTATGAGTGTCCCAAGGACTGGGTCGAGAACCCCTGCTTTATAGGGACATTGAGAAGCAGGGATCTTCATGAAAACAATTTTGCAGTTTGTTATGTTTTGCTATACTTAGGAGGGACTTTTGCTAAAGTGCGGTAAAGTCTTGCTCTTGGGCAGTCCTGTTTTTAAAAAGGACGTAGAAGTCTGGATGTCTCAAATTTCACAAGTATTTTAGAACAGAATCTGCTGACATAGAAGACTTAGCGGTAAAGTCTCACGCACTACCCGGGAGATAAGTATGTAGCGAGCGCCCAATGCCATTTACCATCGAGTAAGCACCCTATAGTAGAAAGTATTTATTTATTTGTAGCATTTGTATCCCACATTTTCCCACCAATTTGCAGGCTCAATGTGGCTTACATTTGCCATAATGGCGGATGCCATTTCGGGTAGTAGAATTGCAAAGGTTATTGCGTATGGTGCATACATACATGATAACATACATGGAACATAACATATATGGAATAGATCATGGTATATATATATATACCATGTGCGTACATACATGGTAGAGAAGAATAATTATGGTTTTGCCTGAAGGTTTCAGAGTGATAAATTGCATTATAATCTACATTAGGTCGTTGACTGTAGAGAGATCTTGTTTTACATAAGGTTTAGGGTGGTGGTGTCTGTCATGTGATAAGAGTTCGGTTTTGTATAGCTCGTGTGTAGTGTTATTAATTAGTATTTAAGATGAATGTTTATGGTATGCCTTCTTGAAGAGATCTGTTTTCATTAGCCTTCGGAAGATGGTTAAGTCTTGCATTGTTTTTATGGCCTTCGGTAGTGCGTTCCATAGCTGCGTGCTGATGTAAGAGAAGTAGAAAGTATTTTCTACTGGGTGTTTTCAGTGCACGCCAAATTCAGTATTACCACCCGGGGCAAGTGGTAGCTGGGCGGTAATGCTGATTGGTTGCATGCTGGATGCGCAAAGGCCCTTACATGATTTATAAAAGGGCCCTTTAGTCTACAAAGAGTGCACACGTTCTTCCATTTTAGCCAAAATGGCTTCAATTTTTCCAATAGGTTGAACTATTTGGGAAGAAAATTCACATAACTGAGTCACTGGTTTCTTCAGATGCACCTCCAAACCATGCACTCTTTTCCACATTTTTATCAAGTTACTTCATTTGGAGGAGTCAAATCTTCACTAGGAAAATCATTTTTCCAATCCACTGGTCGAGGCAAAGTAGAAGTCTTCTTAGGTGGACATGGCAACAGTGCTTCAAGAGTGGAGACATTCCTGCTCAGAGGATTAGAGAACCCCCCCAAAAAAAATACCACTCAAATCCTCTGGATTTAAGGAAGTCATAGGTGAGGGCGGGGTGGGTCAGTCCCCTGAATTCAGTGAGACTCCCAACACAGGAGTGGAGGAGGAAGATAAAATGGTGGAGTCTTTAGGAACTGGGAAAACGTGTTTGTCCATCAGGCCAGATGATTTCACACTACTTTTAGCATTCCATTTCCCCATAGTGAGGAAATAAAGTATAAAAATACCTGAAACAGCGAGACACAATTCAAAGATAGTCCCCTTGCTCTTGTCTTCTCTTAGGCTTCGAAGGGGCTTCAAATGGGCATGCCCCTTTGGTTACACCCCCTTCGGGCCATCCTCCTGCAGCCACACGCCACAATAACAGGCAGACTTCTACTGATGGACCTGAGTGTAAATTTTAAAGAGCTTCGACGTTAGTTTCAGAACATTTAGTACAAGAAGAGTGCTGGGCAGACTTATACAGTCTGTGCCCTGAGAATGGCAAGGACAAATCAAACTCGGGTTTCCATAGCGTCCCCAGATCAATCCAGAGACTTGTGGGTTATGCCCCTCCTCTAGCAGGTTAGATGGAGAGAACTCAGAAGTTTGCTACAATAGAGCATGTGCAGCCAGCCTCACTTCAGTATTCTCTCTATCTAGCAGGTAGAAGGGAGCATAAAGTGCAGCTCTGTGGCCTGAGGCTCCTATCCCGTTCCCTCGGGTGTGTTGAGCTTTCTCTGGGGTTGAGGTGCTAGAGCACATTCTGGGATACACCTGGTGGTGCCAGGTCCCTACCCTTCTCCCCCTGTCGGCCTACTTAAATTCTTTTGAGTATTTTGGCTGTATTCCTCTCCTGTCTCTTAAAAAAAAAAGAACCAGACGGAACGATTCTTCAGTCCAGCCTCATTTTGGCTTGCTTGGCGCTTGGAACAATTCTCCGTTCAGCTTAATGGGAACGTGAGCAGGGCTGGGACTGCGGAGAAGGTAAGACTTTTGGGGATATGTCCGTTCCGTTGGAGTCCATTAAGCGCGGCTCGCGCTGCGGGGCACGGTGGCACGTCGCTTCCCTGCGAGTTTTGTTCTGTGAAGGTAGTGAGTCCTAGTGCGGATCAGGGGATCGCACGTTGGGCACCACGGCGCCAAAAGGGATCGTTTCTCGCTTGGCGGGAAAGTCTGTGACTGGAACAGTTGATCTGTCAGCGCCATTTTCTTGCTAGCGCCGCGGTCTCAGGATGTGGCGGCAGGATCTGCTGGGGCTCCCTCCGACAGAGAAGCCTCGATTTCTCTCCCAGAAAAGGCTATTATGGAGGCATTTCCCCCGGAGTTTGTGCTTTTTTGCTCAAAGCATTTTTATTGCGCTGTGAGGGAGAGGGGCAGGAGGCGGCCATTTTTGAGGCTCTGCTGCCTCGGGCTCTGAGTTCGTACAGAAGCCGCCTAAGATGGCCCGGTTGGGTTTAAGGGGCCAGTAGAGTGGAGGAGTAGCATAATGGTTAGTGCAGCAGGCTTTGAACCTGGCTGTCTGGGTTCGTTTCCCTCTGCTGCTCCTTCTGTCCGTGAGCAAGTCACTTAGCCCTCCATAATAACCCTGGGACGACATATGGATTCGGAGGGTGTCCCAGGGTCAGGGGAATCCTTTTCAGGGCACCTTGAACAGAGGGAGTTGCCCGCGGGTGAGGGAGTTGACCTCACTTCGACCAGGCTCTTTAAAGCGAAGAACTGATTCCGTTCTTTATACAGGTATTGTAAGTGCTAATTTTATATCCTCTGCGGTTAGCTCTTCCATTTGGTTGGGCACTAGGATGCCGGTGCAGCCTTGCAAATCTCTTCAATAGAGACTGACTTTAGATGAGCAACTGACGCAGCCATGGCTCTAACATTATGAGCCGTGACATGGCCCTGTAAAGTCAATATCGAAGGACCGGACTGAGCCCCAAAAAGCTTCTCTCGTTGGGCCTCTCAAGACGCTTGGGTCCGTTTCTTCATGCGAAGACACACACTACAAGCAGCTGGGCTGTGGTCGGGCCCAAGGCACTGGATACACCAAGCATGGGTATCGGTACCCGAGATAGTCCAGTTGCACCGAGTACAACATTTGAAGCCATTGTGTGTCTTCGATGACATGTAAGAAAAAACGGCTTTGGCGAAATCAAAAGACGCGATCGTGCCTGTTAAAAGAAAAAAGGGCACGAAAAAAAGAAGGGAGCAACCCGACTGTGCAGCCTAAGCCGGCCACGTCGAAAAATAAAGGAAAACGTAAAGAAAAACTACGGGAGTTTTTTTTAAACTGTAAATTCTAATAACAAGAAAGAAAAAAAACAAAGAGTCAAAAAGACAACCAGAAAACTCTTTCTCGGGCCTAAGAGGAGCGGTGAAAACTCGACCGCACCTCATCGTGGAGAAAAAAATAACTGAGCAGGAACGCTCGCGCGATGGGTCGGAAGATGGCTGAGCGTGCGTGGTGCGCGCTGCACACGCACCAGTAGACGCTGGAAAAATGTTTTTATATTTTGCTGGCAAAATTGCTGGTTTCCCGGGCTGAATGGTATGTCGACCCACATGTGAGAACAAGCAGCCGGCTTGTCCTCGGAGAAGCTCTGCTTAGTGTGCTGCACCAGCAAAGAAAGCAAATAGGATGTTAGGTACTATGGAATGGAAAAAAACCTGAGGATATTATAATGCCTTTGTATTGCTCCATGGTGTGATCACACCTTAAATACTGTGTACAATTCTAGTCACCACATTTCAAAAAAGATATAGCAGAATTAGAAAAGGTACAGAAAAGGGCGATGAAAATGATAAAAGGGGATGGGATGACTTCCCTATGAGGAAAGGCTAAAGTGGCTAGGGCTCTTCAGAATGGAGAAGACATGGCTGAGGGGAGATATACAGTGGTGGAAATAAGTATTTGATCCCTTGCTGATTTTGTAAGTTTGCCCACTGACAAAGACATGAGCAGCCCATAATTGAAGGGTAGGTTATTGGTAACAGTGAGAGATAGCACATCACAAATTAAATCCGGAAAATCACATTGTGGAAAGTATATGAATTTATTTGCATTCTGCAGAGGGAAATAAGTATTTGATCCCCCACCAACCAGTAAGAGATCTGGCCCCTACAGACCAGGTAGATGCTCCAAATCAACTCGTTACCTGCATGACAGACAGCTGTCGGCAATGGTCACCTGTATGAAAGACACCTGTCCACAGACTCAGTGAATCAGTCAGACTCTAACCTCTACAAAATGGCCAAGAGCAAGGAGCTGTCTAAGGATGTCAGGGACAAGATCATACACCTGCACAAGGCTGGAATGGGCTACAAAACCATCAGTAAGACGCTGGGCGAGAAGGAGACAACTGTTGGTGCCATAGTAAGAAAATGGAAGAAGTACAAAATGACTGTCAATCGACAAAGATCTGGGGCTCCACGCAAAATCTCACCTCGTGGGGTATCCTTGATCATGAGGAAGGTTAGAAATCAGCCTACAACTACAAGGGGGGAACTTGTCAATGATCTCAAGGCAGCTGGGACCACTGTCACCACGAAAACCATTGGTAACACATTACAACATAACGGATTGCAATCCTGCAGTGCCCGCAAGGTCCCCCTGCTCCGGAAGGCACATGTGACGGCCCGTCTGAAGTTTGCCAGTGAACACCTGGATGATGCCGAGAGTGATTGGGAGAAGGTGCTGTGGTCAGATGAGACAAAAATTGAGCTCTTTGGCATGAACTCAACTCGCCGTGTTTGGAGGAAGAGAAATGCTGCCTATGACCCAAAGAACACCGTCCCCACTGTCAAGCATGGAGGTGGAAATGTTATGTTTTGGGGGTGTTTCTCTGCTAAGGGCACAGGACTACTTCACCGCATCAATGGGAGAATGGATGGGGCCATGTACCGTACAATTCTGAGTGACAACCTCCTTCCCTCCGCCAGGGCCTTAAAAATGGGTCGTGGCTGGGTCTTCCAGCACGACAATGACCCAAAACATACAGCCAAGGCAACAAAGGAGTGGCTCAGGAAGAAGCACATTAGGGTCATGGAGTGGCCTAGCCAGTCACCAGACCTTAATCCCATTGAAAATTTATGGAGGGAGCTGAAGCTGCGAGTTGCCAAGCGACAGCCCAGAACTCTTAATGATTTAGAGATGATCTGCAAAGAGGAGTGGACCAAAATTCCTCCTGACATGTGTGCAAACCTCATCATCAACTACAGAAGACGTCTGACCGCTGTGCTTGCCAACAAGGGTTTTGCCACCAAGTATTAGGTCTTGTTTGCCAGAGGGATTAAATACTTATTTCCCTCTGCAGAATGCAAATAAATTCATATACTTTCCACAATGTGATTTTCCGGATTTAATTTGTGATGTGCTATCTCTCACTGTTACCAATAACCTACCCTTCAATTATGGGCTGCTCATGTCTTTGTCAGTGGGCAAACTTACAAAATCAGCAAGGGATCAAATACTTATTTCCACCACTGTAATAGTGGTCTATAAGTACATAAGTAATTTCACACTGGGAAAAGACCAAGGGTCCATCAAGCCCAGCATCCTGTCCATGACAGCGGCCAGTCCAGGACTAGGGCACCTGGCAAGCTTCCCAAACGTACAAACATTCAGTACATGTTATTCTTGGGATTGTGGATTTTTCCCAAGTCCATTTAGTAGTGGTTTATGGACTTGTCCTTTAGGAAACTGTCTAACCCCTTTTAAAACTCTGCTAAGCTAACCGCCTTCACCACGTTCTCTAGCAACGAATTCCAGAGTTTAATTATGCGTTGGGTGAAGAAAAAATTTCTCTGATTTGTTTTAAATTTACTACACTGTAGTTTCATCGCATGCCCCCTAGTCCTAGTATTTTTGGAAAGCGTGAACAGACGCTTCACATCCACCTGTTCCACTCCACTCATTATTTTATATACCTCTATCATGTCTCCCCTCAGCCGTCTCTTCTCCAAGCTGAAAAGCCCTAGCCTCCTTAGTCTTTCTTCATAGGGAAGTCGTCCCATCCCCGCTATCATTTTAGTCGCCCTTCACTGCACCTTTTCCAATTCTACTATATCTTTCTTGAGATGCGGCGACCAGAATTGAACACAATACTCAAGGTCGCACCATGGAGCGATACAACGGCATTATAACATCCTCACACCTGTTTTCCATACCTTTCCTAATAATACCCAACATTCTATTCGCTTTCCTAGCCGTAACTCCTAACGTGGAACCTTGCATGACGTAGCTATAATTCGGGTTCTTTTTTCCCACATGCATCACCTTGCACTTGCTCACATTAAACTTCATCTGCCATTTAGCCGCCCAGTCTCCCAGTCTCGTAAGGTCCTTCTGTAATTTTTCACAATCCTGTCGTGAGTTAACAACTTTGAATAACTTTGTGTCATCAGCAAATTTAATTACCTCACTAGTTACTCCCATCTCTAAATCATTTATAAATATATTAAAAAGCAGCGGTCCTAGCACAGACCCCTGAGGAACCCCACTAACTACCCTTCTCCATTGTGAATATTGCCCATTTAACCCCACTCTCTGTTTCCTATCCTTCAACCAGTTTTTAATCCACAATAGGACATTTCCTCCTGTCCCATGACCCTCCAATTTCCTCTGTAGCCTTTCATGAGGTACCTTGTCAAACGCCTTTTGAAAATCCAGATACACAATATCAACCGGCTCCTCTGTGTCCACATGTTTGTTTACTCCTTCAAAGAATTGAAGTAAATTGGTCAGGCAAGGTTTCCCCACATAAAAGCCGTGCTGACTTGGTCTCAGTAATCCATGTCCTTGGATGTGCTCTGTAATTTTGTTTTTGATAATAGCCTCTACCATTTTCCCTGGCACCGACGTCAGAATGGAGTGGAATTGGTATAGGTGAATCTCCCATTCCAAAAATACTAGGACTAGGGGACACACAATGAAGCTACTAAGTAGTACATTTAAAACATACCAGAGAAAATATTTTTTCACTCAACGTGTAATTAAGAACATAAGAATAGCCATACTGGGCAGATCTGTCCCGGCAATTAATCAATCATAAATAAGAAAATATTTTAATTGGCAGACTTTGTACCCGAAAGGTCTTAATCAAGAAATGGAATGGGCTGTGAATTTTTTTTGAAGAACATATGGGAGTGGCTTACGTAGTTTTTTATAAAAGGAAGCAAAGAACAGGATGAACGCACTGATGTTTTTTTGGCGATAGCGGTAGCTGTGTTGGTGAGAGGAGAACTCTACAACAAATAAGCCATGCAAGATCTATAATGTTTTTAATGGTTTTTATTTTAGGATGGTCATCAGTCCACACATTCACATCTCACTACTGCCTTCAGTAGGATACCCGACGTGACAGTCAGTTTGGGCAGTTGGTGCTGCAGAATCTGTTTGGGGTTTAGAATCCAACTCCACCCTCCTAGGCCCATTTCTGTTTTGTTCCAGGCTGCACTCTCACCCAGTTGAAATTATTTTCAGGTCAATCTCTGTTATGTCCTCACCGTTGCAAGGCCCAATTGACCAATGTTCATTGTTTTGAGTGAGCCTGGGGGCTAGGGATACCCCATTCATGATGATATCCAGCCTGCTTGTCCTCGGAGAAAATGAAGATACATACCTGTAGCAGGTATTCTCCGAGGACAGCAGGCTGGATATCATCACAACCCACCCTCCACCCCTTTGGAGTTGTTCTTCTTCTTCTCGTTTTGCTCTTTATATAACTGAGGGAAGCACGCGGGCGTCGCCGGCAGGAAGTCACTCACGCATGCGCGGTGCATTATCCCCATGCTCACCGTGCTCTTCTGGATCCTTCTAAAAGTTTTTTGTTATAGTCTGGTCTCCTGGGTCGTCGCGGACGACGACCCATGCGTGATGATATCCAGCCTGCTGTCCTCTGAGAATACCTGCTACAGGTATGTATCTTCATTTTATTGGCACTAATTAGCTTGTTATTCAATTAAATTGCGTGTGCAAATTGGGCACATGTCTAAATTTGTGCATACAAATTTTGGCAACTTGTATAGAATTAGGGGGTTGACACCCAAATAATCAGCACCAAATAAAGCGCTATTTTATAAGCCGCGCTTAAAGTTAGGTACAATTTATAGAATAGTGCTTACTTCTGGGAGTTGCACCTAACTTTAGGCGTGACCATTTGTACCAACTGAAATGTGGCGCAAATATAGGCACCTAAATTAGTCACATATCCCCCATATCGTATAACAACATGCTTAAATGCTTGGAATGCCCATATTCTGCCCATGACCCTCCAATTTCCGCACCCTTTTTGTAACTCTAAAATCCAACACTTACATTTATGCATATAAGTTCCAATTAAATCTAATTAGTACCAATAATTGCTTGTTAAGCCAATTAGCATTAATTGGCTTGTTATTCAATTAAATTGTGCATGTAAATTGGGCACGCCCAAATTTACGCACACAATTTTTAGTGACTTTTATAGAATTAAGGGGTTTAGGTGTAATTCTAGATACCACTCTTTCAATGAAACCTCATTTACTACTACTACTACTACTACTTATCATTTCTATAGCGCTACTAGACGTACACAGTGCTGTACACTTGAACATGAAGAGACAGTCCCTGCTCGACAGAGCTTACAATCTAATTAGGACAGACAAATAGGACAAATAAGGGATAAGGGAATTACTAAGGTGGGGATGATAAAATAAGGGTAAAATGATTGTTCAAAAATTATTTTTCAAATTGAAGTTGCTGCAGCATTTGCAGAACTTTTTGAGTCCTAATAACTTCAGGACCTTTGTTCAATCTTTGTTAATTCCACTTTTTGATTATTGTAATGGACTTTTTCTTGGTTTATCTCAGATGTCTTTATGTGCTATTCAAGTAGCTCAAAATGCAACTGCTTGTTTAATATCTAATACCCCTTGTTTCACACACATTACTCCTGTATTAATCCAACTTCACTGGCTACCTATTCAATTTAGAGTAACTTTTAAGATCCTCACGTTTATATTCAAGGCCTTACATGATGATGTTCTACCTAACATTGTTTCTCTTTTGAAAATGTATATACCACATTGCTCCTTGTGTTCCGCTTACAAAATATTTACTAGAAGTACCTTCATTTAGACTTATGAGGCTTAATATTTATCAGGAGTTGTTTTTTAGAATCGCTGGACCATTTTTCTGGAATGCTGTGCTAGATACAATACAAAACATACCATCTTATTTGACCTTTAGGAAATTACTGAAAGCATGCTACTTTGCACACACCTTTCCTAGTCAAGCTTAACAACATTTAAACAATACATTTGAATGTTATACTTAATATGAGTTGAACCCTGGTATGATTTGTTATTATTTTATGAGAATTGTCATATCTGTGTATTTGTTGATGTAATGTTTCATTTTATTGTGTATGTTTTGTTGTAACCCGCCCAGATTTAAGAGGAGATGGTGTGGAATATAAATATTTTTAAATAAATAAATATAAAGCTAGAAAGAAAATAGAATGTTCCACTGGCAGTGGCTTTGAAACCTGATTAAAATAAAATAAAATTACAACAGCATCACAGAGACAGCATTATAATATAGAGCAGCTGCCTGTTGTTCATGTTTACCTGTGGGAAGAAAGCAAAGAAACCATAAATCATTGAGGGATTTGCTAGCAGTGCGAGAAGAAAGTTCCTCTGCAGCAGTCTTGAGCCAAGGTAACATTCCAACTGGGACAATCCTTTTAATCACCTCAACTAGCAAAGTAGTTTCATTATATCACAAGCTACATCAGCAAGCATTGAGCTCATTGCTTTCATTCATTTGGAGCCTAGGCAGGAAACCTCACCACAGCAATTTTTTTAGCATGTGTTCATTAGCCATGTTAAACTACACATTAAACTGTCACGAGAATTTTATAAACAACTTAAGTGTGTAGAACAGCATTTCACATGCTCAGAAAGGCCCATATAAAATTGCCTGGGAACATACAGTATTCACTTAAAAGTAGCCACTTAGAATCATAAACCTACTTTTATGCAATACAGGTTCATTTCTATAAGTGAGTGCCTCCTTTTAGGTGTTCCAACGCCACATGATGAGAGCCTATTCTATAATGGCATCTGGCGCACAGATTCTGTTATAGAATACTAGTGTAACCTGGCATCGTCATGCATAACTTACAGTATTCAAGTTACTCATGCCACTGCTGCATTTAAGTGCTGACAGTATTTTGTAACTTATGGGTGTAACTGGAAGCCCTATCCTTGACCTGCCCATGCTTTGCTCATATGTAAGCTCCATTGCAATTGCATGCTATAGCACGTATGCACACCCTTACAGAATAGTGCTTATGATGCTTTGGCATGTAAGAGCTAATTTTGTCCAAGGACAAGCAGGCATAATATTCTCACATATGGGTGACGTGATCCACAGAGCCTGGTGCGGACACTGCAAAGTGCACTATCACTTTAAATCTTCAAGGCAGTGCCCCACTGGGCACTTGCGGGTGCCTTCCTGCCTGATGCACGAGTGCGGGACCAGCAGCCTTTTGTTTTCTGCAGAGCAGAGAGGTTGTGTGTTTGATCTCTCAGTGCGAAATCCTTTGCCTTTTTGGTGCTTTCCCTTTTTTTGGGATATATTTTTGGGATATATTTTCTTCATATATTCTCTCTTTTTTTGTCATAATTTGTTTAATCATTTTTAGATTTTTTTAAATTTTTTGGCCCAAGAGGCCTCAGCCTTTTTCCTACTCGAGAACCATCGGCCTTTTTCGGATACAGAACACTTGAACTCCACGGCCCATAGAGCCTTTTGACCTTGCGTCAGCCGTTATTCCCTTCACGTCATTAAGGGTGCCAGTTGACTTTAAGAAGTATACTCAATGCAATAGGACTGCTTCAAGCAAAGACCCCCCATAACTGGTGTGTTCAGTGCCTAGGTTCAGACCACAGAGACATTCACTGTCACCTCTGCCAGTGTATGTAGATGAGGTCCCTTAAAGCCCACCAAATCCAGTGTCAAAAACATTTTGGTTCTACATCAACATCCGCATCGAGCATGGCAGTAGACTCTTTGTTCAATGCGGAACCTGCATCAGCATTGGGATCAACAGGTGCACCCATGGAACATTGAGATGCTGCTACATTGGGCTCGATACTGCCAATCACGTCAGGACTCTGTATCCTCATCATCAGACCTGCAATGCAAAAAGCCTAAGCATTGCAATCATTCCCCCTCCAGGCACTCAGCCCATACTGCCACTTCATCAATGTCCTCGATGCACTGGAAGCATCCATGATGCAGTGGCCACTCTCCATCTCTCCAACTCATATCACATTGAAAGCCTTCGAGGTCTTATAGATCCCCTATGTCTGCACAGGCTATCTCTCAGACTGTATCCACACCGGTTTCTCAGTCAGCACCGACCCCTATCCTTCATGAGGAAATCCGTGCTATGCTCAAAAGGGATCCTTCAGGGCTACTGCCTCAGTCCAGCCCGTAGATACATCAGAAAGTCATGGGAGAGGTCCCGCACACCAGCTAGATGTCAACCATCAGGGGCAGCCATACCTGACCGATGCACCCATCATCATCGGCAGAGGAGCTTTCTCCAACTTCAGAAGTTTATATGCCTTTGATGCACCTCGATGCAAAGCCAACATTCTGGTTGACACTCTCTTCCCCGTGCTGCTCATGAGCAGTACTTTGAAGACTTAGACTCAGATCTCTCCTAGGAGGCAGATCAGGACCTACAGGACCTCTCAGATGAGGAGTCCTATGGTATTCCATCTGATCCTTCTCTGCATCTTAGAGGCATAAATCTCCCCCAGAAAGTATATCTTTTCCTGGCTTTGTCCACGAGATGGCTCAAGCTATATTTTTTAAAACTAGAAACAGAGGAAGAACCTCATTCAGAACTTTTTGAAGTTCTAGATTATGGCTGTCCACCAAAGGAAGGTATTACAGTTCCTCTCCATTCTGTTATGAAACGTACTCTACTTAAAAACTGGGAGACTCCACTGACAGTTCAGATTACACAATGTATAGAATACAAAAATGTGCAGAGTTTGAAAAAACACAACTACCACATCATTCTTTAATGGTAGAGTCCACTTTAAAACACACTCGCAGTGCCAGATCTTACACTTCTGCTCCTCAGGCAGAGAATCGAGAATATTGGACTCTTTTGGCAGAAACTTTTCAAGCATCAATGCTAACCAATTGCTTTTGGATTAGCAACTTTATTCCACCATTTGCTTAAAATCTCTAATACAGAATACTTTGTCATTTGCAGAATTTGTTCATCTGACAAACAGAATTCCAGAAACTTCACAGAAAACTTCTCAACTGTCATAAATATCTTGCAAGGCAAGCTTTTCATGCCTTTGATGTCTTCTCACTTATCTCAAGCCATAGCAGTAGCAGTACGCCGATTATCTTGGCTCTGAGTATCTGACCTTGAATTAGCTGTCCAAGAGTGTCTAGCAGATGTCTCTTGTCATGGAGAAAACTTGTTTGGGGACAAAGTTGAGGAGGTGGCTGATCTAATTAAAAAACATACAGATACAATAAAGACTTTAGGTCTCAAACTACTACACCTTCTTCCTCTACTAGAAGATTTCAAGGAGGCTACAGACGCTCCAACTACTTTATTTCTAAGCATTGTTACTCCCCTTCACCTCCTCCACCCCAGCATACTACATCCCAACGCTTGTGTCCAAAGCAGCAGTAGGGTCAAAAAAATCCCAGACACCATCTCAATCTAAACAGCAACCTAATTACCTACCTGTTGGAGGGAGACTTTTTCTATTCCATCAAAGATAGCCGCTCATAATCTCCAAATGATGGGTGTTATGTAGCGTTCAACACGGCTATGCTCTACATTGCCAAAAAGTACCCCCCCTCGATCAGCCACCAAGAAAGTCTCATTTCAACTCTCTCCAACTGAGATTACTTTGAGAGGCAGGATGCAACAGAACCAGTTCCTTTGCTGGACAGGGATCGAGGGTTCTACTCCAGATATTTTCTCATTCTGAAAAAGACAGGAGAAGAGCATTCAATTCTTGATCTATGAGATCTGAACAAATTTCTCCACAAAGCAAAGTTTCACATGGTACCTCTGGGGTCACTACTTCTCATTATACAACTCAACAATTGGCTTTGCTCTCTAGACCTCAAGGAGGCATATACCTACATACCTGTTCTCCCTGCACATAGAAAATTCCTTTGCTTCCGCTGTAGAGCTCTACACTACTAGTATAAGGCTTGTCACGAAATGTCTAGTAGTAGTAGCTGCAGCACTTCAAAGATAGGCCATACATGTCTTCCTGTACTTTGATGATTGGTTAATCAAAGCAGCCTCTCAGAAGTCTGCCGTTTCTTCCATGCAGTCAGCGATACAACTCCTTGGATTTGTTATCAACTATCCCAAATCATATCTTCAACCAATACAGACTTTAGAGTTCATAGGGGCTCTTCTCGACACAACTCAAGGTTGAGCGTGCCTTCCTCAAACAAGAGCGAACAGTCTATTACATCTCGCCACTCAGGTATCCTCATATATCTGCTCATCAGATGCTCTGCCTCCTCCATCACATGGCTTCAACAGTCCATGTGACACCATTGGCTCATCTTCATTTCCAAATTCCTCAGTGAATACTCTTCTCTCAATGGTCTCAAGCCACAGGATTACTATCTGCTCAGATCCAAATAACTCCACAGCTCTCTACAGTGGTGGATGGTGTCCTACAATCTGACTGCGATCTTCCATCTCACCACAGATGCTTCCATGACGGGTTGGGGAGCTCACCTTGACAGTCTCCATACACAGGGTTCTTGATCTCTACGAAAGCAGTGACATCATATCAGTCTCCTTGAATTGCGAGCTGTTTGGAACGCTCTTAGAACATTCCAGAATTGTAATCTCAATCAGGTTATACTAGTTCGCACAATCAAGTAGAGATGTATTACCTAAACAAACAAGGCGGAACTGGATCTTACCTCCGCTGTCAGCAAGCAATCCAAATATGGACATGGGAGGCTTCTTGAAATATCTTTATAAGAGCTGTTTATTTGGCTGGCAAACAAAATGTCATAGCAGACAAACTGAGCAGAGTCCTTCAGCTTCATGAATGGTCTCTCAGTACTTTAGTCATTTGTTAGATATTTTAGCAGTGAGGAACCCAAACAATAGACCTGTTTGCTTCTTCTCAGAACAACAAACTTCCCTGATTCTTTTCCAGACTCTGTGCTCCCAACTGTATAGCCCCAGATGCCTTCCTGCTCCACTGGGCAAAGGATCTTCTATATGCTTTTCTCCCACTGACTGTCATCAGGAAAACTCTTCTTAAACTGTGTCAAGACCAAGGAACCATGATTCTAATTGCCCCCTACTGGCCTTGACAAATCTGGTTCTCTCTACTCCAAGAGTTGTCATCAGGTTGGATCCTTTCCCAACCCTCATAACTCCTTCATCCAGAGACCCTCATTCTCTATCCCTGACAGCTTGGTACCTGATGATATAGAGTTGCATTCATTAAACCTTCTCCATGCATTCTCTCAGATACTTCTTGCCTCCAGGAAAACTTCCACAAGAAATGTTACTGTTTAAAATGGAAAAAAGTTTTACTCTGGTGTTGAGCTAAGTCACTTGACCCTACCACATGCTCTCTACCTAGCCTTATGGAGTACTTCCTCCATCTTTCCAATGCTGGACTCAAAACTAACTCAGAGTACATTTGAGTGCCATCAATGCTTTTCATACTAAAATTGATAATAAACCAATTTCATTTCATCCCTTGATCACTGGATTCATGACGTGTTTATTTCACACTAAACCTCCTATCAAACCACCTACAGTGGCATGGGATCTCAGTGTTGTCCTCACTTCTCTAATGAAACTTCCGTTCAAACTACTTTGTTCCTGTTCCCTGAAGTTCATCATGTACAAAGTACTGCTCTTAATTGCACTTATTTCTGCCAGAAGAGTCAGTAAACTTCAAACCTTCTGGCAGATCCACCTTACACCGGATTCCACCATGACAGGGTTGTACTCCAAAATCACCCCAAATTCATCCCAAAGGTGGTTTCAGAGTTCCAACTCAACCAGTCCATTGTACTACCTGTTTTCTTTCCTAAACCAAATTCTCATCCTGGAGAAGCAGCAGAGACTGCAAGTGTGCTCTAGCATATTATCTAGAACAAACAAAACCTCATCGAGAATCCTCCCAGCTTTTTGTATCCTTTGATCCTATCAGATTAGGAATTCCCATCACCAAGCTTACAATCTCTACTTGGTTGGCTGACTAGTGGGCTCATTTTCGAAAGAGAAGGACACCCATCTTTCGACATAAATTGGAAGATGGGCGTCCTCACAGGATCGTCCAAATCGGTATAATTGAAAGCCGATTTTGGACACCCCAACTGCACTCTGTCGCAGGGACGGCCATAGTTCAAGGGGGCGTATTGGAGACTTAGCGAAGGCGGGACTTGGGCGTGCCTAACACTAGGATATCCTCGACCCATAATCGAAAGAAACAAGGACGTCCCTGATGAGCACTTGGACGACTTTACCCGGTCGTGTTTTTCTTACGACCAAGGCACAAAAAGGTGCCCAAAATAACCAGATGGCCACCAGAGAGAATCGGGGATGACCTCCCCTTACTCCCCCAGTGGTCACTAACACCCTCCCACCCTCAAAAAACATTTTTAAGAATATTGATTGCCAGCCTCAGATGTCATACTCAGGTCCATCACAGCAGTATGCAGGTCCCTGCAGCAGTTTTAGTGGGTGCAGTGCACTTCAGGCAGGCGGACCCGGACCCACCCCCCCTACCTGTTACGTTTGTGGAGGAAACAGCAAGCCCTCCAAAACCCACCACAAACCCACTGTACCCACATCTAGGTGCCCCCCTTCACCCGTAAGGGCTATTGTAGTGGTGTACAGTTGTGGGTAGTGGGTTTGGGGGGGGGTTGGGGGGCTCAGCACACAAGGTAAGGGAGCTATGTACCTGGGAGTAATTTATGAAATCCTCTGCAGTGCCCCCTAGGGTACCCAGTTGGTGTCCTAGCATGTCAGGGGGACCAGTGCACTACAAATGCTGGCTCCTCCCATGACCAAATGACTTGCATTTGGTCTTGCTGAGATGGACGTCCTTGGTTTCCATTATCGCCGAGAAACAACCAAGTCTAGGGACGACCATCTCTAAAGATGACCAAATTTCAGGATTTGGGCGTCCCTGACCATATTATCGAAACGAAAGATGGATGTCCATCTTGTTTCGAAAATACGGTTTTCCCCATCCCTGGATGGGGACGTTTTGCAAGGACGTCCTCATCAAATCTTGGACGTCCCTTTTGATTATGCTCCTCTATGTGTCTTCAATTCAGATCAAAAGCACCGCACTTACAATTCTTAACGCTCCTATGTAAAGTAGCAATGTGTAATAGTCTTCAATGCAGACCAAATACACCGTACACAAACAGAGTATGGTGTGTTTGATCTGCACTGAAGACTATTACACATTGTTACTTTACATAGGAGCATTAAGAATTGTGAACCAGCACTTTTTGACATCTGCTATAATATTGTTTAGAGACCCCTTATGCAGGCATATGTTTATGCTGAAACACAGTTGTGTCGTCATATAACTGATGCTGGCAATAAAGAATACTTGGTTCCTATTTTTGTTGTGGACTCCACTTTTTGTTTTCTTTCTAGGCTTGCTTCTAGTGTCAAGCGACCTAGGGTCTCCTGGGGATCTGGAAAAGGAATTTTTGGATGCAGAGCCTTTGTTGGAAGATGATAAGGAGGGCTTCGGGGACGAAAGTGTTCTCGAGGGTGCTGTAGGTGGAGGTCAGGTTCCCTCAGTGGTAAGGATATTTCACAAGTAAGATTTGTAGGAACTTATATCTCTGGTATCCTCTACTTTGAATTTTGAAGAGGAGCCAGCAGCGGCTGAGGGGCATAAAGTGGACCCCCTAGTGAAAGGAATTCATAAGCCCGGTAAGACTTTTCCTATGCATCAAGACATCAGGGACATTGTCCAGGCCCAGTGGGACATTCTAGATGCTCCACTTAGGCGGACTAGATCCATAATCCAGCTTTATACAAGCCACTGGTTGTCAATGCTGTGGTCTCTGCTTTTACTGAGAAAACTATGGTGCCGGTGGATGGTGGTACGGCTCTTAGAAATCCTCAAGATCACCATATGGAGCCTCTTTTGAAAAATAGCTTTGATGTTTCAGCTATGGTGATTCAGGTGGCTTTCTGCAGTTCTTTGGTGGCCAGAGCATGTTGGTGGTCTGAAAGGGTTTGGGGTAAAGTTTCTGATGACTTTTAGCTTTGATAGACAGGAAAGTCACCAAGATTGAGATAGGATCTGCTTTCTTGGCAGGCACTCTCTATGATTTACTTCGGGCTTCTTTGAAGTCTTTGGCATTGGGGGTGGCCGTGCATCACTCCCTGTGGCTTCGCAGATGTTTGGCGGATGTGGTTTCTAAGTCCAAACAGTAAATTTCCCTTGTGGGGCACCTTCTTGTTTGACAAAGAGTTGGACAAGCTGGTTAAGTATCTGGGAGATGCTAAGGTGCCTCGGCTTCCTAAGGATCATCTTAGGTCTGCAGGTCATGGACTACTTTCCAGTAGAGGCTGTGGGCGTGATTTTTAACATTTAAAAACAGAGAGAGTGGCTGGCTCACAGAAGTCACATTTCTTCCAGTAGTCTCAGTCCTTTTGTGGAGCCACACGTGGGGAAAGGGATGGTGGGCCCTCCTCTCAGTCCCAAGGTCATTCTCCCCAGTGAAGGTGTCAGGGTCCAACCTCTGATTCATGTGGGAGCTTGGTTAAAAGAGTTTTATTGAAAGTGGGTCCAGATTGCCTCCGATCAGTGGGTGCTCAAAGTCATTCATAATGGGTCTGCCTTGGAGTTTGCATGGAATCTGTCAGATGTCTTCCTATTGTTTCCTTATCATTCGTGGGTCAAGGCAAGGGCAATCAGACTTCTCGATCTGCGGGCAGTGTGTCCGGTGCCTTCTTCAGAGATAGGAACAAGTCGCTATTCCATCTATTTTGTCATACCGAAGAATTCCTTCCGTCCCATCTTGGAATCAAAGGTGTGAATTGAGCCCTCAAAGTCTCCAGTTTTCACATGGAAACTCTTCGCTCAGTTGTTGTGGTGGTTTACTCTGGAGAATTTTTGACCACTTTAGAGTTGGACTTGACAGAGGCCTGTCTTCACATCCCGATCCGTCCTGTGCACCACAGATTTCTTTGCTACGCAGTTTTGGGCAGGCATTATCAGTTTCATGTAGTTTTCTTTGGGCTGGCGACAACTCCTCAAACCTTTACCAAGGTTATGGTGGTAATGGCTCCTGCTCTCTGCAAGGAAGGGATCTTGGTCCATCCATATCTGGATAACTGGTTGATCAGGGCAAAGTCGTATCAGGAGAGTTCTCAAGTCACGGCTCAGGTAGTTCTTTTTCTGGAATTCCTTGGTTGAGTGATAAACCCTTTCAAGAGCCACTTAAAACTCTCACAGACTCTCGATTATCTGGGGGTGTCTTTTGATACTCTTCATGGGTGAGTGTTTCTTTCTTGGTCCTGGATTCACAAGCTGCAAGGTCGGATTTGTGAGCTCCTTCAGAATTCAGTTCCATGTGCGAGAGACTATCTTCAGGTCTTGGGATCCATGGCGGCATCCGTAGAAGTGGACCAGAGTGCATATGAGGCCTTTTAAGCAGTCTCTCCTGTCGCGATGGTCTTCTCAGATGGATTCTGTGGCAGTCAGATTGCAGCTCAGGGCAGTGGAGTGCAGGAGTCTCTGCTGGTGGCTCCAGACTTCCAACCTGTCCAAGGGAGTTTGCTTGGATTCTTCACAGTGGAGATGATAGTCTCAGGGGTTGGAGGGGCTCATTGTCTAGGTCAGCTCATGCAGAGTCTCAGGTCCCAGGAGGAAGTGCACTGCTCAATAAATCTATTGGAGGCCAGAACGATTCGCTTGGTGCTGGAGGCATTTCTGCATCTGATCGAGTGCAAGTCAGTGTGAGTTCTGTCTGACAATGCGACAGCAGTGGCCTACATCAATCATCAAGGAGGAACAAGAAGTTGTCAATTGGAGCAGGAGACGGCTGTACTCGTCAGTTGAGCAGAGCTTCATCTCTCAGAACATTCAGCGTCTCATGTGGTGGGGACATTGAATGTTCAGGTGGATTTCCTCAGTCATCAAATGATAGACCAGAAAGAATGGGTTTTCAGTTGAAAAGCTTACAACAGCATAGTCAGCTGCTAGAGAGTACCAGTAATGGATCTCATGGTGACACATCTAAGTGCCAAGAAGGCCTGGTTCTTCAGTCGCAAGAAAACTCAATTCATAGGGCATTGATGCTCTCATTCTGCCTTGGCCCCTCAGGGCTTCTTTACATCTTTCCTCCTTGGCCTCTGCTGGGTTGTGTAATACAGAGGATCGAAGCTCACAGGAGCCTGGTAGTCTTGGTGGCTCCGGACTAGCCACAAAAACTGTGATATGCCAATCTAATGCATCTAGTGGTAGGCTCGGCACTGAAGCTCCCGGAGTCACCTGGGCTCCTGACTCAAGGTCCAATTGCTCTACTAGATCTGGCTTGGTTTTGTCTTATGACTTGGCTCTTGAAAGGGCTCAGTTGAAAAAGCAGGGTTACTCAGCGAAGGTGATTGTCATGATGCTTCGCTCTTGGCGTCAGTCTACTTCTCTGGCTTATGTTGGAGAATTTTCGAGGCCTGGTGTGCAGATCGTAGAGTGGCACCCTTGCAGGCTTTGGTGCCACAGATCCTGGAGTTTTTGCAGGATGGGTTTGACAAAGGTTTAGCTCTCACTTCTCTTAAGGTACAGACTGTGGCCTTGTCTTCTTTTCGAGGCTTGGTCAAAGGGAAGTCCTTGGCGAGTCATCCGAACATGGTGTGTTTTCTCCACAGAGTCCATATTCTTAGGCCACTGAGTCGAGTCGCGTTCCCGGCTTGGGATCTCAACTTGGTTGTCTCTGCATTTACCCCGCCGCCTTTTGAGCCTCTGTCTACTTGTTCCCTTAAGGATCTGTCTTTCAAAACTGAGGAGATTCAGCTCTCGGATCGTCTTTTTGTTCTTCTCAGCGGTTGCCATAAAGGGTTATCGGCTTTTAAAGCCACCATTGTACAGTGGATTAAGGAGATGATTGGTTCTGCTTATCTTCTATTCCGCAAGGAAAGAGAGCGTGTTCCATGAGGGGTCAAGCCCTGCCTGAGCGTTCTGTGGTTCCTCCGTTGGAGATCTGTAAGGCAGTAACGTGGTCTTCTTTGCATTTCTCTTTTGGTGATTATAGAGTGGATGTGCAGGCATGTCAGGATGCTATTTTTGGTGAGCAGGTGCTGTCGGCAGGGCTAGTAGGGTCCCTTGCTTGAAAGTACTGTCATTCTCTGGGCTGGTCTGGAGGGATGCTAAGGAGAAATTAGGTTTTACCCGCTAATTTGCTTTCCTTTAGTCCCTCTGGACTGGCCCAGAACCCTCCCTCTGCTGTGTGTCTTTCTCGGTACAATTTTGGTTGTTTTGGTTTCTAGTTGGTTATCACAGAGAACTGCTTAGTTCATTCATAGTTTTGTTCTTTCTCAGATTTAAAAAAAAACTTTTGAAAGACGTGAACATTTTGTCCACAGGCCAGTCATGAGAGCTGTATGTCATAAGTGGCTGACGGCGCAGGGGGAGCAAGAGTGGACTTCCACTGACTCCAGCGCACATTTTCAATGCAACACATTGAGAAAAAAATAGGCGCCGGTGCCGGCAGAACTCCATTTGGGGGAGCGGCTGCTCCCCTGGCGCCCCCCCTAGCTACGCCACTGTTGTGAGGTTCTCCAGTTGCACAGATGCTACTATTTCTTTGTTTTCCTCTCTCCTGCTTTGGCTTTGTTAAGATAATACTGGTTCTAGCTTATGCTGGGCAGGGCTGTTATTGGCTCTCACAAGAGTCAGAATTCTCAGTCTCTACCTACTGGTAGGCATGCACAACCCATCAGTCATTTTCTGGGCTGGTCCAGAGGAACTAAAGGAAAGCAAATTAGCAGGTAAGACCTAATTTCTCCTTGGACATTTTTGAGAGAAAAACATGCTTCTGCCATTTTATGATGTTTTTTGGACTTTTTTTTTTGTTTTGAAAATGAACCCCAAAGTTACTTATGCCTGCCTCTGAGCAGGTGCGACTTTGTTCCGGAGCTTTTGAGGAAGGCTATTTTATAAATGCACACAGGCGCTTGGTGCATATATTGCCTTTATAAAGTAGGTGCAACATATGTGCTTGTGTGCTTTTCTTGCCTAGATGCTCAAGTTACCCTTGTGATGTGCACTGCTAAAACATGTGGACACACTATTCACATGTGGGACTTGCCCTATATCCACCTTATTGCTAAATAGCATGTAGATGCTACAAAATTATTATTGAGTTGATTTTCAAACAGTTTGTTTAATTTTGGATCCTAAATTGGCCCCTTTTAATACTGGCTAGAACTGAGTACCTAGATTTACTACAGGGCAGATTTATGAAGGGAAAAAGTTAAGGAGGTAATTCTATAACTTGGCACCTCCAGTTAGGTATGCTGATGGCCACTCTATTGCCCCAGATACAAAAACTTAGATTATGAACCCACTAGGGATGATATTCAAAGCTATTTAACCGGTTAAATAGTGTTTTGATGCCTAACTATGAATATTCAGTGCAAGATAACTAGTTATTTCCGTTGAATATTCACAGCACCAAAAAGTTAACCGGCTATATTGCGCCAATACCAGCAATATTCAGCACTGACTGGCTAAATTTAGCAGGCAAAGCAGACTACATAAATAGCAGTTGCATGTGTGCCCTAGAGAAAATACCTGAATATAAAATATGTAAACCACTTTGGCTGTATCACTAAAAGGCAGTATATCAAATGCATTAACCTTACCCTTTAACTACATACATGGGGCAAATGTTTCAAAAGATGTTTTTTTACATGGAAAACAACTTTTTATCCATATAGAAACTTTTGAAATTTTCCATCTATATGTTGTACTCAGCCTTTTTTTTCAATAGTATGCATACTCTACAATTAACACCTGTTCTGAGGCAGATGCTAAATTTTAGATCTTAGTAAACATATACTGAATAATGCAAGGAGAGGATAATATGTATTTTCAGAGCCCCAACTAAATCCTAATTTGCCTCTAATGTTTCTTCATTTACAAGTGCAAATTTAAGTCCATACATGCTCACATTTTAAGGAACAAATAAAGCATGTTCTGACAAACAGGATGCAAACCAATTATATATCTTACCCCCTATACCCAACTTCTGCAATGTAGCCAATAGTATAGCCCCTTCAACAGAGTCAAAGGCACATGACACATACAAAGAAAGCATGCAATAACATTGGTTTCTATCTATACTTCTCCCAAAGTATCTACTGTAAAGATTAATAATGTCTCCACACTATGAGCCTTTCTAAACCTATACTGAAACTTGTTCAAATAGTTATTCTCCTCCACAAAATCTTCAAGTTGTTGCAAAACAGCTTTCTCAATAACTTTCTCCAAAAAAGGGATGATAGAAATAGGTCTATAACACCTCATGCTTTCAGGATCTAATTTCTTATTCTTTAGCAGTGGTTTTATAGTAGCTTGCTTACAAACAACTGGAAATTCACCCTCTATAAGAGACATGTTTAAAGTACATATCAAAGGTAATGGAATTTTATCAGCCATTTGTTGTGGTCAGACAAAGATCGGGTAGGATATCCTAGAAACTATTTTTGTCACCTCTTGAATCCTAACCTCTTCAAACTCAATCCATTTGGACTCTATAAATGCAACTCCTGGTCTTTCCTGTGATGTTCACAATCACCCACCTCTGTTCTAATGTAGCCATCTTATCCATCAAAAAATCTGCATAAGCCATAGTATCAGTCCCACTCTTCTTACTCTTACCATCATAACCAGTGATCAAATACGTCACTGTGTGATACAACTTCTGTGGTCTAGTCAAAGCCCCCTGGACCCGCTTTCTAAAATAATCATTTCTCATCCGCTCACACAAATCAAGGTATTCTAGTAATCGTAATCTGTAATCATCATAATCTTCCACAGCACAAGATTTCCTCCATTTCCTTTGAGCCTGCTTTAATTCTATCCTAACTTGTATAACTGGTTCAGTTCTCCAAGGGCATGGTCCATAATCACACCTCTGCACCACCATTCTCATAGGAGGTAGCACATCTAAAGCATCATTCAGAGTCCTATTCCACTTTTCAACAGCAGCACTTATTTATTTACCACCTTTTTGAAGGAATTCACTCAAGGTGGTGTACAGCAAGAATAAGTCAAACTTAAGCAATAAACAATTACAGCAATAAACATTTTCAAGCAACAATACAAAGTATAGTATAGTATGTGTTTTTATTTACCTCTTCTTATAGACCTCTTTCTGACTCCGTCACATGGGGGACTAAAGGTACTTAGTTCATATATCAGGTTCTGTATAGTTTCTCTAACCTCCATTGTCACCCAATCATAAGGGGGTCTGTTCTGGGGTGGCATTAGGAGCCGTAATTGAAAACTAATTCCCATAACTACTGCTTTCTGTCCAAAACTGAGTGTCACTTGTATGTGATCTACCTTAGGCTAAATGTTAGGTAAAGAGAAGATAGAATCAATAAAAATAGAGACAGAGATAGGTTTAGATAGATAGGTACATTTTATTTCTTACCCAAACACAGGTCTTCAAGTTGATACAAATACAGACATCAGATTCTGGTTTCAACCGCACAGGGCTTCGCCGTCTGACAGAGGCTTTGGAGAAGACTCTCAAACTGAGCCAAAATCTGCCATCTTTTATACTCTATCCTCTCCATAGAAGTGAATGGTGAGATACCTAGCTCCTAATATTTCGCAATTTCTGAGATCATACTTTCCCATGCGATCTGCTATCTGATGTGCCCACCTCCTTCCGTTCTCAGCTACTGCTAATTATCAACATGTTTTGGGAAGCGTTGAGATAACAGTTTCACATCTTCCGGCTGCAATACTTTTCATACCTTTCTCATGAACTCTGTATTACCTCTGTATCATTGTATACCAAAACTAATAAGCTCCATTTTATTCATCTGATCTTTCATTACAGGTGCTATATTTGAATTAAAAATTGTACCAATTTGTGGCAGGACTCATTGTTCAGACCTGCTTTTTGCAGATTCTCAAATATTAAATCATTTACTTGTTGTTTGGCCTAGTCAGTACTTTTTCAGTTGTTTTTAGGCTGCATAGCTTTGGCCATCACTATTCCAGTGGTAGCCTTAAAGCTAGGCCATATATTAACATTCCCCTCTTCACCCTATCCCATAGGGTGACACCAGGGTTAACGTACCTTGGTACCATCCGTTCCAGAAGGTATTCTATAAGGCCATCAAATTATCTGAGTCTTAAGGTCAACTGGTACAATTTGTTTCGTTTTCGGTTTGAAAGTATCATCTTGGCAGTACTTCAATTATGTCAATCCTACTAAAACTTATGGTTACTACAATATAATTTTTCTTCAACCTTTTAATATGCAGGTTCTATCTTATTCTTATGTATGTCAATATATTTATATTGTTATAAATCACAAAATCATTGGTTATATACTGATTATATCTTAATTATACATTTACATAGATTTGCACAATTGATCACATCATCTTATACGGCTTTATATGGTTACATTCTATCCCTGTGCGTTATTATCTGATTATACAGTTGCAGACATCTCTCCAGTGTCTCTAACAGTTGCATAGCGATTGGTACTTCTCGGAGGGAGATAGTCCAATGTGTTTTCTCCTGTGGTGTTGGGAAGGAGATTTTCGTACAGGGCATATTGTCCTGCTGTGGTCCTTTTCATTATTGCGGTTTCAATTAAGCGTTCTACTAAGCCTCTAGCACAAGGGATTATGCAACATCCTACTAAAACAAAAATTGCTACTACTATGATTATAGTCGTGGCTGCTGAAATGATAAATGTTTTCCATTTACCAAAAGCTCTATCCATCCAACCTGTCCAGGATGTATCAACGCCAGAGTTCTCTGCCAATTCTTGCGACAGTGAGGTTAAGCCTTCTAAAGCTCTGGTAATTGATCCATCTGGAGCTGTATTGTTGGGGATAAAGGTGCAACACTGGGTGCCTATCTTTTGGCACACCCCTCCATCCGCTGCTAGAAGTTGGTCAAGAACTAATCTATTTTCCAACGTCATCCGGCTAGTGGCGTCTAATTGTGTTGCAATTCCTTGAACTGCATCCCTAGTATAATTCACAAATCTCTGCTGATTGTAATATATATAGTTGATCCAGTCAAGATTCTTATTGATAGTCGCCCACCAAAAGAAAACTGATTCAAATCCTGCAGCTATCTGGTTTCTGGCTTTAAACTCATCAGGAACCCCTCTTGGAACTCCAATAGCATCTATATAGACCCGATCATCAAAAGATCCAGGCATTGCATTTCTCTTCACTCGTGAGGAAGAGCTACTATGAGGAGGAGGCAAGGATGCTATAATGATTGGAATGACCAATTTGACTAGGGCACATCTGCCTGTCCAATTGTTAGGAAGTGTATGGCGGATAGTGCGGGTTCCACAGTACCACCATATGTCTGCTCTAGCTTGTGAGAACCGTGTTAGGTTCAGATTTTTCAGAGTCCCATTTCCTAAGGTTGTGTTACAATTGGTTAAGTTTCCTAAAAACCGTGTCTGTTTCACCCCATATCGTTCCAGACATGTATGATATTTGGTAGCAGGATTTGGAATCCTGAATGCAGGTGGGACCCTCATCCGAGGGGGTAAGTAGGGGTGGTGCTCGTCAAGATGTTGACAAGACTGATTTATGTCCTCTTTAACCTGCAATAACTGCAACATACACCAAAATCCATCTGGATCATTTTGGAGATCTAAGGGGAAAGGAACAACTGTTGGTTCTGCTCTTGCATGGGAACAAAAATAACAATTAGAGATATTCAGACTCTTTGTTGTATAATGTGCCCAATCGAGCCATAGGTTTGTCTCTCCAAATCCTGTTTCCAGTGCCACTAAATCTTTAGAATTATTAATTGGTACAATCTGGTAGGGAATTTTTATTTCTGGGATCTTTGTCGGCACTAAAGGATTGGTCGCTGTAGGTTGGGCTGGGGGTGGAACAATCTTGATTTTTCCAATGGGGTCTCTACCTGTGGCATCAATTCCTATGGAATAAGTTCTGTATGTAACATCCGTTACTCCTCTAAAAGTGATAGCCACTGGATTACATTTGGTCATTTGGCAGAGGCCAGTGACTCGCAATTTCATGATGGAAATGCTCCTTTTTAGATCTGGAATCTCAGTACCTGAGTAGGGAACCCATGAACCTGTATACCACCATACTTGTGCCCAACTTCCACAATTGGGGAAGGGACACAGGTATACTTCAAAAGCTGACAAATATCGCTGCACAGGATGTTCCCCACACATTGTGTAAGCACACACATCAAGGGTGATAGTGGTTGTGTCCTTGGTAGTGGGTAATGTTATTTCATAAGTGGTTGTAAATTGTTCTTGAGAATTTGCTAGGTACTGTGTTCCATGTATCATGGGTGTGGTGAGCACACACAACAGGAGGGCTAAGCACTTCATGTTGGTAGTTTTCATAATGAGGCACTGTATCACAATTGTATGAAAGGTAAGTAACGGCTACTGATTAAGGAGAGCGACAAATTTATCCCAAGGGTTTTAGCAACAGGTATTTGGGTATGGGGGGTAAATTCTAATAGCCCCTATTTCAGTAGGATCTGGGATTTGGAAAATACCATATACTTCCAAAGGTCTCGATCCAACCTCTCTGATAAACAGGAAGGGAATCCAGTCAGTGCCCAGTACAGCGTATGTAATTACCCAAAAATCTACAATGTCACCAGTTTGTGGCCTGATTAGGAGGTCGTCTGTTTGTTCAATTTGTAAGCCTAAGATTCCTCCAAACAGTAACTGAGTGTGTGTAACCGTACGGCTAGGACCTAATGTCCAACTGTCAAACAAAGGTTCACACAGTGTGTGGTATCGGGTGAAGGGGTCCCAATTTGTATCGTCTTCTGGAGCAGGGTCCCAATGAGGATGAATTAATTGTCTTAGATATTCTGGGGGTTCAGGGATCAAGTGTGCACCTAAATTTAAAGGCGACGGTGGGGGAGAATCAGGTGGAGAAGGCGGAGTGTCTGGTAAATTCTGGGACATATATTGATGATCACCTGAGCTATCTGGGAGGACGAGTGGCTGGGACGGTGGTGTTTGACGTGGCTAAAGTAGTATGTGTGGGAGGAGGAACGTCACTAGCAGGAACCAAAGAATAAGGAGGAGGGGTGGGTCGTAATTCAAGCAAGGCAATATTATCTTCAAAAGTAGTTGTACGATTGGGGACAATATGGACCGAGCTACTGATAGGATTGGGAACAGTTGTAGAATACAAAACAGGAGGATCAGTGAGGAAAGGAGTGGTTGCAGAGGTTTCAATAAGATCTGGAGGATTGCCAGTTGAAAAGTCTGTCGTGGCAGATGTGTCTGCCCAGGGGGTGGGATGACTGGTGGCAGCGGGGCTGATCTTAGAGATCGTCTGGGGGGGACTATATCCAAACGGGCGTGTGACTGTGGTGTACTGTTGGAGTTCTGTGTAAGATGCTGTAGTAGGTGGTAGAGCAGGAGTGGATGCAAATACAGAAGTAGTTGCAAGTATTGCTGGGGTAGTCGCAAGTACTGAAGTAGTTGCAAGTACCGTAGCGTTTCCGGCTGGCAAGGTAACGTTGCCAGTGGGAAAGGCTGTAAGTGTGATCCAAAGATCAAAGAGGTTACTGTCAGCAGTATAGGGAAACAAGGTAGTGAGAAACAAAACCAAACCTATACACAGTATGAACATGCACACGAGTCCAACAGCAAACAGTCTGGCAGATGGGAAGCAGAAGAAGAGGGTGTACTGATGTAACACCGTTACAGCAGAGGCAACACTTGGACGAGCGCTGGTTCCGGCCTTGTCGTCAGAAATGGTGTCGGCTTCCAGATAATTGTCATCCAAGTCTTTGGACCAATGGGAATTTGTATCAGATACCTGTTCAGAGTCACACTTATGTAGAGAAACAGTCTGTAAGGGGATAAATACTTCTGAAGTGCACAGCGGCGGAACTTGCTGTGGCATTTATCTGGCTTGATTTGGGAAGTACCGATGTAGAATGTCGAGCAGCTCACAGGTGTTGCTGTGCAAAATGTTTACTGTTGAAAACACAATGGACTCTCGGTCTTTCGGGGTCAACTGTCCTGCTAGGTTGCGGACGTGGAGGAGATCGTCTGCCAGATTGCGGATTCTGATGAGGCGGATGCGAAGATCCACGTAGGGAAGTGGATGAACAGGAACTGTGGGAGGTGGAGGTGAAGAAGGCAACTCAAATACTGGTTCAGATACAGGTGGTTGTTCAGATGGTGACTCTGGAGATTCTGCGAAGGCTTGGATAATAATGTCAGCCAGATCAAGGAGGTGTGATTCAGGAGAGGGGGTAAGGTGGTTAAGTCTTTGGTCAAGTTGATCAAGATGATTCAAAAGTGTTGGGTGCGGGGTCGGTGGTCTCGGGCTCAGTGGCGGTGGTGATGGGGTTCGTGGTGGGACTGGTCTCTCCAGTGACTGCTGTGCTGGGAACATCAATGGAAACATCCAGGAGACCTGATGGGGTAGTTGGATAAGCTCGTATATCTTTCAGATGGACCCAGGATGTGTGGTCCTCCAGCTTTGCAGCTGTGGCTGACAGGGCTTCTATCTTGAAGGGCCCAACGTAGATCGGATCTCGCCAGGTCTTGTGCGTGTAATAACGCCGGTGCACTAGATCGCCCACTTTATAAGGGGGGGGTCTATCGGCATCACAATCCCCTCTTCTGTCCGAAATGGCCTGTGGAATTGAGGACAGAGAACTTACAATAGTCTGCAAGATATCCCAATATACTGAGTATTGATCGGGTACTTGAGTGTCTGGATTGCCAGGTATGAGTCGCATCTGGCGACCTGTACATAATTGGAACGGCGTCAGTTTAAGGGAAGAGGATGGAGTGGCACGGAGAGATAATAGTGCCAAAGGAAGGGCATCAAGCCAATTCTTTATCCCATTTGCCATAAGCTGACGCATTTTTGTTTTGAGCAAGCCATTGTATCGTTCAACCAGACCATTACTGGTGGGTTTGTAAACACACACAGTTCTGTGAGTAATGCCGAGTGCAGGAAGAAGGTTCTGTAACAGTTCATTTACAAAGTGGGTACCATTATCTGTGGTAATTTTGCCAGGAATCCCAAATCGAGGAATAATTTCAGTGCACAGTGATTGTGCCATCGTTTGGGCGGTTTCTCTAGAGCAAGGGAAAGCTTCCACCCACTTCGAGAAAGCGTCCACGCAGACAAGCAGATATCGTTTACCACGAACGGGCGTCTGCATATCTGTGAAATCGATATACCAATGTTGGCCAGGTCCCTGGACAACAGGTAAATGACTTGAAGGAATAACAGGTCCTCGTTTAGGTGTGTACAGAAAACATTTGTAACAATTATGAACTACGGTGTGACACATGGGCATCATTTGGGGAGCCCATAATCTGGAAGACAATTGATCATACAGTGTAGTAGCATTTAAATGTAAGGGGTAGTGGAGGGCATGCAAAAGAAGAGATAAAACATGCTGTGAAACACATAATTGCCCATTGGGATGGGTCCAAATTCCATTCGGATTTAGGAAACATCCTGCCTGCTTCCACAAAGTGAGTTCTGCTTGTGAAAGGGAGGAAGTGAGGGTAGTAGAGAAGTCTGACGTTAAGGAGTCTGAGGGAGGGGACGTTACAGGGGGCTCAGATTCAGGAGATAGCAAGGAGGTGATGACAGGAGGGGTGTTGAAAGCAGGTGGGATGTCAGGGGAGGAGGATTCAGAGGGTGTTGAACCCGAGGGAGTAGAAGGGGGTGTCTCAAATAAAGGCGCTTCGGACGCGAGTACAGGAAGTGTAACATCGCAAGTGGATGCAGTAGGAAGATTGGAAAAGGAAGTGACTTCACGGGCTAGTTCATCTGCAGCATGGTTACCATTAATGGCAAAAGAGAAAACTGTCTCTTGATGTGCTTTAATCCAGGAGATACTGGTGCGAAGGCCTTTTTGATGGCGCTTCTCCAGTGCTTCAAAAAGTGCAGTCCACAAAGGTAAGTGACTTAGGGGTTGCCCGGTAGAGGAGATCATACCCCTCTGGTTCCATTTGCGAACATGGGAATGCAAGGAAGTGAATACATAGTCCGAGTCGGTGACAATGCTCAGATCTGAGTGTAGTGCTTTAAACAGTAAGACATACAAAACCGCTGCAAGTTCTGCGGTTTGGGCTGTGAATGAATCAGGTAACCTGAATTGTATAGGCTCCAGAATATCTTCTTCTGGTGTATAACGGAGGGCGGCAAAACCGGCAACTCCGTTTTGCTGAGAACCATCTGTAAACCAAACCTCGCCACTTTGCAAGATTTCTGAATGTAGATGGAGTGATTCAGGAATAGATAATCGGGTAGTGCACTCATGGGGAAAAATAGCATTCTGTGCTGTCTCTGTTACAGTGAGTAATGGATCCAGGCGTTGAAGGTCAGTTAAAGTTAAAGGGTGAATAGAGTGCACTACACTGAACAAAAGCACTTGATACTTTTGTAACCGGCAGACAGTCATGTGACTAATCTGTTTATCCAACAGATATTTAACATCATGGGACGTGTGAAGAATCACCGGAAGGTGAGGAATGTAGCTGTATAATTTTGTAACAGCCGTGCTGGCGGCAACAAGGCCTTTCTCACAAGTAGCAAAAGCTCTTTCGACAGGTGAAAAAGTACCCGAGAGATAACCACAAGCAAGGTCATCATGTTCTTGAGTGATCAGGCAAGACCAGGTATCCTCAGTATGCACGACCCAAAGGTGCACATCCTGAGAGACATCAATGGTTGCCAATGGTGAGGAGAGCATAACATCCTTTACAAGGGCCATAAGATCAGCTGTTTCTTGAGGTGTAAAAAGAACGGGTTCATGTTTTGCTTTCTGTTTGCCTTGTAGTTTCATATAAAAGGGCTGAGTCCGGGCTGAATAATTTGGTATCCACAGGCGACAAAAATTTAACATACCAAGGACACCTCTGAGATCAGAAATGGTAGTGGGCATTCGCAAGGAGGAGACATGTTGGAGAGTATCGGGACCTAGGCCTTTCTGACGGGGGCCAATGTGGTGGCCAAGGAAGGTAACATGTGTCTGAGCCACTTTTAATTTCTTTCTGTTAACCTTGTAACCTTTTGTAGCAAGAAAGCCAAGAAAGTCACAGGTGACCTGAACACATGTGTCAAAATCGGGGCAGGTGATGAGCATGTCGTCTACATACTGAACAATGGAAGTTTGTGGTGGGAGGCTATATCTGTACTGTTTGAATTCTTGTATGTGTGCGGCTAAGGTCTGGGAAAAGACTGTAGGACTGTCAGTAAATCCCTGAGGGAGACGAGTCCACTGATATGTTGTGTTATTGAATTGGAAAGCCGTTAGCGGCCGGCTTACGGGGTCAAGGGTGATGGAAAAGAAGGCGTTGGACAAATCAATGGTGGAATGATATGTCTGCAAGGAGATACTATTGAGGAGTGTGGTTGGGTTTTCCACGTTCGGGAATACCGCATAAGTGAGGTCATTTAACGCGCGTAAGTCCTGTACTATACGGAAGGCGCCAGGTTCCTTCTTTGGAATTGGGAATAATGGAGTATTGTATGGTGAATTACATTTTTCAATGATACCTTGCTGTAATAAGGAATCAATTTGTTTTTGAGCTCCAGCAATGACTTCAGGTTTCAAAGGGTACTGGGCAATTTTAGGACCTTTACAACCAGGTAACAACTGAATACGATGGGGAGGACCGGTAACCTTACCATAGGGTTTCTCAGGTGTGGCCCAAAGAAAACCCGGTAGGTCATTCAATGTTACCTCTATTTGTTTTTCAACCATAGAGGTGACAGCTATCAAAAGTGAAGTGGTTTCACTAGGGAAGGATCAAAATGAATTTCAAAATGAAACAATGTCAATAGATCTCTTCCAAGTAAATTAACTGGGCATAGCGGAGCGTACAAAAAGGGAGCAGATAGTTGTTGATCGGCATATTTAATTGGCAGGGGCTCAAGCAGTGGTGTGTCCGTAGGAACACCATCAAATCCTGTGGTGGTAATATTGTTTGGGGAAACTTTAAGAAGTTTCTGCAGTTTGTGTGGGACGTGGGCCAACACAGAGCGAGAGGCGCCTGTATCAATTAAGAAGTGGACAGGGACATCACGGATAAGCAGGGTGATCATAGGATCATCCATGCCTGCGTTGGTACGGACTACGCCTAGTCACTGTGGGCGGCGTTGATCTGGGTTCCATAAAGGGAAAGACTGGCGTTCTGGAGGATTTCGCCGAAGCTGTCTTATAACTCTATGGGATGGCGGCTGAGGACATTGAGCAGCGTAATGACCAAATTGTTGGCAACGATAACACTGAACATCTATATAGCGATCAGGGCTAGGCCGGGAATAATCGTTTCGGAACCGTCTGTTATTATCAGGAGGGCCCCGTAGGGGACCTCGCTGCGGTTGCCCGCGCCGACCTCTTTCTTGTGGGTAATCAGGTCTACGGTCTGGGCGGTAGGGCCGTAGGCCCTGATTTCGGCCGTTATTGTCATAGCGTTGGTCAGCATACATAACAATAACAGGGGGAGAAATGTCAGTGGTATTAGTATCAGTGTCAGAGCTCTTAGAGGCTCTTTTCTCTTTGAGATCTTCAGTCTGTAGCATTTCCAAGTTGGTGTGCACTGTCTTACGATGTTGGGCTTCATCTTGCTTGCTTTTAATAAGCCTTCTGCAATGATGAAGGATGTGTTCACGAATTTTAGGCCATTTTTCTAATTGGAGACCCACTGTATTCTCCAATTTTAATTTAATCTCTGAGGGTAAGGTTCCCTTCAGTAAATGGTAGAATACTGGGAGGGCATTATCAGAGTCAAATTTTTCCTCTGTCTGTTCTTTATATAGGTCTTGGAGTCTGAGTAAATAAGCTTCAATAGGCTCTGAATCCATTTCCCATCTTTGGGAAGTGATGACTGAAAAGTCTTTAAGGGTCGGATACATGGTCCGAATTTCCTGAAATACTTTGGTCTGAATTTCTGTCAAAGGGTTGCCATCATACTGAGTATCGGTGGCAAATTTTGCATAGCCCGATTGAGTGAATATGTCAGTGATACTAGCGTGTGGGGTTCTGCCCAGGAGCGCTTTCATATCGCCGACTGATAGAGTAGTCCCCAGGGTTATGTCCTGTAATTTCTTTAACCAGCGGTTACCTCCCTGTGCAATATCCGGGAGCTGTAGTATGAGGCTATTCAATTCAACAGCTGAAAGTGGGGTGTATTCCGTATGAGGGACACCACCTGACATTTTATTCAGCAGGGGAAAAAGTTTCACTGATTTAAGGAGATCAATCGAGGTGGTTGGGGGAAACTGATTCTCATACTTTTTCCAAACCTGAAGACCTTGGATTAAATAGAGGGTAGTTTTCTGATCCCAATGGGGGTCGGGGTGGTCATAAATAAGATCTCTAACAAGTGAAAGCTTGTCTGATCGTAAAGATCCTTCGCGTGGGAAGAGGGCGGACTGGGGCTGGAGCGCCTCAGACCATCCTGCAAGGTCATCAATCCATGGGTGAACATAATGCCATGAATTCTCATGCAAAGCCACATATTGGGCAGGTGTGTTAGGTGGACCAGATAGGATGGGTTCTGCACTGATATTCAGTCTTGTAGGGTGTTGGGGACTGTCAATGACTGCAAGGCAGCGGCTAGATCCTTCATCAGTAAGATAACTGTGAGGATCGCGCTGTCTAGTATGATGAGAAATGGCATCATGTTGTTGGGGTATCTGGGGTATTTCGGATTTTGATGTAGCAGATGCAATAGTGTCAGGGAGTGCCGACATGGACTTACGTAGGGAACGAAGTCCTTCTGAAACGTATACGAGATCATCTCCTATAGTGGCTAAGGTGAGGGCGGGTGACGGTAGACAGCCTGCACCTGAAGGAACTGGCGTGTCAAGGGGGAGGGGCTTGGGTAGGTCAAGGTGAGAAGAATCTCCTTCCATCGAGGAGGAGAAACTTAGTACTGGGGGAGGTTCGTTTCGAATATCCATCAAATCTGTTTTAATTGGAAGTTGTTGTTTTAAAATTTCCCATGCTTCTTCTAATGGGGAAGATATTACTTTTGGTAGATCCCCAGTACCTGGTTTGGCTGGAAGTATGAGAGGACGGCGGAGAAGAGCCAGTTCCTCTGCTAATTGGGGAATTTTACCCTTGGGGCGTGCACCCAATTGCTCCCATCTAGGAGGAGTAGAACACTCAGGTTCTAGAGTGGGTATGGAAGAGTTCACTGGAACGGGGGGTGCTTTAAAGAAACCCCGATCATAGAGTTCCTGACAAATAGCCCGTGCCTGTGTGGCGGGACTACATGGAACGAAACCCATCTGTCGTAATTGGGACAGGATAGGGTACTGTAGGGATTCAGCGGGCAAGGGACCAGTTTGGACATAAGAGTCCAAATGTAGTGGTGGAGGCGATGTTTGAGTTGTGTGCCCCATATGTGGGTAGGTAGTCGTTTGGGTGGTCATGTGTGAGGTCAATCCTGATCCTAGCCCAGGATAAATGGAGGTCTGGGCAGCCACGTCAATTTGACTGTTAGTAGGGTGCTGGATGGTGGCCGGAACCGATGGGTTCGGGACACAAGGATATTGCTCAATAATGGGTGGGGGTATCTCAATCTCATAGCCTCCAATAGAACGATATACATGAGGCGGTGGTGGGGTTAGCGTCTGGGTTGTTGCTTGCATCGTTGGAGCAGTAGTAATAGTAGGCAATTGGACGGTGGTCGTGGCCACTGGGATTGTTGGAGGGGTTAGGGGCGTCTGAGTTTGTACTGACCCCTGAGATATTGGAATTGGGTCCTTTTGTGATGAGGGAAGAGATAGATCAACTACACCAGCAATGTGTACGGTAGTAGGTGGGTCAAATTTTATAGGCGCGGGAGATATCGCAGGTAGCGAGGGTATCACTGTCTGAGATCCTTGAGGTAAGGGGGTCTGTGTCTGAGATCCCTGAGAAATCTGTAACTGAGGTTTATCACAATATCCTGGGGGTATTGGTGTATATCCCACTGCACATGGTAGAAGCTTGGTAGTACCTGCAGCATCATAAGGTGGTGGGGCAGAAGGTGTAATTGCCTCTTGGTAAGGGGCTTGATCGCAATCAGACTTCGCTAGGGCTCTGTCATGCTGGTTTTGTGCAATAAGTATAAATTTATTAATAGCAGCTAAATGCTTCTCCCTAGATTTTCCTGTTTTGTTGGATTCATTATAGCAGACCAAGGCTTGGAGCTTGCCCTGATCAAATGAGCCCTTTGTTGGCCATTCCAGTCCCGGGTCTTTGGCGGACCAAACGGTATGCCAGGTCTGACATAAACGGGAAAGTTCTTTTTTATCAGCGGGGAAAAAGTTGAGAACTCTTTCAAGGGGGCTAGTGGAGGACTGAGTGGACATAATGGAATTAAAAATAAGGGGAAAACAATCCACATAGGTGTGCAGTGTAAAATGGCAAAAGAAATCTCAAGTTGGATCCTAGTTCAAAGAATTATAATACGTGCCTCTATAAATATATATAAAAAAAAAATGTGCAAAGGGAAATTATTTAAACGAAAACATGCATCATGCGTACAGAAAACACCTTTATACTCACGCGTCTTCAAGAGCGTCCCAGAAATGGAACCTAAAATATAAATTACTAATTGGCGGAAAGCTCAATGCTTTTGCCGCACATTAGAATCACAGACGAACAATAGTAGCAAAGATGAAAGGAATATGTAAGAAATTAGGTATGAGCAAGTTAGTTATTATGTGTATATTTTAGTGCAATATATGCTTCAGAAAGGTATGTCAGTATATAAATAAATAAATGCCTAGTATCTGCCTAGTATCTGCTTATTTATGTATCCTACGTTAAAATAAAAAAACTGTTTCCCCAGGGTAGGCTTCCTACAACTGGGATTCTACTCTACCAGCTGCCAAGAGTCAGCTCCATTGGCCATGATTCGCTCCAATGGTGGAACCCTCAAAGGAGGGGAGACTACTACCCCTGAAAGTGCGCAGGAAACTGCGAAACTAGCTCCCTGAACTCGGAGAACAGATACCCCATGGATTTTCGCTGGTTAGGAAGATTCTGCTCTATTCAAATGAAGTTTCAGCTCAATTCGACTAACCTCCACCGGATATTTTAAATATACAGCTAAAATTTTAGACTGAAGATTCTGCTCAATTCAAACAACCAAAATTTAAGAATTTAGATACGCCCGAGTCACCTTGTATACAATCGCAACGAAAGTTATTAGACGTCTCTTTATTAACCCCGCGCTCATCTATACAGGTAACTCATAGGTGGGCAATAATGCCGAAACCGCAGGCCACTCCGAAAATGGAATGGAAGTCTGCTTTTGTTAATTAGGATCCCCTTCAATGCATGTAAGTCCCAGACATCGGTATCAAAGTTAATTGCATGACACTAGTAGAATAAAGTAGACAGAAATATTAAGAAATAAAGGAAAAAAGGGAAAAGGAAATAATAAATATGGCATGTCCCTAGAAAGAACCTCTGAAATCTAATCCAGAAGTAGCAAGCAAACAAATTATTTTAAGGGGAAAAAAACATGTACGTTCTTTGGGTGAGGCACCTTAACTTTACCGGGTATACTAAGGTTGCCACACAGCAAACTATGAAAGGAAAGCTTGAAGGTGGTAGAGCAGAACAGGAAGGTATACGTAGCTTAATGTTTTCTTGTATGGCTGATAAGATTAGTGTTAAAAACATGTAAAGATTATAGATGAGCAGCGGACCAGCGCAGCCATAACGGAAGTAAAAGTTATGAAGATTTGAGCACAAATATTTTTACAAGAAAGAGTCTGTATCTAATATGCCTTGAAAACCACGCTAAACCCCTGTGTCATAGAACACAAGCACAATATGATATCATTTAATAGAACAATAAAACAAAATATGCAACAGCTTTCCTAAAATACTGCTGGTTCAGCATTCAGCAAGAAATACATTATAGTGGACTATTAAGACATATATCTAGGAAGTGAGTAATACCATTTACAGTATAAGTCATGGGGGGGGCCACTAGGACAAAAAAGGAGAAAGCCGGTTTTTAAAGGGGAAAGTCAAGTAATGTATGTTTGAAGGAAAGATACCCTTTTAACACTTTGTAAGCACATGGTGTAGCACAATAAGGTCTATCAAGCTGTCAATTGCAGCACAAAAATAAAGAAACCTGTCTCGGGGTTAAAATCATGGCTCAGAAACAGAATGAGAAAGCCTTTGTTTAAGGGAGATGGAATGAAATAGAGAGCAACACCCAAAAGTCAAAGCAGTATGAGCAGTGAATATTGGGGAGTGGGAGATAACGTCCTAATAAAATGACACAAAAGAGGAGAAAAAAGTATGCCCTGATAAAAGGAGAATGCAGAGTAAGACTAAGATACAGTGAAAGCCAAGAAATACATCCGTACATTCTTACATGCTCAGAAGTGCACTTACAACGGACTTGGCAGCATGAGGCATGAAAAGATAAGTCATTTTACAATTATGGTGCCTGCTTAAGGAACCAATTTTTGAGGGGAAACCGGAGTTGAAAGATACCTGTGTATCAGCATAGAACAGGGACAAAAACGAACGGAAAAGGGGGAGAGGAGAGGGAAAAAAAAATCACTTTCTTGAGCTTTTAAAAGTGAACTGTAGAGCCTCTTCTGCCAAAGCAGTGCTGGACTGATAAGGCAGCTAAAGTGGGCAAGCTTCCCAGACTCTCATGTCCTTGAGATAGTGAACTACAGCACTTGTTAGGGAAAACCTTTAAAAGCTACAGAAAGAAATGGCAGTTACGGAAGCCTGGATAAGGATATTAAAAAATGTGAGAAAAAGGGGTTTAGAACTTACACCTCTTCGAGCGAATTTAAATAGATTTACAAAGGCAGAATCGAAGCCCAAGAGGGAGTATATATCAAATATGACAGTTACTAGTAATGTAATAAGCTTTGATCCGGAAAGAGAATCAAACCTCACACCACATGGGACTAAGAAGGAAAAAGAAAAGTTTTCTAGGAAATCAAAAAAATGATTTCTGGTTTGCACAAGAAGCCAAAAAGGTGTATGTAAGGTATCAAGTTACCCCAATTGGTACCGTGCGGGCCACACCCTTATAAATTTTACACGGACCACAGACATATAGTGTAGGAGTCGGTAGAGCATCAGAGAGGAGGGCAGGGAGGATTATTGTGGCAGAAAAAGGGGGACAAGAACAAAATGTTGTGGAGGAAGGGATTCAGATTGGACTTAAGGAAAGAAAAATGGCTATGAGGGTGGGGTAAGAGCACAGGACTGAGCAGCTGTGAAAAAGAGCAATCAGTTGAACTACGCAGTAAATAATAAAGATTTTGACAGGTGGAAATGAGAAATAAGAAAAGCAGAGACGGAACAGGATAGTTCACGCAAAAATACAATTCAGACAGAGTGCAAAGACACACACAAAGATGCAAAAGGAAAAAGAACGGAATAAGAGATACTACGCAGTTATTCATGCTGCACTATGAAAAAGAGCCGAGAAAAGTGTGGACAAGAAGGGGGGGTGTGGGCTGAGTGGTTAGAGAGAAAGCATAGTTCAGAAGACTGAAGGAACTGATTAGATAAGAGGAAAACAGCAGTTGGACGACGGTAAACAGCTACAAAGCTGAACACCGTAATTACTGTTTTTTAGCTACAAAAAGAAAGAGAGTTGTAGGAAGTCCAACAGAAAAAGTGAGGAAGAATATTAAAAGGGACAGTCTCGAGACATTGAAAAAACAAAATCTCGTGGATAGCAGTTTCAGCACAAGATCTAGTGTAAGTGGAAGGCAATAGCAGATGTGAAAAGGTGGGGGCTGTCTGTCAGTTTTGAAGAGTGATTATAAGAACAGAGAAACCAGAAGGATTTTAAGGGAGAGAGCAATTTGAAAGCGTGCTGTTCTCCTAGAATAAAGGGACTTCCCCCGATACGGGAACATACAGAAGAGAAAAAGAGCAGGATTAGACCCAGGGGACTAATAGAAAGAGGATTTGAAAAGGAGGGATTCAGACAGAACACAGGGTGGGATTGGAAGCAGAAAATGCGCAATCTCTAAGGATTGTTAAGCGAGAATTGCTAGCATAAAGACCAATCCAAAGATTTTGAACATTGAAATAAACTTACAGCAAAACCCAAATCGCAGTCGCCTGGATTCGTTGTTATGCTTCATTCACACAACAAGCACACTCTTGCGCACATCACGCAAATCAAAGAGACGGACAGGATAGAAGAAAATGAGGGAAACAGGTGTGTTAGTTCAGCGCAGGGCAAGAAGACAGCAAGAAAGTAAGATAGAGGTCAGAAAAAGTGTGCAAGTGTAGTGCTAAAGAAGGGAACCTGCAAAGAACAAAGGGAGAAGACAGAAAAAATAGAAAGACAGGGGTAAGAACAAGAAAATTGGACAGAACAATAGTGCCCAATACCCCTGAAGTGGGCAGTGTCCGTGTGAGGCAGAAGGACAGAAAGTAGCGGCAGGGAGAGGCAGGTGAGTATGAGAGAAAGAGAGAGAAGGAAAATAAAGTAACAGAGAGAAACAGAGAACATTTGAACGCACAAAATTAAGTATCCCCTCTTGCGTTCAAAGAAGATCAAGAAGGTCAGTGAGTGCTGTTAGCGTTCGGGGCTCACCACTGTTTTTATTTACCTCTTCTTATAGACCTCTTTCTGACTCCGTCACATGGGGGACTAAAGGTACTTAGTTCATATATCAGGTTCTGTATAGTTTCTCTAACCTCCATTGTCACCCAATCATAAGGGGGTCTGTTCTGGGGTGGCATTAGGAGCCGTAATTGAAAACTAATTCCCATAACTACTGCTTTCTGTCCAAAACTGAGTGTCACTTGTATGTGATCTACCTTAGGCTAAATGTTAGGTAAAGAGAAGATAGAATCAATAAAAATAGAGACAGAGATAGGTTTAGATAGATAGGTACATTTTATTTCTTACCCAAACACAGGTCTTCAAGTTGATACAAATACAGACATCAGATTCTGGTTTCAACCGCACAGGGCTTCGCCGTCTGACAGAGGCTTTGGAGAAGACTCTCAAACTGAGCCAAAATCTGCCATCTTTTATACTCTATCCTCTCCATAGAAGTGAATGGTGAGATACCTAGCTCCTAATATTTCGCAATTTCTGAGATCATACTTTCCCATGCGATCTGCTATCTGATGTGCCCACCTCCTTCCGTTCTCAGCTACTGCTAATTATCAACATGTTTTGGGAAGCGTTGAGATAACAGTTTCACATCTTCCGGCTGCAATACTTTTCATACCTTTCTCATGAACTCTGTATTACCTCTGTATCATTGTATACCAAAACTAATAAGCTCCATTTTATTCATCTGATCTTTCATTACAGGTGCTATATTTGAATTAAAAATTGTACCAATTTGTGGCAGGACTCATTGTTCAGACCTGCTTTTTGCAGATTCTCAAATATTAAATCATTTACTTGTTGTTTGGCCTAGTCAGTACTTTTTCAGTTGTTTTTAGGCTGCATAGCTTTGGCCATCACTATTCCAGTGGTAGCCTTAAAGCTAGGCCATATATTAACATATGCTACATTACAGTGCCAACACAATACACAATAAAACATTTTAATAGACAGCATAGGGTGTAAGCAAAAATGGAACATATAGATAGATAAGATAGAGTAACAGGAGTAAGAAAATAAGGGACTAGTTAAAGAGAGTTGCAAAGGGTACAGGGATTCCATTGTCAATACATAGAGTAGACAATCATTGATCAGCCGAAGTGAACATTTAGGACCTCAGCACATGACTTCGAACACATATCCCTTTTACTAATTCAAAAAGCAAAAAATATTAAACAAGATCTGACCAGGCAACAGTCCTAACTACCAGTGACTGACACACAGCTTGCATCAGCCCTGAAGACAGAAAAAGAAGACCCAAAACATGACCCGCCTTATTGGTGGCTTCCTTAACAACTTGCTTCAACTGCAAGGCTGATAGAGCACAAAAAAGAACATGTTCCCAGAAACACACACTGCAACGGATCAAAAGGAATATTAAGGTCCCACATCACACAAACATTCTCAAAATCACCACACCATTGAAACAAGGGGGAGGAGTGGCCTAGTGGTTAGGGTGGTGGACTTTGGTCCTGGGGAACTGAGGAACTGAGTTCAATTCCCAGTACAGGCAGCTCCTTGTGACTCTGGGCAAGTCACTTAACCCTCCATTGCCCCATGTAAGCCACATTGAGCCTGCCATGAGTGGGAAAGCAAAGGTTACAAATGTAACAAAAAAAAAAGTCTGTACTTAATACCCCTGGAGGACAGTAAAATACACACACCATCAATCTCACAATTTTTTAACATCAGACGTTCCCCCAAACCATCAATAATCAAACCAACCTGCAAAACATCCATACAGAGACAGGCATAAAATGACTAGATAAGCAGCTGTTAAACTGAACTGTGTTTTTGTGATTTTTAAGCTAGGATAGAAACCACACAAGAACAGTGTCTGTGAGTCTGATTTGCTGAGGGTGGCTGAGCAAATGGGGGTAATTAACCAAGTCAAATGCCAAAGAGAGATTCAATGATAAAAGAAGTGACTGAGAAGTCTGTATCGCTCCATGGTGCAACCTCACCTTGAGTATTGCATTCAATTCTGGTCGCCATTTCTCAAAAGAGATGAGAAGGGACATTTTCGATATGACGTCTAAGTCCGACTTTAGACGTTTTGCAAAAAAACGTCCAAAATCTGAATAAGAAAGAAGTTAATTTTCCAAAAAGAAAAATGTCTATCTTTTGTTTTCGAAAATACTGTTTCTAACAAGGTTTTGTACTTTGGCCGTTTTGTTTTTTGGTCCATTTTAAAAAAAAGTCCAAGTGAAAAACGTAGAAAATCAAGCCATTGGGATGTAGGAGAGGTCAGCATTTTTAGTAGACTGGTCTCCCAGACATCCCAGGAGATAAGTGGGCACCCTAGTGGACTTCAAAAACATTCTCCCAGGTACACATCTCACTATTGAACCCTTATTTAGTCTGCTGAGACCCCCAAAACCCACCCAAAGCCCACTGACCACAGCTGTACACAATAGCCCTTATGAGTGAAGGGAGCACCTGTATGTGGGTACAGTGAGTTTCTGGTGAGTTTTGGATAGCTCACAGTTTCCACCACAAATGTGACAGGTAGAGGGAGTTAGGGACCAGAGTCCCCCACTAAATGATGCACTGCACTATCACTACACTACTCCAGGGACCTGCATGCTGCTCTAATATACCTGGCTCTAATATCTGAGGCAGTCAAAGAGATTGCTAAATCATATTTGTATTAACATTGGTGGTGGGTAGGAGGGAGTCAGTGACCACTAGGGGGGTATTGTGGGGTCACCCCTGATTCCTTCCAGTGGTCATTTGGTCATTTAGTGCACCCCTTTCTGCCTTATTCATTATAAAAACAGGTCTAGCTCAAAACGTCTTAGTTGTAGTCCTGGACAGTTTTCTTTTGTTCCATTATGGCTGAAAAACGTCCAAGTGTTAGGAACGCCCATATCTCGTCGTTAACACGCCCCTGACACACACCCTTGTGATTTGAACGGACTTCATAGAAAAACGTCTAATAATTGGTTTTGAAAATACCAATTTGGATGTTTTTGTGAGAAAAACGTCCAAAAGCAGATTTATGCCACTTTTTGGATGTTTTTCTCTTTTGAAGATGAGCTCCATTGTGGAATTAGAAAAGGTTCAAAGAAGAGCGACCAAAATGATAAAGGGGATGGAACTCCTCTCATACGAGGAAAGGCTAATGAGGTTAGAGTTCTTCAGATTGGAAAACAGACAGCTGAGGGGGGATATGATTGAGGTCTATAAAATCCTGAATGTTGTAGAATGGGTAGAAGTGAATCAGTTTTGCACTCTGCAGTACACGTGGTTCTGTTTGTCCTGCTAAAAATTAGAGGGCTTCAGTGGGATCTCACATTCCAATGGAACCAGCATACCCAGCCTCTTTCTTCTATGCTTCGTCCTTCAGTTCCTCCAATGGTGGATATCCAAACACAACGTGACGACATGTTTCCCCTTTTTACCACTGGAGTATCACTTAGTCCCAACAACAGATGCTTCTGACATTGGGTGGGGAGTACATTTAGGAGGGAACTTATCAGCATGGGCTGCAGTTAAGATGGGTTATTTATAAGTACATAAGTATTGCCATACTGGGAAAGACCAAAGGTCCATCAAGCCCAGCATCCTGTTTCCAACAGTGGCCAATCCAGATCAGAAATACCTGGCAAGATCCCAAAAAAGTACAAAACATTTTATACTACTTATCCCAGAAATAGTGGATTTTCCCCAAGTCCATTTAATAACGGTCTATGGACTTTTCCTTTAGGAAGCCATCCAAACCTTTTTTAAACTCCACTAAGCTAACCGCCTTTACCACATTCTCTGGCAACGAATTCCAGAGTTTAATTACACGTTGAGTGAAGAAAATGTTTCTCCAATTCATTTTAAATTTACTACATTATAGATTCATCGCATGCCCCCTAGTCCTAGTATTTTTGGAAAGCGTGAACCGACGCTTCACATCTACCCATTCAACTCCACTCATTATTTTATAGACCTCTATCATATCTCCCCTCAGCCTCCTTTTCTCCAAGCTGAAGAGCCCTAGCCGCTTTAGCCTTTCCTCATAGGGAAGTCGTCCCATCCTCTTTATCATTTTCGTCGCCCTTCTCTGCACCTTTTCTAATTCCACTATATCTTTTTTGAGATACGGTGACCAGAATTGAACACAATATTTGAGCGATACAAAGGCATTATAACATCCTCATTTTTATTTTCCATTCCTTTCCTAATAATACCTAACAATCTATTTGCTTTCTTAGCCGCAGCAGCACACTGAGCAGAAGGTTTCAACGTATCATCAACGATGACACCTAGATCCCTTTCTTGGTCCGTGACTCCTAACGTGGAACCTTGCATGATGTAGCTATAATTCGGGTTCCTCTTTCCCACATGCATCACTTTGCACTTGCTCACATTAAACATCATCAGCCATTTAGACACCCAGTCTCCCAGTCTCGTAAGGTCCTCTTGTAATTTTTCACAATCCTCCCGTGATTTAACGACTTTGAATAACTTTGTGTCATCAGCAAATTTAATTACCTTACTAGTTATTCCCATCTCTAGTTACTCTCTACAACTCATTCTATTTTAGTATTTAATGCAATGAGACCTAGTTACTAAATAACCTGGGTTAACAGTAAAATAACAAGAAAAAGGGGGTCTGTTCCTTCCACAATCACGCAAGCAGAAAACAACACAAAGTGGAGGAAAAAACAAATCCAAGTGACCAGCCAAACACAGTGGTAAGAGCTCCAAACAAAGTTTATTAGGACCCAACACGGTCCGTGTTCCTGCAAAAAGCCTTCCTCAGGGGTCTAAAAACACAAATATTTAAAATCAATAATGCAAAAACAACATTGGGAATCAACAAATAATAATAATAATAAAAACACAGGAAGAATTAAATTTTAAACACATAAATATGGTTTAACTGTCATCATAATGTAACAAAGAGAGGGAACTAAGTACAAAAACAAACCAAGCAAAAAAACAGCACAAAGGGCCTTTAAAAACGAAAGGGAACACAGTTTTTTCATATAAAAAACTTTTAATGGTTAACTTTGCTTGAAGAAAGACCCGACACGGGCCGTGTTTCGGTGCCGCTGCACCTGTGTCAGGGGTAGATCCCAGCAGCGGGTGCGGCAGCTCCAAACCTTAGGATCTGGATGTCTCGGGATGCATGTGGTTGGTTTCTCCCCCTCGGGATGCGTGTGGTTGGTTTCTCCACACGCATCCCGAGACATCCAGATCCTAAGGTTTGGAGCTGCCGCACCCGCTGCTGGGATCTACCCCTGACACAGGTGCAGCGGCACCGAAACACGGCCCGTGTCGGGTCTTTCTTCAAGCAAAGTTAACCATTAAAAGTTTTTTATATGAAAAAACTGTGTTCCCTTTCGTTTTTAAAGGCCCTTTGTGCTGTTTTTTTGCTTAACTGTCATCATTACATAAAAATTTGGGTATGTATAGTTGTCGCGATGGTCTCCTCAGATGGATTCTGTGGCAGTCAGATTGCAGCTCAGGGTGGTGGAGTGCAGGAGTCTCTGCTGGTGGCTCCAGACTTCCAACCTGTCCAAGGGAGTTTGCTTGGATTCTTCACAGTGGACCCGTGTTGGGTCCTAATAAACTTTGTTTGGCTGGTCACTTGGATTTGTTTTTTCCTCCACTTTGTGTTGTTTTCTGTTAACAGTAAAATAACCCATTTTAATGGTAGCCCACTTTGATAACTTCTCCCCTTATATTCTCTCCTTACTCATAGAACTTGATCACAATCTGAAAGACTACTCCACATCAGTCATTTGGAGCTTCGAGCAATATTTTACTTCCTCCAAGTATGTGTCTTCTCCAGTATTATACGAATATACAGAAGAACAAAAAAACCTTGCAGACACAAGAAGTCGACGAGAACAGTGAAGGTGACTCAGAAAAAATTAAACGATGCTTCAGTAGTCTAGAAGATTTATTGGTCAACAACAATGACTCAACATGACCTTGTTTCGGCCTACTGGCCTGCCTCAGGAGTCTATACATAAAGAACATTTTAAAAATTTTTAAAATTGTGTTTAATATATATGTATTTTTAAAATGTTCTTTATATGTAGACTCCAGAGGATTGGGCAACAACGATTTGAACTCAGAAATGCAATCTCTGTGAGCTGTTGACTCAAAATTGGGACTTGCTGCAGCTCTGAGACTCCTTGGTAGCAGTCTTAGAAGTGTTGCCTTGAATGAAAGCACACATGCGGCCTCTCCAATCAGCCTTTTTGTTAGGGTGGCCTCCAGTTCTCAAGATTATGAGCACCTTTTGCCTATATTGGACAGGGCACAACCCTGTCTGCAATAGTGGGGCTGTGTAGTTCCCCTCCTTCAAGAGGTATCACTGGACGCCCCACAGTGAGTGGTAGTTACCACCAAGGTGAGTCTCCTCAGCTGGGGAGTACTTTGCTTGGACCTGGTCAATAAATCTCCTGGAGGCGTGGGGAGTTCGCCTGGCTTTGAAGTTTTTGATGATGTAGTGCCACAGTGGTGGCATACATAAACACAGTGGCACCAGGAGCCAGGCGATGGCATTGAAAGTAACAAATCTCTGATGCTTGGCAAAGAGGCATCTACAGGCCTGTCAGTGGTGCACATATCAGGCAGGACAATGTCCAGACAGACTTCCTCAGCCGCTCCTGGTTGTATCCCGGGGAGTGGGAGCTGGGACCAGAAGGCTTCCAGCTCCTTTAAGACCATTGAGAGCCACCATTGTGTGGCTCTTTAGCAACATACTGTAATGCTGAGACAGATCGATGCTTTAGCTGCTGGAGGGAGTTGTCCTGGTTCAGCCATGGCCAGGGAGGGAGCCTCTGTATATATTTACATTACATTACATGTTGGTCTTATATTCCGCAAAAAACCTTCGCAGTTCAATGCGGATAACAAAAGATTAAAACCAAGGCAATTCAGAAATTTACAAATGCAGAGATAGAAAATAGAAAAGCTCAGCCTACATGTTTTTTTAAAAAGAAAAGTTTTAAGCTGTTTTGTAAACTCCAAATAATCTTTCAGTGATCTAAATGTAGTAGGAAGTGAATTCCAGACCAAAGCAGCTGCATACAATAAACACGAAGTCAACTGTCTCTTAAATTTAACTGAGACCATTGAGGGGAACCTCAAAACTACCTGATCACAATCTAATTGTCTATCTAAGAAGGAAAAAAACTCAACCAAGTATGATGAAAGCCATAACACACAATTTAAATTCAGACCTTGCAACTACTGGTAACCAACAAAGTTTTGCAAGTTAAGGAAATACTTGATCTTCCGTATGTAATGAAAAGATAACTCTTACTGCTGCTAGGCCAGCCATTATGCAGCATAGCATGCCATCCTCATCTTGTCTTGCTGTTGGTTCCAGATTGGCCTCATCGGCCATGGTATGTGGATCTAGTCCACTTACAGGTGGCCGAGCTGCTTGCTGTGCTCAGGGGATGCAGTCTTCAACAGGGGCTGGTGCCAGTGGATAATTTGGCTTTCTTCTGGCTTACAGTCTGGCCCGTGAAAGGAGGTTTTTTTTTTTTTTTTAAATAATCTTTCAATATTACATTCATAACTTATACAAATGTAAAGATATTAGAAATATTACAAGTGGTAAATTATTCATCTCTAAAAACAAGATCGAGAAATAAACTTTTAACATTGACCACTATTTGGGACAAGATACAAGGAAAATAAGTATTATTATCAATCATTAATCAATCAGAAAAGGAACACACAAATACTTGCTAGCTGCTTTACCAGCATATTAAATCTGTGGGAAGATTCAAGTAGGATCACCACCATTACCCTGTTCTTTAGAAATTACATAATTTTGCATTTTTTTCGGATCAAGAAATACATAATTCCTTAGCGTCCCTCCGGACCGGACCAGGATTGGACTCTTGGGTTGTGCTCGCCTACCAGCAGGTGGAGACTGAGAAAAACTTGTGACTCTGGAGAGCCAATAAGAGCCCTGGTCATGTGACCCTAGCCTCAGTATTTTCTCAGTCTCCCAGCAGATAGGAAGTGAGCCCATTAGTCTCTCTCTTTATCTTTCTCTTTTAGAGGTTAATAATAAGAACTACAATGCTACCTCTTCTTCTGTGCCTAGGAATTCTCTGTTAGACGCTGGTCAGGTAGGGATTTCTTTTCCTTTCTTTCTTTTCAGCCTCTGAGGGTGTTAAACTCAGGGTGCCCCCGGGTCCCTCCCCCCTTCCTCCCCATCTCCCATACGTAGCTGGGAAGGGCTACCCTTTGTTTAGAAAGGGGTATGTCTCTGGGAGAGGCAGCCACTCTAGAAAGTCCCACATTTTTAACCAGCAAGCTCAGTTGTTTATATAAAAAAAAACAAAACAGACAGCTATTTTATTTCTCTTCAGCACTGTTCTTTTCTAGCTCGGCTGTATTGTTTGGCCATTTTTAATAGGCAGCCATTTGTTACTCTAAAGGAATTAAAAGAAAACGAAATTAAGACAAGAAGCTTTTTCTTTCTCCAGACTTTTGCTGGCAGTCAGCTCTTTCTTAGCTCAGCTTTTAAAATATATATATGTATATATGTGTGTATATATAGTTCTCCGAGGACAAGCAGGCTGCTTGTTCTCACGTCTGGGTGATGTCCGCAGCAGCCCCCACCAACCGGAAGAAGCTTCGCGGGCGGTCCGCACACAGGGCACGCCCACCGCACATGCGCGGCCGTCTTCCCGCCTGTGCGTGACCGTTCCCGCCAGTCTTTTCTTTTCCGCACCTGGAGAGAGACGTGTTCACCTCTCTCTCTTCCTCAGCCCCGGAAAACCGTCGCGTTCTTCGCGAACCTTTCTCTTTTTTCGTTTATTTTTGTTGCGCGTTCCCCTAAAAATTTTTTCTGTTAAAAAAAAAAAAAGAGAACGCGCTGTACTTTTCCCTCATTTCTAGCGGGGACGTCGCGTTGCGGCCTTGTGGCCGCGCGGTCGAGTTGTTTTTCGAGATGTGATTTTACCGCCACCATCGACGACTTTGATTTCGCCGACGCGATTTTTCCGTCGATGTCCTCGAAGGTCCCGAGTGGATTTAAGAAGTGTGGTCGGTGCGGCCGGCCTATCTCGCAGACCGACACTCACGCTTGGTGCCTCCAGTGCCTCGGGCCGGAGCACGATACCAAGTCGTGTACTTTGTGTCTTGGTCTCCGGAAACGGACTCAAGTAGCGAGGCAAGTTCTTCGGGACCGTCTTTTTGGAACTTGCGCCGGCCCCTCGACGTCGACCTCGACGGCATCGGTATCGACGGCCGGTTCTTCGGTACCGGTATCGATGTCCGCGAAATTGGCACCGATGGCATCGACCCCAGGAGCACAGGTTCCGTCGGCCCGCCGGTCCTCCGGTGACGGTAGGGGTGAGAGGCCGCGTGGGCAATCGACCCCGGTCACTCCCTCTGCCCATGGCCCTCGGGACCGAACCCTGTCTGACCCGGTCCCTCGAGACCGAGGGGGATCGACCTCCTCCTCCTCCATTCCACCTAGCGCCGATGACGGGCATCGCAAGAAAACAAAGAAGCACCGTCATCGGTCGCCATCGATGCATCCGGCCCCCGGCGCCGGAGAGGAGTCGACGCCGAGTAAGCGTCAGCGTCGAGAGGAGCGGTCCCCCTCTGTAGTAGAGGTACCGACGCATCAGGGTCCCAGCACTTCGGTGCAGTCTCCTGGACCCAAGCAGCTTCTGGCACCGACGCCTCTACCGGCCCCCCCGTCTTTCCCGGCAGCGGGCCTGGACGAGTGCCTCCGAGCCATCCTTCCGGGGATCCTGGAAGGGCTGATGCGCCAGACTGTGCCGGCGCCGGGGGTGCTTGCGCCCTTGTCGCCGTTGACTGTGGCGCCGGCGAGCTCTAGCAAGGGTGCCGAGGCCTTCGACGCCGCTTGCGGCACCGGTCTCGACCGCCACGCAGGTGGAGTCGACGTCGATGGAGGGAGCTTCGTGGTCAAAGAAAAGTTCAGGATGCTTTCCTTGGGTACCCTTCTGCCAATGATTCAGAAAAACGATTGGCTATGTTCCCTGGATTTAAAGGACGCATACACTCACATCCCGATACTGCCAGCTCACAGACAGTATCTCAGATTCCGCCTGGGCGCACGGCACTTTCAGTATTGTGTGCTGCCCTTTGGGCTCGCCTCTGCCCCACGGGTGTTTACAAAGTGCCTCGTGGTGGTAGCGGCGTATCTACGCAAGCTGGGAGTGCACGTGTTCCCATATCTCGACGATTGGCTGGTCAAGAACACCTCGGAGGCAGGAGCCCTCCGGTCCATGCAGTGCACTATTCAACTCCTGGAGCTGCTGGGGTTTGTGATAAATTACCCAAAGTCCCATCTCCAGCCAGCCCAGTCTCTGGAATTCATAGGAGCTCTGCTGAATACCTTCCTTCCCGAAGCGAGGGCCAACAACCTCCTGTCCCTGGCTTCGCAGACCAGAGCGTCTCAGCAGGTCACAGTTCGGCAGATGTTGAGACTTCTGGGTCATATGGCCTCCACAGTTCATGTGACTCCCAGGGCTCGTCTTCACATGAGATCTGCTCAATGGACCCTAGCTTCCCAGTGGTTTCAAGCCACCGGGAATCTAGAAGATGTCATCCGCCTCTCCACCAGTTGCCGCACTTCACTGCTCTGGTGGACCATTCGGACCAATTTGACCCTGGGAAGTCCATTCCAAATTCCACAGCCCACGAAAGTGCTGACGACGGATGCATCTCGCCTGGGGTGGGGAGCTCATGTCGATGGGCTTCACACCCAGGGTCTGTGGTCCCCCCAGGAAAAGGATCTGCAGATCAACCTCCTGGAGCTCCGAGCGATCTGGAACGCACTGAAGGCTTTCAGAGATCGGCTGTCCTGCCAAATTATCCAAATTCGGACAGACAATCAGGTTGCAATGTATTACACCAACAAGCAGGGGGGCACCGGATCTCGCCCCCTGTGTCAGGAAGCCGTCGGGATGTGGAGTTGGGCCCGCTGGTTCGGCATGCTTCTCCAAGCCACATACCTGGCAGGCGTAAACAACAGTCTGGCCGACAGACTGAGCAGAGTCATGCAACCGCACGAGTGGTCACTTCATTCCAGAGTGGTACGCAAGATCTTCCGAGAGTGGGGCACCCCCTCGGTGGACCTTTTCGCCTCTCAGACCAACCACAAGCTGCCTCTGTTCTGTTCCAGACTTCAGGCACACGGCAGACTAGCGTCGGATGCCTTTCTCCTTCATTGGGGGACCGGCCTCCTGTATGCTTATCCTCCCATACCTTTGGTGGGGAAGACCTTACTGAAGCTGAAGCAAGACCGCTGTCCCGTTCCCCGGTCCTACCTGCGCTCCGGGTGTAGGGGGCGATGATCGGTGGCCCTCGCGACGCCCGGGGCTGCGAGGGTGGACCTCCGGAGAGGCCGACGCTGTCGCGGGTCGGGCGGGGACCGGCGACCCGCTGGAGTGAGCGCCGGCCTCGGAGAGCGGGGCGTTGCGCCGGCCAAGATGGCGGCGCCAGCATCGATGCCTCCCGGGGCGGACCAGCGCGGAGGCTCCGCCCATCTCACGCCGGATTGGCGCGCCGGTCCTAAAACCCCGCCTGGAGGGCGGGCCGGCCATCCCGAGGCTCCATCGCCTCCTGGGGCCGGGTTGGTTGGTTCCTCTCCCGGGGAGGGGGCGGGATGGCGCGATATTTAAACCTGAGGACTAGGGGAACTCACTGCTTCCGTTTCTATGTTTGCTGAAGCCGTCACAGTGGTTTTCCCTGTGCTACTTGCTGGCCGCCCTTGCCAGCCATCCTTCTGAGACTGTGCTATTTGCTAGCCGTCCTGCTAGCCATCATTCTGGGACTGTGCTACTTGCTGGCCACCCTTGCCAGCCATCCTTCAGAGACTGTGCTATTTGCTGGCCGTCCTTGCCAGCCATCATTCAGAGACTGTGTTATTTGCTAGCCGTCCTGCTAGCCATCATTCTGAGACTGTGCTACTTGCTGGCCGCCCTTGCCAGCCATCCTTCAGAGACTGTGCTATTTGCTAGCCGTCCTGCTAGCTATCATTCTGAGACTGTGCTGCTTGCTGGCCGCCCTTGCCAGCCATCCTTCAGAGACTGTGCTATTTGCTGGCCATCCTTGCCAGCCATCATTCAGAGACTGTGTTATTTGCTGGCCGTCCTTGCCAGCCATCATTCAGAGACTGTGTTATTTGCTGGCCGTCCTTGCCAGCCATCTTTCAGAGACTGTGCCACTTGCTAGCCGTCCTGCTAGCCATCCTTCAGGGACTGTGCTATTTGCTGGCCGTCCTTGCCAGCCATCATTTTGAGACTGTGCTATTTGCTAGCCGTCCTGCTAGCATCATCCAGAGACAGTGCTTCTTACCCTTTCAGAGTGCTAGCCACCCTCGCTAGCTGCCCTTCAGAGACTGCGTTACTGACTACCAGCCAGGTCAGCCGTCACCCCGCGGTTCCAGCAGTCCTGCTGGCCGCCTGCAGCTGAGGGCTCAACCCTTGGTGAACGGCGGCCGCCGCGGGTGAAGATTCGGGGTGCTCGGCTGTCCTCTGAGGCCTTGCGGGGCCTTAGGGAACCTAAGGGCTCACCACTAGAAACAGGACAACCGCGGCACCATGATTCTGATAGCGCCCTTTTGGCTCCGTCAGATCTGGTTCCCTCTTCTTCTGGAGTTGTCCTCAGAAGAACCGTGGAGATTGGAGTGTTTTCCGACCCTCATTTCGCAGAACGACGGAGCGTTGCTGCACCCCAACCTTCAGTCTCTGGCTCTCACGGCCTGGATGTTGAGGGCGTAGACTTCACTGCGTTGGGCCTGTCTGAGGGTGTCTCCCGGGTCTTGCTTGCCTCTAGGAAGGATTCCACTAAAAAGAGTTACTTTTTCAAGTGGAGGAAGTTTGTCGTTTGGTGTGAGAGCAAGGCCCTAGAACCTCGTTCTTGCCCTGCACAGAACCTGCTTGAATACCTTCTGCACTTATCAGAGTCTGGCCTCAAGACCAACTCAGTAAGGAATCACCTTAGTGTGATTAGTGCTTACCATTATCATGTGGAAGGTAAAGCCATCTCTGGAGAGCCTTTAGTCGTTCGATTCATGAGAGGCTTGCTTTTGTCAAAGCCCCCTATCAAGCCTCCTGCAGTGTCATGGGATCTCAACGTCGTCCTCACCCAGCTGATGAAACCTCCTTTTGAGCCACTGAATACCTGCCATCTGAAGTACTTGACCTGGAAGGTCATTTTCTTGGTGGCAGTTACTTCGGCTCGTAGGGTCAGTGAGCTTCAAGCCCTGGTAGCTCATGCTCCGTATACCAAATTTCATCACAACAGAGTAGTGCTCCGCACCTACCCAAAGTTCCTGCCGAAGGTGGTGTCGGAGTTCCATCTTAACCAGTCAATTGTCTTGCCAACATTCTTTCCCAGACCGCATACCCGCCCTGCTGAACGTCAGTTGCACACATTGGACTGCAAGAGAGCATTGGCCTTCTACTTGGAGCGGACACAGCCCCACAGACAGTCCGCCCAATTGTTTGTTTCTTTCGACCCTAACAGGATAGGGGTCGCTGTCGGGAAACGCACCATCTCCAATTGGCTAGCAGATTGCATTTCCTTCACTTATGCCCAGGCTGGGCTGAATCTGGAGGGCCATGTCACGGCTCACAGTGTCAGAGCCATGGCAGCGTCAGTGGCTCACTTGAAGTCAGCCACTATTGAAGAGATTTGCAAGGCTGCGATGTGGTCATCTGTCCACACATTCACATCACATTACTGCCTCCAGCAGGATACCCGACGCGACAGTCGGTTCGGGCAGTCGGTGCTGCAGAATCTGTTTGGGGTGTAAATCCAACTCCACCCTCCAGGACCCGAATTTATTCTGGTCAGGCTGCACTCTCAGTTAGTTGTTCTTCGTAGGTCAATTTTCTGTTGTTCCCTCGCCGTTGCGAGGTTCAATTGACCTGGGTTCTTGTTTGAGTGAGCCTGAGAGCTAGGGATACCCCAGTCGTGAGAACAAGCAGCCTGCTTGTCCTCGGAGAAAGTGAATGATACATACCTGTAGCAGGTGTTCTCCGAGGACAGCAGGCTGATTGTTCTCACCTACCCTCCCTCCTCCCCTTTGGAGTTGCGTTTCATCATTTTTGCTTGTCATTCAACTGGCGGGAACGGTCACGCACGGGCGGGAAGACGGCCGCGCATGCGCGGTGGGCGTGCCCTGCGTGCGGACCGCCCGCGAAGCTTCTTCCGGTTGGTGGGGGCTGCCGCGGACGTCACCCAGTCGTGAGAACAATCAGCCTGCTGTCCTCAGAGAACACCTGCTACAGGTACAGTGGTGGAAATAAGTATTTGATCCCTTGCTGATTTTGTAAGTTTGCCCACTGACAAAGACATGAGCAGCCCATAATTGAAGGGTAGGTTATTGGTAACAGTGAGAGATAGCACATCACAAATTAAATCCGGAAAATCACATTGTGGAAAGTATATGAATTTATTTGCATTCTGCAGAGGGAAATAAGTATTTGATCCCCCACCAACCAGTAAGAGATCTGGCCCCTACAGACCAGGTAGATGCTCCAAATCAACTCGTTACCTGCATGACAGACAGCTGTCGGCAATGGTCACCTGTATGAAAGACACCTGTCCACAGACTCAGTGAATCAGTCAGACTCTAACCTCTACAAAATGGCCAAGAGCAAGGAGCTGTCTAAGGATGTCAGGGACAAGATCATACACCTGCACAAGGCTGGAATGGGCTACAAAACCATCAGTAAGACGCTGGGCGAGAAGGAGACAACTGTTGGTGCCATAGTAAGAAAATGGAAGAAGTACAAAATGACTGTCAATCGACAAAGATCTGGGGCTCCACGCAAAATCTCACCTCGTGGGGTATCCTTGATCATGAGGAAGGTTAGAAATCAGCCTACAACTACAAGGGGGGAACTTGTCAATGATCTCAAGGCAGCTGGGACCACTGTCACCACGAAAACCATTGGTAACACATTACGACATAACGGATTGCAATCCTGCAGTGCCCGCAAGGTCCCCCTGCTCCGGAAGGCACATGTGACGGCCCGTCTGAAGTTTGCCAGTGAACACTTGGATGATGCCGAGAGTGATTGGGAGAAGGTGCTGTGGTCAGATGAGACAAAAATTGAGCTCTTTGGCATGAACTCAACTCGCCGTGTTTGGAGGAAGAGAAATGCTGCCTATGACCCAAAGAACACCGTCCCCACTGTCAAGCATGGAGGTGGAAATGTTATGTTTTGGGGGTGTTTCTCTGCTAAGGGCACAGGACTACTTCACCGCATCAATGGGAGAATGGATGGGGCCATGTACCGTACAATTCTGAGTGACAACCTCCTTCCCTCCGCCAGGGCCTTAAAAATGGGTCGTGGCTGGCTCTTCCAGCACGACAATGACCCAAAACATACAGCCAAGGCAACAAAGGAGTGGCTCAGGAAGAAGCACATTAGGGTCCTGGAGTGGCCTAGCCAGTCACCAGACCTTAATCCCATTGAAAATTTATGGAGGGAGCTGAAGCTGCGAGTTGCCAAGCGACAGCCCAGAACTCTTAATGATTTAGAGATGATCTGCAAAGAGGAGTGGACCAAAATTCCTCCTGACATGTGTGCAAACCTCATCATCAACTACAGAAGACGTCTGACCGCTGTGCTTGCCAACAAGGGTTTTGCCACCAAGTATTAGGTCTTGTTTGCCAGAGGGATTAAATACTTATTTCCCTCTGCAGAATGCAAATAAATTCATATACTTTCCACAATGTGATTTTCCGGATTTAATTTGTGATGTGCTATCTCTCACTGTTACCAATAACCTACCCTTCAATTATGGGCTGCTCATGTCTTTGTCAGTGGGCAAACTTACAAAATCAGCAAGGGATCAAATACTTATTTCCACCACTGTATGTATCATTCACTATATATGGATATATATAGATATATAGATGTATATGGATATATTTATATATTAATACTAGCGAATTATTCAGCGTCTGTGTCTTTAAAGGGGCGATTTTTCTCTTCACAATTATTTTCCTCCATTTTCTTACTTATAAAAAAAAAGGCGCGAATCGCTTAGGCGCGGGCACGCTCTCCTCTGATCTGTCGACAAAGCTCATGTTGAGATGTGCTGTTTATCAGCGTCGGAGGAGAGGCTAAAGTTTTTGCTAGGTAACGGGGGGTACCTGTTCCTCTTCCTCTACCAGCGTCACCGATTTCCTGCTTCGTCGCCTCCATGTTTTTCTTCTTCGATCCTCGTTCTTTATTACTTTTGGCACGATAGGACGCCATTTTTGAATGCAGCGGCAGTTTCATTTCCGCGGAAGTGTTGCTTTTATTATGCTTTAGTTTCGACACTGTAGAAGAACGGAGATATTGTTTCTGGGATAGTCTGGAGATTTGCAGCAGAGGGGTGTTTCCCTCGGAGTCTTTTTCTTCTAAAGACTTTCAGCTTCAGTTCCTATTGTTCTCTCTATGTAAGGAATTCGGTGCTGCGTGTGTCTGGTTCCGCTATTCATATCTTAAAAATAATATTTTGATTGTTCCTTATGCTTTTATTCTTAGGTGGCCCCTATAGGGGATGACTGTATGCTTTGGTTTACTACTACTTACGCAGCAGCAGTTTTTCTCTTTCTAGAGTCTCCCTGTCCTTCGCGCTGCACAGCTAGTGCGGTAGGTAGGGGGCAATAGTCATCGTCGCTTGGACTTGTAGGTTTCTTTTTTGTTTTGTAGTCATCCTATTTGGTTTGTTGGCGGCTCTTGGATCTTCAAGCTTTTGCCTTCGTATTCATCCTAGTCTGTTTTCAGGTACTCTTCCGTGTTCTCAATGCCAGTCCCTCTCGTAACATTACTGCTTTGCTACTTCCCAAGAGTCCAATCCTGGTCCGGTCAGGAGAGACGCTAAGGAAGGAGAAATTAGACCTTACCTGCTAATTTGCTTTCCTTTAGTCCCTCCGGACCGGACCAGGCCCCTCCCATGTTTTGTCATTTTTTCAGCGGAATAGTAAAATAAATAAATAGATAATTTAAAAAAAAAAAAACAACAATAACAAGCTTGTATATTTAGCATTTTCAGTGACCCATGCCACATCTCTAGTTGGAGTTGCGGGTGGGTTCCGTTGCTGCTATATATGTGTACATATGTATGTATGTATCTATACAACTTTAAGGGGACCTTACCGCTTCTCTGGTGGGAGTTGCTGGTGACCTATACTTCAAGTGAGCCATGCCACTTCTCTGGTGAGAGTTGCTGGTGAGCTATTATACAAGTGGGCCATACCACTTCTCTGGTGAGAGTTGCTGGTGACCCATACTTCAAGTGAGCCAAGTGAGTCATACCTCTTCTCTTGTGGGAGCTGCGGGTGAAGTATGATACAAGTGGCCTGTACCACTTCTCTGGGGACAGTTGCTGGTGACCTATACTACAAGTGGGCTATACCTCTTCTCTAGTGCTGGTGAGCTAGAATATGAGTGAGCCTTACCACTTCTCTGGTGAGAGTTGCTGGTGAGCTATAATACAAGTGAGCCATACCACTTCTCTGGTGAGAGTTGCTGGTGAGCTATAATACAAGTGAGCCATACCACTTCTCTGGTGAGAGTTGATGGTGAGCTATATTACAAGTGAGCCATACCACTTCTCTGGTGAGAGTTGTTGGTGAGCTCTAATACAAAAGGGGCCATACCGCTTCTCTGGTGAGAGTTGCTGGTGAGCTCTAGTACTCGACTTTGTCGAGGAATTTGTGGCTGCTGGGATTCCATACGGCACAGAAGGTTTCTCTCTTTCTTTTCTGCTTGGTTAGTCAAATACTGAGGCTAGGGTCACATGACCAGAGCTCTTATTGGCTCTCCAGAGTCACAAGTTTTTCTCAGTCTCCACCTGCTGGTAGGCGAGCACAACCCAAGAGTCCAATCCTGGTCCGGTCCGGAGGGACTAAAGGAAAGCAAATTAGCAGGTAAGGTCTAATTTCTCCTTAATTTGGTTAACAGTAACAAAACACCTACAAGGATACTTTAATACATATGTTCCACCTAAAGTGAGTATTCTTGGTTTTAATGCCATGAATTCTCGCCTTCTTTTTTGTGTTTCTTTATTTAAATCAGGAAATATTTGAATCTTGGCTCCAAGGAATTGTGCATTCATATGTCTAAAATATAACCAAAAGATATTATTCCTGTCTGGCTCAAGTTCAAATGTCACTAGGAGAGTTGTTCTTTGTCTTATCACCTCTAATGAACTTTCCAGGAACTCAGTAATATTAAATTCAGGTTGAGATTCCAAGGGCTAAGTTCTCATTCCAGTTATATATTGAGCTCTGACAATAAGTGGAAATCCTTCCGTTAGGACTCCCAAAACTTCTCCAAAATATTTTTTTAACATATCAATTGCAGGAATCAGAGGTGACTTGGGGAAGTTAAGAAATCTTAAATTATTTCTCCTCCCTTGGTTGTCAAGATATTCTAGCTTCCTAGCAGAATATCCCTGTCTTTAACCATTTTCCCTGTTAAGTTTTGTAATTTTCTTATCTCTCATCCTAATAGTTCAGTCTTTCCTTCATTTTCTTGTACTCTAGCAGACAAAGAATCTTTAGTTTGTTTTAGACCTAAAACTTCTTCTTTAATTGTATTTGTTACCTGGATAAGGGTGGTATTCATTCCCTGAATAGTGTCCCACAGGGCCTCCAGCGTTACCACAGTGGATTTTTATTGACCTCCAATTCTCTTGGAAGCAGCCTCCAGTTCAAAAGAAAGTACAGGGCTATCGACCCTTATATTTCTTGATATTAACATCTCTGGAGTCGAAGTAACGGCGGGGCCTCCTCTGGCTGCCTGAGCGTTTGCCTCTTCAGGTGATAGCTCTAGCTGCAAGTCCGCCGACATCAGACTGCTTCTGTTTTGAGGCGGGCTTAGCGAAGCTGCTTCTATGCTGTGATCCATCTGACCAGCATCGGATCCATTCAGCGCGGGCGTCTGTGCTTTCAGTCCCTGAACGCGGAATCTTTCTAGCGTCTGTTGCTGAAGATCCGGGCCTCCAGGGTCGGAGGAGGATTGTACCCAGATTTTCCCCTTCCTCTTTCCCTCGCCAGCAAAGGTAGGCGACAGCGGGGGAGGGTTGGCGGCGGGAGGGGGGGTCAAAGTTGGTGGTGGCGGCGGCGGCGGGGGGGTCGGCAATGGCAGGGGGATCGGCGGCGCCGCGGGGGGGGAGCTAAAATGTGCCCCCTCACCTCGGGCTCTGGACCCCCCTCCTGCCGAAGTCTAGCTAAGCCCATGATAGGCAGTCTTACACAATGAACATCTCCAGCCCATAACAGATAGCAAAACAACTACCTAGTGGTGGGAAGAAAAACATTTGGAATTCGATCTGCTTTAAAAGTGTTTAGGGTAAGAGCAAAGCTGTCTTTGGACCCATTTGTGATTTTGTGGAGCTGAAGAGTGGACTGGAGAGCTGGAAATGGTCATTTGTGATCATAGGCGCCGACTCCGTGGGTGCTGTGGGTGCTCGAGCACCCCCAATATTTTAACCCACCGGAAGTTCCCAGCCAGCCCGACCTGCCCACCCTTGGTCTCAACAGTCCTCCATCCTCTCCTCACCATCCTGCCGCCCAGAATTTAAAACTCATCTTACCTCGGGTCCCGGCGGCAGCAGTGAAAGGCGAGCAGGCTCAGCGCTTCAGCCTTCTCTTCTCTCTCAGCTCTGGTGCCACCCTTGCAGAAACAGGAAATGAGGGCGGGACCAGAGCTGAGAGAGAAGGGAAGGCTGAAGCGCCGAGCCTGCTCGCCTTTCACTGCTGCTACCGGGACCCGAGGTAAGATGAGTTTTAAGTTCTGGGCGGTAGGAAGGCGAGGAGTGGACGGAGGACTTTTGTGGGAGAAAAGATCGGGCTGGGGTTGGGCCTGGCACTTGGAGGAGAGGGAGGAGGGGCCTGGAACTCGGAGGAGAGGGGGGCCTGGAACTCGGAGTAGAGAGAGGGGGGGCCTGGAACTCAGAGGAGAGGGAGGGGGCCTGGAGCTCGGAGGAGAGGGAGGGGGGGCTTGGAACTCAGAGGAGAGGGAGGGGGCCTGGAACTTGGAGGAGATTTGGGGAGGGGAGGATATGGAGGGGGGAGAGGGGGGAAATGCACCACCTGTTAAAAAAAAAAATTTTTCAGCACCCCCAATCATTTTGAAAAGTTGGCTCTTATGTTTGTGATGAAGAGTGGAGAGTTGCTGAGTGCTGTGTTACGTTTGTCTGTTTGCCCTAGTCTGAACCTCATCACCCTTCCTTACATTCCCTGGCTTGCCTCCTCTTGTCTCACATCCTCAGGTCCTTGCTTATACCCGCTAGCTCCCCCCCCCCCCCAGCCACACCAAAGCTGCCAAGGGGTCCCAATTTTTGAGAGGGAGATTTTAGTATATGCCCACAGCCCCGCCCCACTTTGCACAGGCCCCACCCACTCTACATGGCTCCGCCCCTGGCACGCCTCAAACCCACGGCCATTTCAGAAAATAATTTATTTAATAGCCTAACACCCTTTTCAATTAGCTTTCAGAGGCCAAAACCTCCTGCCTCAGGTCAGTATAATGCTGTTATGGTATCCTCTCCTGACCTGAGGAAGGAAGTATTGGTCTCTGAAACTTTATTAACACAGCTACCATATTACTTTATCCTAAATTAAAAATAAAATTATTTTCTTTACCTTTGCTGTATGGTCATTTACTTTTTCTAATTGTGTTGCTCCTAGTCTCTTGATTCTACTTTCCTTCGTCTTCTCTTAACTCTTTCGCCAGGGTTTCCTGGCCATTTGTCGTTTTTCTTTCCTTTTTCTTTGTTTTCGTCAATATTTTTCTGCCTCTCTCTGTCCAGATTGAATTCATTCTTACTCTTTAATTTCCTTCTTTTTACTTCATCTGCCTATGGCTTTTCATCTTTTCCTCATCCTTGTTCTCCCCGTGCCCCTTCCTCTTATTCTCCAGTCTTTCACTACTCCCCTTTTCCATCCAGCAGCTCTCCTATTTCTCTCCCCATCCTTCCAGTGTCTCCCCTCTTTCTTTCTGCATCCTTCCATCCAGCGTCTCCTCTTTCTCCCTACCCTTCCATCCAGTGTTTTCCCTCTTTCTCTCCCAATCCTTCCACCCATCTACCGTCTTGCCTGATCCTTCCATCTAATGTCTCTCTCTCCCCCTCCTTCTATCCAGTGTCTCTCTATCTCTCCACCCTTTTCTGTTCAGTGTCCCTTCTCTCTCCACATCCTTCCAGTCTCTCCCCTTTCTCACTGCACCCTTTCATCCTCTCCCCTTTCTCACTGCATCCTTTCATCCATCTCCCCTCTTTCTCTCCCTATCCTTCCATCCAGCGTCTTTCTCTCCCCATCCTTCCATCCGTCTTCCCTCTTTCTCTCCCCATCCTTCCATCTACCCCCTCTCCCGATCTTTCCATCCAGTGTCGCTTTCTCTCTCTCTCTCTCTCTCTCTCTCTATCCCCTTCTTTCCATCCAGTGTCTCTCTGTCTACCCTTTTACATTCATCATTTCCCCCTCTTTCTCCCCATCCTTCAATGTCTCTTCTGTTTTTCTCCCTATCCTTCCTTCCAGCTTCTTACCTCTTTCTGATCTCAGCCAGGATCCCCCCCTTTCTCCCCATCCTTATCACCAGCAGCTTCTCTCTTTCTCCAGCCCTTCTCCAACTCCCTTCCTTCTCTCCCCACTCTCTGTATTTTATCTCCTGCCTCCTGCTCCTCCTTCCACCAGATCTTCATTTCTTGGCCATTGGTGCTTCTCCTGTTGAGCAGCAGCGGCCGCGACAAAAAAAAAGAGCTAACAAACAAAAAAAATTTTAAAAAGCAAGCGTGGCACTGCAGGCAGCCATCAGGCATTGGCTGTTGGCTCTGCAGCTGCTCCTCTCTCTGTCCCCGGAGGAGCGCAGCATAGCAGGAAGTCAATCTCAACTTCCTGCTCCAGGGACAGTGACGTGAGAGGAGAGAGGAGTAGCTGCAGAGCCGACAGCCAATGCCTGAAGGCTGCCTGCAGTGCCGTGCTTGCTTTTTTACATTTTTTTTGTTTGTAAGCTGAAGCTCGTTTTATTTTTTGTCGTGACCCCTGCTGCTCAACAGGTGAAGCAACAGTGGCCAGAAATGGAAGAGGGAGCTAGCGCCGCTGCGTGTTTCAGTGGGAGACTTTCCCACTTTGGTGGGAGTGTGGGAGATGACCCGCCAAAGTGGGAGACTCCCTCTGAATGCGGGAGACTTGGCAGGTCTGCCACACCCATCCTTCCTTTGCTCTTGCTCCCTTCCCCCACCTAACACTCACTGTCCCCAAACCCCCACACCTCCCATTATACCTCCTTACCAGCTTGTTTTCTGTCTTTCAGTGTTCCTCTGTTTGTCCACGCCCAGTTTGTCACTGTGCTTTGTGCTACTGCTGTGTGTATGTGTGTGAGGACTGTTTGCTGGTGGCAGAAGAGTTAGTGATTTGTGCTGCAGCTGTGTATATCAGGATTGTGTACTGGTGTTGGGAGAGTGAATGATTGCTGCTGCTCTGTGTGTGTGTGAGGACTGTTTGCTGGTGGTGGGAGAGTGAGTGCTGGGTGCTATGCTGTCTGTTGGTGGAGGGATTCACTAGGTCCAGTAGGTGGAGGTGTGCACAGTAGTGTTTCTGGTGTAAGTGGGTAGCACCTATGGTGGGATATGGATATGCTGAATGCATTGGTGACTTACGCCTTGCTGGAGGTGGGAGAGAGCTTGGAGCTGGAGGTGAAGCCCTACAGGAGATACTCCCATCCCAGAGTATTCAGGCCCTGCACCTGCTTCCTCGACCTCACTGACCACCAATGCCTCACTAGATACTGCTTTGACTGGGCTGCCATACAGCACCTTTGTGATCAGCTCCAACCTTTTCTGCAGCCCAGGACACACAAGAATAATCCCATCCTGGTCCATCTCACTGTCACTGCTTCCCTTGCCTTTCTGGCCATCAGCTCCTTCCAGTCCATTCTAGCGGTCAATACAGGCCTCACCCAGCCTGCCTTCTCCAAATGCCTCACTCAGTTCCTTGACACCTTCCTCATCCACATCTCACACTACTTTACCTTCTCCACTACCCCCAGGCACTCCAGAACAACATGGCTCAGTTCTTCATGTCCAGTGTACAGCGCTGCGTACGTCTAGTAGCGCTATAGAAATGATAAGTAATAGTAGTAGCAGTAGTAGTAGTAGTTCTATTCCATAGACCACTTCCCCTCAGTCATAGGCGTCAGTGACTGCACACACATCAAACTAAGACCCCCCCCCCCCCCCCCCCCCACCAGGCATACAAGGTCACCTACCACAGTAGAAAATCCTTCCACTCCATGGATATGCAGTTGTGTGAAGCCCAAGGGAAGATTGTGGACATGTGTGCCAACTACTCAGGCTCCACCCACGACACCTATATCCTCTAGCATTGTGGAATCTACCGGAGGATCGATCAAGGGAAGATCACTGGAGGCTGGCTACTAGGTAAACGCTACAGGGATCCCCAAACTGCGTACCCCCTCCTCCCCCAAAGCATCTACACACTCCCTCCCTCTAGGTGCTCCCACAGTAAACACCCCACCTCCACAAGGTACCCAAACCAGCCATTACACACCCCTGTCTCTCTGCTTCCCCCACCCCCCAGGTGACAGAGAATACCCATAGTGAACCTGGCTCATGACTCTGATAGTGCACCCCCAAAATGAGGCAGAGGAGGGCTACAATAAGAGACATCACATCACATGCAGCAGCATCAAACACACCTTTGGGCAGCTCAAGAATTGCTTCCAGTGTCTTGCCCGGTCCGAAGAGGAGCTCCTCTAGAACTCTGAAAAGGTTACAAAGATCTTCATGGCCTGCTGCATGCCGCACAACCTGACACAGTGAGGAAGACAAGCCCTGCCAGAAGAGGGAGGGCAACCACTGCAGCAGGCACAGGACCCAGGGCATAAGGAGCTTCCCCCCACACACACACACCCACACCCACCTAGAGCTGAGTAGGGTGCCTACCAGGTGGGGGGTCTGAGCCAGGAAGACTCATATAGAGCAATTTTTAGTGAAAGTACATGATATTTATTTGTGTACAACGCCCCCAACACCACCACAATCAACCTCTCTGTGCCCTCCTCCCCTCCCCTGCAATCTCACCACACCTTCCCCCAAGCACACAGCAGCACAAAAAGCCCTTATCAGCCTGACAGGAATGCCGTATTAAGGCTTTCCTTGAGACACTTAGAAAATCTGTTTTTGGGCTCAAAAATTCGTATTTTTCCTGATCTCTCAAGGCCTACACAGATGAGACGGAGGGCCTTTTTGGAACTCTGCCCTAGGGTGGTGGCCCTGGGAGCAACTTTCATATTACGTTTTCCTTGTTATTGTAATGTAATGCTTGAGGGTAAACAGTTTCAATTTGTAGACCCAAAACAGTTAAAACAATTTCTAGATGCTAGAGTGGAATTGAATGTTGTGTGCCCTCCCTAAATGCAGGCTGGGGTCTGAACCAGAGGTTGCAACCACTAGTCCTTAATTATTGCTATATGTTTTACTTTAAATTCTAAATTCTTGGAGGTCACGTGGTGCCATGATCGGAGCTAGACGCGGGTAAGAGCTGCTCCGTTCCTCAGGGTTCCCCGCTCCCTGTATATCGCACCTCCGCGGATATTTTTCAAACTCAGAAGCAGCGCTGAAGCAGGAGAGTGTAAAAAAGTTGTTAATATTTCCCGGAGGGGGAAGATGGCAACGAAATCCGCCCAAAAAGAAAAGACACGAGGGAAAGACAAAATGGCGGCGCCGTCCAGCCCGGCGGAATCCTCGATATCATCTGCTTGGGTAGCAGAAATAACAGCTGAAATGTCGGCGGTATTTGAAACATCGTTGGAACGACGATTAGCGCCTATAGACATGAAACTGGAGACCCTAAGTGGCCAATTTGGTGAGTTTACCAAGGACTTAGTGAGCTGTCAGGAACGAGTGAATGCGGTGGAAGATCGCGCTACAAAATTGGAAGGCGGCCACGAACAGCTGAGGAAAACAGTAGCAGCCTTGGAAGCGAAGGTGGACGACCTCGAGAACCGCTCGAGGAGGAATAACTTGCGGTTGATTGGGCTGCCTGAAGAGCTGGAAGATAAAGATTTAATATCATTTCTAGAAAGGTGGATTCCTAAAGAACTGGCCCTGGATGGGAACTTCAAGTCTCTGCAGATTGAGAGGGCTCATAGAGTGGGTCCACGTGGCACGAGGATAGAGGCACGGCCCAGAGTGGTTATTCTTCGGCTGTTGAATTTTCGCCAGAAACAGGAGATTTTACAAGCGCTGAGGTCGGGGAAAACACTGATGTATCAGTCAAAAAAAATCCTTTGTTTTCAAGATTACTCGGCCGGGGTGGCGGCACAACGTAAGATGTTTGCACCGATATGTTCACAACTATTCCAGCGGAAAGTGAGGTTTGCTTTAGTATACCCGGCTGTGCTGAGAGTGACCTGGAATGGGACAACACGTATTATGCATTCGGTGGAAGAAGCTAAACTTTTTTTGGAGCAACTGAACAGCAGTGGACAAGCTACATGAATAGAGCATGAGGATTGGTATGACCGGGGACTATCGGGTGCAAAGTCAAAAGTCAGCGGTAGAGGCTGGGGAGAATATGTTTGTGATGGGGATATTGAGGGTGGTGTGGGAGAGTTTGATAACACCCTGTAGTGGTTAATAATGGGTGCGGGGAATTGGTTTATTGTTTGGGTTTCATTTGAGGGGAGAGGGAACCTGGAGAGGCACTAGATGTGACGTTCCAGATGTGTGTTCTGGAACAAGGGAAAGGGAGGATTAAGAGGGGGGGGAGGGAGATGGGGGGGAGGGACGGGGGGGGATTATTTGATATGTTTGCAAATGGAGTGTGTCGAGTGGAGAATCCGGAGGGGAGTTGGAAAGAGTTGGAGTCTGTATGGGGGGGGGGGTGGAGGCTGGGCTATCTCCTCCCAAATTCACAGAAAAGATTTTTTGATATGCTACTTTGGGGTTATAGGCTCATAAAGTGAAGGTGGTAACATGGAATGTGGGTGGCATAAATTCACCCATTAAGCGGACAAAAATATTACAACACCTACACAGGAACCACATAGATATTGCATTTTTACAGGAGACCCATTTGGACGCTGGAGAACATGGTAAGCTTAAAACCTGGTGGGTAGGCGATTGCTGGGCCGCAGATGCCATCCATAAAAAAGGAGGAGTAGCCATTTTATGTAAGAAGGGTACTATTGATAGTCATCGGGTGTTATATGTAGACTCAGGGGGGAGATATATAATGGTAGAAGTAACAATAAAAGGTCGCCCCTATCTGCTATGCAACATTTATGCCCCGAATCAGTATGACAAGCAGTTCTACAATCGTATAATACAGTTATTATTACAACAAAGGAATTTGGATAAGGTGGTGGGGGGAGATTTCAACGCAGTGTGGGACCCAGAGATGGATAGTACGGGGCGGAGGGCTTCAGAGACATATAGAGGGAATAGAGGTCTTAGGCAGCTGGTTCATCTGTTTGATTTGGTGGATAGCTGGAGAGCGTTGCACCCCACTGAGAGAGACTATACTCACCTTTCGAGAGCACACTCCTCTCAGGCAAGGATAGATTATCTTCTAATTTCTAGGGGGGTATTTGGGAGGGTGGAGAAAGGGGAGTTGGGACCATATGTGATATCAGATCACGCTTGGGTGCTAATGGAGTGGTCGGTGGGATTGGCAGATAGTAGACCCAAGAGCTGGCAATTCCCAATTGAATTATACAAAGATGAAAAATTTAGAGCACATATCATTGACTGCTGGCATCAGTATGCAAGGCACAATGAGGAACATACAAATGACCCGATTCTGTATTGGGAGGCCGCAAAGGCAGTTCTTAGGGGGGAAATAATTAGCTACACGTGTAGGAGTAGGAAGATTCGAGATAGGGAGATATTGAGATTGGGGGAGCAGTTGCGTAGGGCTAGGAAGAGATTTGGGAAGGAACAATCGGGGAAGACCAGGCAATTAGTACTAGAGACACAGGTGGCGTTGAACTCATTGCTCCATCAACGAGCAGTAAAGTCTCAAACATATTATAAATATCAGCTATATAAGCATGGTAATAAAACGGGGAGAATGTTGGCCAACTTGTTGAGACCTAGAGTCCGCCCTCAGGGGATACTGCAAATCCAGGAGTCGAGGGGCCATTTAGTCCGTACCGATCGGGAGATTTCCCAGGTATTTCACCGGTATTATACAGAACTATATAAAAGCCCTCCGGACTTAGGTTTGAGGGGGGACGTATATTTGGAGTCCAAGCTACTGCCCTTGATAGATGAGGGAACTAGAGGACAGTTGAATGAACAAATAAGTGTGGAAGAAGTGGAGGGGGCGATAGGGAAAAGTGCGTTGAACAAGACACCTGGAGCTGACGGGTATAGAGCCGAGTTTTACAAACTAATGGGTACGGAGATCACAACCCCGTTGGCTGCTATGTTTAATAAAATTATAGAATTAGAATCTATGCCGCAGTCCTTAACGGTAGCACAAATAATTGTACTGCCAAAACCTGGTAGGGACCCGTTGTTGCCAGAATCTTATAGGCCGATCTCTTTGCTTAATTTTGAAGTGAAGTTGATGGCAAAAGTTTTAGCTAATAGAATGGCTAAGGTGCTTCCGGAAATTATACATGAAGCACAGGTAGGATTCGTGAAGGGAAGATCAATCACCAAGAATGTAAGGAGAATTTTGACTTCTTTGGAGCAGAGATCAAAGAGAGGGATACCATCTATCCTAGTAAGCTTTGATGCAGAGAAAGCATTTGATAAGGTGAGATGGGACTTTATGTTTGAAGTATTGAGGGCATATGGTTTTGAGGGTCTCTTTGTTTCAGGAATAAGAGCATTGTATGCAGAACCACAGGCCACAGTGTTGGTGAATGGAATGTCGTCAGCGATGTTTCCAGTCCGCTTCTTTTTGTGTTGACTTTAGATCCCTTAATTAGAGAGATACTGACAACAGATGATATCCAGGGGGTTCGAGTTGGGGAGGGATGTTTCAAAGTAGCGGCATTTGCTGATGACATACTGGTACATCTGGAGAGTCCTCGAAGTTCCTTGGTGGCTCTTTTGGAAATTTTTGGTGAGTATGGAGACTTTGCAGGTCTCCAACTGAATTTGGGGAAATCGGAGGCTTTACCTTCCTCAGTCCAAGTGAAGGATGAATGGAGAGAGGGTTTCCCTTTGAGGTGGGCATCAGATTCATTTCGTTATTTGGGGATTAATTTAAGCATGGATGTGACAAATTTATATCAGCTTAATGTGGGGAAACTGATTGAAGATACTAAGGAAAAGTTGGAGTGGTGGCGTTTATTGCCAATTTCTTTAATGGGTAGAATTAATCTGATAAAGATGGTTCAGTTTCCAAAGTGGTTATATGTTCTTCAAATATTGCCTATACGCCTTCTTCAGAAAGATTTGAGATTATTTTATAAATGGGTGAGTGCTTTTTGTTGGGCAGGGAAAAAGCCGAGGCTGAGAATGGCACTATTGACAGGTCATTGGAGGCAGGGTGGTCTGGGACTGCCAGACTTGAAGTTATATAACCAAGCTTGTATGCTTCGGCATGTGGGAGATTGGATTGAGGGGACAACCGTTTACACACCATTATACCTAGAACAGGAACATTTTGCGCCTTATCATCTTTATTTTCTGTTGCACTGCAAAAAAAGTCAGTTGCCTGAGGGTATAAAGGGGAGTGTGCTCTTGGATTCACTGAGGGAGGGGTGGAAGGTTTTAGTGAGGCAGTTAGGTGGGGACCCTGAGGTGTCGGATCAGTTGCCTATTAGAGGAAATGGAAGGTTTAGATCAGGATGGGATAATGTTTGGTTTAAGAAATGGGAGCAAAAAGGGATATATCTTCTGGAGCACGTAATGGGAGCCACAGGGGAGGTGGAACCGTTAGGAACTTGGGAGGAAGAGTCTTCTGAGGGGTGGGGTGCACAGTTTGCCTACGCACAGCTAATACACTACGTAAGGACCTTGGACAGGAATAAGTTGCAATTCAAGCTAAGAGTGGAGCTCAGGTCATTCTTTTCAAAGATTTCTGATAGTGGGTTGTCTATCTCTGGGTTAGTGCAGGCCCTTGTTCAGCTATGCCCCGCTAGAAGGTTTGAGGGGATCAAGGCAAAATGGGAGGAGGAATCGGAGGTGGGGCTAGGTACTTGGGAAGTTTTGCAATCTTTAAAAGGAGTTTATACTTTAACATCTGATATGCGGTTGAGGGAATGTGGGGCTCGGGTGATCCTACGGGCATATATGACTAAGGCGATGTTAGCACATGTGGAAGGGGGCCAAGATTCGCAGTGTTCCAAATGTGGTCATCCTAGACATACATACTATCATGCATTTGGGCTTGCCAGAAAGTGAGAGGATTTTGGAACCAGGTGGTGCGTTTTTTGGAACGCCTGGTGGATAGATCTCTTCACGGTTCAATGGAACAATTACTTTTGGATGTGCCTGGAGCATTTCGCAGTTTAAAGGGGCCTGGGCGACTGCTTTGTAGGAAATTATGCTTGGTGGCTCGGAAAACAATTTTACAATACTGGGTGGGGTCGGAGACTCCAGCTTTGGGGCATTGGAGGAATCAGATACACCAATTGATGGCATGGGAAGCTCGAGATGCGAAAGGCACTTTAAGACGCAAGAAACAGTTTTTGACAATTTGGGACCCTTATTTACAAATAATGAGCCCAAGAGGTAGGAGTTTCATTATTAACAATTTGTAAAATTCCTGGGGTAAAGTCCATAAGAGGTGAAGGAGGTTAAGTTGCTCACACTCGAGACAATTGTAAGATGGCTTGGGAAGGGAGGGTGGGGAGGGGGCGTGGGGAATTGCTGTTTAGTATCTCAAGATAAGGGTTGGTTAAGGAGTGGGGGGAACAGGGGGAGGGAGCAAAAGTTTTGTGGAAACACTGTATTTTGATTCACTGATGGAGTTCCATGTCCTTTCTGGGGTACATGGAGGGTATGCAGCATGTTCAATAACAGTGGAAGATACTGGAGTTTTCAGAGGGAAGGGGCAGTTACGTGTGTATTGGAACGGATTGATAGATATTATGTTAAAAGTGAGTTTTGGGGATTCCGATAACAAAAGGTTTACAATTAAAAGGAGGGGAGGGTGGGGGGAGGGGGGTTGTTTGGGGAGAAAAAGAAGAAAATGTTTTGATGTATGTGGACGGACGGATAGTTGTCTGTTGTATTAGGAAGGTTAATCGTTGAACATTGTGTATCGATGTTTTATATAATACTTCAATAAAAAGATTTAAACATAAATTCTAAATTCTTGGATTCCAAAATTTCCTAAACTTGTGGATAGAAAGGCTGTTAATGATATTTCTCTTTATTTTTTATTTTTGCCTTTTGTATAAATGCCGATTGCATATTCACGTATTGTGATGATATATGGAAATATATGAATAAAGAAATAATTAAAAAAAAAAAAAAGCCCTTATCAAGCTACCCAGTCTAATTCCCCTTCACCTTCCCTGTCCCCTCTAGGATGTGCCTCGGCCCCCACAGCGGTGAGCAGCTGCCGATATACTGGCTCGAGCAGCAGCAGACAATGTCCTCCCCTGTGAGACTCACACTGTCCTCTGTGTCATCTGACATGCCTGCTGCCCCTTGAAAATCTGGCCACCTGGGGTCAGATGTTTCATGTGGCCTTGCATCCAATAAGGAAGTGTGGGTCTCCTCTGACACACCAGCTCTCTAGGTTTGTGGCATAGCCTGGTGTGCTGGGGAAGTCATGCTGGCACATGTAGCCGGTGGGTGTGCTGTAGCTGCTGATTCTGGCCTGGAGGGAGGTGGTGGCGCAGCATCATTGCCCTCTATGGCTGACATGACAGCAGAGTAGGGCTTGGGATCCTGGCCTGTGGCTCCACGCCAACGTCGTCTGTGTTCCTTGCCCCATCAGCAAATGCTCGCTGAGGTGGGGTGACCACCACTGAGGCCTTCTGTGTCTCCTCCCCTGCAGGCAGCTCCTGGAGGGTCTCATCTGCTGCCAGCTCTTCACTCCCACTGCCCTCCTGTGATGACACTGCTGCCACCATTTTTGCCACCTCCTCCTCCACTTATGGCTGCTGGTTGCTAAGGCCTACCTCGCCCTCTGAGTCAGTGTTATCACCTGGATAGGGCAAGTGGAGGAAATGTGTTTGTTGCACTACCTAACCTGCCACTGTGTTGCAGTATTCCTGTACATATCTCTCCATATGCACTTCCTGCCTACAGATGATGAAGAATGATGTCATGCAACCCAAAGATATGTGCCTCTATGTGCAACACCTCTGGAGTCAAGGGGTAAGGTGCACTGTGTACCTGTATGCCTGTATGACCAACATGCCAGACAGCCACACAGGCAGGTAGGTAGAATAAGAAGGATTGTGGAAGGGGTGTGGAGGGCACAGTAACAGGAACACAGAGATGTGGAAAGCAGATATACACACTGGTTGGTGATAAGTCAAGGTGGAGGGGGGAAAGAAGGCACCAAAACTTGACAGATACTGAGGCCCTCCACTCGACTAGCTGAATGGTCCCCAGCTACTCCTTATTGAATTGTTGGGTCATGGCCCCTGATAACCAGCCATTCACTATATCTTCTGGTGTTCCTTCTCACCCCATCCCCCACCTACCTGAGAACCTGGGCTACACATGGGAGTGGTATTAATAAGACCTCCCACACTGTTCCTGTTTGTAGAAGGGAGGGTGAAACAGAGAGACCAGACAGCACAGCTTTCATATCCCAAACGTACCAGACTCCTCAGGTGGGACTAATGTGTCCTGACTTCCAACTCCATGATTCCCTCCTGGGGGAAGAAAGTGTTTACTGTCCGCTCCAGGTGTGGGGCATACACAGATTACACCCTTTTTGGGTGTAATTAGAGAACGTGACTTTCAGTATGAATTATGGAAAAATGTGAAACAGCAGCACTTTGGTATTAGATAATGTACTGTTTGGAAAGTAACTACATTCCCTTTGTCTATAGATCCAAATCGTCACGCCCAAATATACTAACAAGCAGTGATACAGCACCCCAAGGTATTATAAAAACATAGCAGCAAGAACAAAATGAAAAGACAAGAGTATGACAAAGATGGTCTTATGAAAATAGCTCAGAGTGAACACATACCAATCCCTATGGTATGCTTCTAATACAGCCAGTAATCCTGGCCCAGTAGTACTACACAGCAATTACATGGCAAATATACAACCTGGATGTAGATGACACCAGACATCCAGCAGGTGGCAGAGTGTTCCTCAGACAGATCAGTGAGGTAGGCAGAGCAGGGGCTGTACTTCAGATCAGATGTAAAGCAAACAGCTATTTGCCTCAGATATGAGCCTCTTTTATGCAGAAACTGCAGGCTGCATCTGAGTTAGTGATGTGCATTCTGGCCTTGCTGTCGATACACAACCTCCGATGTTTACCATAACAAATTTGTCTCAGATGTCTGCAGGCTGCAGCTGGATTAGTGATGTGCATTCTGGCCATGTTGTTGATGTACAACCTCCGACGTTTATCATAGCAACTTTGTCTCAGATGTTGTGACTTGGAAGGCCACAGTACTGTCCCATTTATGTCACACTGAAGGGTCACCTTAACTATGAAGTCATTGTTCCAGTAAACAATGTGCATTCCTTGAATGAAATGGAGCCTCAAAGTCTAGAACAACCAATTTGTTGATTCCCAATGTTGTAATGTGTGAAACATAACACTATGCCACATGCATGATGAGACAGGGTCATTCTGACCATGAAATCCTGGTTTCTCAAACAATGTGCATTTGTTATCCTTCTTGACCATATGCAACCTTGGCAGTATCTGGCAGTGTTCCGCTTGACTGCACGCAAGTCTGAGGCCTAAAAAGCAACAGGCCCATGCATGAAAGATGAAATTAGCCAGACTGTATGGTAGGCTTTATCCCAACATGTATCAGGATGTTTGAGTGAGCCTGACTATGTCTTGTGGTGCCATATAATGAAATCATATATAGCTGTACCATATAGTGCCTTTTGCTCCCACAGTCCTCCCTTTATTTCAAGGGAATCAGCTCACAAAAGGGCTAAGTTGCTTGAAATACTAGGTCAAAATAAATGTGTGTTTACTCATGTACAATAAATGTCATTAACAATTAACATATATTTGTGCCCCCCCCCCCCCTCAGGGACTCCTTCCTCCACTATCATTTCACCTCTCCAGAAGTAGCAGGGAAAAGTACAGAGCCTAGCTGTGAGTATGATGGCAGTAATAGTTTGTGAGTGAGCATAGGGACTATGCAAGCACATGCTTTGAATGGAGAGGCTTAATGGTTGGCGGGAAAGCTGCCAAGTTACCCAGTTCCAGGAGGGAAATTCTGAGTCAGTCCTGGATTTCTTCAACCCTATCCTGGTACATTATGGGTCCCGAAGTGCTGATTTCAATTGATGATATCAGAGACTACAAAAAGAACACTGACTTTGGATATAAGTCCAAAAACAGGACTGGCCAAAAAATCTCCCTTCTGGACTGGAGCTGGATAACTTGGCAGCTCTGCAGCGGTGGGCTCAGAACCAGGGAAGCTGGGCAAGTCATATTGCCTCTGATATAAACTAGAGATTCCAAGGATTTACTGCCTGAGAGAGTGAGATTTAAGGATGGTGGTCCAAGATATAAATTTACAAAGTTTTACTTGTGAAAAAAGGTTCACAGATGGACAAAGCAAAATAAAATGTTTTAGCTTTTTTATGCTCTTGAAAGAATATATCAACTTCAAATGGAACCACTCAAAGGTTCATCTCACAAAAGATGGGGGCAAAAATTGTTCAACAATCAAAGAAATAGCCCAGCATCTTATAGTTCTAAAGAAATTCTTTATTTTCCAAACGCTTGAAAGATTTTACATATATAATGCTTCATTAGCTTTATAAAATCAGCTTGATTACTCATATAAGGACCACAATGCTTTTCTTTCTTACAATGTTTATTTGATGTAGTATACTTTTCTTCGATGAGCACAGTGTTGTGATGTGTGGAACCTAACACTGTGCCACATGTGTGATGAGGCAGGGTCATTCTGACCATGAAGTCCTGGTATCACAATGTGCATCTGTTATTCTTCTTGTCCACCTGCAACTTTGGCAATATCTGGCAGTGTCCTCCCTGACTGCACGCAAGTCTGAGGCCTAAACAGCAACATGCCTATGCAACATGTTTCAGGATGTTTGAGTGAGCCTGGCTCTGCCTTGTGGTGTCATTTAATGAAATAGTATATAACTGTACCATGTAGTTCCACATATATAGTGCCTTTTGCTCCCACACAGGGGGGTGAGTTTGGTGGAGCTTCAGCTGACGTCATTTCTATTTGCATTCCTCCACCTCCCTGTTGCTGTGGTGCTCTGAACCTTGTAGGGATAGTAGTGGGCTATAAATAGCCATCATCATCTTCGCCTGGGCAGGGTAACATAAGAAAACTATAATAGGTAAATACAATAATTACATAATAGCTACAGTACAACAGGGGTTCCTAAAAATTCATAACAGAAATTTAGAAAATAAATGCAATTGTTTCCGGAAACAAAAATAGGATGAAGATGCCCTAATATCTACAGGGAGTGTATTCCAATATTTAGGGGCCCTTTTACTAATCTGGAACTACTGCCAAGCTACCTTAGGAGCTTGGCAGTTATTCCTATCCCCAGTGTGCACCATTTCTAGTGCTACAAAAATTATGCGGTGGTAATTGCTGCTCGGTTACCACCAGGTTAGTATGGGAGCCCTTACCTCCACCTAATTGGGTGGCAGTCAGTGCTCTGCCCCCCACCCCCCCAAATGGCCACATGGCAAGTGGTACACTTACTGCACGACCATTTCTTTTTGAGAACAATAAAAGAGCCTTGTACTTGCTGCAATAAAAGGGGGCCTCAGCATGCATCAATAACACATGCGACCCTAGCACAAGCCCCCTTTTACCGCAGTTTAGTAAGTGGACCCCTTAGTCATTCAAAATACTGCAAAGTACATGCTATCAAAGATATACATTTACTTACAAAATAGCACATAGCCAGTTTATTGTTCAGAATTACCTCCCTAATGTGGAAGTTAGCATGTATATCTATGATTTGGGTTATTCTTGTCTATATCCATCAGTTGTGCTTGTCCACTTTGAATTTCATTTAGATGGTCCCCAAAAAAACAAGTGGGCAGACAGTCTGCACAATCCAGTCCAAAGGAAATGGGGAGCAGACTACAAAAGAGAAAGGAAATGGGACTTGATATACCGCCTTTCTGAGGTTTTTGCAACTACATTCAAAGCAGTTTACATATAGTCAGGTACTTATTTTGTACCAGGGGCAATGGAGGGTTAAGTGACTTGCCCAGAGTCACAAGGAGCTTCAGGACTGCAGAAGTCCAAAATAATACAAAAACACATTTATTATGCAACAAGAGTGAAGGGTTTTGAACACAGAACCCATCTTGACCAAGTTGCACCAAATAGCTGTTTCAGGGGCTAAAATAAGTAGTCTTTTCCTCCCAAACACTTGTGTCAGTGCTAGCATAATAAAGGTGTTTCATATGTATTATTTTGGACTTCTGCTGTCGTTTTGTGGTCTGTTTACCATTTCCTTCGATCTACCATTTAGATATTCAGTCCCCCATTTCTTCCTGGTTGTCCTATGCAAAATGTAGCTTTGGATCACCTTGAAAATGTACTCTCTAGCATATGTCAGTAATTTCTTTTTTTTGAGTGACAATTTTGATGTCATTCACCATAATGCAGCAAAATAATCACATTTTGTTCATTGGTTCCATACAGAATTTTATGACAGATCTGATATCATGTGTGAAAAATGCAACAGAAAATTAACCCATATTTGTTCTTAAAATATTAGTTCAGTCCCACTGAAAAAAATCTAGGAGCAGAAAGATATGAGTAGGAAAGCAGAGTTAGAGATTTAAAGTAAAGCAAAAAAAAAAAAAAATCATCTCTAAATGTTTCATCTTTTATCCAGAGAATTCCTAGAGGGATTCCTATGCATGAAAAGCCAACATAGCTGAAAGTGAGAACAAATCAACAGCTCACCAACTATCATTCTGATGCAAAGTGGCAGACTGCGTAAAGCCAACAGGGAACTGTTCATTGTTAAAAACTGCCTAGTGTTTATACAAATGTTGCATGAAACACTTCTTATGTAGCTTTCAAAGCTTTAACTACAGTGTTTGCAACTATGTCCAGACCAGAGCTATAAAGAAGGATGCCAACTGGAAAACTGTAACTGGACCATAGAACCAACCAATTTGTTTATTTAGTATTGACGCAAGTTTTTGCAACTGTTGTAAGACTATGCAAACATTTAAATCTCTATTTCCTCTACAGGAGCTCCACATTGACTTATCAGATGGTTGCATACAAACAGAATTTCAAATAGATGTGAAGAATAAATGGAAATACCATCACCTCCAGAATAAATGATTCAGGAGAATAATTTTAAAATAAAATTATTGGAAGACTGATTCTTTGGCACCACATCATCACAGACTTCTCTACTATCCCTGCAGAAACTGAAAATGACTGGTCAGTTAACAGAGGAAACCATGGAGTCTCCAGTTTTTAACTCAGATGAACTTGAATGCAAGATCTGCTACAACCGCTACAACCTTAGACAAAGGAAACCAAAAGTGCTGGAGTGCTGCCACAGAGTTTGTGCCAAATGTCTTCACAAAATCATAGATTTTGGGGACTCTCCACAGGGTGTTATAGTGTGTCCTTTCTGTAGATTTGAAACATGTCTGCCTGATGATGAGATTAGCAGTCTTCCAGATGACAACAACATCCTGGTGAATTTGACTTGTGGGGGCACAGGAAAGAAAGGCACACCAGAAAATCCTTCAGAACTAGTGCTGACCCCCAACAGACTATCCACCCTTGTGAGCCCTTCTCATAGCTCCTCCAACTGCCTGGTTATAACTATTATGGAGGTGCAGAGAGAAAGCACCCAGTCTCTGAACTCTACACCTGTGGTAGAATTCTACAGGCCCTCTAATTTTGACACTGCTTCTCCGGCACCTTACCACTGGACGGTTTGGAACTGTACCTCTTTGATCTGCCAAACCTCTGTTCGAGTGTTTGTTTGGTTGCTAGGTTTGCTGTACTTTAGTTCTTTGCCTTTGGGGATCTACTTACTGGTATGCAAGAAAGTCACCCTTGGGGTCGTCTTTGTCAGCCTGGTTCCTTCAAGCCTTGTTATTCTCATGGTTTATGGCTTTTGTCAGTGTATATGTCATGAGTTTCTAGATTGCATGTCCCCTTGAAGGTGAAAATTTAGATTATATGTATAGGTTTCTGTGTTTGTAAAATAGAAATTGGAATCAACTTACCTGGTAGATGCTATTTTTTATATTTTATATTCTTATTTATTATTATAGCACATCAGATTACCATAAACAATGGCTCATGTATTACTTTTAATGTGCTTTTAACTCTAGGACTTTACTCTGTATTAATCACAGGCAATAATTTTACTTTTTACCATTTTGTTTAAAAGTTAGGCTTTAGTTTGAGCTTTTAGTTCTCTGAATGCAGGTATGAAAAAGCAAAAGTGCCTTATTGACCCTTTTATAGAGAATACTGTAAGGCTTAGAGGGATAATTTCTGAATAGCTTTATGCATGCTTTCAAAGGGAAATACCTGGGTGGTTTCTCTTTGGGCTTGATTTACTAAGGCTTTTTTTTTTTTTTGCCTTGTTTCTGTAACTATATGGGAAAAGCATAAGCAGACCCTTTGAAAATCAGCAATAAAGTATATGTGCTAAGAGCACTACATGTATACTACATCTGGTATTTTAGATGAGCAGTCCAGGAGGGTAAATAGTGTACAACTGTGCATACTTGTGAAAATGACATGTACACACGCTTTTGTACTTCCCAAGGATAAAAATGCATCTGGAGACTGCCTTCTTTCAATCTGGCTTAAAACATATGTAGAGGTCCATAGTACATATTCATTTCACTGAGACAGTGAGGGGCATTTTTCAGACAGGGCAATGTTTTGAATTGCTAATTGCTTTTAAAATTGTGTCCTCTGAGCTTGGTGTCTCTTCTCCCCACCAAAAAAATATGTTTTCTCTTCTACAACTTTTTCTGTGTGTGTGACGCTGACATGAACAAGAAAACTGAAAGATGAAAAATGAATTAACTGCAAAGGCCTAAAATATAAACTAATGCACGCATCAACCTTTTCCTATAAGAGCACGCAATTCTGGAACGCATTGCCACGCAACCTAAAAGCGACCTATGAACTGACCAACTTCCGCAAACTGCTGAAGACCCATCTCTTTGACAAGACATACCACAAAGACCAAAACATGTGAAATCCCCACATATATCTAATAATGTTAAGAATGCCTTACATTATATCATTATCTTGTTTTCCATTACCATGCAACCCAAAATACTTCTGTAACACTAAATGTCAATTCTCCTTTCATTTCCACTATCCATGATATATTGTAAGCCACATTGAGCCTGCAAAGAGGTGGGATAATGTGGGATACAAATGCAATAAATAAATTTATCATCGGATCTGCAGCTGGATGCGTGTTATGAAGACTCCAGAAGAAAAGTAGATGGAAGTCAGCTCTAGCAAAAAGATCAATATTAAGATGATATATAGATAAAAATACAGAAGCGTGCAACATCTGGCAGGAAGAGAGTGAGAGCACACAAGTGGTCTAACTGCTAGCCCTGGTGTGGGCTAGTAAAAGCCTATGAAATGAGCTACATTCATAAAGATTTTGTTGATTTAATATAATTAGTATCATTTTTCAGCCTACAGTAGATGCCTGTAAACTGTATGTTTGTGATCAGTAAAAAAAGAAATAAGTACCTGATTGTCTACTGGAATTTAGTCTCCCGGGCACAATATGTTAATGAGATAATAGAGTTAAGTTGGTTCTAAGAAAATTGCTTTTCTGTAAGTTCCTGCAGATAGCTGCCAGTTCTGTGCTTTTGCTTTATTAGAAATTTCCATTATGAAAACACTACTTTTAAATTACTGGTGCTAATAAAGCATGTGTAAGCAGCTAAGGCATTGTCTCCAGTATACGTAAACTATCTGATGCAATGGATCCATGAGTCTGTAAATCCAATATCATGGCAGAATCAACCAACAGAGGTGGACAGGCCAGAAATCATGTGACCCAAGAATATGTGTAATATTCTGAGGATCTGTGTATCATGCTTGTAGTAGTTAAGTTTTATTTTTCTGAACTACTTGTCAAACAAATGGAGGGGTTAATACAGAATGAGATTTTGGAAATGATTATAAAATGCCTGTTAATGTGTGTATGTTCTGAGATTGCTATTTGGCATCATATTCTGTCTGGGGTGTGCACTGTGAGCAGTTTCATGCCTAGAAAATGTAAGCTGATCAAAATACTACATGAAAAATGAAGGCATCACATATGAAAGCGACTTACAATTTAAAAAAAAAAGTCACAGGCTAGATGCTTGTTTTAATCACATCATATGTCCTCTGCCTTTCTGTCTCTTTTGTTTTTGTCTGTTATCACCTCCCCTTTTCTCTCTTCCTCTCCTCCATGTAACTATTCTCCCCACTTTATCTATTTTCTCCTCCCTTTTTACCTACCTCATTGCTCCACCTTTGATTTGCCTTTCTTCCTTCCATCTTTTTCTGCTCTCTTTATCTCTGTTCCTCTGCATCCCATTTTCTTGTTTACTGCTGTCCACCCAACTTTATGTTTCCGCTTTTGTTTCTTTTATCTTTTCTTCTTTCCGTTACTTTCTTCCTCTGTTTGATTCTTCTTAATGTTCCAGTGTTTGTTTTCTATCCCATGTCTACAGGCTGAAGCAAGGTAATGAAAATTCAGGGCTTTTCATATACTATAAATGCTATATAGAGATATATGTCCAGTCCACTCCTCCCAGTATCTGCAGCTCTCTTCCCTTCTGCTCACCCCTATTTGATTCCCTGTCTTTTCCCTTCCCCTTCCCACTAGCTCTGTCTCTGATCCTCTCCTTGGTTTTCAGTCTTTCCCTGCCCCAAAAGCTAAATCTCACATTCTTCTACCCTCTACCCCAATTCTTGGTCTTCTATCCCTTTTTATCCCCCTGAGATCCCCACAGCTTCTATCTGGGCGTCTATCTCTCCTGTCATCCCTATCTTTGAGGTTCACACTCCACAATAGCAATGCTTGGATGCATTTTCCTCCTCATACCTACCCCATATGTGATTTAGCTTCTTCATTACTAGCTCTTACAGCAGGAGATGTTTTTAGGATTGTAGGTAGTACAAGTACCACTGACTCCCTGTAGTCATGGGGCCAGGTATGGTCACACCATTTGCACCAGCCTAAAGATTACTATAAATACCCATGCGTTTTATCTGACATCTCACCCAACCCCCACCCCTCCCTTCACACAGCTTCTCTCTCTCTCTCTCTTTCTCTCTCTCTCTCTCTCAGGTTTCCTTTCTCTCTGTCTATTTGTTCTTCCCTATCAGGCTTCTTCTGTCTCTCAGCTGAAAGCAGTATTTCATTTATAGGCTTTCTGGGGCATGTTAGAGTTATTCTGAGAGTGTACCAGTAGAATAGCACCAACATACCAACATCCTTTTCCAGCCTCTAAACTGAAATGTCTTCTGCTGGTTGAGAGGAGAAGCAAATGGGACAAAGTAAACAGATGATATAAAGCTTACCTGACATGTGTTGGGACAGGGCAGGCAATCTTCATGGCAGCTGAAAACACATCATTGAGGACAAAGGCTGTGAGAATCCTTCAGTTAAAGCAGGGGTTTTCAACCCAGTTCCCGTGACACACCCAGCCAGATGGGGTTTTTAGGATATTGGGATATCCTGAAAACCCCAACTGGCGGGGTATCCCCCAGGCACTGGGTTGAAAACCTATGAGATAAGAACTTTAAATGAGCTGGCCCAGTGATTCAGTGGTAATAGTGTACAGCATGTATTGCCATACAGAGGGTCTGTACTTGATTAATGATCCCATCATTATGTAAGGTTGGAGATACAATGGATGTAGTGTTCACAGCTCCTAGAAGAGGGAGCCTCAGTTTATACATGATGGTGGCATCTAATGGCCAGACTCAAAAACTTGAATCCCAGCTTTTAAGAGGAACTGTGGTCCATGGGCCTTCACCAAGCATTGTCTCTTCAATGGCTGGGATAGATGGTAGGTAAGGGGTTATAAAATGAGGAAAAAATATCAGGTAAGTTCCAAAACATATGTTTATAGAACAATGCCCCATAGTGCTTGGTTGTCTAATTTTATTTCTTTAAATGCATTCTGGTTTTTTAACTGCTATGCTTTGTTGTGGATTGAAAGCTCCATTGTACATTGGACCTGTATGTGGGAAATGGTACCTCCAGGTCGGGACATTCGCATTTCCCTCATATTTTACAAAAGGCTCTGCTAAAGGTGGAGCCTTGTGTAAAATATATATAAAACTAGTAAAAAAGGCCCGTTTCTCAAAGAAATTAAACGGGCGCTAGCAAGATTTTCCTCGGAGTGTGTATGTTTGAGAAAGTGTGTGTGAGAGTGACTGTGAGAGAGAGAAAGTGAATGTGTGTGTGTGTGTGTGTGTGTGACAGAGTGAGACTGGGTGCGAGTGTGTCTGTGAGAGAGTGTGTGTGTGTGAGATTGAGAGTGTGTGCCAGGGGCCCCCCTCCCTCCCAGCTCCAGTGTCCCCCCTCCGTCCCTCCATGTTCCAAGGTCATTGTCCCCCCTCCCTCTGTCCCCTCCAAGTTCCAGGGTTGTCCCCCTCCATCCCTCCAAGTTCCAGGGTCATCCCCTCCGAGTTCCAGGGTTGTCCCCTCCCTCCCACCGAGTTCCAGGGCCGTCCCCCTCCATCCCTCCGAGTTTCAGGGTCCCCCCTCCCTCCCAGTTCCAAGGTCATCATTCCTCCCTTCCTCTCTCCCTCCCAGTTCCAGGCCCCCTCCCTCTGATTTTTAAAAGTCATCTTCACTTACCAAGTCAGGGTTACAGCGGCTGGCAACAGCAGTAAAACGCGTGCAGGCTCGGCCCTTCATTCTCTCTCAGCTGTGGTCCCGCCCTTGCGGAAACAGGAAATGAGGGCGGGACCACAGCTGAGAGAGAGAGAAGGGTCAAGCCTGCACGTGTTTCGCCGTAACCCTAACTTGGCAAGTGAAGATGACTTTTAAAAATCGGAGGGAGGGGGCCTGGAACTGGGAGGAAGGGAGGGACGACGACACCCTCATGCATGTGACGTCGCATTCCTTTGCCTGGCAATTCTGCAGCATGCCCTTCCCTCTCACTGTTCCGCCCTTGACGTCATCACGTTTTGATGCGAGGGTGGGACAGAGAGAATTGGTGACAGACTTACGAACCCTTCACTGAAGTCTGCCACGGAGTCAGCTTCAGAACATTGGAGGTGCAAATTATTATAGTAGATGAGCAGGGGTGCACATGTATTTGCCAGCAAGTACAGCTAGACCATCCATTTTGCAAATGTAAATGTGCATAAAAAGAATGGCATCACTCACGGTTTTATTCATGTAAGCACCACCACACACAGGTACTGATTCTGTAACATATGTTTATGTTTTTATTTATTAGAATCTTGATATACCGCCTTTCTCTGGTACAACCAAAGTGGTCTGCACATTATGTACAAGTACTGTCTTAGGACATCACCTTGAGTGGCAGCACAAGGACGGGATGCCCAGCAAAGATTTAGGCAGAAGTAAAGGCCAAAAGCTGAGCAAAAGCAAATTTTATTTATTTATTTGTTACATTTGTATCCCACATTTTCCCACCTATTTGCAGGCTCAATGTGGCTTACATAGTACCCTAAGGCGTTCGCCAGCCGGTAAAGAACAAATACAAAGTGGTATTATGGTAGAATAAGGTTCATGTGTTACAGACACATTTGGGAATCGTAGAGAGGAAAAGTTGTGTTATGTCCATTACCAGCTTTAGTTTCCTTGTGTAGCAGGGTTCAGGCATTTAGGTTGGTTCAGTAGAGTATGCCTTTTTGAATAGGTTGGTTTTTAGTGATTTCCTGAAGTTTAGATGGTCGTAAGTTGTTTTCACGGCTTTTGGTAGTGCATTCCATAGTTGTGTGCTTATGTAGGAAAAGCTGGTTGCATAAGTTGATTTGTATTTGAGTCCTTTGCAACTTGGGTAGTGGAGGTTTAAGTATGTTCTTGTTGATCCGATTGTGTTTCTGGTTGGTAGGTCTATGAGATGTGTCATGTGGAGCCAGTGCAGTTTTTCTCGGAGGGGTTTGGCGCTTTTGAATCGCGTTTTTCCAAATATAAGTCTGGCTGCCGTGTTTTGGGCGGTCTGTAGTTTCTTTATGAGTTCTTTGCATCCTGCATAAATGCCATTGCAATAGTCTACATGGCTTAATACCATTGATTGTATCAGGTTGTGAAATGTTTCTCGCGGGAAGAAAGCAATGAATTTGTCTCGGCAGTAGTTTTAGTTTGTCATTATCAGTACAATATGGAAATGTCTGAATACTGGAAGCAATCTCGGTTTAATTGAAGCTCACTGATGTAAGCATACTTCTATCTCATGGAAGTCAAATGTACATTTTCTGTAATGAGAGACAGACAGTGCAGATAAGGACGGTTGGTGTACATGCTGGCTCAGGATGATGGCAAATTTGTTGCATTTTCCATCTTCAGAGCTGTTCTCAAGGTTGAGAAGGCCTGGAGCCCCTGAGTAATAATTTATTTTAGCAGGTGCCATGTCCACTTCTGGGTTGTCAGCCAATCAGAATTTGCCTACCTTGCCCAACCGTTACCCGCCTATTCCCCACCCAGGCCGTGCCCCCTCCTTCCCACCCCTTCTGATGGCATCATCAAGAGAGATGGCATAGCCCTGCCCCCAAACACTGCCCTTTTTAAGATGTCACAGGAAGTGACATAACTGCCTCAAGGAGGTTTGATTGAGAACAGGAGAAGGTATGGCATTAAAAAGTTGAAGCCACTAAGGTTACTCTATGTTTCCCCATCCTCGGGCAGCTGTTGTTCTGTGTACACTCAAAACAAAACAAAACAAAGGAGCTGCTGCATCCACATTGTCACATTGTCATTTTTGTTGGTAGCATTTTTATTTAATCTCGCTTATATTTTCATATATGCTAGCTTGTGCAGCATATGGATGTACACAGAGGAAATATAAAAACGGAATAACTTCTAATAAGTAGAGTAGTAATTTGTTATAAATCATAATCAGTGTGTCATTTGGAGGGGCTCATTATAGGGACACCCTAGCATGTGTTATATTCGTCCAGAGATTTGTTTCTAATGGTAAAGGGGCCACTAAAACAGACATCATGTTATGAGAATCAAGTGCTCAACAGTCAGAGTTTTTATCTATCTATTTAGGGCCCCTCTTACCAAGCTGTGGTAAATGGGAGCCGGTACTGGCATCGGCGCATGTTTTACACACCAAGGCCCCCTTTTAGTGCAGCTGGTAAAAAGGAAGTCTTGCCTTCCTGCAGGAAATGGCCATGCAGCAAGTAAAGCACTTACCGTGTGGCCATTTCAGGGGGAACCCTTACCACCACCCATTGACTTAGCAGTAAGGTCTCACACGCTACCCAGGCAGGAGGCATGCAGTGCATGTCCACTGCCATTTACCACCAGGTAAGCACCACGCAGTACATAAGTACATATAAGTTCATAAGTAGATAAGTAATGCCACACTGGGAAAAGACCAAGGGTCCATCGAGCCCAGTAGAAAATACAAAATATAAAAAGCTACTTAGCTTGTATATTCAATGTCACTGATCATATGTAACTAAACTATAGTAAAAGCCCGACTATTAACATAAGCTTAAAAATATCAAATGAAACACTGAATGCTTATATAGAAACTCAGTTAGTCCTTGTATTCTGAACACCTCAGCCAGGAGGAGTGATGGAGCGTATAGTTAGGCCATCAGCCCCTCTCCTATTGTCACTGATCTTTGTTTTTGTTTTTATAAATTTGTTCTCTTTCTTTATGTCTACATATGACCAACTCCCAGTATATGACTTTTGGATATTTTCAAAACATTTTCAAAGACAACAGTGATTCCAGTTGGGATTCTTTTACTTATCTTCAATTTGTCGGCTCCAGGGGAATTTTAAATCCGACATGAAATCATGTTTCACCATCCAGCTATAGCAAGGATCCACCCCCTAAAAAACTCTCCTGCCATCCTTTGACGGGATGAATAAAAGCCTTTATGATTTGGAACCAGGTTGCTGTGTGAATGCCTGTGCTGGAGAGGTGGAAATCCCAGACTGGAGCTGGATCCTGATTTGGGAATTTTTTCCTGGTTTCTTCAAAGGGAAGTGTAAGAGTGTGCAGACCTGGTGGCACAGACTGTGTCACGCCCTTGTGCAATACTAAAATATATATAGATATACACACACTACTAATCATTTCTACAGTGCTACTAGATGTACACAGCACTGTACACATTATATGTAGGTACTTTCTCTGTCCCTAGAGGGCTCACAATCTAAGTTTGCTACCTGGGGTAATGGAGGGTTAAGTAACTTGCCCAAGGTGACAAGGAGCTGCAGTGGGAACCCAGTTCCTCAGGCTCAAAAGTTTGCTGCACTAACCGCTAGCATACTCTTCCACTCCATCATGAGTGCTCTGCTGTTGGATTGACCACACAGGCAGCAAGGAAGACAGGCACAAAAATCACTCCCCATCACCTCCCTTGTGGTAGCCATTGCACAGGGTGTGATTCCAGTTTGGTATACTCCTGAATATAAAGAATGATTTAAAAGCCTTTAGCTAGCTCTTCACGAACACAGTCTTCTGAAATTCGGTCAACACCTACCACACATCCATTCTTATTGAAAGCCCTCCAAGGACAGGGAAATACATATTTACCTGAATGTAACTCACCTAGAGGGAGATACTCAAAACAATGCGCTAGAGGTGATTAGCACAGGCATTAGGGTGCACAGTAATGTTCAGAGGGTCTCTAGCATGGGAGAAAAACCAGTGGGAAACACTACCGCAAATTGTGCAAATTAGATCATTATCTATTCCCTCCCGATGCTGAGAGACCACCACAGAAAAGCAAAGCTGCCTGGAAGGATTGCTGCGCCAGTCTGCTTTGGTGTCGGGGGTGCTTGCGCCTTCCGTACCATCCCGGGGGTGCTTGCGCCTTCCGTACCATCTGCTGCAGCAGCATCTGGCCCTTCGCCTGTGGTGAGGTCCCCAACCTCGCTGCCGCCTGCGGCATCGGCATCAGCTGTCACCCAGGTTGACTCCCCTTCGACGTCAGTAGAGGAAGCTTCACCGCAGTCCAGGCGGGCATTGACTTCTCGGCACCACCATCGAGGACGTTGTTCCTCGGCATTGAGGCAGGCTCAGTTTCAGACTGCTCTGAGGGAACTCTTGTCCGATACTAAAGATGAGCGTTCATGGGAGGAAGAGGAAGATCCCAGGTGCTTTTCTTCTGACGAGTCCTATGGGATTCCCTCTGAACCTTCCCCTCCACCAGAAAGGAGACTTTCTCCACTGGAGAGTCTATCCTTTACCTCCTTTGTCAGGGAAATGGCTGTGGCTATTCCCTTCCCTATGGAAGTTGAGGATGAGCTCAGGGCTGAGATGCTCAAGGTCCTGGATTATCCTTCTCTGCCTAGAAAGGCTGCAACGGCTCCTTTGCTTAACATACTGAAGGAAGTCCTTATGCAAAACTGGTCGTTCCCTTTGTCTAATTCCATGATCCCGAAAAAAGCTGAATCCCAATATCGGATCCACGGTGAACCTGGATTGATGAAGTCTCAGCTACCTCACAATTCCATGGTGGTGGACTCTGCCCTCAAAAGAGCCAAGAGCATTAAGGACTATGCCTCGGTGCCCCCAGGCAGAGAATCTAGAACCTTGTACTCTTTTGGGAGGAAGACATATCAGGCCGCTATGCTCGCCGCCAAGATCCAGACATACCAGCTCTTCACAAGCGTCCACTTGCGGAACTCGGTGAGGCAACTGTCCAGCTTGGACAATCTTTTTGCCAGGTGGTCAGGCAGCAGAAGGAGTGTCGAAAATTCCTGGCCAGGGGTGCATATGACACTTTTGATGTAGCATCCAGGATCACTGCTCAAGGTATAGTGATGCGCAGACTCTCATGGCTATGTGTCTCTGACCTGGATCATTCGGTCCAGCAGAGGATGGCGGATGTTTCTTGCCAGGGGGAAAACCTTTTTGGTGAGAAAGTAGAAGATGTAGTTGACCAGATCAAGAAGCATAATGATGCTATGGATTTTCTCTCCCGCCGGGCGTCTTCGGCTATTACCTCCTCATCTAGGAGGTTTTTTGGGGGGAAGATGAGTGCTTCCTATTACTATCCTAGGCGTGGGTACACTCCTGCTTCTTGGCAGCCTGCCCAAGCTCAGCCCCAGCACGCTCGTTCTCGTCAACAGCGTACGCCTAAGGCCCCTGCTGCTCCCTAGCAAAAGCAAAGGACGGGCTTTTGACTGGCTCCAGTTCAGCATAGCCTCAGTAAAAGTGTCCGTACCGGATGACTTGCCGGTAAGGGGGGGGGGGGGGGAAGTTGATGTTTTTTCACCAAAGGTGGCCTTTCATAACCTCCGACCAGTGGGTTCTTCAAATAGTCCGGTTAGGATACACCCTCAATCTGGAATCCAAACCTCCAAATTGCCCACCAGGAGCTCATTCTTACAGCTCAAGGCCAGTACGGTCAAATCTGTTCCACCAGGGGAAAAAGGGCTGGGATTCTATTCCAGGTACTTCCTTGTGCAAAAGAAAACGGGGGATGCGTCCCATCCTAGACCTAAGGGCCCTGAACAAATATCTAGTCCAAGAAAAGTTCAGGATGGTTTCCCTGAGCACCCTTCTTCCCATGATTCAAGAGAACAATTGGCTATGCTCTCTGGACTTAAAGGATGCTTACACACACATTTTGATACTTCCAGCTCACAGGAGGTATCTTCGATTTCGACTAGGAACACAGCACTTTCAGTACCGTGTACTGCCCTTTGGTCTGGCGTCTGCACCCAGAGTGTTCACATTAGTGCCTGGCAGTTGTCGCAGCATCGCTACGTAGACTGGGAGTGCATGTGTTCCCTTATCTCGACGATTGGCTGGTGAAGAGCACCTTGGAGGCAGGTGCTCTACAGTCCATGCGAATGACTATTCAAGTGCTAGAGCTACTGGGGTTCGTGATAAATTATTCCAAGTCCCATCTCACCCCAGTTCAAAAATTGGAATTCATTGGAGCTCTGTTGAACACAAAGACCGCTCGTGCTTATCATCCCGAGGCAAGCGCAGACAACCTCCTGTCCCTAGTGTCCTTGGCTCGAGCGTCTTAACAGATCACAGTTCGGCAGATGTTGAGACTCCTGGGGCACATGGCCTCCACAGTTCATGTAACTTCCATGGCTTGTCTACACATGAGACCAGCTCAATGGACCGTAGCTTCCCAGTGGTGTCAAGCTGCGGAGGAGCTAGAGGATATGATCCAACTGTCCACCGACTTTCGGAATTCCCTTCAGTGGTGGACGATTCGATCCAATTTGACCTTGGGATGCCCATTCCAAATTCCTCAGCCACAAAAAGTGCTGATGAAGGATGCATCCCTCCTAGGGTGGGGAGCTCATGTAGATGGGCTTCACACTCAAGGAGCTTGGTCCTTTCAGGAAAAAGGTCTTCAGATCAACCTCCTGGAATTGTGAGCGATCTGGAACGCTCTAAAGGCTTTCAGAGATCGGCTGTCCAACCAAATCATTTTGATTCAGACAGACAATCAGGTTGCCATGTATTACACCAACAAGCAGGGGGGCACCGGATCTTGCCCTCTGTGTCAGGAAGCCGTCCAGATGTGGCTTTGGTCACGCCGTCACAGCATGTTTCTCCAAGCCACTTATCTGGCAGGCGTAAACAACAGTCTAGCCAACAGGTTGAGCAGGATAATGCAACCTCACGAGTGGTCACTGAACATGGGCGTAGTCCGCATGATCTTCCAAGCATGGGGCACCCCCTCGGTAGATCTTTTTGCCACTCAGATCAATCACAAGGTCCCTCAATTCTGTTCCAGGCTTCAGGCCCACGACAGACTAGCGTCAGATGCCTTTCTCCTGCATTGGGGGACAGGCCTTCTGTATGCGTATCCTCCCATACCTCTAGTAGGGAAGACTTTGCTGAAACTCAGGCAAGACTGCAGAACCATGATCCTGATTGCACCCTTCTGGCCACGTCAGATTTGCTTCCCTCCTTCTGGAGTTGTCCTCCGAAGAACCGTGGAGATTGGAATGTTTTCCAACCCTTATCACCCAGAACGAGGGGTCGCTTCTACATCCCAACCTCCAGTCTCTGGCTCTCACGGCCTGGATGTATTGAGAGCTTAGAATTCGCATTCTTGGTTCTTTCAAAGGGTGCCTCCCAAGTCTTGCTTGCTTCCAGAAAAGATTCCATGAAGAGGTGTTACTCTTTCAAATGGAGGAGGTTTGCCGTCTGGTGTGACAGCAAGGCCCTAGATCCTCTTTCTTGTCCTACACAGACCCTGCTTGAATACCTTCTACACTTATCAGAGTCTGGCCTCAAAACCAACTCAGTAAGGGTTCATCTTAGTGCGATTAGTGCCTATCATCACCATTTAGATGGTAAGCCTATCTCTGGACAGCCTTTAGTTGTTCGCTTCATCAGAGGTTTGCTTTTGTCAAAGCATCCTGTCAAACCTCCACCAGTGTCATGAGATCTCAATGTCGTTCTCACCCAGCTGATGAAAGCTCCTTTTGAGCCACTGAATTCCTGCCATCTGAAGTACTTGACCTGGAAGGTCATTTTCTTGGTGGCTGTTACTTCAGCTCGTAGAGTCAGTGAGCTTCAGGCCCTGGTAGTGCATGCACCTTATATCAAGTTTCATCACAACAGAGTAGTCCTTCGCATGCACCCTAAGTTTCTGCCAAAGGTGGTGTCAGAGTTCCATCTGAACTAGCCTATTGTCTTGCCAACATTCTTTCCCTGGCCTCATACCCGCCCTGGCAAAAGCATTTTGCATACCTTGGACTGCAAGAGAGCATTGGCCTTTTACGTGGAGCGGACGAAGCCCTTCAGACAGTCCACCGAGTTGTTTGTCTCTTTCGATCCCAACAGGAGGGGAGTCACCATCGGAAAACATACAATCTCCAATTGGCTAGCAGATTGCATTTCCTTCACTTATGCCCAAGCTGGGCTGACTCTTGAGGGCCATGTCACAGCTCATAATGTTAGAGCCATGGCTGCGTTAGTGGCTCATTTGAAGTCAGCTTCCATTGAAGAGATTTGCAAGGCTGCAACGTGGTCATCAGTTCACACATTCACATCTCACTACTGCCTTCAGCAGGATACCCGATGCGACAGTCAGTTTGGGCAGTCAGTGCTGCAGAATCTGTTCAGGGTTTAGAATCCAATTCCACCCCCCTAGACCCATTTTTGTTCTGTTCCAGGCTGCAATCTCAGTTGTTTATGGTTTCAGGTCAATCTATGTTATGTCCTCACCGTTGTGAGGCCCAATTGACCAATGTTCATTGTTTTGAGTGAGCCTGGTTGCTAGGGATACCCCATATGTGAGAACAAGCAGCCTGCTTGTCATCGGAGAAAGCGAAGATACTTACCTGTAGCAGGTATTCTCCGAGGACAGCAGACTGATTGTTCTCACAAACCCGCCCACCTCCCCTTTGGAGTTGTTATTTATTTCTTTATATGCTTTTGATTTAACTGACGAGACGTGCAGTGGGAAATCAGTCCGTGCATGCGCCGTGCGCGCTGCATGCGCGCCAGAAGACTCTGGCAAAACTTTGTTTATATTTTGCTTGCAAAAAGCCGATTCCTGGGCCGACGCGGACATCGACCCACATGTGAGAACAATCAGCCTGCTGTCCTTGGAGAATACCTGCTACAGGTAAGTATCTTCGCTTTACTGGGTAAATTGTTTGGTTGTAGCATACATAACAACAAAAAGCCAAAAGAAGTCAGATATTTTCCTTATACAGTTCGATATGATTATCTGCTATATCAAAAGGTCTCTTTGAAAGTGGAGGACCATACCAAAGTCTCAGTTCTTCTCCTGTTGCCCTCCTTAAATTCTGACAACCTTGTTTCCGTGTAAGCTAGCCTGACACTGGTGCACCTGACTTTACAGCAATGTTGCAAATAACTGGGTCTTTGGAGCATCAAGATTTTAGTTACAGCACACACTGTATTATGACATGTTGAGCTGGAGATTTTTATTTTATTAGAAACTCTGATGTTGGTATCAGCTGCTCAAAAGAATTAGCCTGATGTTGACATCAAAAGTAGGAAATATATTTAGCACAATACACTAAAGTACAGACAATAAAGTACCTTAATTAGCCTCTAGAGAGTTTCCTTGGATCACAGATAAAAAAAAAATAAACTGAAGAAGCAACAAGCAGCATGAACAGTCTATATCAACAGTTCTCTGGATAGGATGATCCAGCCTTGGTATTACCTCATCGCAATACCAGTGCTAATTTTCTTAAGGAAATCTATTCTGTTATTCAGACTAGCTCAGTATCCCCCCCCCCCCCCCACCAATTTTACAAAGCCGCGCTAGCCATTCACTTTGAATGGGCTGTGTTGACATTACTACATGGCTTTGTAAAAGGGGAGTAACTGTATTACAATAAAACATCAGCAATCTTAAATCACATGTCATTTTACATTGAAATGTAACTCCTTCCTGTCAAGATCAGTATTAAGCAGGGTAATTGCATAAAATATATTTGTTATTTGGTGATTCCAGGTTGTGATCTGTATTCACTGGGGCGGGGGGGGGGGGGGGGGGCGTTAGCAAAAATAATGCACACTCCGCTGGCACATAATTACTCAGTCCAGGCCAGAATTGGTGTTTTGAATCAAAAGAGTTTACTTAAAATAGAGACAAAGATTTAAATCTCAACATCTACAATAATATAGACAGATGCAGAGAGCAAAATTAGTATCAAACACTTATAGTCTTATTTGTTTCTTTAAGGCTCTCGACTGCTTTAAGACTCCTTCTTTTACATAGTTTACTCCAGATGGGAGCATCACTGTCAGTCTCTTTTCTTTGTAGATCCCAGGGACATCATATGTGTCCCCTCCTGCCTCTCAGGACCAGGATCCTTTGTTTATCCTACTTCTCCAAATTGCTTCACTCCTTTATCTCCCTCTTCAGATTTGGCAGTGCGCTGGTTCCCTATTCCAGTTTGTACCTTCATGCAAGTACAGAAGCCTCAGCAACTCTGTTACTGTTCACCACTCCTTTTCTCCTCCTGGTAGAATGGCTGAGCTGGCCAAAGACCTTCTGCCTATTACTCAATGGTATGATGGCCAGGGAAGCAGGAGCCACAGATAAAAAGAATTCTAACAGGGCTGGGGCTTTATATCAGTCACATTTTCCCTCCAAAAGTGGTCTCCTCCCAATTCCAACAGGGCTGGGGCTTATGACGGCCTGAACATTATGGACTCTTGGAGGGGCATAATCGAACGTCGCCGGCGATCTATTTTGGCGGCGATGCTAAAGCTGGCCGTAACCGTATTATCGAAAAAGATGGCCGGCCATTTTTTTTTTGATAATACAGTTTAGCCCGGCCAAATGCCAGAGGTCGTCGGGTTTGAGATGGCTGGTTTTGTTTTTCAGCGATAATGGAAAAAAATGCCGGTGATCTCCAACCCGGCGACATCCAAGGCATTTGGTTGTGGGAGGAGCCAGCATTTGTAGTGCACTGGTCCCCCTGACATGCCAGGACACCAACCAGGCACCCTAGGGGGCACTTCTAAAAATGTTTTAAAAATATACAAATACCTCCCAGGTGCATAGCTTCCTTACCTTGGGTGCTGAGCCCCCCCCCCAAATCCCCCCCAAACCCACTCCCCACAACTTTACACCACTACCATAGTCCTTATGGGTGAAGGGGGGCACCTACATGTGGGTACAGTGGGCTTTGGGGGGGTTTAGAGGGCTCAACACCACCACAAGTGTAACAGGTAGGGGGGGATGGGCCTGGGTCTGCTTGCCTAAAATGCACTGCACCCATTAAAAACTGCTCCAGGGACTTGCATACTGCTGTCAGGGAGCTGGGTATGACATTTGAGGCTGGCATACAGGCTGGCAAAAAAGGTTTTTATTTTTATTGTTTTAGTGTGGGAGGGGGTTGGTGACCACTGGGGGACTATGAGGAGGTCATCCCCCATTCCCTCTGGTGGTCAGTTCGGCTTGGTCGTGAAAATAAAAGGACCAAGTAAAAGCGGTGAAATACTGATTAACGCCGCTTTTTTTTTCCATTATCCGCAAAAGCCGGCCATCTGGTAGCCACGCCCATGCCCGCCCATGTCCCGCCTTCGCTACACCGCCGACATGCCCCCTTGAACTTTCGCCATCGCGGCGACGGGAAAGCAGTGATGGTGTCAAAAAAGCCGCTTTCGATTATACCGATTTTGCCGCTTTTGAGAGATCGCTGGCCATCTCCTGATTTATGTCGGAAGATGGCCGGCGATCACTTTCAAAAATAAGCCTGTTGGGCAAATTCATTCCAACTGAAACTGAACACTGAAAAAACACACTGCCTCACCCTCTCATCTCAACATAACAACTACAAACCCACAACCATAAACACTCCAGGAAACACCCTCCATATCTTAGACAGCCTAAAAATACTCGGAGTCACAATCAACCACAACCTTACCCTTGAGAGCCAAGTAAACTCCGTAATAAAGAAAATGTTCTATTCAATGTGGAAACTTAAATGATTAAAACCTTTCTTTCCAAGAGAAATTTTTCGAAACCTAATACAATTAATTGTCCTAAGCCATGCAGATTACTGCAATGGAATCTACACGGGATGCTAAGAACAACTCACAAAAAAAATCCAGACAGCCCAAAACACAGCAGCCAGGCTGATATTTGGTAAAACACGTTTCAAAAGTGCTAACCCCCTCAGAGAAAAGCTGCACTGGCTCCCAATCAAAGAAAGGATCATCTTCAAAATCTGCACTTTGGTCCACAAAATTATCTACAGTTTGACAAAAGGGGCACTTTGGTACTGGGGCATTTTGGCACTGGGATTCCTCAGCACTGACACTTTTTTTGGCTTTGGAATACTTCGCCAGCAGGACATTTTGACACTGAGACATTTTGGCACCAGGACACTTTTTTCACTGAAACACTTTGGGACAAGGACAATTCGGCACTTTGCCATTTTAGCAGTGGCATGTTTGACATCAGGAAACTTTGGCACTGTGACATTTTGGCACAGGACTCTTCAGAGTGGGATATTTTGGAACTAGCATATTTTGGTACCAGGAAATTTTGGCACTGGGATATTCAGGCTTGGGACATTTCAGCACCATGACACTTTGTTACCAGGAAACTTTGGTACAGTGCATTTTTGCACTGGCACATTTTGACATCAGGGCACTTCAGCGCGGGCACATTTTGGCATCGAGACACATTGGCATCATTGTATTTGAAAATATGCCTCATTGGCACTGCCACATTTTGGCACCTGGATATTTTGGCACACCCACACATTTCAGCACTATGACATTTTGGTACAGGGATACTTTAGCACCAGGACACTTTGCCACTGGGACAATCATACACTAGAACAGGGACAATTTGACACAGACCAATTTTGGCTTGGGGCATTTTGGCACAGGGACACTTTGGCACTGTTACACCTTGGCAATGGGAGATCTTGGCACTGGGACATTTTGGCACATGGACATGTTGCTCCAGGACACATTGGCACCAAGACATTTTGCAAATAAGATACTTTGCACCTGAACAATTTAGCACTGGGAAACATCAGCACAGGGACAATGGCACTGGGACTTGTGAGTACTGGGACAATTTGGCACCAGTACATTTCAGCAATAGTATATTTTAGCACTGGGACACTTTGGCACCAGCAAATATTGCCACTGGAAGAGTTCAGCATGGCACATTGTTTTGCTTGGACACTTCAGCACTGGAACATTTTTGCACCAGGACATACTGGTACTGGACAATTCAGCACTGGGACACTTTCCAGCTTATTTTCGAAAGAGAAAGACACCAATATTTCGGGAGATGGGCGTCTTTCTCCCACGGGCGCCCAAATTGGTATAATCGAAAGCCGATTTTTGGGCGTCTTCAACGGCAATCTGTCGCAGAAACGGCCAAGGTTGACGGGGGCATGTCAGAGGCATGGTGAAGGCGGGACTGGGGCAAGTTTATCGGCCGAGGAGAGATGGGCATCCTCAGCCAATAATTGAAAAAAGAAAGGTGTTTTTAGCGCGAATTTGGGTCACTTTTTGGACCCTTTTTTTTCACAAACAAGTCCCAAAAAAGTGCCCTAAATGACCAGATGACCACCAGAGGGAATCGAAGATGACCACCCCTGACTCCCCCAGTGGTCACTAACCCCCTCCCACCCAAAAAAAACAACTTTAAAAACTTTTTTTCCAGCCTGTATGCAAGCCTCAAATGTCATACCCAGCTCCATCACAGCAGTATGCAGGTCCCTGGAGCAGTTGTTAGTGGGTGCAGTGGACTTCAGGCAGGTGGACCCAGGCCCATCCCCCCCCCCCCCCCACCTGTCACACTTGTGGTGGTAAATGGGAGCACTCCAAACCGCCCCCAAAACCCACTGTACCCACATCTAGGTGCCCCCCTTCAGCCATAAGTGCTATGGTAATGGTGTAGAGTTGTGGGGAGTGGGTTTTGGGGGAGATTTGGGGGGGCTCAGCATCCAAGGTAAGGGAGCTATGGAATTCAGAGGTAGTTTGCTTTGTTTTTTTAATTGTTACAAGTGCCCCCTAGGGTGCCCGGTTGGTGTCCTGGCATGTCAGGGGGACCAGTGCACTACGAATCTTGGCCCCTTCCACAACCCAATGCCTTGGATTTGGTCGTTTTTGAGCTGGGCGCCTTTGTTTTCCATTATCGCTGAAAAAACGATACCGCCCAGCTCAAATCCGCACAAATCCGATGCATTTGGCTGGCACAAACCGTATTATCGGAAAAAAGATGGACGCCCATTTTTTTTTGAAAACACGGTTTGTCCCACCCCTTCATGTACCCGTTCTCGGAGATAGACGCCCATGGAGATGGGCGTTCGCGTTCGATTATGCCCCTCTTTGTCACCTTCACATTTCAGCACCTTCAGCACCAGCACATTTTGGCACTGGGAAACTTTGGTGTGAGATATTTTGGCACAGGCACATTTTAGCAGTGGGACACTTTGGCAATGGGACATTTCAGCACCAGGATATTTTGGCATGGGACACTTTGGTACAGATATTTTGGCATTGGCAAATTTTGGCACCAGGACAGTTTGGCTAGAGATAGTTTAGCACTGACACATTTTGACACCAAGACACATGGCACCGGGACATTTTGGCACCTGGAAACTTCAACACCAGGAAATTTCAGCACTGGCACATTTTGGCAAGGGACAGTTCAGCACTGACAAATTTTGGCACCAGTATACTGTACATTGGCATGTGACATTTTGGCATCTGTAAACTTCAACACCAGGAAATTTCAGCACTGACACATTTTGGCACTGGGGCACATCAGGACTGGAACACTTTAGCACAGGCACGTTTTGGCACTGGAATGCTTTTGCACTGGGACACTGTGGCACCAGCATATTTTGGTATGGGAAACTTTGGCAATAGGAAAATTTGGCTTAGAAGATTTGGGAATGAGACAGATTGGTATCTGGGCACGTTGATTCTGGGATATTTTGCAGCTGCACATTTTGGCAGCTGGATATATTGGTGCTGGTACATTTTGGCACCAGGAGAATTCACTACTGGCACATTTTATCAATGCAAAAAAGAAAAGCACAACTGGTTCTTCAAGACTGAGACAACAGGATTCCTTTATTTAGATCACACCCGACACTGGCCGTGTTTCAGCATAAGCAATACCTGCCTCGAGGGTCTATTAATAAAACATATAAATTAAAATCAAACATAAAATGTAAAAAGCATATATACAGAAATATAAAATGTACTTATAGAAGAACACATACATAATAAAATAATGAGCATCTATAATCAACAGTAAAATATGAAACATCATTATCACTGTATGCTTCATAAGTCCTAGTGATGTAAGATACAAAGTACAGCTTTTGTGACCGGTGTTAATAAAATGAGAGTCACCAAACCATTGTGAAAAAATGAAGAAAAACACTACCATGCATATAATTAGATAAAGAAGAGAAAAGTATAATCTAAATCCAAAAAGAGAGACTGCCTTACCCAAGTTCAATATCAAAGTACACAAGTAGGGAGTACACTAAAAACAATTTCCTATGTTATTATACAACTCCTATGGGAGAAGAAGGAGAAAAAAAATTTATATATAAAATTTGAAACAGTCCTCATGAAATGAGCACATGATCTATTGTCCAATATAAACAACAGTGAAAGAAATACCAAAAATATGCCTAATAGATCTAAACATTTGGTTAGAAGGTCTATAAAAAACAATGCCGCTTCGCCAAATCTACATGCCCGTGGTTATGATGAAGCACCTCCAGTGCCAACATTAACAATCTAAAATATAAAGAGTGAAACAGCTGTGGAATGAACCCAGACTAGGAGAATAAAAGATATTGCGTCCACCAAATTATGTTGTCTTGAGTTTAAAAGAACAAGGTTCCAAAAACGGGAAAGCCATATTTTCCTGTGAAATTAAAGGATAGACACTGTGGGTCCACTAACACAGACTATAGTAAAAGATTCTGCTGCCACAGAGATATGTTACTTTAAATTAGAGTGACAGAGTCACAAAGGGGAATGGCCATAAATTCACTATTAAATCCAAGGAAAAGAAAGTTGATTCGCTCACATGGAAAGTTAAAAAATGCTTTACTTGAAGGAGCAAAGTCAAAGGCTCCTGTGAGATGCTGTCGGTCAGTGAAATCACCAAAGTAAAAGGTGCTGGCTGCTCATGTGCATTTTAACTTAGAAATGGCACCAAGTAAGGTGATGTAGTGAGGAAGTGATGTCAAATATATGTATTAGCCCCATTTTAGCAATGGACAGTTAAGCTTCAGAACACTTTGGTTCTGGGGTATTTTAGAACTGGAACACTTCAGCTATGGAACACTTTAGCACCAGGACACTTCAGCACCAGGACATTTTAGCACCTGCACATTTTGGCACCAGGATAGTTCAGCACCAGAACATTTTGGCACCAGGGATCTTTGGTGTGGGATATTTTGGCACAGGCATATTTTAGCAGTCAGAAACTTTGGCACTGGGACATTTACATTTCAGCACCATGATATTTTGGCAGTGGGCACTTTGGCACAGGATATTTTGGCAATTGCATGTTTTGGCACTGAGACAATTCGGCACTGACATATTTCAGCACTGGCACATTTTGGCACTGTGATACATCATGACTGGGACACTTTATCACAGGCACATTTTGGCACTGGGACACCTTGGCACCAGCACAGTTTGGTATGGGACACTTTGGCACTGGTAAAATTTGGCAAAGGGGATTTTGGCACAGGACAGTATGGCAATGGGACACTTTGGAACTGGGACATTTTGGCACTGGAATACTTCAGTACTGGCACTTTTTGGCACCAGAAAACTTTGGCTCTGGGACACTTGAGCACTTGGACACTTTGGCACCAGGACATTTTGGCAACAGGACACTTTTTGTACACACTGAAACACTTTGGAACAGGGACAAATTGGCACTTGGCCATTTTGGCAGTGACATGTTTGACACAAGCAAACTTTGGCATGGGACACTTTGGCACTGTGACATTTTGGCCCAAGCAATGTCAGAGTGGAATATTTTGGAACTTGCATATTTTGCTACCAGGACATTTTGGCACTGGGACACTTCAGCCCTGGGACATTTCTGCACCAGAACTCTAAAGTACTGGGATATTCTCCGAGGACAAGCAGGCTGCTTGTTCTCACTGATGGGTGACGTCCACGGCAGCCCCTCCAATCGGAATCTTCACTAGCAAAGTCCTTTGCTAGCCCTCACGCGCCCGCGCGCACCGCGCATGCGCGGCCGTCTTCCCGCCCGAAATCGGCTTGAGCCGGCCAGTCTTCTTTCGTCCGCACTCGGTACGGTTGTGTTTTCACCGTGTCGAGCCCCGGAAAGTCGACCTCGTGCGTCCTTTTTCGACGTGTTTTTTCTTCGGAAAATCCTCACAAACTGTTGGGAAGTGCTCCGGAAGCCCTCTTGGGTTTCGTTTGCCCCTTCCCGTATTTTTCAGATTTGCCCCGGTAAGTTTTCTTTCGTCGTCGGGGTAGGCCTCTTTTCGGCCTCAGTCGAGATTTTTCTCCCTTAAAGTTTTGGTGCTCACTTTCGTCATTTCGGATTTTGATTTCGCCGGCGTGATTTTTCCGCCCATGACATCGAAGCCTTCCAGCGGCTTCAAGAAGTGCACCCAGTGCGCCCGGGTAATCTCGCTCACTGATAGGCACTCGTCGTGTCTTCTGTGTCTGGGGGCCGAGCACCGTCCTCAGAACTGTAGTCTGTGTTCCCTGTTACAAAGGCGGACTCAGGTAGCGAGATTAGCCCAGTGGAACGTTTTGTTCTCGGGCTTTTCGTCGGCATCGGCACCGGGGGCATCGAGTGCATCGATGTCGTCAGCGTCCAGACCTTCTTCCTCAGCTGCTAGTGTATCGGGTGCATCGAGGCATCGAGTCTCTGCATCGGCGCTGAGGCATCGGGCGACTGCATCGACGTCGGTGGTACCGGGACCTCGTCTGCTGATGTCGTCGGACGGTGGTGCATCGTCTGGAGTGCAGGTGAGGGCTGTCCATTCCCCTGCTGGTGGCAGTGAGCCTTCGGGTGGGTCTCCCCCTACCCTGAGGGCTCCTGCGGTACAGCCCCCCCGAGATCGACCTCCTTCGGCCTCGGCCCCGAGGAAGCGATGGCTGGATTCTACGTCCTCCTCGTCGGTGCCGGGGAGCTCCGGTGACATGCTTCGGAAGAAGTCGAAGAAGCATCGACACCGGTCTCCTCCCCGCGTCGGCACCGAGAGCTCTGGGTCGCCGAGGGAGTCGGCACCCAGCAGGCATCGGCACCGAGAGGACCGCTCACCCTCTGTTCAGGAGGTGTCGATGCGCTCCACTTTGGACAGCCCGGAACAGCCTCCACGCCCGGAACAGGTTCTGACGTCGACGCCTGCATCGACCTCTGCCTTTCTCTGCAGCCGCTCTGAACGAGAGCCTCCGGACCGTTCTCCCAAGGATTCTGGGAGAGCTGTTGCGCCCTACCCCTCCGGTACCGGCGGTGCTTGCGCCTCCGGTACCGTCGAGTGTGGCGCCGGCTGGCCCATCGCCCGGGGTGAGGTCCCCGACGTCGGTACCGCGTGCGGTGCCGACTGCGGCCACCTCCCAGGAGGGCTCCCCGACTACGTCGGCGGAGGGAGCTTCGCCGATGCGGGCGAGGGAGTCTACCTCTCGACGCCCCCATCGTGGACGTGGTTCCACGGAGTCGAGTCGGGCACGGTTGCAGACACAGGTCCGTGAACTTGTGTCTGACACCGAGGGTGAGGCCTCGTGGGAAGAGGAAGAAGACCCCAGATATTTCTCTGACGAGGAGTCTGAGGGTCTTCCTTCCGATCCCACCCCCTCTCCTGAAAGGCAGCTTTCTCCTCCTGAGAGTCTGTCTTTCGCTTCCTTTGTCCGGGAGATGTCTACGGCCATCCCCTTCCCGGTGGTTGTGGAGGACGAGCCCAGGGCTGAAATGTTTGAGCTCCTGGACTATCCTTCTCCACCTAAGGAAGCGTCCACTGTTCCCTTGCACCATGTCCTAAAAAAGACATTGCTTGCGAACTGGACCAAGCCACTAAGTAATCCCCACATTCCCAAGAAGATTGAGTCCCAGTACCGGATCCATGGGGACCCAGAGCTGATGCGCACCCAGTTGCCTCATGGAGTTGTGGATTTGGCCCTAAAGAAGGCTAAGAGTTCTAGGGAGCATGCTTCGGCGCCCCCGGGCAAAGACTCTAGAACCTTAGACTCCTTTGGGAGGAAGGCCTACCATTCCTCTATGCTCGTGGCCAAAATTCAGTCTTACCAGCTCTACACGAGCATACACATGCGGAACAATGTGCGGCAGTTGGCGGGCTTGGTTGATGCGCTCCCCCCTGAGCAAGCCAAGCCTTTTCAGGAGGTGGTCAGGCAGCTGAAGGCGTGCAGAAAATTCCTGGCCAGAGGGGTGTATGACACCTTTGATGTTGCGTCCAGGGCCGCTGCTCAAGGTGTGGTGATGCGCAGGCTCTCATGGCTGCGTGCCTCCGACCTGGAGAATAGACTCCAGCAGCGGATTGCGGACTCGCCTTGCCGTGCGGACAATATTTTTGGAGAGAAGGTCGAGCAGGTGGTAGAGCATCTCCACCAGCGGGATACCGCATTCGACAAGTTCTCCCGCCGGCAGCCTTCAGCATCTACCTCCACAGGTAGAAGATTTTTCGGGGGAAGGAAGACTGGTCCCTACTCTTCTGGCAAGCGTAGGTACAATCCTCCTTCTCGACAGCCTGCGGCCCAAGCTAAGCCCCAGCGCGCTCGCTCTCGTCAGCAGCGTGCGACTCAGCAAGGCCCCTCGGCTCCCCAGCAAAAGCAAGGGGCGAGCTTTTGACTGGCTCCAGCAGAGCATAGCCGACATCCAAGTGTTCGTGCCGGGTGACCTGCCAGTCGGAGGGAGGTTGAAAGCTTTTAACCAAAGGTGGCCTCTCATAACCTCCGATCAGTGGGTTCTCCAAATAGTCCGGCAAGGATACACCCTCAATTTGGCCTCAAAATCTCCAAATTGTCCACCGGGAGCTCAGTCTTACAGCTTCCAGCACAAGCAGGTACTTGCAGAGGAACTCTCCGCCCTTCTCAGCGCCAATGCGGTCGAGCCCGTGCCATCCGGGCAAGAAGGGCTGGGATTCTATTCCAGGTACTTCCTTGTGGAAAAGAAAACAGGGGGGATGCGTCCCATCCTAGACCTAAGGGCCCTGAACAAATATCTGGTCAAAGAAAAGTTCAGGATGCTTTCCCTGGGCACCCTACTTCCCATGATTCAGGAAAACGATTGGCTATGCTCTCTGGACTTGAAGGATGCCTACACACACATCCCGATACTGCCAGCTCACAGACAGTATCTGCGATTTTAGCTGGGCACACGTCACTTCCAGTACTGTGTGCTACCCTTTGGGCTCGCCTCCGCGCCCAGGGTGTTCACAAAGTGCTTGGCTGTAGTAGCAGCAGCACTTCGCAGGCTGGGGGTGCACGTGTTCCCATATCTCGACGATTGGCTGGTGAAGAACACGTCCGAGGCAGGAGCCCTGCAGTCCATGCAGATGACTATTCGCCTCCTGGAGCTACTGGGGTTTGTGATAAATTACCCAAAGTCCCATCTTCTCCCAACACAGAGACTCGAATTCATAGGAGCTCTGCTGGATTCTCGGACGGCTCCCGCCTATCTCCTAGAGGCGAGAGCCAACAACTTGTTGTCCCTCGTCTCGCGGGTGCGAGCGTCCCAGCAGATCACAGCTCGGCAGATGTTGAGATTGCTGGGCCACATGGCCTCCACAGTTCATGTGACTCCCATGGCCCGCCTTCACATGAGATCTGCTCAATGGACCCTAGCTTCCCAGTGGTTTCAGGCTGCTGGGGATCTAGAAGACGTGATCCACCTGTCCACGAGTTTTCTCGAATCCCTGTATTGGTGGACGATGTGGTCCAATTTGACTCTGGGACGTCCTTTCCAAATTCCTCAGCCACAAAAAGTGCTGACCACGGATGCGTCTCTCCTGGGATGGGGAGCTCATGTCGATGGGCTTCACACCCAAGGAAGCTGGTCCCTCCAGGAACGCGATCTACAGATCAATCTTCTGGAGTTGCGAGCGATCTGGAACGCTCTGAAGGCTTTCAGAGATCGGCTGTCCCACCAAATTATTCAAATTCAGACAGACAACCAGGTTGCCATGTACTACGTCAACAAGCAGGGGGGCACCGGATCTCGCCCCCTGTGTCAGGAAGCCGTCAGCATGTGGCTCTGGGCTCGCCGTCACGGCATGGTGCTCCAAGCCACATATCTGGCAGGCGTAAACAACAGTCTGGCCGACAGACTGAGCAGGATTATGCAACCTCACGAGTGGTCGCTCAATTCCCGTGTAGTGCGACAGATCTTCCAAGCGTGGGGCACCCCCTTGGTGGATCTCTTCGCATCTCGAGCCAACCACAAAGTCCCTCAGTTCTGTTCCAGGCTTCAGGCCCACGGCAGACTGGCATCGGATGCCTTCCTCCTGGATTGGGGGGAGGGTCTGCTGTATGCTTATCCTCCCATTCCTCTGGTGGGGAAGACTTTGTTGAAACTCAAGCAAGACCGAGGCACCATGATTCTGATTGCTCCTTCTTGGCCGCGTCAGATCTGGTTCCCTCTTCTTCTGGAGTTATCCTCCGAAGAACCGTGGAGATTGGAGTGTTTTCCGACCCTCATCACACAGGACGAAGGGGCTCTTCTGCATCCCAACCTCTGGTCCCTGGCTCTCACGGCCTGGATGTTGAGAGCGTAGACTTTGCCTCTTTGGGTCTGTCAGAGGGTGTCTCCCGCATCTTGCTTGCTTCCAGGAAAGATTCCACTAAGAGGAGTTACTTCTTTCTATGGAGGAGGTTTGCCGTCTGGTGTGACAGCAAGGCCCTAGATCCTCGCTCTTGTCCTACACAGACCCTGCTTGAATACCTTCTGCACTTGTCTGAGTCTGGTCTCAAGACCAACTCTGTAAGAGTTCACCTTAGTGCAATCAGTGCATACCATTACCGTGTGGAAGGTAAGCCGATCTCAGGACAGCCTTTAGTTGTTCGCTTCATGAGAGGTTTGCTTTTGTCAAAGCCCCCTGTCAAGCCTCCTACAGTGTCATGGGATCTCAATGTCGTTCTCACCCAGCTGATGAAACCTCCTTTTGAGCCACTGAACTCCTGCCATCTGAAGTACTTGACTTGGAAGGTCATTTTCTTGGTGGCAGTCACTTCAGCTCGTAGAGTCAGTGAGCTTCAGGCCCTGGTAGCCCAGGCCCCTTACACCAAATTTCATCATAACAGAGTAGTCCTCCGCACTCACCCTAAGTTCTTGCTAAAGGTCGTGTCGGAGTTCCATCTGAACCAGTCAATTGTCTTGCCAACATTCTTTCCCCGTCCTCATTCCTGCCCTGCTGAACGTCAGCTGCACACATTGGACTGCAAGAGAGCATTGGCCTTCTACCTGGAGCGGACACAGCCCAACAGACAGTCTGCCCAATTGTTTGTTTCTTTTGATCCCAATAGGAGGGGAGTGGCTGTGGGGAAACGCACCATATCCAATTGGCTAGCAGATTGCATTTCCTTCACTTACGCCCAGGCGGGGCTGGCTCTTGAGGGTCATGTCACGGCTCATAATGTTAGAGCCATGGCTGCGTCGGTAGCCCACTTGAAGTCAGCCTCCATTGAAGAAATTTGCAAAGCTGCGACGTGGTCATCTGTCCACACATTCACATCTCATTACTGCCTGCAGCAGGATACCCGACGCGACAGTCGGTTCGGGCAGTCAGTTCTTCAGAACCTGTTTGGGCTTTAGGATCCAACTCCACCCCCCGAGGGCCCTGTTTGTTCTGTTCCAGGCTGCACTCTCAGTTAGTTGGTAAATTTTTTAGGTCAATCTCAGTTATGTCCTCGCCGTTGCGAGGCCCAATTGACCTTGGTTGTTGTTTTGAGTGAGCCTGGGGGCTAGGGATACCCCATCAGTGAGAACAAGCAGCCTGCTTGTCCTCGGAGAAAGCGAATGCTACATACCTGTAGAAGGTATTCTCCGAGGACAGCAGGCTGATTGTTCTCACAAACCCGCCCGCCTCCCCTTTGGAGTTGTGTCTTCCCTTGTCTTGGTTTTTGCTACATATGAGACTGGCCGGCTCAAGCCGGTTTCGGGCGGGAAGACGGCCGCGCATGCGCGGTGCGCACGGGCGCGCGAGGGCTAGCAAAGGACTTTGCTAGTGAAGATTCCGATTGGAGGGGCTGCCGTGGACGTCACCCATCAGTGAGAACAATCAGCCTGCTGTCCTCGGAGAATACCTTCTACAGGTATGTAGCATTCGCTTTTCAGCACCATGACACTTTGTTACCAGGAAACTTTGGCACAGTGCATTTTTGCACTGGGTCATTTTGGCACCGGGACATTTTTGCAATGGCATATTTTGACATCAGGGCACTTCAGTGCAGGCACATTTTCACATTGAGACACATTGGTATAGATGTATTTTGACACTGAAAAATTCAATAGAATACTTTAGCATAGAGACAATTCAGCACTTGTACACTTTGGTTCCTGGACAATTGGACACTGGCACATTTTGGCACAGGGACAAATTGCCACTGGAACATTTTTCACACTCAAGACTTCAGCTCTGGAACATTTGGCACTGGGACACTTTAGCTCCAGGAAGCTTTGACACCTGCACATTTAGGCACCAGCACATTTTGGCACTGGGGCACTTTGGCACCAGGTATTTTCAGCACCGGGACATTTAGGCACAGGGACACTTCTGAACTGGGACGTTTTGGCATTGGAACAATTCAGCATGAGACATTTTGGCTCTGGACTCTTTGGAATGGCACATTTTGGCCATAGTACAATTGGAAACTGTTTCAGTTCTGTACTAGCACGTTTTGGTATCTGGGCACTTCAGCACAGGCACATAATGGCACTGGGATACGTTGGCACTGCTACATTTTGACACTGGGACACCTGGATATTTTGGCAACCCTACATTTCAGCACCATGACATTTTGGTACAGGGACACTTTAGCACCAGGACACTTTGTCACTTGTCACTCATACACTGGAACAGGGACAATTTCGCACAGGAAAATTTTGGCATGGGACATTTGGCACAGGGACACCTTGGCAGTAGGAGATCTTGGCACTGGGACATTTTGGCACCTGGACATGTAGTCTCCAGGACACATTGGCACCAAGACATTTTCCAATTAGCATACTTTGCACCTGAACAATTTAGCACTGGGAAACTTCAGCACAGAGACATTTTGGCACTGGGACTTTTGATCACTGGGACACTTTGGCACTGGGCTATTCAGCCCTAGTACATTGAAGCACCAGGACATTTTATTTGTGGAACACTTTGGCACTAGGACATTTTGACACTAGAACACTTCATCAACTGCACATTTTGGCAGCTGGACACTTTGGTATTGGGACACTTTGGCACAAAGACATTCTGACTCCTATACATTTTGGAACTACCATATTTTGGCACCAGGTAAATTCACCACTGGCACATTTCAGCACTGGACAGCTAAACTTCAGATCATTTTGGTACTGGAACTCTTCAGCTCTGGAACACTTTAGCACCAGGACACTTCAGCACTTGGACATATTGGCACCAGCATAATTTGGCACTAGAACACCAGCATTGGGACATTTTGGCACTGGCACAATTAAGCACCAGGCTATATAAGCACCAGGACACTTCATCACTGGGACATTTTGGTATTGGGACAATTCAGCACCAGTACATTTTAGCAATATCATATTTTGGCACTGGGACACTTTCAGGCTCATTCTCGAAAGAGACGGACGCCCATCTTTCGACACAAATCAGAAGATGGACTTCCTTCTCACAGGGTTGCCCAACTCAGTATAATCGAAAGCCAATTTTGGGCATCCCCAACTGCTTTCTGTCATGGGGATGACCAAAGTTCATGGGGGCACGCCGGAGGTGTAGCGAAGGCGAGAATTGGGCATGCCTAACACATGGACGTCCTCGACCCATAATGCAAAAAAAAAAGGGCATCCCTGACGAGCACTTGGATGACTTTATCTGGTCCTATTTTTCTTACGACCAAGGCACAAAAAGGTGCCTGAACTGACCAGATGACCACAGGAGAGGATCGAGGATGACCTCCCCTTACTTCGCCAGTGGTCACTAACCCCCTCCCACCCTCAAAAAAAGTTTTTCAAAATATTTTGTGACAGCCTCTACGCCAGCCTCAAATGTCATACTCAGGTCCATCACAGGTTACTGGAGCAGTTTTAGTGGGTGCAGTGCACTTCAGGCAGGCGGACCCAGGCCCATCCCCCCCGTTATGCTTATGGTGGTAAATGTGAGCCCTCCAAAACCCACCACAAACCCACTGTACCCACATCTAGGTGCCCCCCTTCACCCATAAGGGCTATGGTAGTAGTATACAGTACAGTTGTGGGTTTTGGGTTTTGGGGGGGTTGGATGGCTCAGCACACAAGGTAAGGGAGCTACGTACCTGGGAGCAATTTATGAAGTCCACTGCAGTGCCCCCTATGGTGTCCGGTTGGTGTCATGGCATGTCAGGGGGACCAGTGCACTACGAATGCTGGCTCCTCCCATGACCAAAGGGCTTGCATTTGGTCGTTTCTGAGATAGGCGTCCTTGGTTTCCATTTTCGCCGAAAATCAGAAATGACCAAGTCTAGGGACAACCATCTCTAAGGACGACCTAAATTTCAAGATTTGGGCGTCCCTGACCGTATTATCGAAACAAAAGATGGGCGTCCATCTTGTTTCAATAATACGGGTTTCCTCTCCCCTCCATCAAGACATTTTGCGAGGACGTCCTCAGCAAAACTTGGGTGTCCCTTTCGATTATGCCCCTCTTTGTCACCAGCATATTTTGGCACCAGTAGAATGCAGCATGGCACATGATTGTGGTACTTGGACACTTCAGCACTGGGACATTTTTACACCAGAACATTTTGGAACCGGGACAATTCAGCACTGGGACAGTCACCTTCACATTTCAGCACCAGGACAGGTCAGCACCAGCACATTTTGGCACTGGGAAACTTTGGTGTGGGATATTTTGGCACAGGCACATTTTAGCAATTGGACACTTTGACACTGGGACATTTCAGCACCATTATGTTTTGGCATGGGACTCTTTGGCACTGGGACATTTTGGTGCTGGGCATTTTGGAAACTGGGACAATTCAGCACTGGGACAGTTTGGCTACTGCATATTTTGGCACCAGGACACTTCGGCACAGGAAATCTTGGCACTGGCATATTTTGGCACTGGGATACTTTAACACTGGGGCAGTTCAGCATGGACACATTTTGACACTAATACACTTTGGAACTGGGACATTTTAGCACCTGGAAACTTCAGAACCAGAAAACTTCAACACTGCCATATTTTGGCACTGGGATACATCAGGACTGGGACACTTTGGCACCAGCATATTTTGCATGGGACACTTCGGCACTGGGACAATTTGGCATAGGGACTTTGGGATGGAACAGTTTGGCACTGGGACACTTTGGTACATTAACATATTGCACCTGCGCATTTTGTAATCTGGCCATTTTTGTATTTGGTTGCTATGGCACTGATAAATATTTTGAGACTGGTACACTTTGAAACCTGGCACTACAGTATTGGAACACTTTGCCACTGGGACATTTAGGCACTGGCACATTTTGTCATAGGAACAATTCTTCACAGGCACAATTGTACACTCAACACTTTAGCTCTGGAACACTTTGGCACCAGGACATTTTGTCACTGGGAAATTTCAGCACTGGCATATTTTGGCACCAGAACACTTGGGCTCTGGAAAACTTTAGAACTGGGACAATTCAGCACCAGGACATTTTGGCACTGAGACATTTTAGCACCAGGACACTTTTTTGCACTGGTGCACTTTGGCATGAGACAATTTAGCACTGGGCCATTTTGGCACTGACACATTTTGGCACCCATTATCTTTCACATGGGACACTTTGGCATTGTTACATTTTGGCACTGGGACACTTTGGCAATGGAACACTTCAGCCCTGGGACTTTCCGCACCATAAAACTACAGTACTGAGATAGTTCAGCACCATGACACCTTTTTACCAGGAAATTTTGGCACAGCACATTTTGGCACTGGCACAATTTGACATCGGGGCACTTCATCAAAGAGACATTTTGTCACTTTGACACATTGGCATTGATGTATTTTGGCACCAGGACACTTTGGCTATGGGATATGTTGGCACACAGACATTTCAACACTGGGAAATTTTGGTATAGGGACAATTCAGCACAGAGACACTTCAGTACTAGCACTCTTTGGCTCTAGGACAATTTGACACTGGCACATTTTGGCACAGGTACAATTTGGTATGGCACATTTGGGCACTCAACACTTTAGCTCCAGAATACGTTGGCACCAGGACAATTCAGCACCAGGGCATTTATGAACTGGCATATTTTGGTACCTGGACACTTTGGCACTGGCACATTTTGGCACTGGAACACTGCAGCTCTGGAACTCCTTAGCACCAGGACACTTCAGCACCATGACATATTGGCACCAGCACATTTTGGCACCAGGACAACTGCACTGGGACATTTTGGCATATGGACCCTTCAGCACTGGGACATTTTGGTGCTGTTACATTTTGGTAACTGGTACAAGTCAGCATTGGGACAGTTTGGCACCTTCATATTTTGGCACAAACACATTTTAGCAGTGGACACTTTGGCACTGGGACATTTCAGCACTGACACATTTTGTCACCAGTACACTTTAACACCAGTTCATTTTGACATGGGACACATTGGCACAGTGAAACTTTAGCACTGGGATGCCATGGCAGTGAGAGATCTTGGCACTGGGACATTTTGTCACCTGGATACTTTGGCACTTGGAAATTTTGGCACATGAACATGTTTGCTCCAGGACACTTTGGCACCAAAATATTTTGCAAATGGGTACTTTGCACCTGAACAATTTAGCACCAGGAAAGTTCAGCACAGGGATATTTTGGCACCAGGGCTTTTGAGCACTGGGACACTTTGGCACCAGTACATTTCAGCAAAAGCATATTTTAGCACTGGGACACTGTTGCACCGGCAGATTTTGGTACCAGGAGAGTTCAGCATGGTACACTGTTTTACTTCGACACTTCAGCACTGGGACAGTTTGGCACCTTCACATTTCAGCACCATGATAGTTCACCACCAGTACATTTTGGCAATGGGGAACTTTGGTGTGAGATTTTGGCAACAGGCACATTCTAGCAGTGGGACACTTTGGAATTGGGACATTTGAGCAGCAGGATATTTAGGCATGGGACACTTTGGTACAGATATTTAGGCACTGTTGTATTTTGGCACCAGGACATTTTGGTACCTGGAAGCTTCAACACCAGCAAATATCATCACTGGCACATTTTGGCATGGGACACATTGGGACTGGGTCACTTTGGTATCAGCATTTTTTGGCATGGGAAAATTTAGCATAGACTATTCTGGAATGGGAAACTTTGGCACTGGGATACTTTGATATCAGGACATTCTGGTACTGACACATTTTGACAACCAGACATTTTGGTATTGGGACACTTTCAGGCTTATTTTTGAAAGAGAAGGATGCCCATCTTTCGACATAAATCGGAAGATGGGCATCCTTCTCACAGGGTTGTCCAAATTGGTATAATCGAAAGCCGATTTTGGGCATCCACTGACACATTTTGGCATTGAAACACTGTGACTCTGGAACTCTTTAGCACCAGGACACTTCAGCACCATGACATATTGGCACCAGCACATTTTGGCACCAGGACAACTGCACTTAGACTTACAAAGTTCCATGGGTTACTATGAAACTTTGTAAGTCTAAGTGCTTTGAAAATATGCCTCCATGAGGAGACGATCCAAGATGGCGGCGTAATAGGGAGCGCGGAAAGTCGCTCCAAGAACCGATCTGAGAGGAAAACTATTGCTGATAAAATGCCCCATACTAAAAGGAAGGGGTTGACGAGGATAGTTCCCCCACCTACCTCGACTCCCTCATTGATTCAGACGGGACTTGACCGTTTTTTCATGCCGATTTCCCAAACAGGCAGAGATGTGGATCCTATAGCGGGGCTCCTTGGGGAAGTGGAGGACCCACTGGGAGAGGATGTATCTCTCTCTCCACCATCGATTAGTAAACCTCCTTGCCCAGCATCGTTGACGAGTACCGATGTGGATCAGCGCCCTACCGGAAGTGTTTCAGGTGAGATCCACGGTGAGGGTCGGGAAGTTCCACAGAAGACGCTGGGAGCAGAGGCAGGGACCTCAGAGAGAGCGCAGGAGGTAAATCTCGAAATGATTTGGGTAAAGCTGAACAGGATGGATATGACTTTACAACAAACATCGGGAGAAGTCAGTAACTTTAATAAGAGATTTGGTGAGTTAAATGCAAAGGTAGACCTGATAAAAGAAGAAATAGCTGGAAAAATGACTGTTATCCAAAAGAATATAGATTCTCGTCAAGAATTTAAAATAAATGTGGTGAAAGATAATGTTGAACTTCGGAGACGAAGGGAACAAGTTGAAAACTTTAATAGAAGGTTAAATTTACGTTTATTGAACTTTCCCAAACTATTAGGGATTACTCCACTAGATTTATTCAAAAGATATTTGAATGAGGTGTTGAAAATGCCTTTGGAAGCTATGCCCCCTGTTAATAAAATATACTACATTCCTACTCCTAAAGGAGAGATTGGGAAAAGTCACGAAGCTCAACTTATGAATTTAGATCCTGGAAACATTTCAGCTATACTTGAACAAACACTGGATGAGACAACAGAAAGGTCTACATTGATAGTGTCTTTAATATTTGAACAGGATTTAAACAACATAATGAAACAGTACTTTATGAATTTAAAAACCTGTTTTGGGGTATTAAAGTACAGATTTTTCCTGATGTTACAAAATCGACTCAGCAGAGAAGGAAAGCCTTCTTGGCATTGAAATCAAGAACTGTTGAGATAGGAGGGATGTTTTTCCTGGCCTATCCGTGTAAGTGCCTTGTGAGACTGGGTCAGGTTAAATATACATTTTATTCACCAGATGCCCTTAAATCTTTTCTTGATTCTAAACAGTTGTAATATTACAAGGAAATATTACGCCACTTTATTATTTCTGCGAAATTATTGTTATATGTTCCCCTAACTCTTTTCGTCTCCTCCAATAATGAGGTCTAAGGAAGCAATAATTACTATGTTAGTTAAGAATTAAGATTATTTATGAAGTAGGTTTTACTTCTTTAAGTTGTTTTCTTTAAGGAATGTTATTATTTCTGTATAAATTGTACTATGGCTGCATTTCAATAACAAGTGTATTCTTATTAAAACATTTAAAATTAATAAACAAATTGAAACAGAAAAAAAAAATATGCCTCCATGTCACCTGGATACTTTGGCACTTGGAAATTTGACACATGGACATGTTTGCTCCAGGACACTTTGGCACCAAAACATTTTGCAAAAGGGTACTTTGTACCTGAACAATTTAGCACCAGGAAAGTTCAGCACAGGGATGTTTTGGCACCAGGGCTTTTGAGCACTGGGACAATTCGGCACCAGTACATTTCAGCAATAGCATATTTTAGCACTGGGACACTGTGGCACTGGAAGATTTTGGCACTGGGATACTTACTTTGACACTGGGACAGTTCAGCACTGACACATTTTGACACCAGTACACTTGGGCACCGGGACATTTTAGCACCTGGAAACTTCATAACCAGAAAATTTCAGCACTGTCATATTTTGGCACTGGGATACATCAGGACTGGGACACTTTGGCACCAGCATAATTTGCATGGGACGCTTCGGCACTGGGAAATTTTGGCATAGGAGATTTTGGGATGGAACAGTTTGGCACTGGGACACTTCGGTTCATTAACATTTTGCACCTGTGCATTTTGAAATCTGGCCATTTTTGTATTTGGGCACTTTGGCACCGATATATATTTTGAGACTGGTACACTTTGAAACCTGGCACTAAAGCAATGAAACACTTTGCCACTGGGACAGTTAAGCACTGGCACATTTTGTCATAGGACAAATTATTCACAGGCACAATTGTGCACTCAAAACTTTAGCTCTGGAACACTTTGGCACCAGGACATTTTGTCACTGGGAAATTTCAGCACTGACATATTTTGGCACCAGAAAACTTGGGCTCTGGAAAACTTTAGAACTGGGACAATTCAGCACCAGGATGTTTTGGCACTGAGACATTTTAGCACCAGGACACTTTTTGCACTGGTACACTTTGGCATGGGACAATTTAGCACTGGGCCATTTTGGCACTGACACATTTTGGCACCCATAAACTTTGACATGGGACACTTCAGCTCTGGGACATTTCAGCACCATAAAACTAAAGTACTGAGATATTTCCTCACAATGACACATTTTTACCAGGAAATTTTGGCACAGCACATTTTGGCACTGGTACAATTTAACATCGGGGCACTTCATCACAGAGACATTTTGTCACTTTGACACATTGGCATTGGTGTATTTTGGTACCAGGACACTTTGGCTATGGGATATTTTGCCACACAGACATTTCAGCACTGGGAAATTTTGGTACAGGGACAATTTGACACTGGCACATTTTGCCACAGGTACAACTTGGTATGGCACATTTGGGCACTCAACACTTTAGCTCCAGGATACTTTGGCACCAACATGTGCATGCATGGGTGTCAATGTAACCACACAGGCACATGTGACCCAGCAGAGCTTCATGGTGCCTTTTCTCTACCCGCAGTAGTAGCAGGGGTTGCTGGATATGAGGGCCACAAAAATGGATTGCAGGGGCTGCATGCAGCCCCGGGACATGTTGAAGACCTCTGCTGTAGATGGTTGAAGTCAGTCTGATATCTATAGACTGTGTTGCAACTCGGGCTTTTAGGCAGAATTTTGATATTTGCATGCATATGTGCACATGAACGCTGCTATTCTACTCACTTGTGCAAGCAATTATCGTGGAAATGTTAATGCCTACCTTATTGGCTTACTCCCCATGTTTATAGATGAACAGAAACATCCTCAATAACAGGTTCTGTTGCTGGAGTGAAATGCAGCTAAAAATGGTAATTATACTTTCTATCCCTGTGCTATGGGCGTTAAATTATAAAATATTAGGATTGCATTTATACAGGTGCTGTATAAATGTACATTCCTGCCACTTGTGGCACTTTGCATAAGACATCTGCTAATGATTCTATAGTAATAAACACTCTATTCTTTTTTACAGGTACCATTTTTTTTAAATAGCTTCCTGAGTCTACATGTCACAAATGTAATCTCTGATGAAACAGTAACCTCTATAGAGCAGAAGAACCTGGACAGTGAAATTGAAAATGTGGACAGAATGATCTATGACATGGAGATGAAAGTCAACGCTCTCTGGTGGACTCCAGAGGCTAGTGCTGTTGTGTGTGATAATTTCTCCTCCTTGGTGATTCCGATTTCCCTGGAAGAATAAAGCCAGCCTTGCTGTGATAGAGGACAGTTCTTTGTGTCTCTTGTTCTCTGTACTATGGTTCTCATTGTTATGATGTTTTCCATGTCTGTTGTGCACCTTGCATGATTCACAATGAATTTAAATGAAATGGCAGCAGGCAACTGATCACATGAAAGCAAATCTTTAAATAATAATTTTGTTGGCTAGTAAACACACTTTTTTTTCTGTATGTTACATTATTGCTTTGCAAAAGAGCTCTGAATATGTGTAAAAGGGCACAGATTGTTGTCCATACTATAAGATTGTGATCACTGTACGATTTCTGTAAAATGGATTAGAAATTATACCCTCTGTTGGAATTCTTAGTGATTGCAGGAGCTGAAGCATCTAACCATTGCTGAAAATACACTTGCTTATTACATGAAGAGTGAGAGATTTAAAGCCTGGTTTTGCACAGGTTGCCTAGATAGGAAATGTCATAAATTGTAGTATACTTTAATCTTCCATTGACAAGCAGGACTGAATCAGGTAAACAAGTGGGTGATGTACTCATACTTCTCTGGCACAAAACAGCTCTTCTTCCAGAGCTCAGATCTTAAAGTGTGTGCCCCTTTTCATGTCCAGTAGCTTCCTCATCTTCTCAGTTTTTATTCTGCTTAGCCAAATGGACATTAAATGAAGGTCTCCAGATAATGTTTTTATCAAATTATGTTTGTTGTTTATTGTCAGGTTTGTTTTAATTGAACGTCTCTTTATTATACTCTAAAACATTTATTTTAAATTTTATTTTTATTTTCAATCATGTTGCAGAAGTCAGGGTTCAGACCCTGCCTCCAAGGTGGCGAAAAAATGCGTAACTTTGACAAACATTCAAAAGTGTCTAATCTGCTTGGGTGCATTTGGATAATCTTCACAACCACTATCAAGCTGAGAAATGGCAGCTTCAAATTCACAGACTTTCAGTGACATCAGCCTCAGGCATGGAGGGCTAATGCCATAAGGCAGTGGGGAATCAATGACTCACCCCAGGGGAAAAAGTACTTCGGTTGGAGATTCCTGGTGCCTTTATTCTACTGTTCCTGCTTGTTGCCACCTGCCTGTGAACCTGATTCTGAACCTGGAATTATCTTCTGCTTGCTGCCTGCCTGCGAACCTGAGCTTGAACCTAGTATTACCTTCTGCTTGCTGCCTGCCTGTGAACCTGAGCCTGAACCTAGGATTATCTTCTGCTGGCCACCTGCCTGTGAACCATAAACCAGAACCTGATACGGAACTCTGCTTTCTCAGCTTGCTCCTTTTATTTTCCTGTTGCCTGAATCCTCTAAGAAATGTCAGCCGCCTGCACCCAGGGGCTCAACCACTGTGGAATGGCGGTCACCGCAGGTGAAGTGCTGGGCTTTCCGACTGCTGGTCCTGGAACAGAACTTAGCACCTAGTCTCAGGGTTTGCTGGTTCCAGAGCAGCTCACATGGAGGGGCATAATCGATTGGGGCCAGCCATCTTCAAGGCCGGCCCCGTAAAGTGGCGTCCCGACCGTATTATCGAAACAAGATGGCCGGCCATCTTTTGTTTCAATAATACAGTCGGAGTCGGCCAAATCTCAACATCTGGGCCGGCTTTAGAGATGGCCGGCATTGGTTTTCAGCGATAATGGAAACTAATGGTGGCCATCTCAAACCCGGCCAAATCCAAGGCATTTGGCTGTGGGAGGAGCCAACATTTGTAGTGCACTGGTCCCCCTCACATGCCAGGACACCAACCGGGCACCCTAGGGGGCACTGCAGTGGACTTCAAAAATAGCTCCCAGGTGCATACCTCCCTTACCTTGTGTGCTGAGCCCCCCCCAAATGCCCGCCAAAACCCATTCCCCACAACTGTACACCACTACCATAGCCCTTATGGCTGAAGGGGGGCACCTACATGTGGGTACACTGGGTTTTGGGGGGGTTGGAGGGCTCCCATTTACCACTACAAGTGTAACAGGTAGGGGGGGGATGGGCCTGAGTCCACCTGCCTGAAGTGCACTGCACCCACTAAAAACTGCTCCAGGGACCTGCATACTGCTGTCATGGAGCTGGGTATGACATTTGAGGCTGGCATAGAGGCTGGCAAAATAATAATTACAATTTTTTGGGGGGGGTGGAAGGGGGTTGGTAACCACTGGGGGAGTAAGGGGAGGTAATCCCCGATTCCCTCCGTTGGTCATCTGGTCATTTGGGGCACCTTTTGGAGGCTTGGTCCTAAAAATAAATGGACCAAGTGAAGCCGACCAAGTGCTCGTCAGAGCCGGCCTTCTTTTTTCCATTATCGGCCGAAGCCAGCAATCTCGTAACCACGCCCCGTCCCACCTTCCATACCCTGCCAAAACACCCCCTTTAACTTTGGCCGGCCCTGCGACAGAAAGCAGTTGAAGCCGGCGAAAATTGGCTTTCGATTATACCAATTTCGCCAGCTTCAGGAGATGGCCAGCCATCTCCCGATTTGTGTCGGAAGATAGCCGGCCTTCTCTTTCGAAAATAAGCAGGCTAGCATAACAAAAGAGGCTATTAGAGCTAAAAGAAAATTCTTTGGAAAAAGGAAGGATCTGACTGAAAATAATAAGATATGGCACAATGAAAGGCAAGTCAAATGCAAACAGCTGATAAGGAAGGCAAAGAGGGACTTTGAAAAAAAGATTGCGTTGGAGGCAAAAAACATATGGTAAAAACTTTTTTAGATATATTAAAAACAAGAAGCTGGCAAAAGAATCGGACTGCTAGATGACTAGTAAAAGGGGCACTCAGGGAAGACAAAGACATAGCGGAGAGATTAATTTAATTCTTTACTTCAGCCTTCACATAGGAAGATTTTGGAGAGCTACTGGTGCCAGAAATGGTATTCATAGCTGAGGAGTCACAGAAACTGAATGAAATCTCTATAAACCTGGAAGATGTAATGGTGCAATTTGACAAATTGAAGAGTAGCAAATTGACTAGACCAGATGGTATTCATCCCAGAGTACTTATAAAATTGAAAAATGAGCTTGTGGAACTATTTTAGTAATATGTAATTTATCTTTAAAATCAAGCATGGTACCAGAAGAATGGAGGGTGGCCAATATAATGCCAAATTTTAAAAAAAAGTTCCAGAGGTGATCCGGGAAATTATAGACCGGTAAGCATGATGTTGAGGCAGTCAAAATGGTAGAGACTATTATAAAGAACACAATTACAGAGCATATTCAAAAGCATGGGTTAATGAGACAAAGCCAACATGGATTTAGTGAAGGGAAATCTTGCCTCACCAATCTATTACATTTCTTTGAAGGGGTGAACAAACATGTGGATAAAGGTGAGCTGGTTGATATTGTGTATCTGGATTTTCAAAAGGCATTTGCCAAAGTACTTCATGAAAGACTCCAAAGGAAATTGCAGAGACATGGGATAGAAGGTAGTGTTCTATTGTGGATTAAAAACTGGTTAAAAGATAGAAAACAGAGGAGAAGGATAGATAGTGTGGTTCCCCAGGGGTTTGTGCTGGGACCACTGCTTTTTACTATGTTTATAAATGATCTAGAGATGGGAGTAACTAGTGAGGTAATTAAATTTGCTGACGGCACAAAGTTATTCAAAGTTGTTAAATCTCAAGAGGATTGTGAAAAATTACAAGAGGACCTTACGAGACTGAGAGACTAGGCATCCAAATGGCAGATGACGTTTAATGTGAGCAAGTGCAAAGTGATGCATGTGGGAAGGAGGAACCCAAATTATAGGTACGTAATGAAAGGTTCACGTTAGGAGTCACAGACCAGGAAAGGGATCTAGGTGTCATCATTGATGATACTTTGAAACCCTCTGCTCACTGTGCAGCGGCAGCTAAGAAAGCAAATAGAATGTTAGGTATTATTAGGAAAGGAATGGAAAACAAAAATGAGGACGTTATAATCCCTTTGTATCGCTCCATGCTGCAACCACACCTCGAATACTGTGTACAATTCTGGTCACCGCATCTAAAAAAGGATGTGGAGGGGCATAATCGAACGGAGCACCCAAGTTTTCCTGAGGATGTCCTCGCAGGACGTCCCGGCGAAGTGGCGGGGAAACCCATATTATCGACACAAGATGGGCGCCCATCTTTCGTTTCATTAATACGGTCGGGGACGCCCAAATCTCCACATTTAGGTCGACCTTAGAGATGGTCGTCCTTAGAGATGGTAGTCCCCGATTTTCGGCGATAATGGAAACCGAGGACGCCCATCTCAGAAACGACCAAATTCAAGCCCTTTGGTCGTGGGAGGAGCCAGCACTCGTAGTGCACTGGTCCCCCTGACATGCCAGTACACCAACCAGGCACCCTAGGGGGCACTGCAGTGGACTTCAGAAATTGCATCCAGGTGCCTACCTTGGGGGTGCTGAGCCCCCCAAAACCCACAATTGTACAACACTACCATAGCCCTAAGGGGTGAAGAGGGGCACCTACATGTGGGTATAGTGGGTTTCTGGTAAGTTTTGAAGGCTCACATTTACCACCACAAGTGTAAAAGGTAGGGGGGGCTGGGGCTGGGCCTGGTCCACCTGCCTGAAGTGCACTGCATCCACTAAAACTGCTCCAGAAACCTGCATACTGCTGTCAGGGAGCTGGGTATGACATTTGAGGCTGGCAAAAAATATTTTTAAAGTTTTTTTAGGGTGGGAGGGCGTTAGTGACCACTGGGGGAGTAAGAGGAAGTCATCCGTGATTCCCTCTGGTGGTCATCTGGTCAGTTCAGGCACCTTTTTGAGGCTTGGTCGCAAGAAAAAATGGACCAAGTAAAATCGGCCAAGTGCTCGTCAGGAACGCCCTTCTTTTCTCCATTATCGGCTGAGGATGCCCATGTGTTAAGCACACCGCAGTCCCACCTTCGCTATGCTTCCAACATGCCCCCGGGAACTTTGGTCGACCCCGCGACGGAAAGCGGTTGAGGGTGCCCAAAATTGGCTTTCGATTATGCCGATGTGGGCGACCCTGGGAGAAGAACGCCCATCTCACAATTTGTCAAAAGATGGGCACCCTTCTCTTTCAAAAATAAGCCTGATAGTGGAATTAGAAAAGGTACAGAGAAGGGCGACGAAAATGATAAAGGGGATGGGACGATTTTCCTATGAAGAAAGGCTAAAGTAGCTAGGGCTCTTCAGGTTGGAGAAAAGACAGTTGAGGGGAGATATGATAAAGGTCTATAAAATAATGTGTGGAGTGGAACGGGTAGGCGTGAATCGCTTGTTTACTCTTTCCAAAAATACTAGGACTATGGGGCACGCAATGAAGTTACAAAGTAGTAAATTTAAAATGAATTGGAGAAAATATTTCTTCACTCAACGTGTAATTAAACTCTACAATTCATTGCCAGAGAATGTAGTAAAAGTAGTTAGCTTAGCGAGGTTTTAAAAAAGGCTTGATTAGCTTCCCAAAAGTCCATAAGCCATTATTAAGATGGACTTGGGAAAAATTCACTGCTTATTTCTAGGATAACTGCCAAAAATCTCGGGCCAAACTCTACTGTATCGTCTACAATACTAATGCCAAAAAAATAGTAGAGATGGGGAGGAAGTGATGTCACGCTCCGCGATGGCGGCCTGAAAACGGAGCTCCTGATCGCCTGCCCGCATATGTGAGCTTTTCTATAGCAAACCGCCACATCAGACGATATCCGACGTATCCTTAACTAAAGAAACGAGCGCGCTAACAGATATGACCGCTCCAAAAACAAAAACAGCTGATTTAACAACATTTGCTTATCGCCAACGAGACTCAGAGCAGGCCATGCAGGCCGGAGGAAAACATGGGCGAGAAAATGGCGCGAGACAGTGTTCACCCGATAAAATCATGGAGAAAGACCTGGTTCTGGAGAAGGAGGTACAATCGGACAAATGGGAACAGCGCTGCACATGGATCCAAGATATAAAAACTGAGATCAAGGAGATGTGCTATGACTTTGCCCAGCTGGGAGCAGATCTAAGAGGGGAAATCACAGAACTGGGAAACCGTGTGAACGAAACGGAAATAGGACTGGAGGAACACGCGGAAATCCTAAATGCTATGGAGCAACAGATACAAGACCAAAAAACAGACATCCAATTCTTGACGGATAAGGTGGAAGACCTTGAAAACAGGAGTAGGCGCTCCAATATCAGAATCCGGGGTCTGCCTGAGCTACTGGAATTCAACAACTGTGAACAAGTAGTCCAAACGTTGTCGGCGCATCTCCTATCCACAGCAGATCATGAAATAACGCCTGTCACTATTAAGCTGGAGCGAGCCCACCGGGCATTGGGTCAGTGTAAGCCAAATGCTCCTAAAGATATAGTGGCCTGCTTCTCTGATTTTAAACTCAAAGAGGACCTAATGAAGAAAGCAAGAGCTGCGGGCCCTATTGTATGGGAGACCTTCCCCATTGAGATATTCCACAATCTATCAGCAACCTCACTGAAAAGGAGAGGGGCTCTGCGCCCACTAACAGCGCATCTAGGAGCAGAGGGCATCAAATATAAATGGCAGCATCCCTTCGCATTACTCTTTTATAAGGATGGCAAGCAACATCGGGTTATCATGTTGGAATAGACCCAGGAATTTATGGGCCAGGAAACGACGGAGACGCCACGTCGCAAAAGGAAATAGGACCGCAGAGTACCAATAAGTCCAGGTGGCAGTGTGTGTCACATGGACGTGGCCGATTGCAACGGCAAATCTCGGATCACTCAGTAGCAGCAAAAAAGGGTCCATGATTCAGCAACACTCATGGGAATACAAAAAAAATTTTTTTTTTCTCTCACAATTGATATGGAAGTGGAGAAAGGATATTGCGTACAAGGAATAGATGGACGGTCTTAAGCTGCGGGCTGGTACTACCATCAGGACAGCAAGTCACTCTTCTCAGAGGCATGTTCTCACTTGAACGAGGGGCATGCCTATTATGGTACATCGGGCAAGGGGGGGAGGGGGGCAGGGAGGAAAGGAGGGGTGGGGGTTTGGGAAGGGTGGTGAATGTATAAGTTGATTTCAGGTTGCTATCATGTAATAAATGTTTAACTGTGTCACACTCAATGTGCGTGGCCTTAACACGCCAATGAAGCGTAAATTAATGTTTAAGGAAGTGCAGCGCTTACAGGCAGATGTTATCCTGTTACAGGAGACACACCTAAAGAAATGCCATGAGAAATTGGTAAACCATAAACGTTACCCTAATATGTTTTTTTCCTCCTGGGTAACTAATAAAAAAAAAAGAGGGGTCTTAATAGCGTTCTCGGATGCCCTTCCATGGCAAGTTCTTAAAACCATTACTGATAAAGAGGGCAAATTTTTGATAGTGACTGTATCCCTGTACAATATTCAATATACTTTTGTAAATGTATATGCCCCAAATCAGGGGCAAGGTCTATTTACTGAAAAAGTGGAACAGTTATTGAAAAGGTGTCAGCAAGGTCATCTGATCATAGGGGGTGACTTTAACCTCACCCTGCATCCCCCTCTGGATAACTCCACGGGCCAAGCAGACAGAAAGATATTTAAAGGTTTTATGGCCCGATGGGGATTGATAGACCTGTGGAGGGTTACTCATGGACAAGAAAAAGATTATACCTATTACTCGCCCAAATATAAATCCTATTCTAGAATAGATGGCTGGATGGGGGAGGCCTTAGTGGCGAACAAAGTACAAAAGATCCAAATTGAATTGCGTACATGGACCGACCATGCACCTGTGGTAATGGTCCTGAGGGCTGCAGCCTCGCCGATAGGCCCCCGATATTGGAGGTTGGATGAGGCCATATTATGAGACCCACAGAATATTCCAGTAATAGAGAAATACATTTTAGAATACATAGAACTCAACAATGTGGGAGAGGTACATCCCATACATGTGTGGAAGGGGCTTAAGGCAGTTATTAGAGGGCAATTAATAGCGCTGCGAACTCACATAAATAAGACCCGGAGGGAAGATAGTATGAGAGAGGAACTAGTACAGCTTGAGCAACAACATAAGGAAGGCCCTGGGGACACTCGGATAATTGATAATATACATCGGCTGCGTGTGCAGATACAGGAACTTCAATTGGCAGAAATGGTGGCCCAATTACAGTACACCCAACAAGAGCATTTTGAGCTGGGCGACAAGGCAGGAAGACTGCTAGCCAATAAACTTAAAAAACAGGCACAGCGTAATTACATAGGGGGTGTCCAAACATCCCAGGGGGATTTTGTCACCGAAATAGAACAAATACAGGAGACATTTTTGGATTACTATACAACCTTATATAAACCTGAGCAGATCCCCTCTCCTGTAGCGATTCAGAATTATCTAAGGGACATTGACATCCCCCAATTGCAACAGAGGGAAGCAGAAAAATTATCGACCCCTATCACTCTGGAGGATGTCAACTGGGCGATAGTAGATCTTCCAACAGGTAAGGCGCCGGGCACAGATGGGTTTACTACGAGGTTTTATAAATTGTTCATAAAACAGCTTGCCCCCATACTGGTCCATTTGTTTAATACGTTGGAGGATGCCCACGAACTACCTTATTCATGGAGGTTGGCTGCAATAACTCTAATATTAAAACCAGGGAAAGATCCCCAACAATGCAGCTCGTACAGGCCGATATCCCTGCTCAATGTGGATTACAAGATCTTTACCAAAATCTTAGTCCGTATGTTGCAAGAAAGATTACCAAATATCGTACATGAGGATCAGGCGGGCTTTATAGCAGGACGCCAGGCAGGCGTTCGATAACATCAGATGCCTGTTACATGTAATACAACAGGTGCAGGATGAACAGACGCCAGCAGTGCTGCTCTCCATAGACGCAGAAAAAGCATTTGACCGGGTAGACTGGTCATTCCTCTTTGCAGTGCTACAGCAGATGGGGATAGAGGGAAGATACTTGACATGGCTACAACTGATCTATAAGGCGCCGTTGGCCACATTGAAGATTAATGGGTCGTATACTGGGACGTTTGAGCTTAAGCGTGGGACAAGGCAGGGATGTGCAGTTTTCCCTCTCCTCTTTGCCCTATCGGTAGAGCCACTCGCCTGTTTAATTAGAAGGGACTTGGGGATAAGAGGGATAGTAAGGGGGCGCAGGGAGCATAAACTGATGCTGTTTGTGGATGACATCTTGTTAACCCTGGCGCATCCGGCAACATCAATAGCACGAGCTATAGAGATGTTACATCAATTTGGGCAACTGTCGGGATTTAAACCTAATTTAGCTAAATCGGTATTCCTTAACCTTACAGTCCCAACTAGCGATATATTGGGTCTCCAGGCCCTCTTCCCATTTGTGTGGGCGAAAAAATCTATTAGACATTTAGGAATACAGATAACGTCGAAACTGGAGGGGCTCTTTTTGGCTAATTTCCCGAAAAAAAACAGAAGAACTGTTTCAAGAATTGGATAGATGGGAAGGTCTCACGATTTCATGGAAAGGGCATATTCATGTCATAAAGATGATGTTGCTCCCTAAAATATTATATCTTTTCATGGCCTTGCCAATACCGATTCCCTATAGTTTCTTTGCAAAACTTAATCGTAAAATGTTCTCATACATATGGAAAAAGCGGCCCCCTCATGTACGGCATGCCATAATGTATCAAACTTGTGAAAGGGGGGTATGGGAGTCCCTAATTTCTATCTTTACTACCAAGCAGCACAATTGTGAGTTTTAGCGGAATGGGGCGCAGGGGCGACAAATAAATGGTTACACTGGGAGAGGGCCTGGTTGAGAATGCGTGAGTCAGAGGATCTCCTATGGGTGCCAGGGAAGGAATTCCTGCCTATACTTAAAAAGTTACCCATAGGTTTGAAACACCCGCTCTCTATCTGGTATCATATTAGGAGGGGACTGTTTCCAGAAAGGAGATACTATCGGCAGACAGCGATTACCGTATTTTTCGGACTATAAGACGCACTTTTTTCCCCCCAAATTTGGGAGGAAAATGGGGGGTGCGCCTTATAGTCCGAAGGTAGCGATTTCCCTCCCTCCCGCCCTCCCCCCCGAGTTCGGGATCGCCCTCCCCCCGGCCCTGTCACCACTTCTCCCCTACTCATGTCACGCGATCTTCCCTGGTGGTCTAGTGACATCGGGGCAGGAAAGAGCCCCCTCTTTCCTGCCCAGCGCTCTGCTCTCCGTCCTCCTGTATGCAGCCTGACGGTCTCGGCGAGATTCAAAATGGCCACCGAGACTTCAATTCTCGGCGGCCATTTTGAATCTCGCCGAGACCGTCAGGCTGCATACAGGACGGAGAGCAGCGCGCTGGGCAGGAAAGACCACCAGGGAAGATCGCGTGACATGAGTAGGGGAGAAGTGGTGACAGGGCCGGGGGGAGGGCGATCCCGAACTCGGACAAAACGCACCGGAGTACCTAGGTTTTAGAGGAGGGAAATAGGAAAAAAATTTTTTCCTATTTCCCTCCTCTAAAACCTAGGTGCGTCTTATGGTCCGGTGCGTCTTATAGTCCGAAAAATACAGTAGATGGGCTGTGGGATTCCCATTGGGGGAAGCGGAAAGGGTGTTTAACACTTGGGCTCAGGCGGGTCTTCGCACGATTGGACAGGTCTGGGATAATGGGGAAGTGACACCCTTTTCAACATTACAGGAAGAGTATGGGCTACAGGAGAGGGACTTGGTATATTATTGTTGTCTCCGTAGCTTCCTTAAAAAGCGGGCGCGGGATGAACTGGAGCTGACAGAAACATCCATGGAGTTAGCCTTAAGGGGAGGAGGAGGTAACGGTATTTTTTATTTTTGTTACATTTGTACCCCGCGCTTTCCCACTCATGGCAGGCTCAGTGCGGCTTACATATTGTATACAGGTACTTATTTGTACCTGGGGCAATGGAGGGTTAAGTGACTTGCCCAGAGTCACAAGGAGCTGCCTGTGCCTGAAGTGGGAATTGAACTCAGTTCCTCAGGACCAAAGTCCACCACCCTAACCACTAGGCCAAGTTAGTATTTCACGTTTATACTTGGCGCTGTTGGGCTGCACTGACCCTCAGGTGATTGTATCATGCTAGGTGGGAGGGGGTACTGCAGACCACATACACCAGGGCTGTGTGGATGCGGAATTACAAGTATCTTCTCAAGCCATCTCTAGCACAAGCAGTATGCGAAAATGGTTTTTAAATGCTTTATTGGTGGTATTATACCCCCGATAGGTTACAAAAAATATACCCTGTTGTCTCAGGGCAGTGTTGGCGAGGCTGTGGAAACAGGGGCATGTTTTATCACATTTGGTGGGAATGTGAGAAAGTAAAGATCTACTGGGCCAGTGTGGGGAAGCTGGTGATCCAAGTTCTCCAACAACCATATCCATGTGAGGCGGAACATTGTCTACTTCATTTTAGGCCGGTGACAATACCTGTGGAGCTTCATAGGCTAACTACCCAATACTTTGTAGCGGCAAAAATAGCAATTGCACGAGCCTGGAAACAACTGGACTTGCCAAATCTACGAGTAGTAACTCAGAAAGTTGATTACCTATACCAGATGGTGAAGCTGACAGCTCTGAAGAAAGGGGTCATGTTGAAATTTACTAAAACATGGCAGTTATGTGAACAATTTACGGAACAATCCAATTCGCCACCAGGGGAGGGGGGACGGTAGGGAAGGTCTGGGGACAGCTTGTGATGAATCTGTATGAGTATCTGTCTATGGTGTCAGAATGAGCTGTATTCTGGTTTTGTTATAAATAAAAATTCTAATTAAAAAAATAGTAGAGATGAACTGGAGAGTTGGTCAAGACAGGTGTGATCAGGGAAAGTCTGATCACTCTTGTCTTGACCAACTCTCCAGTTCATCTCTACTATTTTTTTGGCCTTTAGATTGTAAGCTCCTTTGAGCAGGGACTGTCCTTCTTTGTTAGATTGTACAGCACTGCGTAACCCTGGTAGCGCTTTAGAAATGTTAAATAGTAGTAGTAGTAGTAGTATTTCTAGGATAAGCAGCATAAAATGTATTGTATTGTTTTGGGATCTTGCCAGGTACTTGTAACCTGGATTGGCCACTGTTGGAAACAGGATGCTGGATTTGATGGACTTTCAGTCTGTCCCAGTATGGCAATACTTATGTACTTATGAGGCCACTATTCAGCCGTCGGTGGTGAGACACTGCTATTGTACAAGACAAGGATAACACAGGAGTTTTCCTACATCACGACTGTCCTTCCTGACAGCCTCGCTTGGTTTTAAAAGGTTTTTCTTTATTCCTAACTTCGGAGGCATTGAAGACATACAATTTTTTACACAATTTATACCCCGATTTCGACCCCTGAGGCAGGCGTTGTTCAGCACCGAAACACAGCCCGTGTCAGGTCACTTATCAATAAAATACTCCTGTTGTCTCAGTCTTGAAGGCCCAGTGTTGCTTTTTTTGTTTGTGTATTTTACTGTTAACCCCAGTTATTAGTAACTAGATCTCATTGCATAAAATGGGACCCAGGGATAGTCGCTGCATCTCAAATATATATAAAGGAATTGGAGAAGGTGCAGAGAAGGGCGACAAATATGATAAAAGGGATGGAACAACTTCCCTATGAGGAAAGGCTGAGGTTAGGGCTCTTCAGCTTGGAGAAAAGGCGGCTGAGGGGTGATATGATAGAAGTCTACAAGATAATGAGCAGACAGATGTGAAGCGTTTGTTTACACTTTCAAACAACAATAGAACCAGGGGACACAAGATGAAGCTAGAATATGGTAGATTTAAAACAAACAAGTGAAAGTTTTTCTTTACTTAGTGTGCAGTTGGACTCTGGAACTCGTTGCCGGAGAATGTAGTGACAGCAGCTGGCCTTATGGAGTTTAAAGGGAGTTTGGACAGATTCCTGAGGGAAAAGTCCATTGAACATTATTAAATTTGGGGGGGGGGGGGGGGGAGGGGGGTTGCCGGGTTCTTGAAGCCTAGATTAGCCGCTGTCAGAGACAGGATGCTGGGCTTGATGGACCATTGGTCTTTTCCCAGTATGGCAGTGCTTATGTTCTTATGTTCTAAAGGCTTTGAGTCTACGGGGCCCAGAGGCTCTGCCCGGATGCCTGTGCACACTACAGCACTCCCCGGTCCTACCTTTGGAGGTGCGCCGCTGGTGATCTAGTGGCCTCTGCAGGAGGGAACATGTTCTTTCCTGCCCGTTGTGCTGCCGCTATTCCCCCTACCCAGCACCGCCATAATTTTAAAATGGTGGCTGAGACTCCTGCGGAAGTCTCGCAAGACTGTCAAGACCCGTGAGACTACCATGAGAAGTCTAGGCCGCCATTTCGAAAACACAGGCGGGGGAATAGCAGCAGGAAAGAGCATACTCACCTCCCCCACAGAGACCAGTAGACCAGGGCCCTTCAAGTAGGACTGGGACAGTGGAGGCGTCGGCTGCAGCAGTAGCGGGGCAGAGGTGCGGCAGTAGGCGGGTGTCGCGGGCCCAGCCCACCCTCAGTGCCCGGAGCCCAGACCACTCTCAGTTTGCCCCTGCCCAGATCAGTACTCAACTTCTGGGTTATTTAGGGAAATGACGAAATTATAACGGCCTTTCTACCTTCCTTTTGCTTATGTTGTTTATGGATCTTTACTTTCTGTTTATGTGTTCATGTTGAGTCCTACTACTGGTTAACATCACAGTGCTTTGCTTTCTATTACCGCCTTTCCCACTGCACTCTGAGCAATGACATAAATAATAATATTTTGGAAACAAAAGAGGGACGGTGACAGCTACTAAAGCGAGGCACGGAACGCAAACATCTGAAAGCTATTATTTACCGCCTGGGGGCGTGGCTCGGGTAGTAACGTCATGGTGACTGACAGACGTAAGGGTTTGTGCCGGTCAAAAACCAGTACAGTACGGTGCGAGCCTTGGGGTTGAATGGGCTGGAGGCGGTGTCCCGGTGAGGCGTTGGCGGCGGGAGGGAGGAGGTTTAGGATTTTCATTTTTTTTAGTGGGTTGGCCAAGCATGGGGTTGTCGGCGTGTAATAGGAGGCTAGCATGAGGCCAGGCTCCGCTGGGTACGGGCGGTTCCTGACGCTCAGGCGGCGCGTGTTATTTGGCGGAGGCTGGCCTGGCCCGGTTCTACGGAGACGCTTATTGCGTGTATTTCCGCGGGGTCGCCCTCTCCCGCCATCCCCAGAGAGCGAGCCCGCTCGCGTTGATCCCTCTGTGACAGTGGGGGAATCACGTGTCTGGCTGTGGCGGAGTCATCCTGGAGATGTTGGGGAGGGGGAGACTAGAACTGGAAGTTGGGAGTTGGTCCCGCGCGCGCCGGCGCAGCACGGGGCAGCCGGAGATGCGCGCGTGCCGAGTGCGGGAGGGGGATGGAACGCGGGCTGCTGGAGCCGAAGGAGGATATCGTGGCGGAGGAGCTGCCCCGGTTTTGTGTGGGTGCTGTCAACCGCCGGTAGTAGCCTTCGTTTAGCTTCCCGTCTCGGCGCCAGAGGTGAGGGCAGCAGGTCATCCAATGTATAGCGCTTTATAGGGTGACCTATTAAGTAGTGAGTATCTCTAACCATCACGTAGGTGGGTTATTTTTGAGAGGGGTGGCTTGGTATTGCCGGGCGCTGATGGCTGAGCGGGTGATTTCAACTATAAAACGAAGTCCAAAGTATGTCTTGGTGATGCAGTCACTGAGCATGCAAATTGCTGCAGGGTTAAAAAGTATGCACTGTTCTGGAAAACAGTGCACATCGTGGGGCCCCTGCGGAAAGCCTCGGGGTAGAGGCCGTACTCCTTTGCAAAATTACTGCAAACAAAAATAGCTCAGTATTTTGTAATCGTTAAGCATTTTAATTATTGCTGTGTTTAAAAAAATCGTGCAGTTATCCGTGGCTTATTGCTAACTACTACTTAACATTTCTAAAGCGCTACTAGGGTTACGCAGCGCTGTACAATTTAACATGGAAGGACAGTCCCTGCTCAAGGAGCTTACAATCTAAAAGACAGGTGTACAATCTAGAGACAAGTGTACAATCTAAAAACAAATGTAGAGTCAATCAGATAGAGCATACTATATTTCTCGAAAGGTTAGGTGCTGAAAGCAGCATTGAAGAGGTGAGTTTTAAGCAGAGATTTGAAGATGGGTAGGGAGTGGGCTTGGCGCAGGAGTTGAGGAAGATTGTTCCAGGCATAGGGTGAGGCAAGGCAGAATGAGCGGAGCCTGGAGTTGGCAGTGGTGGAGAAGGGTACTGAAAGGAGGGATTTGTCCTGTGAGCGGAGGTTACGGGCGGGAACATAGGGGGGAGATGAGGGTAGAGAGGTAATGAGGAGCCGCAGATCGGGTGCATTTGTAGGTAAGGAGGAGAAGCTTGAATTGTATGCGGTATTGCTAAATGTCACGTTTTCTGTCAGTGCCTGGTGATTGGCTCAGCCAGTGACAAGAAGAGTGACGTATTTTGGGGTTTTTTTTTGTTCAAACTTCCGGAATCCTGACCTAGTTTTCTGCATGACCCCTATCCCTGGTAGTCTAGCAGCTTCCTCCTCTTCCTCCTCTCGCTCTCCCCCCCCCCCCCACCCCACCCCACTTTTCTACCAGTAAAATAAAAAAAATCCCTGGTGGTCTGATCTGGTGGCCTTTGTCCCTCCCCCCTTCCATATTGACCTGACTGTAAAAGAAGCCTCCCTGGTGTCTTGTGCACCCCCTAACTCCCAAGAATGTTGCACATTCTTGCCTCTGACACTGTCATCTTCAAAATGGTGGCTCCATGCAGTGCATCCTGGGATGGTGCCAGTCTGCCATATGTTTGGGGTGGGGCACCGTTTTGAAGATGACCACCAGAGGCAGGAGCAAGTGGGCATTTCTCTTGCCTTCAGGTACGGGTCTTGGGGAAGCTTAACACCCCCTAACCCTTTTTCTGCTAGACTTCAGGGAGGTTTCTTTTATAATTGAGGGTAGGCAGGGGAGGGGGACCCAGGAGACCACTAAAGATTTTGATGTGTTGAAGTGAGCAGGAGGGTGTGGCCCTGCAGACCACCAGGTGTTCTGTTATAATGATGGGGGTGGGTTAGGATCTGGTTGGGTTGGCGCAGGTGAGGGAGAGGAAGGAAGGCCACTAGACTACCAGGGATAAGGGCTGGTGCAGAAAGCAATTCAGGGCGGAATGGTCAGTTTGGAGTGAGAGAGGGAGTGCTGCTTAGACACCCACTCCTCTCAACTAACCCTTCTTTGCTTCCCCAGACCTGGCACAAAGTTTCCTATGTATAGATAGGGGAAAAACACTTTTTTTTCTTTACTGCATGGCTGATGGCTGCAGGATAGTTATTGGCCTCATTAACATACATTTTAATGCAGTCTGTATGAGCTAACACCTGCATTGAACGTTTCTGCATTGCTATCCCATGGTAAAACTGTTAAACTTGTGGTAATCAAGTAAGAAGTTTTCTGCATTGGCTCCTGTGACAATTTTTACAGCTCATTGTAAAAATGTTTCTTCTTGTACGTGCTTGAGCAGTGATTAGCTCATGCACTGACAAGAAGGGGGGGGGGGGGAACTTCCCTGAGCTGCTGGGTCTACATTTCGCCTAACAACATCACAGAAGAAAAGCCCTAGTAGTCTAGCAGCCCCCTTCCCTTTCCCTGACCCCACTTCCCATAAAAATAGAATATCTGGTTGTTTAGTGGCCGAGCCAACCCAACCCTCTTGCCCCAACAACAAAAACAAAATCCCACCTAGTCTTAGTGGTCCCTTCCCTGACTTAAATACTTTTTCTGGTAGTCTAATGCCCCCCTCTCCTTTCTCCAACCAACCTACCTACCTCCATGATAACTGAGTGCCCTCGGTATGGGACCTAAAGTGACTGACTGGATTGGGAACTGGTTGAGTGGAAGGCGACAGAGGGTAGTGGTAAATGGAGTTCATTCTGAGGAAAAGGATGTTACCAGTGGTATGCTGAAATGTTTTGGTTCTTGGACTGGTTCTTTTTTTAAAATAATTTTGTAAACGATATTGCTGAAGGGCGGTCTGGGTTGCCTCTTTGTGGATGATACCAAAATCTGCAATAGCGTGGACACCCCTGATGGTGTGGATAACATGAGGAAGGGCTTAGCAAAGCTAGAGGAAAGGTCTGGAATTTGAATTTGGAAGCTTAGATATAATGCTAAAAGAATGGAGGGTCATGCATTTGGGCTGCAAAACTCCGAGGGAACAGTACAATTTAGAGGGTGACGAACTTTTGTGCATGAAAGAGGAGTGGAACTTGGGTGAGATTGTATGTGATGATCTTAGGTTGGCCAAACAGGTAGAAAAGGCAATGGCAAAAGCTAGAAGAATATTTGGGTGCATAGAGAGAGGAATAAGGAGTTGATGATGCCCCTGTATAAGACTCTGGTGAGACCTCATTTAGAATACTGTGTACAGTTCTGGAGACCACACCTTCAAAAAGATATCAGGATAGAGTCAGTCCAGAAATGGTCAGTGGTCTTCGTCATAAAGTGTATGGGGACATACTTAAAGATCTCAATATATATACTTTAGAAGAAAGGCAGGGGAGAGAAGGTATGATAGAGACATTTAAATACCTATGTGGCATAACTGCACAGGAAGCGAGTCTCAGTTGAAAGGAAAGGAAGCTCTGGAACAAGGAGGCATAAGATGAAGGTGAAATGAGAGACTCGGAAGTAACCTGAAAAAATGCTTCTTCACAAAAAAGGTGGTAAATTTGTGGAATGGCCTCCTGATGGAAGTGGTGGAGACAAAAACAGTATCTAAATTCAAGAGCTTGGGACAAGTATATAGGATCTCTGAGGGGAGTGATAGGGAGAGTAGATGGCATGGATGGGCAGACTGGATAAACCATATGGTCTTTATCTGCCTACATTTTTTCAGTGTTTCTCCTGACAAAATAAAATCCTTGGTAGTCTAGTGTACCGAAATTGAAAAGCAGGATTGATGCCCACTCACTTCTGCCTCCAGCGCTGCTGTTCAGAATGTTGACCCATGGCGGTATGTTATGATGCAGTGTTGGGGGTGGGGGGGCTGTCTGCCGAACAAAGCAATAAAGATTGCCTTATTTGATAGGCTCCTCCTGGTGGTGTGTTGGGATGGTGTACTGACATTTCATCACCTGACAAATTATCGTTGGTGCCTAGCAGTTGCTGGGGGTGCACGTTTCCCGGTTTTTATAATTGGCTAGTAAAATTGTCTCTTCCTTCTTGCAGGCTGGTGCTTGAGGAGGTATAGAGAGACAGTACATCTAACCATGCCAGGTGTTGCAGTTACTAGGGTTTGTCATAAATTATCCCAAGTCTCATTTAAGCCCAAAACAGCAATTTGAGTTTATAGGAGCCTTGTTAGACACCCAAGCAACTGTCTTTCTTCTACAGCATAGGATCACAACATTTGGATTCCTTGTAGAGAAAATTTTAGAAGTCAGCAAGCATCAGCTGGTCAAATGTTGAGGATGCTAGGCCACATAATGTTCATGTGATACCCCTGGCATGCTTTCATTTGAGGCAAGCCTGATGGACCTTATCCACGCAGTGAACTCTGAAAGTCTTTGGGAAGTAATATCTGTCACCAGACTTTTACAGGACTCTTCCTGGTGGATGGATCATTCCAGTCTGGCAAAAGGAGTTCCCTTCCAAATCCCTCAAATTCAAGCAACTCTGATAACACGCATCCAAAATGGGCTGGGGAGCTTAAGTAGGTAGTTTTCTCACACACAATGTGTGGTCTGCTTAGGAATAACTTCATCAGATAAACTTCCTAGAGCTTAGAGCAATATAGAACTCTATAATGGCTTTCAAAGATTGGTTGTCCAGCAAGGTCCTAGTTCAAATGGACTGCCAGGTGGCCATGTACTATATGAACAAGCAGGGAGAGACAGGATCGTACCTCCTGTGCTGGGAAACTGTCACAATGTGGAAATGGGCTATTTTGCACGGAATGTTTCTCAGAGCCGCATACCTGGCAGGGAAAGACAACATCTTGGCAGACAAACTGAGTTAAGTACTTCTCCTTCACGAGTGGTCTTTGGACAATGAAGTCTCCCAAAGATCTTTCAAGAATGGGGCACCCCCTCTAAATCTGTTTGCCACTTTGTTTAGCAAAATAATTTCTGCAGCCTTAGAACCCTTTCTCCTACATTGGGTATAAAGACTTCTGTGTGCGTATTCTCTACTTCCCCTCATAGCGCAGACTCTTCTGAAGCTCGAGCAAGACCTCAGAACCCTGATTCTCACAGTTCTTTATCAAGACAGTGTTGAGATGAGACTGGGATGTTATCTAACACTGATCACACAAAAGTGGGGGTGTTTCTTCTTGCATTCCAACCTCATGTTCTTCGTTCTCACAGCTTGAATGTTGAGAGGTTAACATTGGCTTCTTTTGACTTGCCTGACAATGTTTCTCAGATTTTGTTAGCTTCCAGAAGGGATTTTACTAGGTAGTCATATGGATTTAAGTGGAGGAGGTTTGTCATCTGGTGTGATAGGAAGGCCCTGGATCCTTTTTCCTGTCCCATACAAAATCTGCTTGAATATCTTCTACATTTCTAGGCTTTTCACTTTGTGGAGCTTGCTTTTGTTGAAGACTTCCATTAAACCACCCGCAGTCTTCTGGGACCTTAATGTTCTCACCAGCTGATGAAATCTTCATTTGAGACATTGTCTATCTGCCATCTGAAGTACCTGACCTGGAATTTCTTGTGGTTTTTTTGGTGGCTGTGACTTCAGAATACGTTGAACTCCAGTCTCTAGTGCATCTTAACACTAAGTGTCTCAATAAGAGTGGTTCTGCACATTCATCTGAAGTTCCTTCCCAAAGTAAGATCGAAATTGCATTTTAACCAGTCAGTAGTTCTACCAGCCTTTTTACCAAAACCTCATGCCGCCAAAGGTGAAAGCACACTGCATATTTTGGCCTTCTGTCTGGAATTGACTAAAGCCAGTAGAAAGTCCACCCAGCTTTTTGTTTCTTTTGATCCTAGCAGGATGAGGGTTGCTGTCGGTGAGACTTTTCAAAAGTTCTCTAAAAGGTATGGAGAAAATGGGCTCCATGGATATTTTTGCCCATGGTTTGTTTGTTTATTTATTAGGAGTCATTTACCACCTTTTTGAAGGAATTCACTCAAGGCGATATACAGTAAGAATAGATCAAACGAGCAATAGGAAATTACAGTAGTAAAAATATTGAAGTACAAAGTATGGTACAGTATACTAACAATGTCAACACAATATGTAATAGAACATTTTAATTGACAGTGAAGGGTATAAGCAAAGGTGGAACATACAGATAGGTAAGAGAGTAAGAAGAGTTAGAAAGTAAAGTGACTAGTTTAAAGGACATTGCACATGGGTAACATAGTAACATAGTAGATGACGGCAGAAAAAGACCTGCACGGTCCATCTAGTCTGCCCAAAAAGATAAACTCATATGTGCTACTTCTTGTGTATACCTTACCTTGATTTGTATCAAAAGCTTTGCTGAAATCTAAGTAGATTACATCCATAGCACGTCCTTGATTCAATTCTCCAGTCAGTCAGTCCAGTCAGAGAGATGGTTTAAATATTATCGGCTAGGGTAGGAGTGGTGGGATTTCTATTCTGCTGTCCTTGGAGAACATCTGCTACAGGTAAATTAACTTATACATTCTGAAATTCTGTAGTAGGTTTGCTCCAGAGTTTTCTAACGCTGCCATACCCTTTGAACTAATGGTTAGAGCACTTAGTGAGAATCAGGGAAGCTAATGTTCAGTTATATACTGCTTCTGCCATTGAATCTCCTGATGACATTGGGTGTCACTTTTTTCCCCATTGCTTCAGGTACCAAATTAGATTAAAAGCACTTTGGGGCAAGACTCTATTGTACCAGAATACTTACCACCTATGTACAATGCTGTGTATGATCCCGTAGCACTGTTGAAAAAAAAATTACCCCAAATTGCAACAGGAAACTATGGGCTGTAGCAAAAGCATGTGGTGTCTTGTGCCTTCTGAGATATCCAAAGTAGGAACCTGAAAGCACAGGACAAATAACACCCTTGATTAAAAATTGATTTTTTGATTGGTAATATATAACCTGTTCTCGTGCACTGAAGTTTAATTCTCTCTTTTTGTGTTTTTGTAGCTTTCAGTGTATCTGCCTCATCTTTCCACTATGATCAAAGAAAAGAATTTTCCTCTTCAGAGCATAAGAAGCTGTACTTTGACACTCATGCTCTAGTACGTTTACTAGAGGAAAATGGTAACTTTCTTTATTTATTTAAATGTTAGTCAGCCATATGATGCCCTTGTCAGGTGATGGTGGTTTCCATTCAAAAACATTTTGAGCCAAGTACCCTGATATCTTGCCCACCTGGTCATAGTATGCCAAAATTGCTGATAAATGCCGGTGTGCAGAGCTTGTTTTTAGGGCAGATTTGGGGCTGTTAAGTAGTCTTGCAGTTTTGGGATTGGGATAGTGCAATGGGTTGTAGGTGTGTTCAGTGGGCAAAGTGGGTCCATTTGGTTGTGTTCCTTAGTTCTGAAAGGCTTCCCTGTCCCATCCTGGCTCCCAAGGATCTGGGGCAAAGGTAGCATCCTCTGGCTCTGAGTTGTATAACTGATCCCCTTTGAGATCAGAAAGAGGTTCTACATACTAGATTACTTTGGGGGGGGGGGGGGGGATCTAGGCTCTCAGCTCCCTAAAGAGGAAAATGGAGATCTTTGGAAACAGCATTTTAGAGTCTGTTAAGCAGGTACTGCTGGACTCTGTAATAGAACAAATTCTGAACAAATCTTTTCATAAAGTGGACAAGGATTCAATTAATACCTGATGGTTGCCCTGTGAGGTAATGAGAGGGTAGTCATTTCTCTGATGGCTAGATGCTGGCAGTCGCATCTCTTGTGGTGAGAATCATTTAACTGGCAGATGGCTAGAGAGTTCTGACCTCTGGGTCTCTATGGTCATTAATATGAATGGGAAGAGATTGGTCTGTCCTTTTAAGATGCTTCTGCTCGGAATGAGCTTTCTTGTGAACTTCCCGTTCTGAGGTATGCTTGCCTGGTACATGCACAGAGCTTTTCTTATGATGCTGCTTCTTGTACCAGAGCAGGCTGGGGAGAATGAAGAGGGTGGCTGTGAGTTGAAAGGAGGAAGTTTTTTTTTTGGGGGGGGGGGGTTTGGGGGGGGGAGTAAAAGTACATATCTCGTGTCTAAGCTGTGTTTTCTTAAGATTCAAGAATGCTGCCCCTGAGGCAGGGCATCCCAGCCCAGACTTCGGGACACACTAAGCCAGTCTGGTTTACAAGATAGCCACAATAAATATGCATGAGAGCAATTGGCATACAATTTAGGCAGTGTATGCAAATGTATCTCATGCTTCCATATCATCATGCTGATCAATCCATAGACTGGTGGGTTGTGTCCATCTACCAGCAGGTGGAGATAGAGAGCAATCCTTTTGCCTCCCTATATGTGGTCATGTGCTGCCGGAAACTCCTCAGTATGTTCTCTATCTCAGCAGGTGGTGGTCACACACAGCAGCAGCTCTGGCTAGGTCTCCAAGCCTAATTTTTAGGTTTTGTTGAGTACCTGGGGTTGAGGGCTCTTCTTGAGCAAGTGCAAACCTGGTGGTGCCAGGTCCCTCCTTTTCTCCCCCCTCCCGCTGGCTCCGTTAAAAAAAAAAAAAATTTTGGACGTCCTTAAGGGCGTTTATTTCAACGTTTATTTAAACGTTTATTGCAGCTACTCACTGGGACACCAGTTCGTTACAGCTCGGAGCGAGAAGCAGGTAATTTTTACCTTTTTATAGCGGGCAGGGGGTTCCCCGATCGATCTCCACGTGGCCTATGGCGTCGGAGGGCGAGGGCACGAAGAATCGCTCCCCGGACCGCGTGTGTGCTTCTAGCGGGGATGCGGGGGTCTTAAAGTCTGATTTGCCCTTGTTGGGTGTCAGTTTGGAGGCCGGTCAGTGTCCCGGTTCTTCCTCCGGTGTGGCGGTTTTTCCCGCCATAAACGCCCATCCCCCGCTGCTCGCCTCCGCCATCTTGGCCTGCCACTCTGCTCGGACGGCTTCTTCTTGGGCCGCCCTTGAGCTGGGAGACGTTAATGCCATAGCCGCCGTTGATTTGGGCGACGGCAATAAAGCGGCTAAAGTTAAGCGCCGTTCTTCCCGCGTGGTTCCTTCGCGGAGTGTCGCGCCGGACGCCATCTTGGATGCGCAGCATGTTTCTCCCCCGCTCTTGCGAGCGTCGGTTGAGGGTGCGTCTAGGGCTGTGGCCCAGGCTGCTGAAGTGCACAGTCGGGGGGGTTTCTCCCCCGAGTTTATTTTGCTGCTGCATCAGGCCTTCCTTATGCAAAACGCTGCCCCTGCTCCCTTGGCCGATAAAGGGGTTGAGGCCCCCGGAAGTAAACGCCCTCGGGTGGATTCCCAGGCCTTAGAGGACTTTGTCTCCTCTGATGTAGATGAGGGCAGCGTATCTGAGTTCTCCCAACGGTCCTTTGAGGATTCCTTGGAGGAGACGGATTCCTGCTCGGATGGAGCGGATGACCCCTCTGCAGCGCGGATCTTTCGCTCAGAGGATTTGCCCAACCTGTTAGTGCAGGCCATGAGCATTTTGAAGATTTCCTCTCCAGAGGACGTCTCTCCCTCAGCCCCTGTTGGCTCCGCCATTATGCTGGGGACGAAGCGCCCGCCTAGAACCTTCCACGTGCATGATGCCATGCACACCTTAATTTCGGCTTAATGGGATGTCCCGGAAGCGAGCCTCAAAGTAGCTAGGGCTATGTCCCGCCTCTATCCTTTGCCTGAAAGTGAACGGGAGGCCTTTCTTTGGCCTACCGTGGATTCTTTAATCACTGCGGTGACTAAGAAAACGGCGTTGCCAGTGGAAAGTGGCACGGCCCTAAAGGACGCCCAAGACAGAAGATTGGAGGCGGCCTTAAGGTCGTCCTTCGAGGCGGCTGCCTTAAGTTTGCAGGCCTCAGTTTGCGGCTCCTACGTGGCCAGGGCGTGCCTGACGATTGTGCAGCGGGCTTCCCCCTCGGATCCTTCCTTGAGGGCTGATTGGCCGGCCCTGGAATCGGGCTTGGCTTATTTGGCAGACTTACTGTATGATGTCTTGAGAGCCTCGGCTAAAGGTATGGCTCAGACAGCCTCTGCGCGGCGGTGGCTTTGGCTGAAACATTGGTCTGCGGACCACGCCTCTAAGTCCCGCCTGGCTAAGTTGCCTTTTAAAGGCAAGCTGCTCTTTGGGGTCGAGCTGGACAAAATTGTGACCGATCTCGGCACGTCTAAGGGCAAGAGGTTACCAGAGGTCAGGGCTCGGGCTAGTGCTCGCCCCGGTATCTCCAGAGGACGGTTTCAGGAAGCCCGTCGGTACCGCCCGGGCAAGTCGGGCTCCTCTGCCCCCTCTTCCTTCAAGAGGAACTTCTCCCCCAAGCAGCATTCCTTTCGCAGAGACCGCCGTCCCGGAGGTGCGCCCTCCGGTCCTCCCCCAGGGTCTCGTACCCAATGACGGGGTCCTGGTCCATGCCCAGTGCAGATTGGAGGACGCCTGTCCTCGTTTCTGGCCGAGTGGACCAGGGTAACTTCAGACGCTTGGGTGCTGGAAGTCATCAGAGACGGCTACAAGCTAGAGTTCTGCCGACCCTTAAGAGACGGGTTTGTACTCTCTCCCTGCAAGTCTCCGGTCAAAGCTGTGGCAGTGCAGCAGACCTTGGACAATCTGATCCACCTGGGTGCGGTCGTTCCGGTGCCAGAAAATCAGCTTGGCAAGGGACGTTACTCCATTTACTTTGTGGTACCAAAGAAAGGAGGTTCTGTACGGCCTATCCTCGACCTCAAAGGGGTCAATCGGGCCTTGAAAGTTCGGCACTTTCGCATGGAGACTCTCCGCTCTGTTATAGCGGCAGTGAAGGCAGGGGAGTTCCTGGCATCCTTGGACATCAAGGAAGCGTACTTGCATATTCCCATCTGGCCTCCTCATCAACGCTTTCTGCGTTTTGCAGTCCTGGGCCGACACTTCCAGTTCAGAGCCCTCCCGTTCGGGTTGGCTACTGCTCCGCGGACCTTCTCCAAAGTAATGGTGGTCATCGCGGCCTTCCTGCGAAAGGAAGGAGTACAAGTCCATCCTTATCTGGACGACTGGTTGATCCGAGCCCCCTCTTATGCAGAGTGCGGCAAAGCTGTGGACCGGGTGGTTGCTCTTTTGAGCTCCCTGGGGTGGATCATCAACTGGGAGAAAAGCCAGCTGCGCCCGACTCAGTCCCTGGAGTATCTGGGAGTTCGATTCGACACCCAAGTGGGCCAAGTGTTCCTGCCGGACAATCGGATTGTCAAACTTCAGGCTCAGGTGGACCAGTTCCTAGTAGCCTCTCCGCTTCGGGCTTGGGACTATGTGCAGCTGTTGGGCTCTATGACGGTCACGATGGAAGTAGTGCCCTGGGTCAGGGCTCATATGAGACCACTACAACACTCTCTGCTGCAGCGCTGGACTCCGGTGTCGGAGGATTATGCTGTGCGCCTTCCCTTGGACCCAGCAGTGCGCAAGGCACTGAGCTGGTGGCTGAAGACAGACAAGTTGGCTGCAGGGATGCCTCTTGTGACCCCGGAGTGGATTGTCGTCACGACGGACGCCTCTTTGACGGGCTGGGGAGCCCACTGTTTGGGAAGGACAGCGCAGGGGCTCTGGTCTCCTGCAGAGGCAAAGTGGTCTATCAACCTCCTGGAACTCAGAGCCATTCGGTTGGCGCTATTGCAGTTCCTCCCGATACTGGCGTTGAAGCCAGTACGGGTCCTGTCGGACAATGCCACGGCTGTGGCCTATGTCAACCGCCAGGGAGGTACCAAGAGCGCCCCTCTAGCAAAGGAGGCCATGAATCTATGCCAGTGGGCGGAAGCGAGCCTGGAGCAGCTGTCAGCAGCCCACATTGCCGGAGTCATGAATGTCAAGGCGGACTTTCTCAGTCGCCATACCTTGGATCCCGGAGAGTGGCAGCTATCGGCTCAGGCGTTCTTGGACATCACGAAGCGCTGGGGCCAGCAGAGCCTAGATCTGATGGCGTCATCGGCCAATTGCCAAGTGCCGCGCTTTTTCAGCAGAGGACGGGACCCTCGATCCCTGGGAGTAGATGCTCTTCTCCAACAGTGGCTGACACAGGAGCTTCTCTATGTGTTCCCGCCATGGCCCATGTTGGGCAGGGTGCTAGACCGGGTGGCAAAGCATCCGGGCCGGATAATCCTGGTGGGTCCGGACTGGCCCAGACGTCCCTGGTATGCGGACTTGATCAGGCTCTCAGTGGACGACCCTCTGCGACTGCCAGTGGAGCAGGGCCTGTTGCATCAGGGTCCCGTGGTGATGGAGGATCCCTCCCCCTTTGGTCTTACGGCCTGGCTATTGAGCGGCAGCGTCTGAGGAAGAAGGGCTTCTCAGACAAGGTCATCGCCACTATGCTGAGAGCAAGGAAGCGCTCTACTTCCACTGCTTACGCCAGGGTTTGGCGTACCTTTGCAGCGTGGTGTGAAGCAGGCTCACTTTCTCCCTTCACTGCGCCAATTTCTTCAGTGTTGGCGTTCCTGCAAGAAGGTCTGGAGAAAGGCCTGTCGCTCAGTTCCCTTAAAGTCCAGGTAGCGGCTCTGGCTTGCTTCAGGGGCCGCCTAAAGGGTGCTTCCCTGGCTTCGCAGCCAGATGTGGTGCGTTTTCTCAAGGGAGTTAATCACCTGCGCCCTCCTCTGCACTTAGTGGTGCCTGCGTGGAATCTCAACCTGGTGCTAAGAGCCTTGCAGAAGCCGCCTTTTGAACCCTTGTCGAGGGCATCTCTAAAAGACCTGACGTTGAAAGCAGTCTTTTTGGTGGCTATCACTTCAGCCAGAAGAGTTTCCGAGCTCCAGGCACTCTCATGTCGAGAGCCTTTTCTGCAGTTCACTGAGGCAGGAGTGACTATTCGCACAGTGCCTTCCTTCCTGCCCAAGATTGTTTCTCGCTTCCATGTGAATCAGCAGCTCTGTCTCCCTTCCTTTCGTAGGGAGGACTACCCAGAGGAATACTCTGCTCTCAAATATCTGGATGTGAGACGAGTCATCATCAGATACTTGGAAGTGACCAATGATTTCCGGAAGTCGGATCATCTGTTTGTCCTGTTTGCAGGTCCTCGTAAGGGTCTGCAGGCTGCTAAGCCTACAGTGGCAAGATGGGTCAAGGAAGCCATTGCAGCGGCTTATGTGGCAGCGGCTTATGTGGCCACGGGGTAGGTGCCGCCAATTCAGCTGAAGGCTCACTCCACTAGAGCTCAGGCGGCCTCGATGGCAGAGGCCGGGTCCGTCTCCTTGGAAGAGATTTGCAAGGTGGCAACTTGGGCATCGGCCCATACCTTCTCCAGGCATTACCGCTTGACTGTGGCTGCTCGGGCAGAGGCCCGGTTTGGAGCTTCAGTGTTGCGGTCAGGGATTTCAATGTCCCGCACTGGGTGAGTACTGCTTCGGTACATCCCACCAGTCTATGGATTGATCAGCATGATGATATGGAAGATAAAATTATGTATCATACCTGATAATTTTCTTTCCATTAATCATAGCTGATCAATCCATAGCCCCTCCCAGATATCTGTACTGTTTATATTCTGGTTGCATTTCAGGTTCAAGTTTAGTCTTCAGTTCCTGTTCAGGAGGACTTCGTGTTCAAGTTTTTTCAATTGGATTCTTCAAGAGTTGAGACGAGTTTGTGTTAGTGAGCTGCTGCATTCCTCTCCCCTCCGTTTTACGGGGCTGGATTGAGACATAAATTTTGCCGGCGCTCCCTCCCGCTTCGGCGGTGTTAGGGTCAGTCAGCTCCTCCCGCGGTTGTGGTTGCAGGAAAAGCCAGATCCCCCCCCCCCCCCCCCCCCGCATCGGCGGGGTGGTGTCCCTCCCCCGCTCCGTGGGGATGAGCTGGACGGATTCCCCTCCCCCACTTGTGTGGGGATGAGCTGGGTTAATTCCCCTCCCCCGTTTTGGCGGTGGTGAGCTGGGCAGAGTGTCCCTTTGTGGGTGTAATTCTCCTAAGTGCTGAGTCCTGCGGATGGAGCTTGGATATCGACATACTGAGGAGTTTCCGGCAGCACATGACCACATATAGGGAGGCAAAAGGATTGCTCTCTATCTCCACCTGCTGGTAGATGGACACAACCCACCAGTCTATGGATTGATCAGCTATGATTAATGGAAAGAAAATTATCAGGTATGATACATAATTTTACCATATTAATTGTGGGTATCGTTGAGAACCCCTTGCTTTAAGGGTTAGGACTGCAGCTCTGCCTTTAACTTTGGAGGTTCCTTTATTTTTGGTGCAGAGACATCTGCTCTGGTAAGTACTTCTGGCAGCCCCATTAGGAAAAGTTTAATTGTTTTGGTTTCTTGGCACACTGTAAGAATCTGTAAGATAGTATTTCCCAAACTTGTATCCTATACAACCCCATTTGTATTAAGATTTCTGTACAGATTACTAAGTAAAATATTGAAATATTAAAGCAAAAAACAAGGGAAATACAAACTCCCTGTCAAGTCATTGAACAATAGGGAAGGATCCTTAACATTTTCAGCAGGAAAAATACCACAAAATTAATGTGCAGTATTGCATTCCCCAGACAGATCAATCCTCATCATTCTACTTCAGAGCAAGTCTACAAGGGTACATGACCACTGTTTCCCAGCTAGGAAGGCAGCTGAGAAGGCTCGAAAAAATGATAAATTAGGTCTGTCTTGCTAATTTTCTTTCCATGAGTCCCGCCAGACTAGAGAGTTGCACGGGGAGAGAAATATTACCCGTCCCCACCCATTCCCGCTGCAATCTTACCTGTTCCCACTGGAATCTTACCCGACCCTGCAAGAATTTAATGGCACATTAAAAAAAAATTCCAGTCGGCTCTCTGTCTCTCACTGGGTTCGAACCGCAGTACTGCAGGCAAGGAAGGAACAGAAAAGTTGGAACTTAGAACACTCTGGTGCACACATGTATGACTTGTCTCTAATTCACTGGCACTGTGTGCTGAGATGTCGTCACATGCACACGCCAGTAGGTCAGGTGACATCTGATGCTTGTGCCTGTGTCAGAGCTGAGGTCTTCGCATCAGCCCGGGAGCAGAGAGGATTAATAGTAACATAGTAAGTGACAGCAGATAAAAACCTGAATGGTCTAGTCTGCCCAATAGTCACACTCATTATCAATTCATAATTAAATCAACAATGAATGTGATATTATATACTTGATTATAGTCTTTCTTTGGTGTTTCTGGGACATAGACCATAGAAGTCTGCCCGGCCCTATCCTTATGTTCCAACTGCTGGAGTCAAAGGCCACTCCAGCCTATTTGTCTTCTTGTTTGTGGGAAACAGACTGTAAAAGTCTGTCTAGCACTGTCCTCATGTTCCAGCCACTAAAGTTGCTGTTTAAACCCTTTCCAGCCCATCCTAAACCAGATTGCCATATATGGAAATGGGACTTGATATACCACCTTTCTGTGGTATTTTGCAACTACATTCAAAGCGGTTTACATGTATACAGGTACTTATTTTGTATCTGGGGCAATGGAGGGTTAAGTGACTTGCCCACATTCACAAGGAGCTGCAGTGGGAATTGAACCCAGTTCCCCAGGATCAAAGTTCACTGCGCTAACCACTAGGCTACTCCTCCACTCCTGAGACACAGACTGTACAAGTGTATCCGGTCGGTCCTAGTTCATCACAGCCGGAATCACCATCTAAGCGTCACTCGACATATCCACACACATGTAGCCATTTAAATTTAGGTTTTTAATAACTTCCATTTTCTAATTAGAGATCCTCCCATGCCCTTTTGAATTCCATCACCATTTGTGTGTCTACCACCTCCTTAATGGAGACTTTTTTGTTGTTGTTACGTTTGTACCACGCGCTTTCCCACTCATGGCAGGCTCAATGCGGCTTACATATACAGGTACTTTATTTGTACCTGGGGCAATGGAGGGTTAAGTGACTTGCCCACAGTCACAAGGAGCTGCCTGTGCCTGAAGTGGGAATCGAACTCAGTTCCCCAGGACCAGAGTCCACCACCCTAACCACTAGGCCACTCCTCCACTCCACTTTCCGCATCTGTGCTATTAAAGCAAGGAGGAGATAGCACTCAAAGAACTTGGTACTCGGTAAGTGAGAGGCTGGAGCAAGTGCAGCATACACTTCCATGGGAACCCTGCAGGACCGGCTTCTATCCCAGTATTTTTCATAACAAAGCAGATTACAAAGTTACTCTCAAAAGAAATAAGAGAACTCTTCAACAACATTTCTTAGAATTTCTGAATGAAAACATTTTGTCCATATATTAGTATTTTTTTTTTTTTTAGCATGCTAAACAGCTGGAATAGAACCTACAAGAATTCTTATATTGTAACTGAGACTCTTTTAATATTCTTTGACACAAAGAACAGAGTACATATACACAACCAGGGCAGGTTCTGGACTGGAGGAAATAAAATTAGCAGGTAAGACCTAATGTATCCTTCCTTATTGTCCCACCAGACCAATCCAGACGCTTGGGATGTACCAAAGCAGTAATTAAGTAGGGGGAGGACAGTGACAGCTCAGCCGCCAAAACTCTGGCTCACAAGTTTGCATCGTCTCTAGTGTGAACATCCAGATTGTAATGTTTTATGAAGGAATGAAAAGTTGCACAACTTGCCGCTTTACATATCTCAATAGGTGGAATCAGAGAAAATGCTCTGTCCAGAATAAAGATTGACTTCTAGTAGAGTGAGCTCAAGACCTCTGCAACTGGATGACTTTTCAGACACAATCGCCTCTTTTAATCTAATGAGCACTCTGACTTTCTGATCTCTTGTGTGTGATGAAGCCATATCTGCAGCACGTAACCTACACCCAGTCAGTGAAGATGACCTGACTCTGTCATGTTTATTGTCCCAAGAAACTGGTTGAGATGAAAGGAAGGAATTGGCCTGAGGGTGGCTTTTTCACTACTGATAACAAAGACCTGCTCACAACATAATAAGGCCTGGAGCTCTGAAGTCCTGCTTTCTGAACAGATAGCCACCAGTAATACTGCTTTAAGAGAAACATCATTCAAGGTAGCAGATCCTAGAGGTTCCAAGGGTGACTGAACTAAGGTGGAAAGCACCAAATTCAAATCCCAGGGAGGGCGACAATCACTCCCCAACAAGGCAGATTAATGAGCGTAACTGTTCTAAGGAGATGAATGATGGCCAAGCTCGAACACAAGGGTTTTCCTTTGACTAGTCTTTTGAAAGAAGACATGACAGCCAACTGTACCTTCAGTGAAGCAAGGGCTAAACTCTTTTCTAAACCATCCTGAAAAAAGTCCAACATATCCGGGACTGAGGATTTTGGAGGGGAAGAATCTTCCTACGGTGACACCAGTCCTCACCCTTCAAACTGTGATGTATACCAAAGAAGTGGATGGCTTCCTAGAATGCAACAGCTTATCCATCACTGTCTTAGAATATCCTCGCTTTGTCAGGCATGCTCTTTCAAGAGCCATGCTGTAAGAAGCAGTTTGCGTTCTGCTGCTTTATTGGACCTTGCACCAACAGCCATTCTTGAAAACTGTCACAAAGGGGGACCTACCTGGTTTGATCAGATGTCTATACCGTGGTTGTCTTGGGCAATCTGGATCTATTAACAATACCAGACCCAAATGTCTTTCGATCCTTTGCACTACCCTGCTTATCAGTGGCTAAGGGAGAAAAAATGTACAGCAGACCTGACTGTGGCCAAGACTTGAGTCATCCAGTCCTGCTCTCCTTTCATTGGCTAAAGAAGAGAGGAACTTTGGCATTCTGAGCTATTGCCATCAGATCCATGATTGGAGATTCCAAACTCTAAGCAACGTCCACAAAGGCCACCTCTGAGAGACTCCACTCTCCAGTATCTAAGTTTCCTGTTAAGATAATCTACCTGGATAATTTGTATCCTGGCCATATGTCGCTGAGATGTCTAGAAGATATGCTTCCTCCCAGACCATTAACAGAAACTTACTCCACTTCCTGAAGGCTTTTTGTTTCTCCTTGTCTGTTGACATACACTGATGCTATTGTGTCATGAGATGATGTATATACTGCCTTGTTCTGAACCAAGAAAAGAATGTACATACATGCCAGACAAATTACCCATGCTGCTAGTTGTTTGACCATTGGGCATTGGGTTTCATTAATGACCACAGACCCTGTGTCTATCTGCTGAGGCAGTGAGCACCCCAGTCTGTCAGACTTGTATCTTCATTACCAAAATCCAGTCTGGAGGATCCAGGCTCTTCCCTGTGAGCAGATGTCTAGCTGCAACTACCATTCCAGACTCTCTTTCACCTCTCAAAGAGAAAGCTTCATATCTAGCTCCTGATATTGTGGAGATCAGCAAGAGATAAGGGACCTCTAAACATCTGTGTGCATTCTGGCCCACAGAGCTAACTTCAGTGTTGAGAAGCAGAAAGGAGGCTGCAGATCTGGCTATGCAACTTCAGCACTCTTTTTCCTTCGAGAGAGATACTTTTCCCAGGCAAGTGTTGAACTTGGTTTCCAAGTATACCAATACTTGTACTGGAGAAAGGTTGCTCTTGGATAGATTGATTACCCATTCTGTCCTGCAACAACTGCACTACCCTTGCTGTGGCAGTCTTGCTCTCCTGGGTAAAACTTTGCTCTTATCAGCCTGTCGTCTAAATAAGGATGAACCAAAATACTTTGCGCAACACTGCTGCAACCACTACCATAACCTTAGCAAAGGTCCTGGGAGCTGTAGCCAGACCAAAAGGAAGTACACACAATTGGAAATACTGATCCCATATTGCAAAGCGAAAGATTTGTTGATGTGCATCTCTGATGTTACACTTCTGTGAGGTCTAGAGATGTGAGAAATTTTCTTGTCTTTACTGTTATAATAACTAATAAGAGCGTCTGTGTATGAAAACTTGGAACTTCGAGAAATTGATTCACTTCCTTGAAATCTAGAATAGGTCAAAAAGGACCTTCTTTGGGACTACAAAATAAATTGAATAACGTCTAGCCTTCTTTCTTGAGGTGGAACTGGAACTACAGCTCCTAACTGAATTAACTATGCCAAGATTTGTCAATTTGAGAACAGCATGGAGATTCCAAAAAGGCATTGGGAAGGGGGTGCATGAACTCCAAGACATAGCTGTCCCACACCACCTTGAGAACCCATGAATCTGAGATTATCTGAGCCCATCTCTGGTAAAACAACTTTAAATGACCTCATACCATTGATACCAGAGAGCAGACCCACAAACCTTCAATGGGAAGATTTAGGGCACAGATATCTGCTGTCGAGAAGTTTTGACCTCCTCAAAAGGACTGACCTCAAAATGGAAATCTGCTACACTGAATAATCTGCCTGTCCTAAACCACCTATAATCCCAATAACTCCCTCTAAATGAAACTCCTTGTATAGAAGATCTTTCCGAAGCCTGGACCCAGAAAGGTTTTTGACTAATTTTTTCCAGTTCTTCTCGAAATAAAAGGCAGCCCTTAAAGGGTATCTTTTGAGATGTTTTATAAGAGATATCAGCAGACTAATTCCTGAGCCCAAGAGAACAATGAGCAGGTACCAAAAGGGCTATGTTCCTAGCCGACGCCCTCAGAAAATCACACAAGGTATCCACCAAGAATGCAGTACCCATGTCCAGCTGTCCCAAGGTAACATCCCCCCACCCCTACTGAGGACACTAGGGAGGAATTGGCCAAACATTCAGACCATCTAAAATATGCTCTGGCTACATAACTACCACACTCAGCAACCTGTAATACTAAAGAGGACACCTCCAAAGGTCTGTTTCAAAAGTCTCCATCCTCCAGTCCTGAGGATCTTTCAGTACTGTGCCACCTTTTCCCGGAATTGTAGTCTTTTTGTTCACTGCTAAACTACTACATCTATTTTAGGCAATTTGAACTTATCCTTCACCTGTGTTTTCTACTGGATACAACCTAGCCATAGACTGAACTCTAAAAGATTCATATTCAACTTCCCATTCAGCTAGGATAATATCAATGGCCTGATGAACTGGGAAGGTTTTAGAGGATTTCTTTCCTACCAAAGCAGGATCTATCTGTAGTGCACTTGGTTCCAAATTCATATTAAGAGTAGATAATACATGATAAATTAAAGCAGTAAATTCTTCTCTACAGAATGCGCACACCACAGAGGAGTCTTCCAAGGAAGCAAATATCCTCTTTTGAAAGATATTGCTCTACATTATTCAAAAACTGCTCAGGAGCACTAAGATCAGGATTCCCTGAACCAAAAGCATGAGGTGCCTTCCTTAGGATTATCAACCAGCTCTAATCTAGGGTGCTTAGAAGCTAACTACCCTGAAAATTCTGACAACTTAACACCTAACAGGGACTCTGCTGTCTTGCTCTTTTTCATAAAATAGGTTGTGTGTAACAGTAACACAGCTTTTGGTGAAACCAGTACCAGAACTAAGACTAAGCTCTTCTAAGCCTTACTTTAATCCCCAAGAGCTAGTGGCACAGACAGTAGCTGGGAATATCCAGAATGGATAGCTTTGATCCTGGTGAGGAAGAGAGGAGGTTCCTGCCAAAATGTGCTGCCGAGGGCCGCTTGTCTCCAAAGTGTGGCCCGAATCCTCTTGCTGTACTTCCAGCAAGCTACCAGCTGCCCTTGCCAGCTGACTTGCAACTCTGTCCTTCACACATCGACACTGTCCTGGATTTGGACCTGACTGCTGGTGAGCTGCACAGATTGTGCAGCATTTCAGTTTCTCTGACTCTGTTGATGTAGCACAAACCACGGCTGACCCAGAAACTTAAGCCCCTCTCGGAGTAAGCTCTCTCCCAGCTGCTACTAAAGCTGTGTGTGTTTGGGTTCTTAAGGTACCTTTGTATGAGGGGAAGGTACTGAGGCACAACCACCACTCCCTACAATCCCTGACTAGAGAGAGGGAAAGGGGGGGGGCCTGGGCACCCTGGTGTTAATGTCCCTCCCTCTGGCACATTCACCTTGCTCTGCCTCCTCCCTTTACACCCTCCCACTGTCACATTCAGCAGACATCAGCTTCTCTCTATCCCCCCTCCACTGCAGGGATCAGCACAGATGAGGAGGAGGAGAAAGTGAATCACTGCACATTAATTAAAAAAAAAAGTCTTTGTTGTTCAATAGACTGGGTTCCTATCCAGTCCATTTTTTTTTAGATAACCATAATGAATATGTATGAAATGTATGTATAAAAAAAGGCAACCAGAGAGGGTCAAACAGTATACATAAAATAGCAAACAGAAAAAAGCACAACTGGGCCTTCAAGACTGGGACAACAGGAGTCCTTTATTGGTAAATGACCCAACATGGGCCGTGTTTCGGCATACACAACGCCTGCCTCAGGGGTCCAAGTATAGAATCAAGGTAGGGAGCTCCATGGGAGCAGATATCAGTTCTGTAATGAAAGAATCATATCTTGGACTTGTTCTACTGACATGCTACTACTGAAAAAGGTGTGAGCAAAAATCTAAAATAAATAAATGCTAGAAAGTCTCCCGTTTTTAGTGCATCTGTGTACTTTCATACTAATAATCTCGGCAGATTGAAAGGAAGTCTTAATAACAGCAATTTTAACTTGAAATACATCAGCAGAGTCTTGACATTGTATGAAAATAAGGACAGCATAATGCTCATTTCTTGTCAATTTCCTCTGTACAGAAAAAAAAAGATTGCGCTGATAACTTCAAACTGCTTGAATTTTGTTATTAAAATAAGCTTTTTTGGCAGATAAATTCAAGTTCTGATAATGAACAAGATTGTCCAAGAATTCTGCCATAGTAAAGCCATCAGGAGAATCCCATCATCTCTGTAACTTTTCCTTTGCCTTAATTAGGTGATAAAACGCACTTGTGGAACTGTGTAAAAGGCCTTGCTGAAGTCTTAAGTACAACACTTCTAGTGCACTTCCTCTGATCCAACTCTGGTCACCCAGTCTAAGATTGTCTGACATGACCTACCTCTAGTAAAACCATGTTTGCAATCTTGTAATCCACTGGATTCCAAGAACCATACTATCCTCAGTTTTACCAGCATTTCCATTCACTCACTTTCCATCAGGGTCAGACTAACCGGCCTATAAAGTTCCCAGCATCTATCTATCTTCCACTTTGTGAAAAGGAACCACATTCACCTATATTGGTAAATGAGAGGTACATAGAGGAGACCTACAGGGATGTTGTAGAGAGGTCCCACCTCCAGTCTAGTAGCCCTTGTGCTACCTTGGAGGAGGGAGGTCTCCTAGAAGGAGAGCATCACCCGGGTGAAGTAGGAAGTACTCCTGTAGCCAGGACCTGCCCACCAGGGGATGTACTATCCTCTCGCACCGAGGATATGTCTCCAGGTGCTGCCCGGGAGGGAAAGGTTAGGACAGCTGTTGTAGTTGGTGATTCGATCATTAGGCATATAGATAGCTGGGTGGCTGGTGGATGTGAGGATTGCCTGGTGACTTGCCTGCCTGGTGCGAAGGTGGCGGACCTCACGCGTCACCTAGATAGGATTTTAGATAGTGCTGGGGAGGAGTCTGCTGTCTTGGTACATGTGGGTACCAATGACATAGGAAAATGTGGGAGAGAGGTTCTGGAAGCCAAATTTAGGCTCTTAGGTAGAAAGCTCAAATCCAGATCCTCTAGGGTAGCATTTTCTGAAATGCTACCTGTTCCACGTGCAGGGCCCAAGAGACAGGCAGAGCTCCAGAGTCTCAATGCGTGGATGAGACGATGGTGCAGGGAGGAGGGTTTTAGATTTGTTAGGAACTGGGCAACATTCTGGGGAAGGGGGAGCCTATTCCGAAAGGATGGGCTCCACCTTAACCAGGGTGGGACCAGGCTGCTGGCGTCTGCATTTAAAAAGGAGATAGAGCAGCTTTTAAACTAGAAATGGGGGGAAGGCCGACAGTCGCTCAAAAGCGCATGGTTCGGGAAAAGGTATCTTGCAAAGATACCTCACAAACAGGGAAGATAGGGTTTCTGGACAGTGAGGTTGCACAACAGACTGTGGTAGGCCAGGTGCCCTTAAATACAACTAAAGATCAGACAAAAGATGTCAAATCAATAGTGTCAGGTACTAAGCATCATGCAAATAAGAACAACAAACATACTCTGAAATGTCTATATGCAAATGCTAGGAGTCTAAGAAATAAGATGGGAGAGTTGGAATATATTGCACTAAATGAAAAATTGGATATAATAGGCATTACTGAGACCTGGTGGAAGGAGGATAACCAGTGGGACACTGTCATACCGGGGTACAAAGTATATCGTAATGATAGGGTGGACCGGACTGGTGGAGGGGTAGCATTGTATATTAACGAGAGCCTTGACTCAGATAGATTACAAATTCAGCAGGACACAAATCACACCTTTGAATCACTGTGGGTTGAAATTCCATGTATAAAAGGGAAAAAAATGGTGATAGGAGTTTACTACCGTCCGCCTCGCCAGGATGAGCAGGTAGACACAGAAATGATAAAAGAAATCAGAGACGCGAACAAAATGGGCAATGTGATAATAATGGGTGACTTCAATTATCCAAATATAGACTGGGTAAATGTAACATCGGGACACGCTACAGAGATACAATTCCTTGATGAAATCAAGGACAGCTTTATGGAGCAACTGGTGCAGGAGCCGACGAGAGAGGGAAAAATTCTAGACTTGGTCCTTAGTGGAGCGCATGATCTGGTGAGGGACGTTATGGTACTGGGGCCGCTTGATAACAGTGACCATAATATGATCAGTTTTGACATCGACCTTGAAGTAACTGTACACAGAAAGTCAAGTACGTTAGTGTTTAACTTTAAAAAAGGAGACTATGATAAAATGAGAAGAACGGTAAAAAAAAAACTTAGGGGGGCAACTGAGAGAGTAAAAACTGTACAACAGGCGTGGACGCTGTTCAAAAATACCATCCTGGAGGCCCAGGCCATACATATTCCGCGAATTAGAAAAGAAAGACGGAAGTCCAAAAGACAGCCAGCCTGGTTGAAAAGTGAGGTGAAGGAAGCTATTAGGGCTAAAAGAAACGCCTTCAGAAAATGGAAGAAGGAACCGTCTGAAAATAACAAGAAACAGCATGAGGAGTGTCAAAGCAAATGCAAGGCGCAGATTAAGAAGGCCAAGAGGGAGTATGAAAAAAAGATGGCATTAGAGGCAAAAAAAATAGTAAAAATTTTTTTCGGTATATTAAAAGCAGGAAGCCGGCAAAAGAATCGGTTGGGCCGCTGGATGACCGAGGGGTAAAAGGGGCGATCAAGGAAGACAAAGATGTAGCGGAGAGACTGAATGAATTCTTTGCTTCGGTCTTCACCGAGGAAGATTTGGGTGGGATACCGGTGTCGGAAATGGTATTTCAAGCGGACGAGTCGGAGAAACTTACTGACTTCACGGTAAACCTGGAGGACGTAATGGGGCAGTTCGGCAAACTGAAGAGTAGCAAATCTCCTGGACCGGATGGTATTCATCCTAGAGTACTGATAGAACTGAAAAACGAGCTTGCGGAGCTACTGCTATTGATATGCAACTTATCCTTAAAATCGAGCGTGGTACCGGAAGATTGGAGGGTGGCCAATGTAACGCCCATTTTTTAAAAAGGCTCCAGGGGAGATCCGGGAAATTATAGACCGGTGAGTCTGACGTCGGTGCCTGGGAAAATGGTAGAGGCTATTATTAAAAACAAAATTACAGAGCACATCCGAGGACATGGATTACTGAGACCAAGTCAGCATGGCTTTTGCGTGGGGAAATCTTGCCTGACCAATTTACTTCAATTCTTTGAAGGAGTGAACAAACATGTGGACAAAGGGGAGTCGGTTGATATTGTGTATCTGGATTTTCAAAAGGCGTTTGACAAGGTACCTCATGAAAGGCTACAGAGGAAATTGGAGGGTCATGGGATAGGAGGAAATGTCCTATTGTGGATTAAAAGCTGGTTGAAGGCTAGGAAACAGAGTGGGGTTAAATGGGCAGTATTCACAATGGAGAAGGGTAGTTAGTGGGGTTCCTCAAGGGTCCGTGCTAGGACCGCTGCTTTTTAATATATTTATAAATGATTTAGAGATGGGAGTAACTAGCGAGGTAATTAAATTTGCTGATGACACAAAGTTATTCAAAGTCGTTAAATCACGACAGGATTGTGAAAAATTACAAGAGGACCTTACAAGACTGGGAGACTGGGCGGCTAAATGGCAGATGATGTTTAATGTGAGCAAGTGCAAGGTGATGCATGTGGGAAAAAAGAACCCGAATTATAGCTACGTCATGCAAGGTTCCACGTTAGGAGTTACGGACCAAGAAAGGGATCTGGGTGTCGTCGTCGATAACACACTGAAACCTTCTGCTCAGTGTGCTGCTGCGGCTAAGAAAGCGAATAGAATGTTGGGTATTATTAGGAAAGGTATGGAAAGCAGGTGTGAGGATGTTATAATGTCGTTGTATCGCTCCATGGTGCGACCGCACCTTGAGTATTGTGTTCAATTCTGGTCGCCACATCTCAAGAAGGATATAGTAGAATTGGAAAAGGTGCAGCGAAGGGCGACTAAAATGATAGCGGGGATGGGACGACTTCCCTATGAAGAAAGACTAAGGAGGCTAGGGCTATACAGCTTGGAGAAGAGACGGCTGAGGGGAGACATGATAGAGGTATATAAAATAATGAGTGGAGTGGAACAGGTGGATGTGAAGCTTCTGTTCACGCTTTCCAAAAATACTAGGACTAGGGGGCATGCGATGAAACTACAGTGTAGTAAATTTAAAACAAATCGGAGAAAATTTTTCTTCACCCAACGTGTAATTAAACTCTGGAATTCGTTGCCGGAGAAAGTGGTGAAGGCGGTTAGCTTAGCAGAGTTTTAAAAGGGGTTGGACGGTTTCCTAAAGGACAAGTCCATAAACCGCTACTAAACGGACTTGGAAAAATCCAAAATTCCAGGAATAACATGTATAGAATGTTTGTACGTTTGGGAAGCTTGCCAGGTGCCCTTGGCCTGGATTGGCCGCTGTCGTGGACAGGATGCTGGGCTCGATGGACCCTTGGTCTTTTCCCAGTATGGCATTACTTATATATATCCAGTCATCCAAGATCACTCTAGCTCTAAAGGTCAGCCACCAGAACTTGGCTTGAATGTATCTCCAGTCCCATCACTGTGTCATAGTTTAGCTAGGTCTTCACAAACACAGGATGGTTCATCCAGAGGTCACACAAGATGGCTAGCATGTAAGCACCCTTTGAGGTGTTTTATCTGTTTTATACTTTCAGCTGTAAGGTCATAGGTATAGTTTGACTCTTCCATTTGGTGGTGGGGGGGGGGGGGGGCAAAGTGTGGGCTGTAACACATTAGCTTATTCATTTGTATATATACATTTAATACATATTCATTATGGTTACCTAAAAAAAATGGACTGGATAGGAACCCAGTCTATTGGACAACAAAGACTTTTTTTTTTAATTCACTGAAATGAGCCAGCACCAAGGGAAGTTGTCTCATGGCGCCCCCACTCACATCCCAATGAATTTTCAAGGGCAGTGCACACTTTCACTCTCCCTTCACCTTTACTATTGTGGTCTGCTCTCTTTCTCCCTCTCCAAAGCCCTGCTCTTCCTCCCTTCCTTTAGCCAGCACTTCCTCTTCTCCAGTACTCCAATATTTCCCCATACCATGCCAGGATGAATCTTAAAAATACACAGGCCGTAGATATAGAAAAGCTGTATTTGGGTTGGCAAAATGGCTGATGGTGACAGCAAGTAGTTTCTTATCTTCCAGAATAACATTTTCAGATGAGTTATGCTGCCCGGAGATGATCTGACTCTCAGATGTACTGTTAATGCTCATCTCAACATTTTTCATTGTTTCAAAAACAGCCTCCTTCAGAAGTTTGTAGGGTATAACATTGACAAGGAACATACACACTTTGATATACTGCTTACACTTTACAAGTTTCTGAAGGAAGCTGTTTTAAACCCAGTGAAAGGGCTGAGATGAGCATTAATAGTATATCAGTTTACAATGATCACCAATTAGAAGTACTTCCTAGAACATCAGTATACCAAAACAGAACAAGCTGGACTGTTACAAATCCCTAGGCAGAACATACACCCTAGCAGAACACCACACCACAAAAGAAGCTGCTCAACCCCACCATCTGACTTTCCATCTCCCCACAACAGCACCAGAGGGGCTCGGGGATCATGCCACTTCTACCCCTCCCCCCCCCCCCCCCCCCCCCCCCCACACACATGCATAAAGGACAGTTCTATAACAGAGCACCTATATTTAGGCACCTGGTAGGTGCATATTCCTTAAAGGAAAGTAGGCACCTACTTACCTTCACAGAATAGGCTCACATCAGGTACCTAACTATAGATGTCCTGTTATAGAATTGCCCTTAAAATGTCCCTTCCAAATCTATTTTTGCACAGAAGTTTCCCTATTTTCTTGCTTTTTATTCTGACCTCTACTTTCTTCCTCCAATCCATCATGGGCAGTTAGTGACTCAACTGTTTGTGGAGGCTCAGATCGATAGGAGTAAGGTGGGGTGGGATGGGGTATGATGGGGCAAATTGAAATCCTTATGGTTGAGAGCACCACCTACGTCAGCAGTAAAGGTACAGTAGGGGCATTTTTGAATACTGAAGGACCCCTTTAAGGTGTCTGTGGTGCAGAGCCACCAGCTGCCACTCCCTATTATTTTGTTACTGCTGGCTGAACGCCACTCAGGAAATTATGTGCCAAAAATTCTAAATAAACGTACCCTAAAATAGTACTACATATAAACAATAGTATTTGCATATTCTGGTAATATATGCAGGTACTTTAACACTTAGCTAGCAGTCGGTTCTACCTCCCTGGTCCAGCATCTTCCTGTTGGCCATGTGAACAGTAATGTTTAACAGCACTTCAACAGAAATCCTGTGGTTACCTACCAGCAACCATAAACTGATTTGCCTAGTAGGTTACCAGGTGGCCATCAGGCTTCAGATCTGCCAGCCTTTCCTTTATTGTTGGGTTATCAAACATACCCAAACATGTTTGGAATAGGTATCATCTGTATTAGCAGTACCTAATGGTTAGAGCAGCAGGCTGCCAACCAGGGAAGCCAGAGACCAAATCCCACTGCCATTCCTTGATTTCTTGGACAAGTCACTTAAAACTCCATTGCCCCAGGTACACACTTAGACTGCAAGCCCTCCTAGACCATTAACAGAATAGTTATCTGAATGTAGCTTGCCTTGAACTACAATTGAGAAAAGTATAATCTAAATTCAAATCTAATATCAGGCATATTTTAAAATACAAAACCTTACAAATGTCACTCAGGAACTATAGAGCAATTCTACCATTCCATAATAACAGTAATTTCCAGCAGTCACACAAGAAGGGCCTACCTAAGAAAAGGCTGCACGGTAAACATTGTGGAGGGCACTAGACTATCAATACATCTATTAGAAAACTAAACAAGCCAGATTAGTACAGATTGATCCTACACAGACATTCAGTGCTAGAAGAATACCTGGTCTCTTCCATACACACAGAACGCAGATAGACCCTCACCAAATATATAATAAGTAGCTACAAACTAAAAATAGAAATATGTAGACTTGATTTTTTGGTTTATTGATACTTAATCACCTTTCATCACAAGAATAACAAGGTGATGTACACAATAATTAAATATAGTTAGAGAGGAATGGCAGTAAATAAAAGGACAGAGAAAGAAGGGAGGGAAGACTTTGTACAGAAGGCTAGTAGATTTGCTAGGAACTATCTGGGCCTGGATGAATGGAAAAGGCCATTTCGAACAGTTGTCTTCAACAGAGTCTTAAATTTAAGGTAGGAAGGCTCCAGGCGAATAGGAGCAGGGAGAGTTCCACAGGGAAGGAAGCAAGCCAGAAAAAGGCACGAGAACGAGTAGAATCCAAGTGAGCCTCTTTTAGAGCTGGGATTCAGAGGCGATTGTTATTAAATGTACGAAGAAGTCTGGGAGGAGTATATGAAATTAAAGAAGAGGAGGGATAAGATGGATGATAGTAAATGACGGCAGATAAAGAGCTGTACGGTCCATCCAGTCTGCCCAACAAGATAAACTCATTTACATGGTATGTGATACTTTATATGTATACCAGAGTTTGATTTGTCCTTGCCTTTCTCAGGGCACAGACCGTAGAACCAGTTTTGTTTTCAATTACTGGCGTCGCCACCCAATCTCCGCTAAGATTCCACAGAACCATTCCTTCTAAACAGGATTTCTTTGTGTTTATCCCACGCATGTTTGAATTCCATTACCATTTTCATCTCCACCTCCTCCCGCGGGAGGAAGAAATCCTTATGGAACAGAACCAGAATTTTGTAAAGGATGTGAAAAGAGATTGGTAACAAGTGCAGTGGAGTAAGAAGGGGTGTGACACGGTCGAATCTTGAAGTGTGTAGAAGGATCCTAGTAGCAGTATTCTGAATAGTTTGAAGTCGATGAATTTTGCAATAGTCCAGTCAAGGCGAGAGATCAAAAGTAGAAAGAGAAGTGTCTTTTGTGAAGAAAGATCTAAGTAGGTTCTGGCAGCTTTGAATTGCCATAAAGTGAAGAAACAGACTCGGGCAAGGGAAGTGATTTGATGAGTGAAGGAGAGTTCCAGATCTAAAATGCACTAAATACTAGGAAGCCCATTTTATACCTATGGGCTTCTTAGCATTTAGTAGTGCAATAGAAGAGATACACACAGATCTGCCTGATACAATGTGAACCAACAAAGACCTGAAAAAAGTAAACTGAAGTCTACCTATAACTTAGAAAATAGAGGAAAATAGCCCTCGGAAACCTTTGAATCTGATACCAGGCTGAAACTTCAATCATTGGTCTTTAAATTAAAAAAATAAAAAACCCTTCAAAGAAATTTTAACGTGAAAAAAATGTGCTGGATATTGAGGTTTTTGTTTCTAAGTGCCATCTTGCAAAACGCTGGCTGTGAATCATTTAAATAGAACATATGCATCTTCAAAAACAAAAACATTCAACTGACACGTCCCGAATCCTTAAAATAGCAACCATGAAGGCACTTTTGTGGAATACAATTCACAGCTACAACACTACTTTATCCTGAATGAAAAATAAAATTCTGTTTTCTACTTGTGTGGTCTGGTCATTAAAATTTTAATCGTTTTTATTTCAGTCTGTGGTTTCTGCTAAATCTCTTGCCAGGGTTTCTTTTTCCCTTTGTAATTTTTCTCTCTTCAACTGTCTTCATGTCTTTCATTGCATCCATATCCAGGATTGATCTTTTCCTTCCAGTTATGTTTCTGCTTTTCTGTCCAGATTTCATTATTCTCCGAGGACAAGCAGGCTGCTTGTTCTCACGACTGGGTGACGTCCGCGTCAGCCCCCACCAACCGGAAGAAGCTTCGCGGGCGGTCCGCACGCAGGGCACGCCCACCGCGCATGCGCGGCCGTCTTCCCGCCCGTGCGCGACCGTTCCCGCCAGTTCCTTTTTTTCCGCGACTGGAGAGAGTCGTGCCTTCGCCGCTCTCTCTGTTTTCAGCCCCGGAAAAACCGTCGCGTTTACGCGAACCTTTTTATTTTATTTATTTCGTTGCCGCGCGCTCCACTTTTCTTTCTTTTAAAAAAAAAAAAAAAAAAAAGGAGCACGCGCTCCCTTTTTCCCTCGTTTCTAGCGGGGGCGTCGCGTTGCGGCCTTGTGGCCGCAAGGTTGATTTCTTTTTTCGAGGTGTGATTACCGCCACCATCGACGACTTTAACTTCGCCGACGCGATTTTTCCGTCGATGTTCTCGAAGGTCCCGAGTGGATTTAAAAAGTGTGGTCGGTGCGGCCGGCCGATCTCGCAGACCGACACCCACGCTTGGTGCCTCGGGCCGGAGCACAATATCAAGTCGTGTTCCCTGAGTCTCGGTCTCCGGAAACGGACTCAGGTTGCGAGGCAAGTTCTTCGGGACCGTCTTTTTGGAACTTGCGCCGGCCCCTCGACGTCGACCTCGACGGCATCGGTATCGACGGCCGGTTCTTCGGTACCGGTATCGATGCCCGAGAAATCGGCACCGATGGCATCGACCCCAGGAGCACAGGTCCCGTCGGCCCGCCGGTCCTCCGGTGAAGGTAGGGGTGAGAGGCCGCGTGGGCAATCGGCCCCGGTCACTCCCTCTGCCCATGGCCCTCGGGACCGAACCCTGTCGGACCCGGTTCCTCGTGACCGAGGGGGATTGACCTCCTCCTCCTCTGCTCCACCTGGCGCCGATGACGGGCATCGCAAAAAATCAAAAAAGCACCGTCATCGGTCGCCCTCGATGCACCAGGGTTCCGGTGCCGGCAAGGAGTCGACGCCAAAGCGTCCTCGTCGAGAGGGTAGTTAGTGGGGTTCCCCAGGGGTCTGTGCTGGGACCGTTGCTTTTTCATTGATTTATAAATGACCTAGAGATGGGAGTAACTAGTGAGGTAATTAAATTTGCTGATGACACAAAGTTATTCAAAGTCGTTAAATCGCGGAAGGATTGTGAAAAATTACAAGAGGACCTTTCGAGACTGGGAGACTGGGCGTCTAAATGGCAGATGACGTTTAATATGAGCAAGTGCAAAGTGATGCATGTGGGAAAGAGGAACCTGAATTATAGCTACGTCATGCAAGGTTCCATGTTAGGAGTCACAGACCAAGAAAGGGATCTAGTTGTCGTCGTTGATGATACGTTGAAACCTTCTGCTCAGTGTGCTGCTGCGGCTAAGAAAGCAAATAGAATGTTAGGTATTATTAGGAAAGGAATGGAAAACAAAAATGAGGATGTTATAATGCCTTTGTATTGCTCCTTGGTGCGACCGCACCTCGAATATTTTGTTCAGTTCTGGTCGCTGCATCTCAAAAAAGATATAGTGGAATTAGAAAAGGTGCAGAGAAGGGTAACAAAAATGATAAAGGGGATGGGACGACTTCCCTATGAGGAAAGGCTAAAGCGGCTAGGGCTCTTCAGCTTGGAGAAAAGGCGGCTGAGGGGAGATATGGTAGAGGTCTATAAAATAATGAGTGGAGTTGAACGGGTAGATGTGAAGCGTCTGTTTACGCTTTCCAAAAATACTAGGACTAGGGGGCATGCGATGAAGCTACAGTGTAGTAAATTTAAAACGAATCGGAGAAACATTTTCTTCACTCAATGTGTAATTAAACTCTGGAATTTGTTTGCGGAGAATGTGGTAAAGGTGATTAACTTTGTGGAGTTTAAAAAAGGTTTGGACGGCTTCCTAAAGGAAAAGTCCATAGACCATTATTAAATGGACTTGTGGAAAATCCACTATTTCTGGGATAAGAAGTATAAAATGGTTTGTACTTTTTGGAGATCTTGCCAGATATTTGTGACCTGGATTGGCCACTGTTGGAAGCAGGATGCTGGGCTTGATGGACCTTTGGTCTTTCCCAGTATGGCAATACTTATGTACTTATGCACAGCAGATGCCAGGTGGAGAAATTAGTGATAGGGTGCCTGTGTTCTTATGGGCAGCTAGTTTGGGGATGGGCAATGCCCCCTTGCCCCTTCCCTAAACTATGCTCATGTGTAAGGTGTCCACTAATACCAACACATCTAAGTTACTTTCTTGCTGCTAAGAACCCTCTGTCAAAATATTCACTATCAAGGTTTTGTGTGCCCATGATTACCTTTCAGCTCAGTTCCTCCATGGCGCCCATCAGAGGCTTCAGGACTTCTATGATCTGAGTCATGTGAGCCCCATGGGGCCTTTGGGACCAATCTCAATATCCATTAACATCTGATAGAAGACTGACTGTTCCAATAATCTCTTCAGCCAACATCCTGAATGAGCTAGTGCACAGGTTCCCCTATTGCCTCCTGCTTCTGCTCATCCTTTGCTAGAAAAATACTCTGTTATTGTTCAGCATTCATCACAGTAGCTGCAGGATATGGCTGTTGCTTCCCAAACCCATGGAGTCTTACTTTGGGAGCGGCAAGTGTGCTATAAAAGCCCCCTTTCTTCACTGCCTTAACCATGGAGTGGAGGTCTGGCCTCATGGTTAGTGTAGCAGGTTGCGAACCTGGGGAACTGGGTTTGATTCCTGCTGCTGCCTGATGGTTGGCAGTGGGTTGAGATCTTGGGGAACCAGGTTCCATTCCTTCTCCGAGGACAAGCAGGCTGAATGATTCTCACAAGTGGGTCGGTGATCTGCACCAGCCCGGGAACTGGCATTCCATAAAGCAAAAACTTGCTAGAGCCTTATGAGTGCAATGTGCATCTGACTGCGCATTCGCAGAGTGCCTTCCCACCCTCAGTTATTTTTCCGTGCAAGGAGCGGCAGTTTTTTTGGCTCCGTTTTTTCGCCCAGGAAAGCCTTCAGTGCCTTCTTCTTTAATCGGCATTTTGCCTTTATTTTCTGTTTTTCTTTGGTTTGTTAAAAAAAAATATATATATATATATTGTGATATCCCCCTTATCACTCAGGGTGACCTGGTTCTCAATATGCAAATCATATGCAGATTAGTGTGCTACCCCTTCTCACTCAGGGTGACTTGGTTTCCACTCAGCAAATTAAGCAGGTCTCACCGACTGCATATTTCTCAGGCAACTCTTTATTCCAGCCCCTGGGCACACTTCTTCTATTTTAACACTTTATGCTTTCATAGATCTTCCCACTGAGCCTCCCCACACAGATACATGGGCTCAGTACTACACCAGTACTTTGGGGACTCTCAACCCCAGGCTTTGCAGCCTGCTTCTCTCAGTACTTTGGACACACAGTCCCCTCTTTGAACACACAGTTCTTGACACACAGTCTCTTCATCTTCGGACACACAGTCCCTCTTTGAACACACAGTTCTTGACACACAGTCTTTTCTTCTTGGACACACAGTCCCTCTTTGAACACACAGTTCTAGAGACACAGTCAAACTCTAATGCTTTAGGGACTTCTTACCCCAGGACTTTCAGCCTGCTGATCTCCGTTGGACACCCAGTCCCCCCCAAGTCCATAAGGTTAGCCAGTATCTTTCAGGGGCTCTCTCTTCTCTGCTGCTAGCTCACTACAACTCCGGTGGGGTATAAAGTGGTTAATTAGCTACCCAGGACCCAGCCCATAACCGCCGGCACCTGTGGACCTCCCAAGGCTCTCCCCGGTCCTAGCGACCTCCCCCTTCTTCTAGCGCCCTCTAGTGGCCTACACCCTATAGGACACCCTCTTATCACAATATATATATATATATACAGTGGGGGAAATAAGTATTTGATCCCTTGCTGATTTTGTAAGTTTGCCCACTGACAAAGACATGAGCAGCCCATAATTGAAGGGTAGGTTATTGGTAACAGTGAGAGATAGCACATCACAAATTAAATCCGGAAAATCACATTGTGGAAAGTATATGAATTTATTTGCATTCTGCAGAGGGAAATAAGTATTTGATCCCCCACCAACCAGTAAGAGATCTGGCCCCTACAGACCAGGTAGATGCTCCAAATCAACTCGTTACCTGCATGACAGACAGCTGTCGGCAATGGTCACCTGTATGAAAGACACCTGTCCACAGACTCAGTGAATCAGTCAGACTCTAACCTCTACAAAATGGCCAAGAGCAAGGAGCTGTCTAAGGATGTCAGGGACAAGATCATACACCTGCACAAGGCTGGAATGGGCTACAAAACCATCAGTAAGACGCTGGGCGAGAAGGAGACAACTGTTGGTGCCATAGTAAGAAAATGGAAGAAGTACAAAATGACTGTCAATCGACAAAGATCTGGGGCTCCACGCAAAATCTCACCTCGTGGGGTATCCTTGATCATGAGGAAGGTTAGAAATCAGCCTACAACTACAAGGGGGGAACTTGTCAATGATCTCAAGGCAGCTGGGACCACTGTCACCACGAAAACCATTGGTAACACATTACGACATAACGGATTGCAATCCTGCAGTGCCCGCAAGGTCCCCCTGCTCCGGAAGGCACATGTGACGGCCCGTCTGAAGTTTGCCAGTGAACACCTGGATGATGCCGAGAGTGATTGGGAGAAGGTGCTGTGGTCAGATGAGACAAAAATTGAGCTCTTTGGCATGAACTCAACTCGCCGTGTTTGGAGGAAGAGAAATGCTGCCTATGACCCAAAGAACACCGTCCCCACTGTCAAGCATGGAGGTGGAAATGTTATGTTTTGGGGGTGTTTCTCTGCTAAGGGCACAGGACTACTTCACCGCATCAATGGGAGAATGGATGGGGCCATGTACCGTACAATTCTGAGTGACAACCTCCTTCCCTCCGCCAGGGCCTTAAAAATGGGTCGTGGCTGGGTCTTCCAGCACGACAATGACCCAAAACATACAGCCAAGGCAACAAAGGAGTGGCTCAGGAAGAAGCACATTAGGGTCATGGAGTGGCCTAGCCAGTCACCAGACCTTAATCCCATTGAAAACTTATGGAGGGAGCTGAAGCTGCGAGTTGCCAAGCGACAGCCCAGAACTCTTAATGATTTAGAGATGATCTGCAAAGAGGAGTGGACCAAAATTCCTCCTGACATGTGTGCAAACCTCATCATCAACTACAGAAGACGTCTGACCGCTGTGCTTGCCAACAAGGGTTTTGCCACCAAGTATTAGGTCTTGTTTGCCAGAGGGATTAAATACTTATTTCCCTCTGCAGAATGCAAATAAATTCATATACTTTCCACAATGTGATTTTCCGGATTTAATTTGTGATGTGCTATCTCTCACTGTTACCAATAACCTACCCTTCAATTATGGGCTGCTCATGTCTTTGTCAGTGGGCAAACTTACAAAATCAGCAAGGGATCAAATACTTATTTCACCCACTGTATATATATATCTCCTTTATTTTCTTAGTTTTTTTGACCCGCATTAAGTTTCTGTTCTTTTTAGTCGCGGCCGTCCTTAGGCCTGCTTGTTTGGGTTTCTCTTTTTTTGTGCTCTCTTTCTTAGCACAATCAGGTTTTTTTATTTAGCTAGGGCAGTCTTCCCTTCCATGTCATTGAAGACTCCCAGTGGCTTCAAACTCTGTACTCTCTGCAACTGGACCATCTCCGGCACTGATACGCATTCGTGGTATATACAGTGCCTTGGGCCTGACCATAGCCCAGCTCGTTGTACCCTTTGTCTTTATATGAAGAAAAGAACTCGACTGGCTCGAGAAGCCCAAAGAAAGAAACGTTTTGGGGCTCGGTCCGGTCCTTCACCTGAAAGGAGACTGTCTTCACCTGAGAGCCTCGCCTTTTCTTTTGTATGGGAAATGGCTCAGGCCATTCCATTCCCCATAGACGTAGTAGATGAGCCCAGGGCTGAGATGCTCGAGGTCCTAGACTACACTTCTCCACCTAGAGAGGCAGTGACAGCTTCTTTGCATAAGGTACTCAGAGAAGTCCTTATGCAAAACCTGAGCGTCCCCTCTGCCCCCATAATCCCAAAGACAGATTCTCAGAATCTGATCCACAGGGAACCTGGGTTGATGAGACCTCAGTTACCCCACAACTCCATGGTGGTGGACTCTGCCCTCAAGAGAGCCAAGAGTTCTAGAGACTATGCTTCGGCGCCCCCAGGTAGAGAAGCTAGAACCTTGGCTTCTTTTGGGCCGAAGATGTATCAGGCTGCTATGCTCATTGCCTGTCATACCAGCTCTTCACGAGTATCCACTTTGAAACTCGGTGCAACAGCTGTCTAGTTTGGTCGATGCCCTCCTTCCGGAGCAGTCCGAACCTTTTCACCAGCTGGTCAAGCAGCAGAAGGTATAAATTGTTGGCCGGGGGCGTATACGACACTTTTGATGTAGCATCCTGGATGTCTCCTCAGGATATAGCAATGTACAGACTTTCATGGCTGCTTGTTTTTGACCTGGACCATTCGGTCCAGCAGAGGATAGCAGATGTTCCTTGTCGGGGGGTGGGATAATCTTTTCAGAAAGAAGGTGGAAGATCTAGTTGACCAGATCAAGAAGCATATACAGATGCTATGGCTTTTCTCTCCCCTCGGGCGCCTTCTGCTTCCACCTCCTACTAGGAGTTATTTTGGTAGATCATGGAGTGTGCCCTATTCCCATTCTAGGCGTAGGTACAATCCGGCGTCTCGCCAGCCTACCCAAGCTCAACCCCAGCGTGCTCGTTCCTGTCATCAGCATGCGTCCAAAGCCCCAGCTTCTCCCAAGCAAAAGCAAGGGACGAGCTTTTGACTGGCTCCAGGAGAGCATAGCCACAATAAAAATGTCTGTGCCAGACGACTGCTGGTTGGGGGGGGGGGGGGGGGGGGGGGGTTTGATGTTTTTTTCACTAAAGGTGGCCTCTCATAACCTCCGACCAGTGGGTTCTTAAAATAGTCCGGTTAGGATACACCCTTAATCTAGTATCCAAACCTCCAAATTGCCCTCTGAGAGTTCATTCATTCAGTTCTCCGCACAGGCAGGTACTTGCAGAGGAATGGGAATGGGGTTCACGGGAATCCCGCGGGGATGTAAGCATTTCTGTGGGGTTTCTGCAGGGATGGAAGCAGTTCTGCGGGGTTCCCGTGGGGACGGAAGCAGTTCCTGTGGGATTCCCGTGGAAGTGTAAGCTGCACCTGCGCCAGCCTCTCATCTACCAAGTACCAATTTCTTTGAGTGCTGTCTCCTCCTCCTCGCTTTAACAGCACAAATAAACTTTTCCATTAAGGAGGTGCTAGAGATACAAATGATGACGGAATTCAAAAAGGTGTGGGATGAACACAGAGGATCTCTAATTAGAAAATGGAAGTTATAAAAAGCCTAAACTTAAATGGCTGCTTTGTGTGTGGATGTGTCAAGTGATCCTTAGATGGCAACTCAGACTGTGATGAACTAGGGCCGATACCGGGCAGACTTGTAATGTCTGTCTCTCATATATGGCAATCTGGTTTAGGATGGGCTGGAAAGGGCTTAGACAGCAACTTCAGTGGCTGAAGCATGAGGACAGTGCTAGACAGACTTTTATGGTCTGTGTCCCACAAATGAGAAGACAAATAGACTGGAGTGGGCTTTGATGGCAACTCCAGTAGTTGTAGCATAAGGATAGGACTGAATATACTTCTATGGTCTATGTCCCAGAAACACCGAAGAAAGACCGTAATCAAGTATATAATATCACACTCATTGATTTAATTATGAATTGATAATGAGTGTGACTGTTGGGCAGACTGGATGGACCATTCAGGTCTTTGTTTGCCGTCACTTACTATGTTACTATTAATCCTCTTTGCTCCCGGGCTGATGCGCAGACCTCAACTGTGACACATGCACATGCATAAGTACATAAATAATGCCATACTGAGAAAAGACCAAGGGTCCATCGAGCTCAGCATCCTGTCCACGACAGCGGCCAATCCAGGCCAAGGGCACCTGGCAAGTTTCCCAAACGTACAAACATTCTATACATGTTATTCCCGGAATTGTGGATTTTTCCCAAGTCCATTTAGTAGCGGTTTATGAACTTGTCCTTTAGGAAACAGTCTAACCCCTCTTTAAACTCTGTCAAGCTAACCGCCTTCACCACGTTCTCTGGCAACGAATTCGAGTTTAATTACGCGTTGGGTGAAGAAAGATTTTCTCCGATTTGTTTTAAATTTACTACACTGTAGTTTCATCGCATGCCCCTAGTCCTAGTATTTTTGGAAAGCGTGAACAGAGGCTTCACATCCACCTGTTCCACTCCACTCATTTTATATACTTCTATCATGTCTCCCCTCAGCCGTCTCTTCTCCAAGTTGAAAAGCCCTAGCTTCCTTAGTCTTTCTTTATAGGGAAGTTGTCCCATCCCCGCTATCATTTTAGTCGCCCTTCGCTGCACCTTTTCCAATTCCACTATATCTATCTTGAGATGCGGCGACCAGAATTTAACACAATACTCAAGGTCACCTGACCTACTGGTGCATGCATATAACCTCTCAGCACACAGTGCCAGTGAATCAGAGACAAATCTTACATGTGTGCACCAGACTGTGCCAAGTTCCAACTTCCGTTCCTGCCTTGCCTGCAGTGCTGTGGCTCAAATCCAGAGAGAGCTAACCGGAATTTTCTTTTATGTACCATTAAATTCTGGTGGGGATCGGTAAGATTCCAGCAAGGATGGGCGGGGACGGGTAAGGTTTCTGTCCCTGTGCAACTCTCTACTCTCCGCCCTTCTAAAGGCCCATGTGGTCGAACCCATTCCACCAGGGGAAGGAGGACAGGGATTCTATTCCAGGTACTTCCTTGTGCAGAAGAAAACGGGGTATGCGTCCCATCCTAGACCTAAGGGCACTGAACAAATTTCTGGTCCGAGAAGAGTTCAGGGTGATTTCCCTGGGCACCCTTCTTCCCATGATTCATGAAAACGATTGGCTATGCTCTCTGGACTTGAAGGACGCTTATACTCATATCCCGATACTTCCAGCTCACAGGAAGTATCTTCAGTTTTGGTTGGGAACGCAGCAGTTTCAGTACCACTTACTGCCTTTTGTCCTAACGTCAGCTCCCAGGGTATTTACCAAGTGTCTAGCGGTATTTGCAGCGTTGCTACGCAGACTGGGAGTGCATGTGTTCCCTTATCTCGACGACTGGCTGTGAAGAGCACCTCGGAGGACGGTGCTCAGTCCATGTGGAGAACTATTCAAGTGCTGGAGCTGCTGGGGTTAATCATCAATTACCCCCAAGTCCCATCTCACTCCTTTTCAAAAATTGGAGTTCATTGGAGCATTGAGGCAACATGGCTTTACCAAAGGAAAATCCTGCCAAACGAATCTTACTGACTTCTTCGACTGGGTGGCCAAAGAATTGGATGAAGGACGTGCGCTAGATGTAATCCACTTGGACTTCAGCAAAGCCTTTGATACGGTCCCCCACAGAAGACTCGTGAATAAGCTGAAAGGGTTGAACTTAGGACCGAAAGTGGTGAACTGGATAGGAAACTGGTTGACCGACAGGTGGCAGAGGGTGGTGGTAAATGGAATCCGCTCGGAGGAAAGAAAGGTGAGCAGTAGAGTCCCTCAGGGGTCGGTGCTGGGGCCTATTCTGTTTAATATATTTGTGGGAAATATTGCTGAAGGGTTGGAAGGAAAGGTGTGCCTTTTTGCAGATGACACGAAAATAGCCACTAGAGTAGATACCCTGGAAGGAGTAGAAACGATGAGAAGGGATCTCCGAACATTAGAAGAATGGTCAAGGGTCTGGCAGTTAAAGTTTGTCTAAAGTCGATCACAAAGTACTCCACTAAATGATTTCAAACAAACATTAGTACATTTATTGCCACCCATATATGCACAAATATTATTCACAGTAACCCTCTTCCTTACACAGCGTCACTTCCACAATCAAACCAATCTCATACATTGCTCACCACATGCTGCGATCCACTCAAATTACATTACAGTGCTTGCATTTAAGTTTCAGCTTAAAAGTATATCCTTTAAGCTCATTAAAGTCCACCAATTTCAAAGTGGCAAACGTGAGCCTCTTTTGCTTCTCGGACCACGTACTTGTATTCCCAAGGTCAAAGTTAAGGTATCAGTTGTTTTTGAGCATTCAAACTCCAAGTGCTTAGCATGAGTCTTGGTGTATATTCAGACCTCAGTTGTGCCATTCGTAGCCGAGTATCATTAATAATTTTCATTGCTCGCTGCGCGGCTTCTAGAAAACTTGCATGGAAAACCGTTAATATGGTCACCTAAATGACCATTCTTCAATCCCTCTTTAGTTCCTCAATGCGAGACCGCATTTTGTGGTTTACTTCATCAGGAGGAACCACTCCCCATAACCTGTAACAATTCAATAATACATATCCATGCAGAATTTAATTATTTATTTGTTACATTTGTATCCCACATTTTCCCACCTATTTGCAGGCTCATTGTGGCTTACATCTTACCATAAGGCAATCGCCTAGACCGGTATGGAAACAAATACAATTTGATGTTAGGGTCGGGTAAAGTTAGTATATTCAGGTGCCTAGGGATCGAAGATAGGAAGTAATATATAGTGTCCAATACAGAATCATCCCAACATCTCAAAAATCTATCTAAATTTTAACCTTATAACAGAATAATTGTAAATGCTTAATGGCTGCTTACCATCTGGGCTGCTCCAAGGCAGGAGATCCGTAGGACCGCCCTCAAACATTACAAACGTTCTTTCCTGTTCCGAGGATAAATGCCCGCGTGTGAAACGCCCCTTAGGAACAGTTGCCAAGAGTTATAACCATTCTACTTCCAGATTTACACCCTTGGGGGCCACTGTATCCCACGCGAAAATGTAGCACTGTTCTATAGCCAACAGTTGCGCACTGATGTCACCACCTCTTGATGGTGTGACCTGAACTAATACTAAACATTTTAAATCCTCAATTGCATGGTTTTGGGTGGTCCAATGTGTTACCAAAGGAGCTTCTTTTTTGTGAGTTCTGAGGTTGCTAATGTGCTCAGCCAATCTGTGTTTTAATTGTCGCTTAGTGTGACCAATATAATATAGTGAACACCACCCTTTCACTATTGCAAGATGTGTTGCCTTACAGGTAGAATTTTTTTATTGGACCCCGGTATCAAAACCCACTTGGTGGTAACTGAATGTTTGCAATAAACACATTTCCCACAAGGGGAATGTTGGCCATCAAATTTATCAGGAGTAGGTCTCTTCAACAATTCCTCAAGGTTCAATTTCCGACAGTAAGCAATTTTTGGGTGCTCACTGAATTCTGGATGCACAGCTAGAACATGCCAATATTTGTGTATTAACTGTCCTATTTTAGGAGCATTTTAAGAAAACGGAAGCATACAGGCTAAAGACCTGTGAGAGGATTTCTGTCTAGGCAAGAATAGCCATGGCCTATGAGCATACAGCGCTTGCTTATATACTTTTCTAAGAATCCCCATAGGATACTGTCTGCACGAACCGATTCATCATATCTTTTGACTGAATTTTAAATTCGTTAACTGAAGAGCATAATTGCCGTAACCTAAGAAATTGGCCGACAGGAACACCCTATTGCACTACACAAGTTATCATTATGCAGCATTGAGAAAGGATGTTCCTGTCAGTCTTCTTTCTGAAAATTGTAGTATAGAAACCCTCACTGTGGGTCTTAATGATCTTAATATCCAAAAATTCAATTTCATATTTGTCAATATGACAAGTGAATTTGATATGAGGATCGGCTGTGTGAGGCTAGCAACTCATTATCAGATCCCTGCCAAAACAGTATAACATCATCAGTATATCTCTTCCACAGCATGACCTTTAACGAACATAAAGGATATACTTTTAACATCATCAAAAGCCAAGGGCATACAGTAGAGCTGAAACTTAAATGCAAGCACTGTAATGTAATTTGAGTGGATTGCAGCAATGTATGAGATCGGTTTGATTGTGGAAGTGACGCTGGGTAAGGCATGTGGAAGAGAGTTACATGGAAGCTGAGGGTTACTGTGAATAATATATGTGCATATATGGGTGACAAATGTATTAATGTTTGTTTGAAATCATTTAGTGGTGTACTTTGTGATCGACTTTAGGTATAAATTGTACTCTTAATATAAAGCTATATCCCCCTGTGTGAAGAGGATAGTTAAAATTTAATGCCAAGAAGTGTAGAGTGATGCACTTGGGGTGCAGAAACCCAAAAGAGAGATACCGAATAGGAGGGGAGAGATTAGTAAGCTCGACTCGGGAGAGAGACCTTGGGATGTTGCTGTCTGAGGATTTAAAGGTGAAGAAACAATGTGAGAAGGCAATGGCCGTGGCCAGAAGGATGCTAGGCTGCATAGAGAGGGGCATAACCAGCAGAAGAAAGGAGGTGTTGATGCCCCTCTACAAGTCGTTGGTGAGGCCCCACTTGGAGTATTGTGTTCAGTTTTGGAGGCCATATCTTGCTAAAGATGTAAAAAGACTGGAAATGGTGCAAAGAAAAGCTACAAAAATGGTATGGGATTTATGTTGCAAACCGTACCGAGACCTGCTGACCTGAACATGTATACATTAGAGGAAAGGAGAAATGGGTGACATGATACTGACATTCAAATATTTGAAAGGTATTAATCTGCAAATGAACCTTTTTTGGAGACGGGAATGCAGTAGAACTAGAGGACATGAATTGAGGTTGAAGGGGGGCAGACTCAGAACTAATGTCAGGAAGTATTTTTTCACGGAGAGGGTGGTGGATATGTGGAATGCCTTTCCGCGGGAGGTGATGGAGATGAAAATGGTAATGGAATTCAAACATGTGTGGGATAAACACAAAAGAATCCTGTTTAAAAGGAATGGTTCCACGGAATGTTAGTGGAGATTGGGTGGCGACGCCGGTAATTGGGAAACAAAATGGGAGCTGGGCAGACTTCTACGATCTATGCCCTGATCATGACTAAATTGATAGGGATGGGCTGGAGTGTAAATTTTAAGAGACTTTGACGTTAGCTTCAGAACAGTACAAGAACAGTGCTGGGCAGACTTCTACGGTCTGTGCCCTGCGAAAGGCAAGGACAATCAAACTCAGGTATACAAATGAAGTATCACATACCATGTAATTGAGTTTATCTTGTTGAGCAGACTGGATGGACCATACAGGTCTTTATCTGCTGTCATTTACTATGTTACTATGCTAGATACACGGACAGTTTGAGCCTATCTTCTTGAGACATGAGCAGACAACCTTCTTTCCCTTGTGTCCACGGTTCGACAGTCTCAGCAAGTCACAGCTCGGCAGATGTTGAGACTCTTGGGGCACATGGCCTCCACAGTTCATGTTCCACCCATGGCACATCTGCATATGAGATCTGCTCAATGGACCCTGGCTTCTCAGTGGTGGACGATTTGATCCAATCTGACCTTGGGACGTCCATTCCAAATTCCTCAGCCACAAAAAGTGCTGACGACTGATGCATCTCTCCTGGGGTGGGGGGCTTATGTAGATGGGCTTCCCACGACCCCCAAGAAACCGATCTTCAGATCAACATCCTGGAGCTCCGAGCGATCTGGAACGCTCTAAAGGCTTTCAGAGATTGGCTGTCCAACCAAATTATCTTAGTTCAAACAGACAATCAAGTTGCGATGTATTACACCAGCAAGTAGGGGGTTACCGGATCTCGCCCTCTGTATCAGGAAGCCGTCCAGTTGTGGCTCTGGGTACGCCATCATGGCATGTTTCTACAAGCCACTTATCTGGCAGGCATAAACAGTCTAGCCAACAGACTGAGGAGGATAATGCAATCTCACGAGTGGTCTCTGAATATGGGCGTAGCCCACAAGATCTTCCGAGCGTGGGGCACCACCTTGGTGGATCTTTTTGCCACTTAACTCAATCACAAAGTCTCTCAGTTCTGTTCCAGACTTCAGGGCCACGGCAAGCTAGCATCGGATGCCTTCCTCCTTCATTGGGGGACAGACCTCTTGTATGCGTATCCCCCAATACTACTAGTGGGAAAGACTTTGTTGAAACTCAATCAAGACCACGGAACCGTGACTAATTGCACGGTACTGGCCGCGTCAGATATGGTTCCCTCTTCTTTTGGAATTGTCCTCTGAAAAACCGTGGAGATTGGAGTGTTTTCCGACCCTCATCACTCAGAACGAGGGGTCGCTTCTACATCCCAACCTCAGACTCTCACGGCCTGGATGTTGAGAGCCTGGAATTTGCTTCCTTGAGTCTTTCGGAGGGTGTCTCCCAGGTCTTGCTGGCTTCCAGGAAAGATTCCACTAAGAGATGTTACTCTTTCAAATGGAGGAGGTTTGCCGTCTGGTGTGACATCAAGGCCATAGATCCCCTTTCTTGTCCTACACAGACCCTGCTTGAATACCTTCTACACTTATCAGAGTCTGGTCTGAACCCAACTCAGTTCATCTTAGTGCGATTAGTGCCTATCATTGCCGTGTAGAAGGTAAGCCTATCTCTGGACAGCCTTTAGTTGTTCACTTCATGAGAGGATTGATTTTGTCAAAGCCCCCTGACAAACCTCCACCAGTGTCATGGGATCTCAATGTCATTCTCACCCAGCTGATGACAGCTCCTTTTGAGCCACTGAATTTCTGCCATCTGAAGTACTTGACCTGAAAGGTCATTTTCTTAGTGGCTGTTAACTTCATCTCATAGGGTCAGTGAGCTTCAGGCCTTAGTAGATGCACCTTATACTAAGTTTCATCACAACAGAGTAGTCCTCCGCACGCACCCTAAGTTTCTGTCAAAGGTGGTGTTGGAGTTCCATCTGAATCAGTCAGTTGTCATGCCAACATCTTTTACCTGTCCCTGTGCCCACCCTGACGAAAGCAGCTTGCCCACCTTGGACTGCAGTAGAGCATTGGCCTTTTACATGGAGCAGACGAAGCCCTTCAGACAGTCCGCCAAAGTTTGTTTCTTTTGATCCCAACAGGAGGGTAGTTGCCATCAGTAAATGCACCATTTCCAATTGGCTAGCAGATTGCATTTCCTTCGCTTATGCCCAAGCTGGGCTGACTCTTGAGGGTCATGTCACGGCTCATAATGTCAGAGCCATGGCTGCGTCGGAGGCCCACTTGAAGTCAGCCCCCATTGAAGAGATTTGCAAGACTGCGACGTGGTCCTCAGTCCACACATTCACATCTCATTACTGACTTGAGCTGGACACCTGACACGACAGTCAGTTTGGACAGTCGTTGTTGCAGAATCTGTTTGGGGTATAGAATCCAACTCCACCCACCTAGTCCCGTTTTATTCTGTTCCAGTCTGCACTCTCAGCTAGTTTGTATATATGTTTAGGTTAATCTATCTTATGTCCTCGCTGTTGTGAGGCCCAATTGACCAAATTTGGGGTTTTTTTTCGGTGAGCCTAGATGCTAGGGATACCCCACATGAGAAAGCCAAGATACTTACTTGTAGCGGGTATTCTCCGAGGACAACAGGCTGATCATTCTCACAAACCCGCCCACTTCCCCTTGGAGTTGTCTTCTCTCTCTTTCTTTTCACTGAACTGAGGAGCGCAGCCACACGGCGGGTGGGAATGCACTGTGTGCATGCGCAGTTAGATGCGCATCACGCTCAGAAGACTCTGTCAAGTTTTTGCTTTATGGAATGCCGGTTCCCAGACTGGATCGCCAACCCACTTGTGAGAATGATCAGCCTGCTGTCCTCTGAGAATACTTGCTACAGGTAAGTATCTTCACTCTTCAGCTCCGTGTGATCCTGGGCAAGTCACTTAAGCCGCATTGAGCCTGCCATGAGTGGGAAAGCGCGGGGTACAAATGTAAAAAAAAAAAAAAAAACCTCTGTTGCCCCAGGTGCAGGAGTAGTACAATTTACTACTTAGATTGTGTGCCCACTAGGGACATCCCCCGTACCTGTAAAATAAAACTGTAACCCGTTTAGGTCTAAGTGGAATATAAATATTCTTTTTTCCGATAAACTAAGGACCAAGGTATGGCTATGCTCATATTAGCCCACTCCTCAAGTCTCTTCTTATCTCTCCCTACACTCCTCCCCGGGAACGCCGTTCATTGAGTATATCTCTCTTATCTATACCCTTCTCCTCCACTGCCAACTCCAGACTCCATTCATTTTATCTTGCTGCACCATACACCTGGAATAGACTTCCTGAGTCAATTCATCAAGCTCCATCTCTGGCTGTCTTCAAATCTAGGCTAAAAACCCACCTAACCCCTAGTCACTTGTTCAATACTCATGTCTGTTTTATCATTCCCACCTAAAGTAATTCCCTTATCCCTTATTTGTCCTGTTTGTCTATCCTGATTAGATTGTAAGCTCTGTCGATCAGAGACTATCTCTTACATGTTAAGGTGTGCAGCGCTGCATACGTCTAGTGGCACTATAGATAAGTAGTAGGACTACTATCATCCATCACCTGGGTGTGCGGCACAGCCCACCGATAGATGCTGCTGTCATGGAGAGCCCAGAAAGACCTGCATGGTCCATCCAGTCTGCCCAACAAAGTGGCCAGAGTTGCATCTGGTACTTCACACAGGTTCCACTCCTTCATGATTAATACTGGCATACTTAAATCTCTCTCCCTGCCAGTTTTGGGGCACAGACCAACTATTGGAATTGATGTCGAAGCCCACTCCAGCCTTGATCCTAAAGCATTTAAGCTGCTAATTCTTCCTCAAAAACTTTATTAAATGATAGGCCAGCAGACAGACAATTTGCATCTAGCTCTTCAGGAGGCTACAGGTGACAGCATCTTCCATAAGCTGTATGCCCTGAGAACTCCCATTTAACAGGCTTTATACATCAATGATTAAATGGCAGAGGATATACTAGTTGATCCCATGGAACCCTATGTCTAATTTAACTAGTAAAACAAATATTTCAGAAGTTAAACTTCAGGATTCTTGTTATTCTTGTACCTTTCATTTCACCTGTCACCTTGCTGTACTTCATACTCTTCGCACCTGATGATATAACAGAGTAACGTAGTAGATGACAGCAGATAAAGACCTAAATGGTCCATTCAGTCTGCCAACAGTGACACTTATCAATTCATGATTAAACCATATTTGATCCTGGTCTGTCTTGCCATGTTCGTGTATTTTAGAAGGTTTATCTGCTGACATTTACTATGTTACTGTGTTTCACTTTCTAGAAATTGTGATTTCATAGATAATGAATTAACTGCTTCCTATTTTTTCCAACCTATATAAGCTTTGCAAATCAGTGCTGTTTAGTCATCAGAGTGAATTTAAGTAAAGAATCTGATAACATCCTATACTTATCTTTGTAGGGGTTAGAGTGTTGTATACTCAGTCCCAGCTATGAATTTCTTTTTCTCCTAGTGGCTTTTTGTGGAAGGGGTTGGCTGTGACTGAAAATGAGCTGACTTCTGTTTTGTGCTTTTTTTGGCTTAGGTTTCACTACTCAGCAGTCGGAGATAATTGTATCTGCTTTGGTGAAAATAATTAACTCCAACATGGAAGTGGTTTATAAGGATATGGTCACCAAAATGCAACAGGTCAGATACACATATGATAAATCTTGCATTCTTGTTCTTTTAATGAGGCACTGATCCCACTCCTCATCTAAGAAATCATGGTGCAACCTTTTAGAATATTTTTGGAGCATTTATCAATTCAGTAAATTTTCAGACAAGATGCTTAAAAGCAGAGATTATATAGGGGCATCTCACAAATCTCTTGTTTCTATATATTTGAATGACACTAGTGAGTTAGCTGCTCCTATATATATATATATATATATAGTAACACAGCTACAGTGACCTGGTATTGATTTGTGATGTTATCTAATGGAGGCTGACAGAGAAGATATGTAGACCAAAACCATTCCCAGTTCACCACCTTCATTCTCCAGCTTTGGTAAAGCCATGAAGCAGGATAGGGACCAGGAGAGAATGAATATGCCCAAATTGTTGGGGGGTGGGGGGAGAGACAGGGGAAATGAAAAATATACCCAGGAGGAAAAGGAGAAAAATGATTGGGGGGTGGGCGCAGAATAGAGATCATGTGTGCCTTGAGGAGAGTTCACTTCTGGACTTGGCCCCCCTCTCCTGCCTCACACGGTTACTTCTTTTTAGTCTACAAATTAAACCCTGGATATATTTAATGTTACTACTTTTAACCGAATGACAGATATAACCATTGAATGTGTTTATTTGTAAGATCCATTTTCTCCTGAAGCCTCATAACAAGGATTCTGAGCAGTCAACTGTGACATCTTGACTGAATCCCTTTACCTTTGCCACTTATAATTGGGGTTGAACTGTAAGGATTAGGAAAAAGAGTGTGTGTGTTTTTTTTTTGTTTGTTTGTTTTTTGTTTTAGTAGAATTCAGTGAAGCTGACAATGGGAGTTCAAACTTTCTTCTATAGTCTGCTAGTCCTTAAGGTGAATCCGTGATGTTGCAGGGTGTTGGCGTTTTCCAAAAGAAGCTCTAGCAGCAAAATAACCAGTGCTAAATTGAAAAAGTGGAGAAAAAGCCCTCAGAAACCGCAGGTAGACTACCTGGGGTTTAGTACGTGGTTATAGATTGTTCACATTGATTTATAACACACGTTATGCGGTTTCTGCGGGCTTTTTCTCCACTTCTTCAATTTAGCACTGGTTATTTTGCTGCTAGAGCTTCTTTTGGTATTAGGTTACGATTTTTTGCTCTAGCGATACTGCATTTGTTCTGACTGATTGTCTTGTTGGCATTTTCCCCCTGGATAGCTGAGCCCTAAGATGGTCCTTCAGTCCCAGCTCCAGGTCATGAGTGCTTCTCACTCTTGCATATAAAGATTCACAGAACCCAGGGGAAGACTACATATAGTTTGAAGTGAAAGATGTATATATTGATTAAATCGTAGACAACTGTAATTGGTTAACTGTTTAAATAATAGCTATACTTCAGAACCATTTACAGCAGGAAGTTGGGGAGGGAGAAGGAGAGAGGAGAAATCCTATAGCATGAACACCTGGGATACCCAGGTAAACCCACCTTTTATTTTTTTACTTCCATACCATTCTCCACCATTCCAGCTTATTGTGTTGTTACATTCCACCAGAGCTCTGTATAGTTCCTCCTGCAGCTGGCTGCCAATGTCCTTTTATTCCCTTGCTGCTATTGTCCACAATATCCTGCACAAACAGCATAAATACATTTGGAATGGGTTCTTTTTTCCCTGCGTGTCTATTTGCCTTCAGGCCAGTAGTACCAAGCACACCAAGAAAAAGAAAGTCGGCAACAAACTTGCTCTTTTTCTCTCATTAGCAATAGCAAACATTTATGTTTCTGCCTATGGGGCAGTGATTGCAGCAATATTTAGGGTTGTATCTCTCTGCTGTATTATTTCTTTTTAATAAATGTTTCTTGAATTTTTGGGATTCAGGCTTTGCTTCTGATGTATCTGAAAAAGGTTTTACTATGAGTTTTTGTCTTTGTTACAAGTTTTTCTTCATATTCTCTTTTAGCCTTCATGATCAGTACTTTACCTCTAGCTTGTGCTTTTTTCCATTCTTCGAAGGATGTTCTTTTGGTTCTAATAGCCTCTTTTACTTCACCTTTCAACCATGCTGGCTGCCCTTCTTTCCACCTTTGTTAATATGTGGAATACATCTGATCTGGGTTTCCACGATGGTATTTTTAAACAGTGTCCACGTTCTATTTAAACTCCTAACCTTTGTGGCTGACCCCTTTAGCTTCTTTTTAACCATTTTTCTCATTTTGTCATAGTCGCCCTTTTGAAAATTTTGTTTAATAGTCTTTATTAATTTTCAGAATTTACAAGATATACTTATAAATTGGCAACACAGCAGTAAAATATTTCCATGGTTTGCTATTCTCAACAAAGTAAATTGTTCAGAAACAATAATAATATTAAGCAATCCCAAGAAAAAAAAAGAAAATATTGTGGAATCTAATTTGCTTTCTTAGACTACTATATTTAAAGAGGAGGAGAAATGCAATTATAGGAGATATAACTAGGAAATTCTAAAAAGAAATGAAATTAGTAAATGGCCTGAGACGTAAATCCCCCGCATAATTCACTTTCTAATTCTTTCTACACTCTAGGTAGTTTTTTACTATTTATAAACAATTTTAACTGGTCTAGTTCGAAAAAATATATACTTATTCCCTAAATATTTAATACAGCATTTGCAAGGGTAAGTTAACAAAAAAGTAGCCCCCATTGCTTTGACCTCTTCTCTATATACAAGAAAAGCTCTCCTACGATCCTGAGTAGTTCTAATAACATCTGGAAAAATCCAAATTTTTTGACTGTGAAAGAGCTTCTGTGTATTCTTAAAATAAAGTCTCTGCAATGCTTGCAGGTCTTGCTCAAAGACAAAAGATACCGATAATGTCTTTCGAGTTATTATTTCTGAGATAGATTCTTCTAGAAACGCAGATATGTCCTGAAGATTTATTTCTGAAGCTTGATCATTTCCAGCTGGATTCGCTTTAGAGGGTTTATCAGGTAAATAGTAGATTTTATTAATAGGTGGAATTGCTGAATGAGGATAGGCCAATACTTCTACTAAATATTTTTTTCAGGAAATCCATTGGAGTTATTCCAATTGAGAGAGGAAAATTCAAAAGCCTCAGATTTAATCTTCTATTATGGTTTTCCAAAAGTTCCAATTTTAGGGAAACATTCATTTTATCTTTTATCAAAGAATCTGTCACAGTTTTTAACTAATATTTCAGACTTTTGGTTAGTTAATTCAGTCTTAGCAGTTTCAAGGGCTAATGTTAAAGAATCAAACTTATTTACCAGCAAAGCTGTATCCTGTGAAGTTTTTGTGACCGCAGATGTTAATTGCTGAATAGCTGCCCAAATAGTGTGTAGGGTCACCGCTTGGGGAACCGTTGGTTCTGTGATCGCACCATCTGCGTCCTGGGGTAGAGCGCCTCCGTCTGAGGCCCTTTGGTTACCGACTTTCGGTCCCATCGATACCTCCTTGCTCATCCGAAGGACTGCAGGGCAAAGCGGTGGATTAAGATCTGGCGGGGACGATGATGTTTCTATCCCAAGTGGAGATGCCGCTCCTCTGGCGAGTCCAACAGCGGGATCCCTCTCACCAGTACTTGCAGGGGTGCTCGTGGCGAACCGCAGAAGCGTTTGCTGACCCGGAGGGAGTATTTGGGCCGACGGTGGTATACCCTTCACTGCCCCCTTCCTCTTTGTATGCGGCATATTGGAACAAAGGTAAGTAAAAACAGGGTCTCAGCTTATGCTTCCACGGAGCCTCCGGCATAAGTCGCCATCTTGACTCCTCCCCAGTCCATACCGGCACCGCCTTTTGAAAATTTAAATGCTGCTACAGTGGATTTCTGTAGTGACTTCACTCCATATATCAGCTCAAATTTGATGAAGTTACGATTGCTGTTTCCCAGCGGATCCAACACTATTACTTCTTGTACCATGTCCTTAATTCCGCTAAGGACTAGATCTAAAATAGCTTCCCCTTTTGTCGTTTCTTGGACTAGTTGCTCCAAGAAGCTTTCATTCATTATATCTAAGAATTTTACCTCCCTAGCGCTCCCTGGTGTAGCATTTATCCAGTCAACATTGGGGTAATTGAAATCACAATTCACCAATAATTCTCCTCTTATCTATTCTGTATCTCTAGAAGGGTCATTAGACAACTTGCAGTGTCTGTGAAGTCTTTTTTTTTTCTCCATTGACAAGTGTCTGATGTATGCTACAAGACCCTTCTAGAGATACGGAATAGATAAGTGGAGAATTATTGGTGAATTGTGATTATTGTGTCCACTGATTCTTTGAAAGTGGGGTAATTGAAATCACCCATAATTATAATGTTGCTCAATTTGCCAGCTTTCCTAATTTCTGTAAGCATTTGTTCATCTGTCTATTCTGTCCTGGTGGACAGTAGTGCAGCCCTACCTGTACACTTTCCCTTCACACAATGGAGAAGGGTAGATAGTGGGGTTCCCCAGGGGTCTGTGCTGGGACAGTTGCTTTTTAACATGTTTATAAATGATCTAGCATTGGGAGTAACTAATGAGGTAATTAAATTTGTTGACAAAATTATTCAAAGTTGTAAAATTACATGACAACCTTATGAGACTGGGAGACTGGACATCCAAATGGCAGATGATGTTTAATGTGAGCAAGTGCAAAGTGATGCATGTGCGAAAGAGGAACCCGAACTATAACTACGTAATGCCAGGTTCCATATCAGGACTCACTGATCAGGAAAGGGATCTTGGTGTCATTGTTAATGATACGTTGAAACCCTCTTCTCAGCGTACGGCTGCAGCTAAGAAAGCTAATAGAATGTTAGCTGTTAGGAAAGGAATGGAAAACAAAAATGAGGACATTATAATGCCTTTGTTTCACTCCATTGTGTGACCGCACCTCGAATATTGTGTGCAGTTCTGTTCACCGCATCTCAGAAAAGATATAGTGGAATTAGAAAAGTTACAGAGAAGGATGATGAAAATGATAAAGGGGATGGGACAACTTCCCTATGAGGAAAGGCTAAAGCGGCTAGGGCTCTTCAACTTGGAGATAAGAGGGCTGAGGGGAGATATGATAGAGGTCTATAAAATAATGAGTGGAGTGGAACGGGTAGATGTGAATCGATTGTTTACTCTTTCCAAAAATACTAGGACTAGGGGGCATGCAATGAAGCTACAATGTAGTAAATTTAAAACAAATTGGAGAAAATTTCTTCACTCAATGTGTAATTAAACTTTGGAATTCGATGCCAGAGAATGTGGTAAAAGCAGTTAGCTTAGCGGGGTTTAAAAAAAAGGTTTGGATCGCTTCCTAAAAGAAAAGTGCATAGACTATTATTAAAATGGACTTGGGGAAAATCCACTGCTTATTGTATTGTGTTGTACTGTTTTGGGATCTTGCCAGGTACTTGTAACCTGGATTGGCCACTGTTGGAAACAGGATGCCAAGCTTGATGGACCTTCTGTCTGTCCCAGTATGGCAATACTTATGTACTTCTATCTACAAGGATTCCATACTGCTATCTGTTTCATGTAGAATATTTATTTTGTTTGACTCAATTCCATCTTAACATATAGCACAACTCCCCCTCCAATTTGATCCTCTTTCATTGCGATATAACTTGTACCCTGATAAGTGTCCCATTGATTGTCCTCCTTCCAGGTCTCTGAGATGCCTGTTATATCTACTACTTCATTTAGTGCTATATACTCCAACTCTCCCATCTTATTTTTTTAGGCTTCTAGCATTTGTATATAGACACTTCAAATTGTGTCTTTTCCTAGCATCTATAAGCTGCTTTGAAATTGACAGTGATAATTTGCATCCTTTACTCTGTTCTCCCATTAAACACTCCTAGCTCTTTCACTGTTGTTTAAACTTCTCTGTTGGGATTCTCTAAAGATCCTGTTTCAATAGAATCAATAGGATACTCCACCCCGAACCATGCGTTCCTGGGCAAGTGTCTGCTTCCCCCCCCCCCCCCCCCCACCTCCAATTTACTTTTAAAGCTATTCTGTCTCCTTTTTAAAAGTTAACGCATGCAGCCTAGTTCCATCCCGGTTAAAGTGGAGCCCATCCTTTAGGAACAAGTTCATTTTCCCAGAATGTTGCCCATATCCTAACAAACCTAAAACCCTCATCCCAACCATGCATTGAGACTGCAGAGCTCTGCATGCCTCTTGGGTCCTGCACATGGAATGGGGAACATTTTCCAAAAATGCTACCTTGGATAATCATGGGTTCAGCTTTTTACCTAAGAGCCTAAATTTGGCTTCCAGAACCTCCCTCCCACATTTTCCTATGTCATTGGAACCCACATGCACCAAGACAGTTGTCTCCTTCCCAGCGCTATCTAAAATCTTATCTAGGTGACACGTGAGATCCACCACCTTCCCACCAGGCAGGCAGGTGACTTGGCGATCCTCACGCCCACCAGCCACTCAGTTATCTACGTGCCTAATCAAATCATCAACTACAACAGCTGTCCTAACCTTTCCTTCCTGGGCAGAAGCTCCTGGAGACAATCTGCATGCATTTGTACAACTTTCACTTAAGTACTTTTTTTTTGTGTCCACTATATTTTTTACTTTTCACTTTTATATTAAACTTCAAGTCCATTATCTAACCACTTCTTAACAACCCCTTTCATGAATCCCCTTCCCATCCCCCACCAAGAAAATCCCACATAGCTGATTACATCAATCTTCATAAGTGCATCCTGAAACTGTTCTGGTGCTCTGTTGATCCTTCAGAATACCAGCTTAGTTCCTTAATCTGCTAGACCAGTCCCAACCAGGCAGAGAAATTTGAATATTTCGGTGACATCACTGCTATAATGAGTGGTGCAACCTGGAGCACAATGTTTCTATGCCTCCAGCAAATGGTGCAGGTCATATTGGTGCAGCGGGATCTTAGCTTTGGTCTTATTCCCTAGGCTGCAGTCTCCAAGGACTGTGGAGCTGAATACTATTTGGCTGTAGCTTCAGAGGATCAGTCTGCAAATCTTCCCTTAGTTGAGTGTGAAGCGGCTTCGCTTTCTGGGGAACCGAGCTTAGCCTATGGGTTTTCCTTGTTTGGTGGGGCACAGCAGGGGCCACTACTTTTGAGGTGAGTTGGTGCTTCCAGCCTGTCCCTGGATTGTCTCGGGGGGGGGGGGGGGGAGAAGAAGAGTCAAAAGGGCGCAGGCCCTTTAAATTGCAAACCCTTCTCCAAGAGTAGTTCTTGCCACAAAGCTGTTTGTGGAGCAGTGCAGCTCTGGTGACTTCAGTCAGGAGCAGAATGCTGAGTCAGCACTGGGCCTTGTACTGCTGTGTCTGCAGTGCCTTTGGGCTGCCAATGTAGGGCCTGTGGGTGCCAGCAGATAAGTACAAGTTGCTACTGTCACTGATGTGTAGGGGAGTTGTTGATGGTGCTGCTTAGTCCTGAGGAGATGTGGGTGCCATCGGAAGTTCAGCCCCTCAAGCTCTCCGTAGTCAGGGGCCTCAGCCTGAGGGTCCTGTCACTGAGCTCTTTTCAGCTGGAATGGTTGCCATATTGCTGCCAGTGTGAATGGTTCCCATGTTTTCTTCTGGTGACGTGGTATTGTTTTCTCCAAAGTTGGCTGAACTCCTTTCAGACACCTTGGGGGGGGGGGGGGGTATTAGGGCAGCCCTAGCAGGGTGCCAGGACTTCCTTTTGGGCCAGAAGCCCTCACCATCTCTGGAGGTGACAGCAACAGCTGCAGAGTCCCAGGCAACCCAGGCATGCTCTGTCTAGTTTGGGCGGTCGCGTCATACCTTACTCTCCTTGGAGAATTCTGGGTGGGAGGGGGGGGACCTGGAAAGTGAATTTTTTCCCAGTCTTGGGGAGTTTTCATCCAAGGATGAAGGGCATGAATCCCTGCTTGTAAGTCTGTTTTGGTGGGATGAGTCGCCTTCCCTTAGACCAGTTGCTGCAGGCACTGTGCATCCCTGATGGGTCTCTGCCAGAGGTCACAGGTGGTGAACTTGTTTTTGAAGGCATCCGAAAACCTAATAAGGCATTTAAACTCCACAAAGCCCTCAACTGGGTATTTAAGGGTATCAAGGTGATGGCCTGGTTTTTTCTATTAATCATGGAAATACCTGGACAAGTTTCTGCCATTCTCGAAGGTCTCTGAATACTGCAGTGATGAAGATTATTATTCCTATGGAGGGTGGTATAGCTTAAAAAGAGGCTAATGACAAGAAAGTAATTTTTTCTTAAAGCAAGGGATTCAGTTATTTTGTGCTGAGGTTGCAGGTAGCAGTTGGGGGCGGGGGGTTAAGTGGTGTGGACCATACTATAATTGATTCAGTAGCTGCTGGCCTCCCCCCAACCTGGCAAAGATGGAGTCTGGTTCAGCCTTTTGGTTGATGTCCTCTATGATCTCATTAGAAGTTCAACCTGTTCAATATCCATTTTGGTGTTGACTACGGTTGCGAATTTGTCTGCAGAAGCTGTCTCTAAGACCAGCCTCAGCAAGCTTCCTTTCCAGAGGATGCTGTTACTTGGGGTAGATTTGGAAAAGCTGGTCAAAGAAAAGAATTTAATAACATTTTAAAAACATCTGATCATGTAGGAAGATTAAAACGGGAAGAAACTTCAGAGAGGATACATGATCACTTCCTCCTGATTCAAAAGTTAGATCTGATGGTTCAGTATCTTAAACCTAGGAAAAGGAGACGGACGGTAATTTCTTGGATCTATCATTCCCTTCCCCCCAAAGACGACAGTTTCAAATTATATGCATTGACTTACCTATCTGCAAAATATTGTAATGAGTTACCGATTCAGGTAAGGACCATAACTCATTTAAGAACATTCTGCAAAACAGTTGAAAGCCATGTCTATTCGAAAGACATGTTTTACAAAATGTACAGTAATCAATGATTACTAGTAGTTAGTTTATTAGATGATATTCGAGCCCTTTCTCGTCTTGTTGTAAATCTCACTATGTGTGAAAAACATACTTCTTTTCTTGATGTAAGTCGCATTGAACTCTATATGGGAATATTGGCGACTAATAAGAAGTAAAGTAAAAGAGAGCAGTAATTTCCTCATAGAATTCACTTTGTCTACAAAATAGTCTGCAATGGAGTGGAAAGTTGAAGAATAGAATTCAGAAACTGTCTACAAAGTTAAAATAGAACAGTATTTTAACATTCATGTTTTAATTTGAAATATTCCTGGAATTAGTACATCTTTTTGCTTGTAATATCGAAGACGATAAAAGGCAGACTGTTCAAGGAAAAAAATGATTTGGTAGATAAAAATGTATTTTTGCTCCACCAATCAATCTACATGTTAGTTATTTTATAAGAAGCTTTTTGACCTGGATGGTACCATGGTTGAGATATTTTTGGAGGAGAAGATTGGGAACATAGTGGAACCATAGTGTCAAGTGCTGAGTAGAATCCCAAATAGTAATTTTTGAAGATAGAAGCTGAGAAAATAAATCTTCAGGAAAGGTATGACAGGCAAGAAATTTATGAAGGTCTACAGGCTTCTTTATGAGATGTGAAGGTAGAGACGAGGGGATTTAATGATGTAAAGTATGCAAACAGAATGAGATTAAAAAGCGATCAGTCCATGGGTATGGACAGGACACAAAGAAGAGTTGTAGAGGAAGTCAAATTAGGAGGAATCCAGACCTAGTCACGAATAAGGGAGGAAAAAAACCATTCTTTAGCACATTTTGAGAATCTTCATAGTGAACAAGATATTGAAGGAGGCTGATACACCGAAACAGTTTGCAGAGTTGAAACTAGGTATAGTAAGGAAACATTTCAAGAGTAGTGCTAGTGCAAGTATCCAGCAGTTGCAACCTCAGGTAATCTGCATAGAAAACAAGATTGCTACCTCTCTTAGACAAATGACAGATTAAACAGCAGAATATCCTAGAGAACAAGCCTGATAGAAATGAGATTTTAGATTCAAAGAGCCAGGTCTCCATGATATAAAGCACATCAAGCTCATTATTTTGAATAAGTTCAGTAATCCAATAAGTCTTCCTCTGCATAGAGCAAACATTAAGTCCTATTGTAGATGAAAAGTTGGTATCAGGCATATCTCCAGAGGCATACAAAATTACAGTAATAAGAAATTAATAGGAACTAATTCTCTTACCTGAGAAGGAAAGTGAGCAGTTCATGGTGGCATGGAAGGCCTATGTCCACAAAACAAAGGAATAGATGAGACACCATTTCCTATTAAGAGCAAGAGCTACTGAGTAAAGAAAAGTAGATATGATAAATATAGAGGCGCACAAAGGAGCACATTATGCTTATTTTCCGCACTGCTTTGGCATGACTGGCAGTAGGAGTTGAATTTCCAATAATGTCATCTGTTGTCATCTCTGTAGTAGGCAGGGCTACAATTGTAGCTGCAGTGAGACCAAGACTTGCAGGCAGGAGATGCAGACAGCTGTGGAATGTGCAGAGTGGATAGGGCTAAAGTCGCAGCCAAAGTGGGACCAATGAGAAACTTGGAGGCAGGAGACACAGACAGCTGAAGTGTAAAGATCAGCAGGAATAACGCAGACCATGCGATGGTGGAAGACTCAATAAAGATTTACCAAGGGGAAAGGTATGGAGGGCGAATGTGAACCTGCTAGTGCAGGAAAATGTCCAAGCACAGATGAAAGTAACATGGGGAGAGTATATCCAGAATAACAATGGGGATGTGAGGCAAAGGGTAGTGTGGGACCCTGAGGAGTCATGACGAGGAGAAAGAGTCTTAACACAACAGAACAATTACAGAAAAACTGACAATAAGAGAACCTGTAGCCACCTCGTAATAGCAGAACAGAAGCTGAGACTATTTAAATCTGACCAAAGAGGAGATCCAAAAATACTTGAAATCCATGCAATTAGAGAAAATATTAGAAAATAAGGAATGGATAAGGCAGCCCATCACGAGGAGAAAATTGAGCTGGTGATTAAAAACCTACCAAAAGGCAAAGCACCGAGGAAAGATGGATTCCCAGCTGAATACTACTACATAATAAACCCCAGCATAGCTCCTTTTCTAGCCAGTCGCTTTAATGGGTCTTGGGGGGTGAATTACCTAGTTCAGTGTACAAGGTGATTGTAGTGGTGCTACTCGAACCCAGGCAACTGCCTATGGCAGTTAGACCAATTGGTCTGTTAAACTGCAATATTTGCTGGAGTTCTAGCCAACCAAATAGAAAAGATACTATCCACATTAGTACATAAGGATCAAACAGTTTGTCAAAGGGAGTTTATTGGGGGGATAACACCAGAAGAGTAATGAGCTTGATGGCGTGGATCAGCTGATCAGAAGACCAGGCTGTGTGTGTAACTTTGGATGCCGAAAAGGTGTTCAGTTGGGTAGAATGCGATTTTTAGGTGTACTGGTCAAGAGTTTTTTTTCTAGTAGAAAACTTTTTCAAATGTGTCCAGACTTCATCCACAAGCAAAATAGTGGTGAACAGAATAAGCTCAGATGAATTCCGATTGTTTAGTGGAACAAGACGAGGCTTCACCCTGTCACCAATGCTGTTTGAATTGGCATTAGAACCCTTGTTGGCCAGACAAATCAGAGCCAATGAAGATAACAAAAAAGGGTTGAAGTTGGAGAAGAAAATATATAATGTGCAGATGATACCCTAGTCTTTTTCTAAAAGATCCAAATAAAATCACTTGCATCATTGGTTGATGAAATAGACACACAAACTAAATACTCCAGGTTTAAGTTCAACAAAGATAAACAGAAGCTCTCCCTTTTAAGATATCATAGAAAGACTGGCCAGAAAAGTTTGTTGAAAACAGAGGGGTTCAGATACCTGAGAATTACATTAACAAGAGAGAAAAACTGCTTAAGTTAAACTATGATAAACTAACCGAAAGCATCACGGATAACCTGGAAAGATGTAAAATGACAATGGTGAGTTGGTTGGTTGGTGGGAGAAGGGTAGCAGTAGTCAAAATGATGGTACTATCCAGATTTTTCTTTTCATTTTCTTGACTCCCGATCATAGTACCCACAGGGTAAGAGAAAGGGGGATGGGATTTGATATACCACCTTTCTGTGGTTACAATCAAAGCAGATTGCATATTATATACTGGTACTTATTTTGTATCAGGAACAGTGGACTTACCCAGAGTCGCAAGGAGCTGCATTGGGAATTAAATCCATTTCCCCTGGTTCTTAGACTGCTGCACTAACCATTAGACTACTCCTCCACTCCATACTTATTAAGTAATTTGGCAAGAAAAGAGGCCACAGATTAGAAAAAACAATACGGCAAAGAATGGGAATGGTGTGTCTCCCTAGCCTCAACAGAGCCACACTGTTAAGGGCAATGAAATGTCACTGAGTGAGCCAAAAACGTGCACTGGGTGCAAATAGAAAAAGCAATGGTCTGTTTTTGAATTCGGTGGGAATCGGACGGAGAAAACCCAAACTGAAAGCTGGTGCAAACATGCTTTTGTGAGTCCTTGGGCTTCATGTTTCCACAGGGAAAACTTAGATTTTACTGTCTCAGGCCACAGGGAGCCTGGCAGATATCATCCTAGACCCTCCAGAGCTAGTTCACTCCTGACTGTGGTGGATAATTCAGCCAAATTTGATCAAGCGACTACTATTCCATATTCCACCGCATCAGAAGGTGTTGACAACAGATGCATCTAACCTCGGATGGTGAGCTCAAGCAGATAGGCTTCACACCCAAGGGACATGATCTGCTCAGGAGACAGATTTTCACATCAATCTCCTGGAACTAAAGACCATTCGGAGCGCTCTAAAGGCTTTCAGAGATAAGTTGTTCTCATTCAAACCCAAACCAGATTGTGATGTACTGTGTGAAGAAGAAGGGGGGGGGGGGGTACAGGATCTTAGCCCTTGTTTCAGGAAGCAGTGGGGATGTGACAGTGGGCCATGTACCTGGATGACAAGGAGAACAGCTCGCAGACAGACTGAGCAGAGTGATACAATCTCATGAGTGGTTTCTCAGTATGTGCATAGCCTGCAAGATATTCCGAGCGATGATGCAATCTCATGAGTGGTTTCTCAGCATGGGCATAGCCTGCAAGATATTCCGAGCTTTGGGCACCCCCCTCGGTGGGTCTTTTTGCCACTCATCTAAACAGAGCTCCTCAGTTCTGTTCCAGGCTCAGAACACAGGGTAGTCTAGTGTTGGATGTTTTTTTCCTTCATTGGAGGAAGTATCTTCTGTATTTGTATCCTCCCATACCTTTCATAGAGAAGATTTTGCGGAACCTCAAGCAAGATTGGGGAACTATGATCCTCAGTGCCCTGTATGGACTGTATCCACTGTGTGGAAGGACAGTGGTCCAGGCTGAAAGAAGCTATAAATATGGCCACAAACCTTTATGTAAGGAGAGTAAATAAAAGCAAGAGAAAAAAGAAACCGATATGGTTCTCCAAGCAAGTGGCTGAGAAAATAAAGGCTAAAGAGTTGGCGTTCCTGAAATACAGAAAAACTCGAGGAATACCGGATGAAACAGAAAGAAGCCAAGAGAGAGAGATATGTCTGGCGAAAGCGGAAGAGCAAATGGCTAGAAATGTAAGGAGGGGTGACAAAAATTTCTTCAGGTATATTAGTGAAAGGAGGAAGACTAAAAAGGGAATTGTGAGACTGAAAGATGCTGCGAACCGCTATGTAGATAATGATGAAGAAAAAGCAAATTTGCTAAATAGATACTTTTTTGTCCTGTCTTCACACAAGAAAATCCTGGAGAAGGACTGCGATTGACTGGCAAAAGTACATATGAGAATGGAGTGGATATATCACCGTTCACAGAAGAGAGTGTGTATTAACAACTTGAAAATCTAAAGGTGGACAAAACCGTGGGACCGGACAGGATCCACCCCAGGATATTGAGGGAGCTCAGAGAGATTCTGGCGGGTCCTCTTAAAGATTTGTTTAATAAGTCCTTGGAGACGGGAGAGGTTCCGTGGGATTGGAGAACAGCGGACGTGGTCCCTCTTCACAAAAGTGGCGAAAGGGAAGAAGCTGGAAACTACAGGCTGGTAAGCCTCACTTCAGTTATTGGAAAAGTAGTGGAAGCGATGCTGAAGGAAAGGATAGTGAATTTCCTGGAAGCCAATAAGTTACAAGATCCGAAACAACATGGTTTTATCAAAGGTAAATTGTGCCAAACGAATCTCATTGAATTCTTTGACTGGGTGACCGGAGAATTGAATCATGGATGTGCTATAGACTTAATCTACTTAGATTTCAGCAAAGCTTTTGACATGGTTCCCCACAGGAGGCTCTTGAATAAACTTGAGAGGCTGAAGATAGGACCCGACGTGGTGAACTGGATTAGGAACTGGTTGACGGACAGACGCCAGAGGGTGGTGGTTAATGGAATTCACTCGGATGAGGGAAAGGTGAGTAGTGGAGTGCCTCAGGGATCGGTGCTGGGGCCGATTCTGTTCAATATATTTGTGAGTGGCATTGCCGAAGGGTTAGAAGGTAAAGTTTGCCTTTTTGCGGATGATACTAAGATTTGTAACAGAGTGGACACCCCGGAGGGAATGGAAAACATGAAAAAGGATCTGCAGAAGCTAGAAAAATAGTCTAAGGTTTGGCAATTAAAATTCAATGCGAAGAAATGCAAAGTGATACACTTAGGGAGTAGAAATCCACGGGAGACGTATGTGTTAGGCGGTGAGAGTCTGATATGTACAGATGGGGAGAGGGATCTTGGGGTGATAGTATCTGAGGATCTGAAGGCGACGAAACAGTGTGACAAGGCGGTGACCGTAGCTAGAAGGTTGCTAGGCTGTATAGAGACAGGTGTGACCAGCAGAAGAAAGGAGGTGTTGATGCCCCCTGTATAAGTCTTTGGTGAGGCCCCACCTGGAGTATTGTGTTCAGTTTTGGAGGCCGTATCTTGCTAAGGGTGTAAAAAGAATTGAAGCAGTGCAAAGAAAAGCTACAAGAATGGTATAGGATTTGCGTTACAAGACGTATGAGGAGAGACTTGCTGACCTGAACATGTATACCCTGGAGGAAAGGAGAAACAGGGGTGATATGATACAGACATTCAAATATTTGAAAGGTATTAATCCACAAACGAATCTTTTCTGTAGATGAGAAGGCGGTAGAACTAGAGGACATGAAATGAGATTGAAGGGGGCAGACTCAAGAAAAATGTCAGGAAGTATTTTTTCACGGAGAAAGTGGTGGATACTTGGAATGCCCTCCCGCGGGAGGTGGTGGAGATGAAAACGGTAACGGAATTCAAAAATGCGTGGGATAAACATAAAGGAATCCTGTTCAGAAGGAAGGGATCCTCAGAAGCTTAGAGGAGATTGGGTGGCAGAGCCGGTGGTTGGGAGGTGGGGCTAGTGCTGGGCAGACTTCTATGGTCTGTGCCCTGAAAATGACACACACAAATCAAGGTCAGGTATACACATAAAGTAGCACATATGAGTTTATCTTGTTGGGCAGATTGGATGGACCGTGCGGGTCTTTGTCTGCCTTCATCTACTATGTTACTATGTATGGGCCAAGACTGATCTGGTTCCCACTTCTTCTTGAGTTGTCCTCTGAAGAACCGTAGAGATTGGAATGTTTTCCAGTCTCCAATCCTGAGACACTAGAGCATAGAATTTCAGACTTTGAATCTGTCTGGTGTCTCCAGAATCTTGCTCGCTTCCAGGAAAGATTCCACTAAGAGATGTTATTCTTTTAAATAGAGGAGGTTTGCTGTCTGGTGTGAGGGCAAGGCCCTATATTTCTTACTTGTCCTACCCAGAAACTGCTTGAATACCTCCTACACCTCTCTGAGTCTGGTCTGAAAACCAACTCTGTAAAGGGTATACCTCGGTGCAATCAGTGCTTACCATCTACATGTACAGGGTGTGCCCATCTCGGAGAGGTTTGTTATTGATAATGCTCCCTGTCAAACCTCCTGTGTCATGGGATCTCAGTGTCGCTCTCACCCACTTGTTTGAAAGCTCCTTTTGAGCCACTTGATTCCTGTCATCTGAAATATCTGACCTGGAAAGTTGTTTTTGGTGGGTGTCACTTCAGCTCACAGAGTCAGTAAGCTTCAGGCCCTAGTAGCAGATCCATTTTACATAAAGTTTCATCACAAAAGAGTAGTTCTTCGCACGCATCCTGAGTTCCTTCCGAAGGTAATGTTAGAGTTCCATTTTAACCAGTCAGTTGTTCTGCCAACATTTTTCCCCAAGCCTTATGCCCATCCTGGTGAAAGTACTCTGTGTAGCTTAGACTGCAAGCGAGCTTTTGCCTTCTATCTAGAGCAGACTAAAGCCCATAGATAGTCCTCCCTTATTTTTTTTTTCTTTTGATCCAAAGAGAATGGCGGTAGCCATCAGCAAATGTACACTTTCCAATTGGCTAGCAAGATTGCATCTCCTTCGTTTATGCCCAGGCTAGGATGACTCTTGAGGGTCATGTAACAGCACATAATGTCAGAGCCATGGCTACACTGGTAGCTCACTCAAGGTCGGCCTCCATCGAGGAGATTTGCAAAGCTGTGACACTACTGTTTTGAGCAGAATACCCAGCGTGACAGCCGTTTCGGTCTGCAGAATTTGTTTGATGTCTAGAATCCAACTCCACCCTGCTAGGCCTGGTTTTGTTCTGTTCTAGGCTGCATCTTCATGACCAGTTTGTATATAGTTTCAGGTTAATTGACTTCAAGGCCTGAATGTTTTGAGTCCCTATTGTCCTAATGATGTTGTTTTCGGTGAGCCTGGTAGCTAGGGATTCCCACATGGGAATGTCCTCGGAGAAAGTAAAGTTACTCACCTGTAGTGGTGTTCTCCAAGGACAGCAAGGCAAGTATTCTCACGTACCCTCCCACCTCCCCTAGCAGTTGTCTTCAGCTATGTCATTTGACTGATGGACCCGTTCTCATGCATCAGGCAAAAAGGCATCTGTGCATGCGTGGTGGGATTCTGCTAGAACTTTCTAAAGCAATGCATGCTAGGCAGCATCCACAGCGGACTCCGTCAGATGACATCACCCACATGTGAGAATACTTGGTCTGTTGTACTCGTAGAACACCTGCTACAGTTGAGTTACCTTCGATTTTCTGTTAGAGAAATGTCAGATTCACTAACACACATTCCTTTTTGTGATGCACTGTATTGTGGTAACCTTAAAATTTTGCCAGGAATGAACTGAATGGGGATGTCATTCAGGGCTATGGAGTCAGTATGCCAAACCTTTGACTCTGACTCCTCTATTTTTCTATTGTCTGACTCTGAATATATATAGTAAATCTAAGAGAAATTTGATTGATTAATTACAGAAACATAGGATATGTCTTTATATACAAAATTAGGACCAATAGACCAGAAAACATATTTATTTGAACAAAGAACCTGACCCCCCCCCCCCCCCCCCCCCCCCCCCCCCCAAAAAAAAAAAAAAAGTAAGTATACAATGATAAATTTACAATGTATTATATTTAGGGCTGCATTTCGATTACAATTTTAATCTCAGTCACGTGTTTATTTATTTATTTTTCTTACTACAGTTTTTTGTGAGTAAGTAAGTTACTTAACCCTCCATTGCCCAGAGTGTCACTGAGCTGCAGTGAGGGACTGGGGTGGAAAACAAACCATACCTTTTTAATTGCATGATCTCTAAAAAAAAAAAAAATAAATAAATAAAAAAGTAATGAAAAGATAAATACAAATATTACAAATTAAAGAATCTAAAACAGCATGCAGTATAGTTATAAACAGCCTTACAGTTTGCATTTCCTACTTCAGAAAAGCTAGCCTAATTAATAATGTAAGTTTTTATTTTGAAGTTGGAGCCTGAGTCAGTACATTTTTTACTGATTGACTCCACCCAGAATTGCTTCTGACTTTGACTCCACAGCTCTGCTGTCTTTCCAGAGATGTTCTAGAATATCAGATTTTGAATGCAAAACATAACTGAGCACACACCATTCCTTAGCATCTAGCTACACTGATCTTCACAAGTGGGCATTAGCCCCTCCTGCCAGCAAATGAAGATAGAGAAATCTCTATCAGTAACCTCACTGGTATTTGCTGGTGTTGCTGCTTGGAAAGATCTCAGTAGATGGTAGTTTGTGCTATGTGGTACTCCTTGTCCCTGGCTTAGCTCTCCGTTCTGCTGGCCAAGGCCATGTAGCATATTCGAGCCTAAGGGCTGCTCCCAGGTTTATCCAGTCTCCAGATGGGACCTGGTAACTTGGGGCTTGACTCCACTGCCCCCAGTCACACACCTTAGCATCTACTGAGTGAGGCTTGTGGCTCGATCCTACGGAGCATTCACCCTGTTTGGATGTAACCCCCCTGGGCTCCCCTGCAGCTATCAGGCTTAAAGAAGAAAAGTAAAAAAAAAAAAAAAAAAAAGCTCTGATTGGCTTGCCTGGTATAACTTCTTTCCCTTTTGCAGGGAATAAAGTTTGTCCTGGAAAAAAAGGCTCTTATCCTGAGAAGGGGGTGGTTAAATAGAATGCATTCGAGAGTGGTGGTGAAGGTTTGGAGGATATGCTGGAGCCCTGGATTCGAGCAGCAGGGCAGGCCTGCATTTTGCGGTGTCTGTCAGAGCAGGCTGATTAGCAACTCTGTCTGCCCCTCCTGCAATGGGCCATTTCCAACTTTGGAAACAGGGCTGGGGGGCTGCCGGAGCTGCTGGTTTCTCCCAGCACAGAGGCATCAGGACCCATGGTCTAGATGACTTTGGCAAGAACAGCAGCTATGTTGCCCCAGACAGTTTTTCTGCTGAATTGTGTTTGCAACAGCAGGATGCCTCTCAATCCCCATCCATGCTTGGGGGCAGGGGTCTTCCCACCCACTTCGGGTCCCTTTCTGTGTGTGGGGGGGGGGGGCTCATTGGAGCCCCTAGGATTTTTTTTTTGCTCCAGAGCTTGACCCAGATGGTCAAGCAAGCCCTTCAGGAGGATGCTGGCTCCTTGACAAGTGGCGGGACCCCTAGGGATCTGGATGTCCTCGGCCAGGACCCACTTTGTGTGGGAGCTAAACACTGCAGAAGGGTTCGAGGGGGTATTGGGTGCTCTGGGGTGTCCAAGGAGGATCTGGATGCCGCCTCTGACCCCCAGTCCCTCTCAGACTTAGTTCTTGAGGATTCTTCTCCATAAGAGGAGGAGTGGTCCCATGTGATCCGACTCTTCTGCTGTCAGGAACCTTTTTGTCTTTTTGATGAGGTTACTGAGACTTTGGAGGTGCTTAATTCTCCCTCTGCAGACCCTCCGGAGGGGTATTCTGTATTAGAGGATCTAGCTGAGACCCAGAAACATTTCCTACTGCATAAAATTCTCTCCCGCATGATGATGGTGGAATAGGAAATCCCAGATGGGGGCTCTCAAAGGGACTCAAACTCTTGATCGCCTTTATTCCTTCACTTCTGAGGAGATGGAGAAATACTGGGCGTATCCCAAGGTGGACGCCCTCGTCATGGCTGTCACCAAAGCAACAGCTGTCTCAGTTCAGGACAGCTTGGCCCTTCGAGAGCTCTATGATGAGCAAGTGGAGCATCAGCTGCATTTAGCCTTTTCCATGGGAGGTTCCAGTATTCAGTCTGCCATCTGTGGTGGCTATGTGGTACGTGCCATGCTCCACTGCCTGCGGAAGCTTCTGGAGTTCCCAGAAGCTTCCCACCTAGAGTTGGGGATGGCCTTCTTGGCGGATGTGCTTTTATGATGTGGTCCACCTAGCTTGGCAGTCAGTGTACTTGGCTGTGGTGGACTGTCCCTGGATGTGGCTTGACAGAAGTGGCCTTCAAGAAGCTTCTTTTTCAATGATGTTTACTATTTGGAGAGGACCTGGAGAAGCTGGTGAAGGACATGGGGGATGCTCAGCCCCTTCAGCTTCCTGAGCTGATGCAGAATCCCAGCGCTCCCCAGTTTCTAGAGGTTGCTCCAGCAGCGTGGGCCATTTTCAGTTGGTTCAGCGCGCTCCCAGTCAGAATTCCAGTTTATGGAGGCCCTTTGAGACAGGCTTCTTTTGAGACTTTAGGTGAGCCTCAGCTTGACAGACGGTGCCGCAGCAGCCCATCCTGTCCAATGAGGATGTGCCGGGTCCCTCAGTGGTGCGAGGTGGGGACAAATTGTCTCTCGTCCTCCCTGAGTGGGCCCTCATAAACTGGAGCCAGGGGGTCCCAGAGGTGGTTGAGAAGGGTTAATCTCTGGAACTCATGCACCGTTCCCTGGCAACTTCATGGCTTCCCCTTGTGGCTCAAAGCAAAAGAGACAGGCTGTCGCCCTTAATCTTGTATACCTCCTAAATTTAGGAGCGTTGAAGCCAGTGCCTCGTGAGGAGCAAGGCCTGGTATATTATTCCAGGTATCAAAGAGTTCATTGCCTGAGTCGAATATGGTACCAAAGAAAGGCAGCACCTTCTGCCTCATCCTAAACTTGAAATGCCTGCCTGAGAGTGCAGCATTTTCACATGGAGACCCTCAGGTCAGTGATGGCCTTGTTTCAGCGTGCAAGTTTTTGACGCCCCTGGACCTCATGGAGGCTTATCTGCATATTTCCATCACATTAGTTAATATTAGTTAATGATCAATGCAATTTTATATGTTCATTTTAATATATTTTTAAATGTTCATATTATCTTTGAATCAAAAGAGACTCTCAATGTTTACAATTCATGTCTGTTTTACATGTACACTCTATTATTTGTATTGATGTTTTATATATTTTATAGAGATACTAGCCGTTGAGCCCGAAAAAACGGGCTAGTAAAGGAAGGGGGGGTTGAAACCCCCCCTCCCCCCCCCCCCCCGATAGGTCGCCGCCGCCACCCCTCCACCCGGGCCGGGTACCTGGCTTCACTATTCAAACCGGCAGAACGCAGCACACAGCTCATCTGAGCTGCCGTCGGCCTTCCTTCTTCTCTGTGTGTGTTCGCCCTCGTGTGACGTAACGTCGGCGAGGGCGGGACACAGGCAGGTAAGGAAGGCCAACGGCAGCTCAGATGAGCTGTGTGCTGCGTTCCGGCGGTTTGAATAGTGAAGCCAGGTACCCGGGCCGGGTGGAGGGTGGGTGGCGGTGGCAGCGGCGACTCCGGGTGGATGGGGGGAGCGGTAGCGGCGACCCTGGGGGGTGAGCAGTGGCGACGGCGGTTCCCTCACTCGCAGGTGCGCAGGTTCCCTCTCTGTCACACCCCCATCATCACGTATTGACGCGGGGGCGGGACAGAGAGAGTCTCTACTGCGCATTTGCGAGTGAGTACGCCTCTTGCCATTTATATGTTTGATATCATTTCTTTATATATATTTCATATTTTTTACATTTTATAATTTAATATGTTTGTTGTTCATTATAGCCCCTGACGCAGCCCTCTTGTTGGGCGAAACACGGCCTGTGTTGGGCAGTTGTCTAACATACGATATCTTCAATAAAGTATTTTGGCTATTACACTGATCTGCTGGTTTGTTCTCCCCATTTCCATCACATTCCATCTTCGCTTTTGTATTCTGGGATGTCACTTTCAGTTTTGGGCCTTGCCTTTTGAACTAGCCATGGCCTCCTACAACCTTCTTCAAAGTTAATGGCAGTGGTTGTGACCGCCAGAGGATCAGAATGCAACCTTTCCTGGACAACTGGCTAACCAGGGCGGATTCTGCAGACGAAGCCAGCCTGGCCAATTCGTAAATCATTTCTTGACAGGAGCCTAGCTGAATTGGGGTAGGAGTCACCTAGTTCCCTTCCAGGTCCTGGACTACTTGAGAGTGTGCTTCGTCACTGCCTGGGGGGTGATGTTCTTTTCAGAGGACCGGGTGGAGAAGCTGCAGTTGCAGACGCACAGGTTGTGCAAACTCTTGTTTCCCACAGTGTAGGACTTTTTGTAGCTTTTGGGTTTCATGGCTGTGACCCTGGAGGTGGTTCCTTGGGTGAGGGCTCACATGTGCCCCTGCAATGGGCCCTGTTGTCTTGGTGGACTCCGGTTTCACAAAACTTCTTTGCCCTCTGCCTCTTTTGTCCAAGGTATGGATCTGTGTGGCCTGATGGGGCAGCCCAGTTCATGTCTTGCGGGGAGCACTCCTGGATCCCCCACAGGGGGTGCTTGTCACCACGGATGCGAGTCTCTTCAGCTGGGGAGCTCATTGCCTGAGCCATATGACGCAGAGGACCTGGACCGCTTTGAAAGGCAGTATATCAAGCCTAAATAAACATAAAAATCAATTGCTTGGATATCCGGGCGGTTTGCTTAGCCCTGCTAGAGTTCCTTTCGGGAAAAGCAGTCAGAGTAATGTCACTATGGTGGCTTATATTAACAAGCAGAGAGGACCAGTTGTTAGGCCTTGGAAGAAGCATTCCTTTGTCGGTGGGCAGAGAGAAACCTGCAGGCTCTCACAGCGGTCTATATTGTGGGTGAGACCAATATGCAAGTGGACTTTCTTGGTCACTTTCTCCTGGATCCAGGACAATGGGAGCTGGGTCAACAGGTCTTTCAGCTTATTTTGAACCACTGGGGGGCCCTATGCGGTTTGATCTGATGGCGTTTGGAGCCAGTACAAAAGTGCATCGTTTCTTCAGTCGCTGGAAGGAGCTGGACTGTCAAAGGATAGATGCCTTAGTTTAGCCATGGCCACTGGAGGAATCCCTTTATATATTCCCTCTGTGGCCTCTAACTGATTGGCTGTCTTCTGCACAGGATTGCACATCATCCTTTTCTGGTCTTGCTAGTGGCTCCAGACTGGCCTTGCAGATTGTGGTACACAGACCTTGTGCACCTTTTCGGGGGCGGCCCTCCTTCCATTGCCCAGAGGGTGGTGGCCTCTACAGCAAGGTTTGGTAGAAATGGAAGATCTGGATCTCTTCTGGCTTACGGTTTGGCCATTTAGAGGAGGTGCTTAAAGTGGAGTTTTACACCCGTAGTGGGTTTTTTTGCTGTTCTGCTCTCAGAAGTCCTCCACGTCTCTAACTTGCATCAGCGCTATTGCCCTGGAGGGCGTAGGTGCCTGACATTCTGGGTTTCTTACAACAAGGACTTGACAAGGGTTTGGCGTTGGGCTCATTGATGGTCCAGGCTGCTACCCTGTCCATTTTTTGGGCTAAGGTGAAGTGCACCTCCATGGCCTTACATGGGGAGAGGTACCCTGTTCCCTGGAAGGTGTAGCGCATTTGCACTCCCTCAATTTGTCCTTGGTTTCCCCTATGGGACATCAATCTGGTTTTGGGTGCTGAGGCTCACTCTGAGCCTCTGTGCTCAGCCTCCATTAGGAACCTCACTCTCAAGACAGATTTTTCTGATCACAATCACTTTGGCTAGAAGAGTTTCTGAGCTGCAGGCTCTGTCTTGCTGGGACCCGTATCTTTACATTGTGGAGGACTTGTTTTCTCATCGTACAGTCCTTTTTCCTCCTCCTGAAAGTGGTATTTCCTTTGCATGTGAGTCAAGTTTGTTTGCCTTCCTTTGTTGCAGAGGTCTCCACTTCTGCGGATAGGAGGCTTCACAAACTGGATATCTGGAGGACGCTGCTCCGATACTTGAAGGAGACCAATGATTTTTTTCTTGTCTGATCACCTCTTTTGTTTCTTTCATGGCTCTAGGAGGAGCCAGGAAGGAGACCAATGATTTTTTCCTGTCTGATCACCTCTTTTGTTTCTTTCATGGCCCTAGGAGGAGCCAGGCAGCCTCTAAGACCTCCATTCTGAGGTAGATCAAGGCGACTATTGAGACCACCTACATTTGCAAGAATCATCTGGTACCTCTGGACCTGAAGGCCCACTCAACATGGGCTCAAGCTGCATCCTGGGCAGAGGCCCAGGCGATAGCTCCTGAAGAAAGTTTAAGTGGCATCTTGGTTGTCACTCCATTCTTTTGCCAAATACTACAGATTGGATGTATTGGCCAGGGTCTATTCGGATTTTTGGCACAGCTGTCATGTAGGGAAGCCTTGTCTACTGCTGCCTAGTAGATCTGTTTCTGTATATCCCCCTTTTGCAGAACAGTGTAGCTAGATGCTAAGGAATGAGAAATTGTCTTACCTTTTCTTTCCTTTAGTAAACTACATTGTTCCGCAACATGCCCTAGGAAGACTTGGGCCCTAGGACTCTGGGTGTGCCTGGTGCTTTCCTGTACAATTAAAAAAAAAAAAAAAACCTAAATTAAAAAAAAAAAGAAAAGTGACATCAAACAGATTGCAGTTTACAGCAATATGGGTTTCCGTGAGAATGCTATATCCTGGAGTAACGAGTGCTGCTCTGTGGTGTTATGTTCGCTTGATTGTCATTGCAGCTGCTTTGGTGGTTGGAGCATGAGTACATTATTTAAAAAAAAAAAAAGAACCTTCTGCTACTTTGGCAGATGCATACTGGATCTTTTCAGGGGGCACCACCAGCTAATATCTGTGTTGTCTTTGGTTAAACTTTTTTTTTCTGTATCTCCATCTGCTGGTGGGACGGGATAACATCCACTTTTGCAGAACAGTGTAGCTGACTAAAGGAAAGAAAATTCAGGTAAGACATTTTCTTCTAATGTGGGTTTCTATTCTGAAAGAAATAACTTGCAGATATGATAAACAGCAGCAATTTCTGACAGCTGAAAATTCTTATTGTAGGAGATCTCTCTTCAGCAAATTATGTCTCATATTGCTTCTGTCAAAAAGGATATGATCATTTTGGAGAAGAGTGAATTCTCAGCTCTAAGAACAGAAAATGAGGTAAGGCCAAGCAGGCTGATGTCTTAGCGAAGTATGTTTGTCTTTGGTATGACGGTCAGAGGCACATTGAGCAGCAAAGGAAAGGGACACGACTCACTCTGCTCTATTTGGAATTGTACAATTCTTGCATTTGTACTCTTAGAAATTCTGATAGTGAGCAAGACATTTTTTATGCTTGGGTATAGTTGTTGAAGAATGACTTGGGTTGTTATGCACACAGCTCCATAGTATCGGGTCCTTTGTCACTCATTCACAACTCCTCCATTTGCAACACACATCTGATCTAGTTGTAGAGGCTGACCAAAACTGCTTTTTTCAGTTTTGTCTGAAACCAAAACTGCCACTGAAACTGTCTGAAAGTTTTTGGCTGAATCCAAAACTGAATACTCAAGTTTAATGTGAACCAGTGAGGGCCACTGGGGATAGTCAGCTACTTGCAGTCTGTATCCCTCTGTTAAACTCTCAGTATCCAAGCCAGAATTTAATAATTTAATGAAAGACCATATTTTACCTCCAGGCAAAAAAACCTTCACACACATGGGCTACAGCTAATGAAAACTGAAAACCATGGTGCTTTTACAGTGGCTGACTGTGCCACACTTGGAGTGATAGCTGATGTATAACCTCCATAGAGAGGCTATTTCCTAAGGAGCTTATCATCCCAAATTGATGGGCTTAAATTCCTGCTAACATTTTGTACCAAAAGCATTTATTTGGAGCACTGTACTTACCATATAAACTATTGTGCAAGATTATAACTGCATAACTTGCAATCGTAAAAAATAAAATACAAAGAGTAGTCCTCTGAACTACTTTAGTCTCTGGTTGGGGCGATGCCCCAATCATGGTTGCTATTTTAAGAGCACATCCAGAATAGGCAGGAGTAACTGGGGATTGCTCCTGCTTCAACTATGTCCCTAGAGAACCAGGGATTGTAAGATAGGCCCAGGGAGGCCTACAGGTGGCGGGAGAGGCACATGAACAGGACAGAGCAGATTTTCAGCTTCCACTGAAAACAGATAAAAACAAAAACATGGCCAAAAATTAAAATAACCTTTTGACCAAAACCAGGCATAAAAAGGATTTTGGGCTGGTTTTGCACCGAAACCAAAATTTGTTTGGCCTTTACCTAGTAGTGCTGGAAATTCATGTTAGGGTAGTTTTAGCGCCTGATACAAAGTACTAGTATAGTTGTCTAGATCAGTAATTCTGAAGGGCCACTAGATTAGTATATCTGGGGGTTTGTATTCTTACTCAGTTTTACTTCTATAAAGGTAGCTTGTATGGTGGCTATAGAAAGTCTACACCTTTTCAAAATAGACATTTTGTTTGTTGAATAGAACCTGGAGTAAAATTCATGCGAGGCAATGCCCTCTGAGGTCCTTTCAGGGTCGGATGACTGCTTGATACACTTCTCTGCTGACTTGCAAGGAATGTGCTTGAATGTAGAATTCATACAATAGAAAGGGGAGGGGGTATCAACAGTCACACAGGCTCCCCATGCTCTGTGCCTTCCCTGGCAAATGCCCCTGTGGGACGGCAGTAATGTCCCAGTCCTCCTTGAAGTCAGTAAGGCTCTACTCAAGTCACCTCAACATCCAAAATCTGTGGCAACAATCCTTATGAATAGCTTCATTCAAAAAGTTTTCATATCACATGAAAAGAAAAGGATAGGCCAAGCTTATTAGCCTGCCTGCCACCACCCTCATATCTTCTGAAACCTAATTCCTATTCCAGGGATACATCCTTCCACTGGCTGGTAAAATTAACAAAAAAGAAGTTCCAGTTCAGACCAACTATAATGCCCAGTCAGTCTCAATGTCACAGTCCCAAGATAGGAAAAATACCAAGACAATTCTGTACCTTTGGTGCTTGCTTGAAATCTGGCCAGGAACTCTACACTCTTCAATTCTCAGCAGAGATTGAGCTTTGCTCCTGTCTTCTGTTTTTATAGGGCTGTTGGTGACTCCTCCTTCTCTCTTCTTTCCATCCTCTGGTTAAGAATTTGTCCTTGCCCAGCTGTCTCTGCTGAGGTTAATATTTTGTGGTTCCTGGTTATTCTCTGGTTAGCATTTCCTTTCTCCTGGGCTTCAAGTCTCAATGACAGGATATACACCCTGTTGCAGTGCATTAGAACAGCATTCCATGAAGCCACACATTCTACCCTATAACAGCATGAGATATATTTAAATGTCTTTCTCTTTATACCTCTGTAATATTTTATGTTCTGGTGCAACCTATTGCCTTGAAAGGCCCCCGCTGTGTTAAACCATACTAATCCATACTAATTCACATGATTACTGAATGAATAAATTAAGTAGCTCTTCTGGTAGTGGATTTCAAAGCAAAGGTTCAACTATGTGCAGCAAGGAGCTGGCAAAACATTACCATGACAAAGTTGTAAAAAGCACAAATTGGAGATTGCCAAGTCCTTGAATATAACTCTGAGGTCAATTAGGCTGGTTAAGAAGTAGGTTGTATGTGGTAACACTCAGAATATGCCTAGAGCTTTCCTTTGAACTGGATGACTGGGCAAGAAGTTTGATAATGGAGGCAATCAAGAGATCAGTGGAGCTTTGAGAGTGCTACCAGTTTTCATGGCCTAAGCTGGTTAAAGTGCACGTAACAATAGCCCAAACAAACCACAGATCTGGGGCTGTATGGCAGAGTGACAAGAACAATGCCATTGTTTAAAGTCCATTTTGAATCCCATTTGTAAAATACAAAAGGAGCATTCAGGAGATGCTGTAGCCATGTGGTGGAAAGCTTGCGGTCTGGCTAAACTAAAATAGAACTTTCTGGCCTGAATGGGAAGGGTTTGGTGCAAACTGAACACCACATGTGAAACATGGTGGCAGCATCATGTCTTAGGGGTTTTGGCAGAGACTGGGGCACTGTCAGGGAAGAAAGGGCACTGAATGGAGAAAAATACAGAAAGGTTCTTGAGGAAAACCCATTTTCCTCAGCAAGGTAGCTGAAACTGGGATTAGTATTTTTATTTTTAAGCTTGACAACGATCTGAAGCACACAATCAAAGCTACAGTGGTGTGTCTAAAGAATAATAAGGTAAATGTCCTTGATTAGTCTCATCACCATCAGTGAAAAATTGATGGTATGACTTGAATATTGCTGTCCAATATGGCACATTCCCCTTCCTGAACCCTCCCAAGGAATTTAACAACTTGATCAGTTTTAGAAAGAATGGTCTAATATCGACAACACTAGATTTGCAAACTAGTTGGTGGAGACCTATCCCAGCAAGCTCAGTTATAATTGTAAAAGGTGCTTCCACTAAGTATTAATTTGGTGGTGGATACATCCTTGTTGGATTTCAGTTTTTTAATTATATTCTTTGTCCTAATAATGTTTTTACCCTGAAAGGTGCAGAGTGTACGACATGTTGAGGAGTGGAAAATACTCTTCATCTAAATGCATGCAAGTGTGATGCACTAACACAACAGAATTTGAAAAATGTTCAGGGATGCAATTTTCTATAGCCACTGTAAAATGTTTAGAATGGATATAATTTGGGGTTAGTACTGCAATGGGTATAAATCCATGCTGTTTTTTTTGAGACAGGTTTGCTTGTGTTTTACTAATTTCATAGTCAAATATAAATATAGAATGGTCTAGTACACTGACTTCTGTGACCCCATTTTAGTAATAAAAGTAAAAAACCTGTTCGACACCAGGCTTCCTTCCTGTATTCCAGACTACTTTCCACATCCCCATGAGTTTATAGCATACTGTTGGTCTATGAAGGCTCCTTTTTAGCCCTGCAAATGTGATGGTAATCCCAAATACAGATTTAGTGATTCCATTTAGGGTAATAACCCACAGTTTGGGAACCTCTGGTCTAGTAATTGTAATTATTTGTTTTATGTGCAGGAACGATTTTGTATAACTGCTCACAAGAATGCACACTTGGTGTGACTATTCCAAGAATTCACCAATGTTTTAGTAGGGTACTGCAGGACTCTTCCCCCCACCTCCTAATATTTTAATGAATCATTTCCGCACTTTGTATTTAAAGTTGAATCCTCCATACATTAACATAAGGATGGTGTTTACTACTAAGCAAAATTGCCTAAAATGAAAATTTTCTTCTGATGATCCTGATATCTAGATAACTTCCAAGAATGGAAGGGTAATTCACTTTAAACACAGTTTCAATCCTTAGCCTTGTTGCTGAAGTGTGAAGGAATGTTTTAAGACTCCCACTGCATAGTAACTTGAGCCAGAGCCATTTTAGCCTTTATTTCAGTTAGCTGGGCACAAGGTTCCTCCCCTTTCTGAAATACAACCGTGAACTTATACAAGCAGTGGAATGGCTGCTTCCTAGTTGCAGCCTTAAAAATATTTTCTAGTTGAAAGTGCTGATTGTAATTTTTTTTAAGGTTATACCACAGCTTGTATAGTTTAGACAGCTACAACTGGGAGCATAAGCTAGAGGTTAAATGGACTGGGTAGTTCCGTCAATTTAGCTACCCATCCAACCAACTTTTCCACATGTGAAGGTTGCTGAAAATGTGTATATGTATACCATAGTTTAGTCAATTAAAAAAAATAACACTATTCATGCCTGTATGAGGGTGCAAAACTTTAGAACATATTAAATAGGGAGGTATTTCTTTATTTATATTCAAGAATAATAGAATACAAAATACAGTAGAACAGCACATCTGAAGCATGCTGTAACTCTTCAGCATGTGTTCATAACACATATCATCCCAAGGTAAAGGCCCCCCCACCCCAAAAACAAGAAAACATTTTGCTGCCCTGGGGAAAAGCCCTCTGTAATAAGAAGAAGGATTGCTTCAAAAAAGTGCCTGCCCTTGAGCAATTTAGAGCGAGTTTTGATCCAAAGTATGTGTTAAATGCAAGATGAGATTATCTAGGTGTCTCAATTGATCCAAAGGGAGCAAGGGAACCATCCCCAATGGGCATCACTCTACCCAGCTTTGTTCCATCTGTACCCATAATTTGTTGCGGTCCCAAAGCCAATGAGGAATATACTTAAGCTGGACCGCCTGGTAATAGAACTTAAAATTAGGGACAGCCATACCCCTGTGGTCCCTGGGCTGGAACAACATATGATGCTGAACTCTTGGAGGTTTCCTCCACCAGATATAACTAAAAACTCTCTGCACTGGAGCCTCCAAAAGAACACCTCTGAGTGTTGGATAGGCAAGGCTGTAAATAAGTACAGTAGCCTAGGGAGTACCACCATCTTGATGACCTATATTCTTCTCACCCAGGTGATGTTCAGGGTATGCCAAATATCCAGATCCTCCCACAAACCTTTCCTCCAGCAATGAGGACAAAGGCTCTGATAGTGTAAAAAAACACATCATCTGCCTGCAAAGAGCAGTATTTTTTGTTGGAAGCCCCCACAGATTATGCTCCCCACCCCCTCACTTCGGTGAACCATTTGCACTAGTGTCTCCATCATCAAGGCGAATAGGAGAGGGGGACAGCACACATCCTTGATGCACCCCTCTAGCTAGACTAAAGTTATCTGTGTAGGTGTCATTAATATGGAGGCTGGCCACCGGGTATTTATTTTTATTTTATTTTTGTTACATTTGTACCCCGCGTTTTCCCACTCATGGCAGGCTCAATGCGGCAGGCAGTGGAGGGTTAAGTGACTTGCCCAGAGTCACAAGGAGCTGCCTGTGCCGGGAATCAAACTCAGTTCCCCAGGACCAAAGTCCACCACCCTAACCACTAGGCCACTCCTCCCCGGAGGCTGGCCACCGGGTAAGTATAGATAGTCCGAATGCAATGCAGATATCTCCTAGAAATGTCCACTTTCTCCAGGGTACAAAAAAAATAGGGCCAAGAGACCCAATGAAAACCTTTTTTGGTATCACGAATTTAACCCAAACTCCCCCCCCCCCCCCCCCCCCCCCCCCCCCCCCCCCCCGGTGCCATTCCCCACTGCAGATGGCAAACCTTCCTGATATCGAATGTTTGGTACCCCCTGATAAAGCCAGATTCCATATCATCAAGCTGATCAATCCATAGACTGGTGGGTTGTGTCCATCTACCAGCAGGTGGAGATAGAGAGCAAACTTTTGCCTCCCTATATGTGGTCATGTGCTGCCGGAAACTCCTCAGTATGTTCTCTATCTCAGCAGGTGGTGGTCACACACAGCAGCAGCTCTGGCTAGACCTCCAAGCCTAATCCTTAGGTTTTGTTGAGGCCTGGGGTTGAGGGCTCTTTTGAGCAAGTGCAAACCTGGTGGTGCCAGGTCCCTCCTTTTCTCCCCCCTCCCGCTGGCTCCGTTTAAAAAAAAAAAAATTTTTTTAAACGTCTTTAAAGGCGTTTAATTCGACGTTTCTTTAAACGTTCATTGCAGCTACTCACTGGGACACCAGTTCGTTACAGCTCGGAGCGGCAAGCAGGTAATTTTACCTTTTTATAGCGGGCAGGGGGTTCCCCGATTCTTCTCCTCGTGGCAATGGCGTCGGAGGGCGCAAAGGGTCGCTCCACGGATCGCTGGAGCGCTTCTAGAGGGGATACGGGGGTTTTACAACCTGATTCGCCCTTGATGGGTGATAGTTTAGTGACCGATGAATGTCCCGGTCGTTCCTCCGGCGTGGCGGTTTTTTCCCGCCATAAACGCCCATCCCCCGCTCCTCGCCTCCGCCATCTTGGCCGGCCACGCGGCTCGGACGGCTTCTTCGGGGCCGCCCTGGAGGTTGGAGACATTAATGCCATGAACGCCCTTAATTTGGGCGACGGCACAAAGCGGTTAAAGTTAAGCGCCGTTCTTCCCGCGCGGCTCCTTCACGGAGTTTCGCGCCGGACGCCATTTTGGATGCGCAGCATGTCTCTCCCCCGCTATTGCGAGCGCCGGTTGAGAGTGCGTCTAGGGCTGTTGCCCAGGCTGCGGAAGTGCACAGTCTGGGGGGTTTCTCCCCCGAGTTTGTTTTGCTGCTGCATCAGGCTTTCCTCATGCAAAACGCTGCCCCTGCTCCCTCTTCTGATAAAGAGGTTGAGGTTCCCAGAGGTAAACGCCCTCGGGTTGATTTCCAGGCCTTGGAGGACTTTTGTCTCCTCCGATGTAGATGAGGGCAGCGTGTCTGAGGTCTCCCAACGATCCTTTGCGGATTCCTTGGAGGAGATAGATCCCCGCTCGGATGGAGCGGATGACCCCTCTGCAGCGCGGCTTTTTAGCCCAGAGGATTTGCCCAACCTGTTGTTACAGGCCATGGACACTTTGAAGATTTCCTCTCCGGAGGACGTCTCTCCCTCAGCCCCTGTTGGCTCTGCCATTATGCTGGGGACGAAGCGCCCGCCTAGAACCTTCCACGTGCATGATGCCATGCACACCTTAATTGCGGCTCAATGGGATGTCCCGGAAACGAGCCTTAAAGTGGCTAGGGCTATGTCCCGCCTCTATCCTTTGGCTGTGAGTGAACGTGAGGCCTATCTGTGGCCTACCGTGGATTCTTTAATCACTGCGGTGACTAAGAAAACGGCGTTGCCGGTGGAAGGTGGCACGGCCCTAAAGGACGTCCAAGACAGAAGATTGGAGGCGGCCTTAAGGTCGTCCTTTGAGGCAGCTGCTTTAAGTTTGCAGGCCTCAGTTTGCGGCTCCTATGTGGCCAGGGCGTGCCGGACTATGGTGCAGCGGGCTTCCCCCTCGGATCATTCCTTGAGGGCTGATTGGCCGGCCCTGGAATCGGGCTTAGCCTATTTGGCAGACTTGCTGTATGATGTCTGGAGAGCCTCAGCTAAAGGCATGGCTCAGACAGTCTCTGCGCGGCGGTGGCTTTGGCTGAAACATTGGTCTGCTGACCACGCCTCTAAATCCCGCCTGGCTAGATTGCCTTTTAAAGGCAAGCTGCTCTTTGGGGTCGAGCTGGACAAAATCGTGACCGATCTCGGCACGTCTAAGGGCAAGAAATTACCAGAGGTCAGGGCTCGGGTTAGTACTCGTCCCGATACCTCCAGAGGACGGTTGCAGGAAGCCCATCGGTACTGCCCGGGCAAGTCGGGTTCCTCTGCCCCCTCTTCCTTCAAGAGGAATTTCTCCCCCAAGCAGCATTCCTTTCGCAGAGACCGCCGTCCCGGAGGTGCTCCCTCCGGTCCTCCCCCAGGGGCTCGTACCCAATGACGGGGCCTTGGTCCACGCCCCAGTGCAGATTGGAGGACGGCTGTCCTCGTTTCTGGGCGAGTGGACCACTATAACTTCAGACGCGTGGGTGCTGGAAGTCATCAGAGACGGCTTCAAGCTAGAGTTCTGCCAACCCTTAAGAGACGGGTTTGTACTCTCTCCCTGCAAGTCTCCGGTCAAGCTGTGGTAGTGCAGCAGACCTTGGACAACCTGATCCGCCTGGGTGCGGTCGTTCCGGTGCCAAAAAATCAGATTGGCAAGGAACGTTACTCCATTTACTTTGTGGTTCCAAAGAAAGGAGGTTCTGTCCGGCCTATCCTCGACCTCAAAGGGGTCAATCGGGCCTGGAAAGTGAGGCACTTTCGCATGGAGACTCTCCGCTCTGTTATAGCGGCAGTGAAGGCAGGAGAGTTCTTGGCTTCCTTGGACATCAAGGAAGCGTACCTGCATATTCCCATCTGGCCTCCTCTCCAACGCTTTCTGCGTTTTACAGTCCTGAGATGGCACTTCCAGTTCAGAGCCCTCCCTTTCGGGTTGGCTACTGCTCCGCGGACCTTTTCCAAAGTAATGGGGGTCATAGCGGCCTTCCTGCTAAAGGAAGGAGTACAAGTCCATCCTTATCTGGACGACTGGTTGATCCGAGCCCCCTCTTATGCAGAGTGCGGCAAAGCTATGGACCGGGTAGTTGCTCTTTTGAGCTCCCTGGGATGGATCATCAACTGGAAGAAGAGCCAGCTGCGCCCGACTCAGTCCCTGGTGTATCTGGGAGTTCGATTCGACACCCAAGTGGGCAGAGTGTTCCTGCCAGACAATCGGATTGTCAAGCTTCAGGCTCAGGTGGACTAGTTCCTAGTAGCCTCTCCTATTCGGGCTTGGGACTACGTGCAGCTGTTGGGCTCTATGACGGCCAAGATGGAAGTAGTGCCCTGGGCCAGGGCTCATATGAGACCACTACAGCTATCTCTGCTGCTGCGCTGGACTCCGATGTCGGAGGATTATGCTGTGCGCCTTCCCGTGGACCCAGCAGTGCGCAAGGCGCTGAGCTGGTGGACGCAGACAGACAAGTTGTCTGCAGGATTGCCTCTGGTGACCCCGGAGTGGATTGTCGTCACGACAGACGCCTCTTTGATGGGCTGGGGAGCCCACTGCTTGGGAAGGACAGCGCAGGGGCTCTAGTCTCCTGCAGAGGCAAGTGGTCTATCAACCTCCTGGAACTCAGAGCCATTCGGTTGGTGTTATTGGAGTTCATCCCGGTACTGGTGTTGAAGCCTGTACGGGTCCTGTCGGACAATGCCACGGCTGTGGCCTATATCAACCGCCAGGGAGGTACCAAGAGCGCCCCTCTAGCCAGGAGGCTATGAGTCTTTGCCAGTGGGCGGAAGCGAACCTGGAGCAGCTTTCAGCGGCCCACATTGCCGGAGTCATGAATGTCAAGGCGGACTTTCTCAGTCGCCATACCTTGGACCCGGAGAGTGGCAACTATCTGCTCAGGCGTTCTTGGACATCCCGAAGCGCTGGGGCCAGCCGAGCCTAGATCTGATGGCGTCATCGGCCAATGGCCAAGTGCCGCGCTTTTTCAGCAGAGGACGGGACCCTCGATCCCTGGGAGTAGATGCTCTTCTCCAACAGTGGCCGACACAAGAGCTCCTCTATGTGTTCCCGCCCTGGCCCATGTTGGGCAGGGTGCTAGACCGGGTGGCAAAGCATCCAGGCAGGGTAATCCTGGTGGGTCCGGATTGGCCCAGGCGTCCCTGGTATGCGGACTTGTTCAGGCTCTCAGTCGACGATCCTCTGCGGCTGTCAGTGGAGCAGGGCCTGTTACATCAGGGTCCCGTGGTGATGGAGGATCCCTCTCCCTTTGGTCTTACGGCCTGGCTATTGAGCGGCAGCGTCTGAGGAAGAAGGGCTTCTCAGACAAGGTCATCGCCACTATGCTGAGAGCGAGGAAGCGCTCTACTTCTACTGCTTACGCCAGGGTTTGGCGTATCTTTGCAGCATGGTGTGAAGCAGGCTCACTTTCTCCCTTCACTGCTCCAATTTCTTCAGTGTTGGCGTTCCTGCAAGAAGGTCTGGAGAAAGGCCTGTCGCTCAGTTCCCTTAAAGTCCAGGTAGCGGCTCTGGCTTGCTTCAGGGGCCGCCTGAAGGGTGCTTCCCTGGCTTCGCAGCCAGATGTGGTGCGCTTTCTCAAGGGAGTTAATCACCTGCGCCCTCCTCTGCACTCAGTGGTGCCTGCGTGGAATCTCAACCTGGTGCTAAGAGCATTGCAGAAGCCGCCTTTGGAACCCTTGTCGAGGGCATCTCTGAAAGACCTGACGTTGAAAGCAGTCTTTTTGGTGGCTATCACTTCAGCCAGAAGAGTTTCCGAGCTCCAGGCGCTCTCATGTCGAGAGCCTTTTCTGCAGTTCACTGAGGCAGGAGTGACTATTCGCACAGTGCCTGCCTGCCTGCCCAAGATTGGTTCTCGCTTCTATGTGAATCAGCAGCTCTGTCTCCCTTCCTTTCGTAGGGAGGACTACCCAGAGGAGTACTCCGCTCTTGAATATCTGGATGTGAGACGAGTCATCATCAGATACTTGGAAGTGACCAATGATTTCCGGAAATCGGATCATCTGTTTGTCCTGTTTGCAGGTCCTCGTAAGGGTCTGCAGGCTGCTAAGCCTACAGTGGCAAGATGGGTCAAGGAAGCCATTGCAGCGGCTTATGTGGCCGCGGGGAAGGTGCCGCCTATCCAGCTGAAGGCTCACTCCACGAGAGCTCAGGCGGCCTCGATGGCAGAGGCCGGATCCGTCTCCTTGGAAGAGATATGCAAGGCGGCAACGTGGGCTTCGGCTCATACATTCTCCAAGCATTACCGTTTGACTGTGGCTGCACGGGCGGAGGCCCAGTTTGGAGCTTCAGTGTTGAGGTCAGGGATTTCTATGTCCCGCCCTGGGTGAGTACTGCTTCGGTACATCCCACCAGTCTATGGATTGATCAGCTTGATGATATGGAAGGTAAAATTATGTATAATCATACCTGATAATTTTCTTTCCCTTAATCATAGCTGATCAATCCATAGCCCCTCCCAGATATCTGTACTGTTTATATTCTGGTTGAATTTTAGGTTCAAGTTTAGCCTTCAGTTACTTCAGGAGGACTTGTGTTCAAGTTCTTCTTTCACTTGGATTCTTCAAGAGTTGAGACGAGTTTGTGTTACAGTGAGCTGCTGCATTCCTCTCCCCTCCGTTTTTCGGGGCTGGATTGAGACATAAATTCTGCCGGCACTCCCTCCCGCTTCGTGCGGCTGTAGGGCAGCTTTGTACCCCTCCCGCTTCGGCGGTGTTAGGGTCAGTCAGCTCCTCCCGCGGTTGCGGTTGCAGGATAAGCCAGATTCCCCCCGCATCGGCGGGTGTGGTGTCCCTCCCCCGCTCCGCGGGGATGAGCTGGACGGATTCCCCTCCCCCACTTGTGTGGGGATGAGCTGGGTTAATTCCCCTCCCCCGTTTCGGCGGTGGTGAGCTGGGCAGAGTGTCCCTTCGTGGGTGTAATTCTCTAAGTGCTGAGTCCTGCGGATGGAGCTTTGATATCGACATACTGAGGAGTTTCCGGCAGCACATGACCACATATAGGGAGGCAAAAGTTTGCTCTCTATCTCCACCTGCTGGTAGATGGACACAACCCACCAGTCTATGGATTGATCAGCTATGATTAATGGAAAGAAAATTATCAGGTATGATTATACATAATTTTACCTTGATCATCATGAAGCAGCTGTGGCAAATAGGTCTGCAGCTGCCTAGCCAAGATCCTAGTGAAATCTTATAATCCGTGTCCAGGAGCGATATAGGCCAATATGACCCACAACTATCTGGAGCTTTCCCTGACATAACAGCACTGTAATGGAGGCAGTGCATGCAGATCTCTCTCATGAATATTCATTATAGATATCCTGAAAATCTGACTGGCTGGGGTGCCTCCAGGACCAGATTTGCACTGGTCTAGCTCAAGTTGATCAAACTTGTTATATGGATATCCTGATGAACTAACTGGCTAGGTATGCCTTGAAGACTGGTTTGAGAACTCCTGTATTAGAGCATTATTACAGGTTATATTTTGGGGAGAGGGAACTTAGCCAGTACTTCTAGTTTAGCTAGAAACAGGGCACCATGAGCCTTTGTTCACAACTACCTAGAGTTTTTCTCTGTGTGTGGGTGTTGGGTTGTTTTTTTTTTCTTTTGTTTGGGGGGGGGGGGGGGGGTTAAATCCTCCACAGCAGTCTTGTCACTGCAGTTCTTAGCCAGGAGCCATGCACTTGGGCTCCTTCTAGAAAACAAGTGGGTCAGTAAGGTGGCACTCAAGTGAAGACCACTCTTTCCTTGGGCTTGAGGGGGGAAGGGAGCTTACTGAATGTTTACTCTTCAGCATACCTCTAGTAAACCAATGATCAGTTTGTCTGGGCCAGCCCAGAACTGCCACTGAGCTGGCCCAGAGCATTGTAGTTGGAATAAAACCCAGAATTTTCTAGTTTAGTTGTACCAATCACAGTGACTATTATTCCACACACTCTTCTGCATTGTCATGACAACCTGAATTTAAAGCAAAGGAAATTGTGTGGTGTAACTTTGGTTCACATCTAAACTAAACTAATATTTTTTTCTCCGAGGACAAGCATGCTGCTTGTTCTCACATGTGGGTTAGCGTCCACAGCAGCCCAGGAAACGGCAAATTTTTTCAGAGCAAAAATTAAAAAGGTTTGCCAGAGCCTTCTGGCGCGCAGACGACTTCTCACCCGTTGCATGAGCGTTCCCGCTCAGTTTTTTCTTGTCCGCGGTGAGGTGAAGAGGTTTTTTTCCTGTTTGTTTCGCTGGCCTAGGAAAGAGAGTCTTTGGACGATTTGTTTTTATTTCTTGTACTTTTATCGTTATTCGTTCTTTTTCCTTTTAAAAAAAAAAAAAACCCTGCTATGTTGTCTTAGTTTTGGCCACTTTCTAAGTTTTCTTTCTATTCAGAGCTGGTCTCCAAGAAGTTTGGATAGCTAGAAGTAAGTGCTATTGGATTCTATTGGATTGGGTGGGTTTCTTCATTTCTTATCTTTTATCTTTGAACATTGTAATTGTGGGATAGGATGGTGAGAGTGTGTGAATGGTGCATTTACTTTGAATTTTCTGAGACACAAAACTTTTTTTTTGTAGATTCATACCCCAACAATTATGCTAAAGTTGAGTGGTTCCTGACGAAGCCCTGAGGTGGGCGAAACGATCTGGGCCCCGTTGAAAGTCACCAGTTTGAAGTGTGGGGCATTCAGCCAGCAATGAGACAGCTAAATTTGTTTATTTAAGTAATGCTGCTAAAAGTCACCAGTTTGAAGTATGGGGCATTCAGCCAGCAGTGAGACAGCTAAGTTTGTTTATTTAAGTAATGCTGCTGCTTGGAGAGTTTTTTTTTTTTGTGCTCAGTAATGGTTTCATTGTAAATCAATTCTGTTGACAAGGTATGGGAAAATATACCCCATGAAAGAGATAAGATCACAGGCACACAAATCTTATATAGATATCGGTGTCTTGATGGTCAGACCTTGGCAGTGACCTTGGTTTCTGATTTCCCTTTGTCATTAGTGTATATTCACTACAATTTGACCCTTTGAGATTGGGTTTGGCTGTTTTTCAGTTTTTGCAGTATTAGATTACCTTAGTGTGATTAACAGCCCATACTGTTCATTGAACTTTGGTCTAACCCTGTTGAACACTCAGACAGCTCGAGCTTATCTTCCCAAGTCAAGGGCAGAGAGCCTTCTGTCCCTGGTGTCCATGGTTTGAGCGTCTCAGCAGGTCACGGCTTGGCAGATGTTGAGACTTCTGGGGCACATGGCCTCCACAGTTCATGTGCCCATGTGTCTACATATGAGACGTGTCTACATATGAGATAGCTCAATGGACCTTAGCTTCCCAGTGGTTTCAAGCTGCGGGGGATCTAGAGGATGTAGTCCAACTGTGCACCAGCTTTTGGAATTCTCTTCAGTGGTGGACAATTCGATCCAATTTGACCATGGGGCGACCATTCCAAATTCCTCAGCCAGACAAAGTGCTGACGACGGATGCATCTCTCCTGGGGTGAGGGGCTCATGTAGATGGGCTCCACACTCAGGGAGCCTGGTCCTTGCAGGAAAAAGGTCTGCAGATCAACCTTCTGGAATTAAGAGCGATCTGGAACGCTCTAAAGGCTTTCAGAGATCGGCTGTCCAACCAAGTAATCTTAATTCAGACAGACAATCAGGTTGCCATGTTTTACACCAACAAGCAGGGGGCACCGGATCTCACCCTCTGTGTCTGGAAGCCGTCCAGATGTGGCTTTGGGCCTGCCATCACGGCATGTTTCTCCAAGCCACTTATCTGGCAGGCGTAAACAACAGTCTGGTTGACAGGTTGAGCAGGATAATGCAACCTCATGAGTGGTCACTGAACATGGGCGTAGTCCGCAAGATCTTCCGAGCGTGGGGCACCCCCTTGGTGGATCTTTTTGCCACTCAGATCAATCACAAGGTCTCTCAGTTCTGTTCCAGACTTCAGGCCCATGACAGATTAGCGTCAGATGCCTTTCTCCTACATTGGGGTACAGGTCTTCTGTATGTATATCCTCCCATACCTCTAGTAGGGAAGACTTTGGTGAAACTCAAATTCAAACAAGACTGCGGAACCATGATCTTGATTGCATCCGTCTGGCCACGTCAGATTTGGTTCCCTCTTCTTCTGGAGTTGTCCTCCGAAGAACCGTGGAGATTGGAGTGTTTTCCAACCCTCATCACTCAGAATGAGGGGTCGCTTCTACATTCTAACCTCCAGTCTCTGTCTCTCACGGCCTGGATGTTGAGAGCTTAGAATTTGCCTCCTTGGGTCTTTCAGAGGGGGTGTCTCGAGTCTTGCTTGCTTCCAGAAAAGATTCCACAAAGAAGTGTTATTCTTTCAAATGGAGGAGATTTGCCGTCTCCTACTAACCTACAAATGCACTCAATCTGCAGCCCCTCACTACCTCTCTACCCTTATCTCCCTTTACGCTCCTACCCGAAACCTCCGCTCACAGAACAAATCCCTCCTTTCTGCTCCCTTCTCCACCATCGCCAACTCCAGGCTCCGCCCTTTCTGCCTTGCCTCTCCCTATGCTTGGAACAAACTCCCTGAGCCCATATGCAGAGCCCCCTCCCTGCCCATCTTCAAATCCTTACTCAAAGCCCATCTCTTCAATGTCACCTTCGGCACCTAATCATTTTACCTCTATCCAGGAAATCTAGACTGCCCGAATTGACTGTCTGCACATGTTGTCCTTTAGATTGTAAGCTCCTTTGAGCAGGGACTGACCTTCTTTGTTAAACTGTACAACGCTGCGTAACCCTAGTAGCGCTTTAGAAATGTTAAGTAGTAGTGGTGTGACAGCAAGGCCCTAGATCCTCTTTCTTGTCCTACACGGACCCTGCTTGAATACCTTCTACACTTATCAGAGTCTGGCCTCAAAACCAACTCAGTAAGGGTTCATCTTAGTGTGATTAGTGCCCATCATCGCCGTGTAGAGGGTATGCCTATCTCTGGACAGCCTTTAGTTGTTCGCTTCACGAGAGGCTTGCGTTTGTCAAAGCCCCCGTCAAACCCCCACCAGTGTCATGGGATCTCAACGTTGTTCTCACTCAGCTGATGAAAGCTCCTTTTGAACCACTGAATTCTTGCCATCTGCAGTACTTGACCTGGAAGGTCGTTTTCTTGGTGGCTGTTACTTCAGCTCGTAGGGTCAGTGAGCTTCAGGCCTTAGTAGTACATGCACCTTATATCAAATGTCATCACAACAGAGTAGTCCTCCGCACGCACCCTAAGTTCCTGCCAAAGGTGGTGTTGGAGTTCCATCTGAACCAGTCATTCTTTCCCCGTCCTCATACCCCGCCCTGGCGAAAGCAGTTTGCACACCTTGGACTGCAAGAGAGCATTGGCCTTTTACGTGGAGCGGACAAGCCCTTTAGACAGTCCGCCCAGTTGTTTGTTTCTTTTGATCCCAACAGGAGGGGAGTCGCCATCGGAAAAAGCACAATCTCCAATTGGCTAGCAGATTGCATTTCCTTCACTTATGCCCAAGCTGGGCTGACTCTGGAGGGCCATGTCACGGCTCATAATGTTAGAGCCATGGCTTCGTCTGTGGCTCACTTAGTCAGCCTCCATTGAGGAGATTTGCAAGGCTACAACGTGGTCATCAGTCCACGCATTCACATCTCACTACTGCCTTCAGCAGGATATCCGACACGACAGTTGGTTTGGGCAGACGATGCTGTAGAATCTGTTTGGGGTTTAGAATTCAACTCCACCCCCCCCCCCCCCCCCCCCCCCCCCAGACCCATTTTTATTCTGTTCCAGGCTGCACTCTCAGTTGTTTATGGTTTCAGGTCAATCTAAGTTATGTCCTCACAGTTGCGAGGCCCAATTGACCAGTGTTCATTGTTTTGAATGAGCCTGGTTGCTAGGGATACCTCCCATGTGAGAACAAGCAGCCTGCTTGTCCTCGGAGAAAGCGAAGATACTTACCTGTAGCAGGTATTCTCTGAGTACAGCAGGCTGATTGTTCTCCCAAACCCGCCCACCTCCCCTTTGGAGTTACATAGTAACATAGTAGATGATGGCAGAAAAAGACCTTCACGGTCCATCCAGTCTGCCCAACAAGATAAACTCATATGTGCTACTTTTTGTGTATAACTTACCTGCCATTTTCTGGGCACAGACCATAGAAGTATGTCCAGCTCTAGCCCTGCCTCCCAACCACCAGCCCCCCTCCCCCCACCAGCTCTGTTGTTGTTTGTTCATTATTTGCTTTTTGATTAAACGGAGCTGGAACGCTCAAGCGACGGGCTGGAAGTCGTCCACGCATGCACGTCAGAAGGCTCTGGCAAAGCTTTATTTTTGCTCTGAAAACATTTGCCGTTTCCTGGTCCGCCGTGGACGCTGACCCACATGTGAGAACAATCAGCCTGCTGTCCTCGGAGAATACCTGCTACAGGTATGTATCTTCGCTATACTGCAACAACCTTGACGGTTCTGTGCGGTTTACAAAAATAGAAACCAGGCATACCTGGGAAAATACAATCAATTCAAGTAATCAAAAGCATTAAAACTAATAAAACAAGCATACCTTAAAATCACTGCAGATATTTTTCAAAACAGCCACGGTTTAAATAATTTTCTAAATTGTGGTAGGCTGTCAAGAGATCTCACAGTCCCAGGAAGATAATTCCAAAACTTAGTTCCCATGAAAGAAAACGAATAGTCTTTTGTATCTAACAAACCTAACAGAGGGGAGATGTAAAAATAGGACCGTGTTATTACAGAATATACTATATCGACATGGAAGAGTTAGTAATGACACTTCCAGAGTGGAGCCATACAGTATTTCTTTATAAAAACTGCCAATTTTTCCCTCCTGTGCTTCCCCTTAATCACCCACAAACTTTGAAAAGTGAAAAAGTTTAATGTCCCATGAAGGACTTATTACATCCACAGTTTAATAGAGCTAGGTCCATCCATTTCAAAACTCAAGGAGAGAGGGGACACAACAAAAATATATTTGAGAACTGCTAAGATTGTGCCACCCACCTAAAATATTCTTTCCTCAACTTTAAAAAGTGGACAAGTCAGATGGATTTCTCCTCCCATGGACTTACCTCCTTCATAATGTGGTGCGGTTATACATAGCTATATCCCAAAGTTGTAAGGGGTGTAGAAGGACACAAAGATGTTCAACTAAGGCTAATAATTGTGATTCCTTGGCATCTGGGCTGTACCATCCTGAACAAGCAGGTGTTATCCCCTCCTGCCAGCAGATGGAAGTAGAAAAACTGATTTCCCAGTGACATCACCAGCGTAAGGAAGTCTGGTGCTGAGGAGAAAACGCCAGTATTTCTGTACCTCCAGCAGATGGTAGATTGTGCAGGCTGGTGCTCTACCCTAGCTCCCAACAGTGCAGGCAAGTACATTACAACATGGTTGGGCCTAGTGGCTGAGCCCCAGGTTTCCGGATCCACAGACTGGGCCTGGTCAAGCGCGGAGTGTTGCTCCGCTGCCCCCAGTCATTGCCTGGATGACGACCACTGGTTGAGGCATACGGCTTGGCCCTCTGGGGGTCTATCAAGGGGTGCAAGTCCCCATACCCCCTTTCTTCCATTGCACCTTTTTGGCTGTTCTTCCCCCTAGGTTCCCCTGCATCTCCGTGCAAACAAAATTGGACTAGGTTTTTATTCCCTGGAATAGGGGATTCCAAGATGGTGGGCCTCTGTTTAGATACTGTGGAGTTCCCTTGTTCTGACCATGTTTTGTGGTCTTTTTCCTTTACTATGGGGAAGTGAAATGACAGGCAGAGTGCTAAACTCCCCCAAGCCCTAGTCAAGCCTAAGACTGGCCCCATTGACAGTTCATTGTTCATGGCAGAGAGCAACTTCAGATGTGTTTGGAGCGGAGCCTGCTTGGAGGAGGGCTGAATGTTTCACTGAGCCCACACTTTAAGGCCACATCCTTATAGCCAAGGGAGGCGAGGTCCCCAGACCTCATGGAATGGAAACAGCAGGAGGAGAGTTTGTTAGCTGTTATGGAGGATGGGAAGGAGTTGGGTCTTGTTTGCCCTGAATAGAAGATGCCTCAGACAACTTTGTGGTACATGTTTGGCTGGGTAGCTCCATGTTGAGGACAGCCCCAAGCTTAGCGGGTTTTAAAGGTTTGTACGGCTTCCTAAAGGAAAAGCCCATAGACAATTATTTTAAATGATTTGGGGAAAATCCACTGCTTATTTCTGGGATAAAGCAGCATAAAATGTATTGAACTTTTTGGGGATCTTGCCGGGTATTTGTGACCTGGATTGGCCACTGTTGGAAACAGGATGCTGGGCTTGGTGGACCTTTAGTCTGTCCCGGTGTGGCAATGCTTATGTACTTATGTAAGTTTCCTGCTTTTGGAACTGAAGAAGGGGTTGAGGTAGTAACTAAGGAGTCAGATTTGCTTATCTCTGATTTACTGGGTATATTATTATTATTAGCATTTGTATAGCGCTACCAGACGCACGCAGCGCTGAACACCTGACACAGAGAGACAGTCCCTGCTCAATAGAGCTTACAATCTAAAGTAATACAGACAGACAAGACAATAAGAGCAAGTACTGGGTGAGAAGGAACAAGGGGAGGCAAATGAGTAGTGGCTAGGAGCCAAAAGCAGCAGTGACAAGGTGGGTTTTCAGCATAGATTTGAAAATAGGTAGAGATGGAGCAAAACATACAGGCTCAGGAAGTTTATTCCAGGCATAAGGTGCCGTGAGAGAAAAGGAATGAAGCCTGGAGTTAGCAGTGGAGGAGAAGGGGGACGACAAGAGAGACTTGTCCAGTGAGCGGAGATCACGGGGAGGAATGTAGGGAGAGATGAGAGTGGAGAGGTAGTGGGGGGCTGCAGAATGGATGCATTAAAGGTCAGTAAGAGAAGTTTGAACTGTATACGGAAGCGGACAGGGAGCCAGTGAAGTGACTTGAGGAGTGGGCTAGTGTGGGTATAACGATTTTGGCGGAAAATAAGCCGTGCTGCAGAATTTTGGACAGACTGGAGAGGAGAGAGATGACTGAGCGGAAGACCAGTAAGAAGTAAATTGCAATAATCCAAGCGAGAGGTGACAAGGGTGTGGATAAGGGTTTTGGCAGCGTATTCAGAAAGGAAGGGGCGAATTTTGTTAATGTTGTAGATAAAGAAACAACAAGTTTTGACGATCTGTTGAATATGTGCAGCGTATTCAGAAAGGAAGGGGCAAATTTTGTTAATGTTGTAGATAAAGAAATGACAGGTTTTGGCGATCTGTTGAATATGTGCAGAGAAGGGGAGAGAGGAATCAAAGATGACACCAAGATTACGAGCCGAGGAGACAGGGATGATGTGAGAGCCATTAACAGAGATAGAGAATGGGGGAAGAGGGGAGGTGGGTTTAGGGGGAAAAATGAGAAGTTCAGTTTTAGTCATGTTTAGCTTCAGATGGCGAAGAGACATATACTCATTAAAAGACCACCTGATAAATCAATAGATACGATTTGGCTTGTGTGATCTTTAGAAACAAAAATTAAAATATCAAGAAGAATTATTCATTTGGAGGTTTAGAAAATGTGGAACACACTATATCTAAATTGCAAATAGTTCGAACAACTTTAGTAACTGATGTGACTGCGATTAGACTTAAACTGGAAAATATGGATAATGTTATTTGGAGTACAAACTTGAGATTATTGAATTTCTCCAGGAAAGTAAATTTCTCTGCCAGAGTTATGGTGAAAAAAATATTTGATGGAAAAGTTTTTATTATCTGAGGATTTGACACCAGCTATTACTCAAGTCTATTATCTTCCTGGGTCTCATGCAACTTTGTTGGTGTCTTTGGTTAATAGTTTTAGAAGAGAATGTTTGCCAGGAACAGAGAAAATCAATTTATGGGGAGAAAAATTTTGGTTTTCCTGTTAGACCCAGAAGTGGAGATGAGTTTTTGTTACTCTGCATTGGGGTTCTTCATTTGGGAACATCCTTTTATTTGAAGCTTCCTTGTAAATGTGTAGCAAATTATTTTTCTGTGAAATATGTTTTCTGGGATACCCTTCTTTGACCACCCTTTGGTGACCAAGGGAGTATCTGGGCAGTCTTTTCTGGAGGGTGTACCTGGCCATAAAAGGGGTGGTAGATAATTTGCTCTGTTAAATACAGATTTATCCTGTTATCCAGGTATTTTTATATTTTCTTTAATCCTCCTTGAATGTGTGGTATTGGAATCCCCATATTTGTGGACATAAGTTAGGTAGATGTAATCTATTTTCCTTTATAATTTATTTTATGTAGATATTGGTTGCCTTTTCATTTTTTACTTGGCTTTGCTTGATTTGTATTGAAGTATAAATAAAAAATAAAAACAACCCTGTGGAGCTGGAGGGGAGGGGGTTAAGATCGCAGGGTTCTAGGCCGTGACTGGCCTGTAAGGTCCTGTAGGCCTCATGCATATGGCAGTGGGCAGACACTACATGACCTGAGTGAGTTCCTCGCTGTTTTCCTCCTTCCTGTGAAAGGTGTTTAAATACATGGATGAGATGTTGCCCCCTCTTGCTGTTTTTTTTCTTCAGGCAAGCACGGTTGGGGCTTTGCACCCAGCCAAAAGCAAGGCTGTAGAAGTTCCCCAGAGTGAACTGTAGCCTGTGTGGTATACAGGGAATAAGACCTGAATATTCACTTTTAGGAACCTATTTCTTTAACCTTTTTATTAGCATTTCATGTTTAAAAAAGAAAAGAAAAACAGCAATGAATCAGGCTGGATCCCTTATCCCCCTCCCCCCCTTTGTGTTAGAGAAATGGAGAAAGTTCATGAAAACTACATATCCTCAGGCATGATGGCATTTATGGAGCTCTAGTTTTCTAACGTGTACTATTTCAGCAGGTAACACACGTGCTGAGTTTCTCTGTTCTCCCCACTGCATCCCACTTTGGGGGGCAAAAGTGGGAACAACCTGCAGAACCATGTTCCACAACACGATGAAGCTTCCCAGAGTACTTTAAGGCTGGATTAGACTTGCAATTAATTGGAAAAAAGGGACCATTTTTTCAGGGTATGCCAGGATCTCCAAAACATTTTCTGCTCTGTAAGACGGTCTCCTTCATGATGCTGGCAGAGTGGAAGACCCCAGATGGTAGCTCTTGGGGTCCGAGGTTTTGGACAGGCTATAGCCTTTCGCGTCACAGGAGGTGGATAGGTGCTGGAAGTATACCAACCTGGATGCCCTCGTAACTGTGGTTTATAAAAAGACTGCCTTGCCTATGCAAGGGGGCTCATTTCTCAAGGAGGTGCATGAGAAGAAGGTGGAGCAGCAATTCAAGCTTTGTTTTTCTTCAGGTGCTGCCGTCAGATAGGTACACGGTGAGAGCCCTGTTGCACTAGTCCTAAGAGATGACCTGAGTGGAGTCGGGTGTGGACCTTTGGCTGATGTTTTGTTCAATTTGATGTACATTTCTTGCTTAGAGCCCTTGCTGTGGGGGGGGGGGGGGGGGGGCGGAGAGTTCTCTGCGCCATTGTACTGAGAATGCAGCCTCCAAGAGGCTTCTCAGCCAGCTGCCCTTAGTGGGTGCTTGCTCTTTGGGGAGGACCTGGAGAAGCGGATCAAGAACATGGGAGAAGCCCATCCTCCTTGGCTTTCTGAACTGTGCTAGAAGTTCCCAGTTGGCCTCTGCATTATGGGCTGCTCAAGGCGTGAGGGTTGGTTCCATTCAGACAAACGTCAATCTGGCTTGGATCCAGGACCTGGAAGGGCCTTCAAGCCGAGGTCCTTGATGGCCCTAAAAGATCTGGTAATGCTGGGCCCTCCGCTTGGCCGGAAGTCCCATTCGTATTTTTTCAGAGCCATCATTGAGGGCCTTGTCTTTTCCTTCCCAGTGAGTCTGCTTGGGTACATCATGCTTGTTCAGGATGGTACAACTCGGAAGCTAAGGAAGGTGAAATTTAGTCCTATCTGTTAATTTCCTTTCTTTAGTCAGGCTGTACCATGCTGAGACCCTCCCTCGGTAGACTGCGGTTGTCTGAATTCTTGTAGGTTTTTCTCCCCAAATTAAAACAAAAAAAAAGTTCAAATATATTCATAACTACAGTGGTTGATGTGGAATGGATGTGATTTATGACCTTCTACTGCTTTAGCAGAGGCATACTGGAGTTTCCTGTCAGCACCAGCCCTCCTTATACCAGTGATGCCACTGGGAAAGATCAGTTTCCCTACTTCTTCCATATGCTGGCAGGAGGGCATAACACCTACTTTCTCAGGATGGTACAACCCAACTAAATGAAAGGAAATTAACAGGTATGACTACATTTCACCATTTGTTTCTCTTGAGAATGATAGAGTTGCAGAGCCCTCTTGGATTTGCTTACTACTATCTACCCTGTTTCCCCGAAAATAAGACATCCCCTGAAAATAAGACCTAGTAGAGGTTTTGCTGAATTGCTAAATATAAGGCCTCCCCCGAAAGTAAGACCTAGCAAAGTTTTTGTTTGGCCCCGATGGGTGCCCACTCTCTCCCACCAGAAGCTCACTATTTGGCAACTAGCCACCCAGCCCAGTTCCCATTAGTGTGGAGGTAGTGATGGCGATATGGTACTATGTTGTGGTTTATTAGGGGAGGTTGGTTGTTTTTTTGTGTCCTTGTGAGAGCCGGACGTCTATAACACAAAGCAACACATTCTTTTCCTCGTTCTTCCTCTATCAGGGGCCATCGTTGGGATTTTTTTTTTTTTTGTATGTGTAATCGTTTGGTTCTCTAGTGTGGTGCATTTGGGTATGGCTTGTACCGTGTTTCGCCGAAAATAAGACATCCCCTGAAAATAAGACCTAGTGCATCTTTGGGAGCAAAAATTAATATAAGACACTGTCTTATTTTGGGGAAACACGGTAATACCTCCTGACCTATTTTTCCTGTTTTCTGTTCTTTCATTATGATTGTGCTCCTCTGCAACAAAATGACAGGCTGAAAGGAAATGCCAGTTAATCTCTTTCCAGATTTAAGGAAAGAAAACAGCATTCTTGCTGTTAAGATAAATGAATGACAGTGATGGTTCTACTTAGATGTGGAGCTATTTGAAATAAAATCATAAATGCTTTTCCCCATAATGCTTGAGCTTTCTTTAAAATATCTTGCACTACCTGCCCGTTTTTCCCTTCTGCACAAAAGATGTTCTCTCTGATGTGTTTCTTTATGAACCTATCTCATTTGATTAAAATTCTAATCAACTTTTATTTCTTTTTAAGAAAATAAAAATAGAGCTCCAGCAACTGAAGAAGCAATTACATGTAAGTAACAATAATGGGAACTGCCTGGCTCAGTAGCAGTTCTGCCTCTTTCCTGGGTGGTGATCATAACTTCTAGTGGGAGAGAGGTCTTATCTATTGTACAGTTGTAATAATGTAATTTTCTTGCATGGGATACTTGTATTACAAATTCTGGGAAAAGCCATGGTCTCTGATCCCTGGCTGAGCATTGTAGCCCGTAGAGGGGGGAAATGAGGCTTTAAAATGGAGGGGAGTTACTCATTATTGAAAAAGAAGGCTCACAGTACTATAACATCAGTAGAAGCTGAGTCCAATTGAGCTTGAAGAGGCCCAGAAGGGAGCCACTGGAAGGTCTGGATGAAGCAGTGCCTATAGTGTAAGCAGACCTGGGGCAAGAGAAAAGCTAGGATGGATTATTGTGTGAGAGCCACTGCTTGCCCCAGGACTGGTAGCATGGAATGTTGCTACTAATTGGATTTCTGCCAGGTACTTGTGATCTGGATTGGCCACTGTTGGAAACAGGATACTGGGCTAGATGGACAATTGGCTTGACCCAGTATGGCTATTCTTATATTCTCATGAGTTGTGGGGAAATTGGTTCTCTGAGAACAAGCAGGACTACAATTACCACAGATGGGTGATGTCATTGACAGAGCCCTGGCATGGATGCTGCCCAGCATTCTATTTCTTCCAGAAGCTTTTGGCAGGCCAGACTTGTATAGGACCCACAGTTTCTATTCATCGGAAGAATAGAGAAGACGTGTCTTTTCCATATCATCAAGCTGATCAATCCATAGACTGGTGGGTTGTGTCCATCTACCAGCAGGTGGAGATAGAGAGCAAACTTTTGCCTCCCTATATGTGGTCATGTGCTGCCGGAAACTCCTCAGTATGTTCTCTATCTCAGCAGGTGGTGGTCACACATAGCAGCAGCTCTGGCTAGGCCTCCAAGCCTAATCCTTAGGTTTTGTTGAGGCCTGGGGTTGAGGGCTCTTTTGAGCAAGTGCAAACCTGGTGGTGCCAGGTCCCTCCTTTTCTCCCCCCTCCCGCTGGCTCCGTTTTAAAAAAAAAAAAAAAAAAAAAATTTTTAAACGTCTTTAAAGGCGTTTATTTTGACGTTTATTTAAACGTTCATTGCAGCTACTCACTGGGACACCAGTTCGTTACAGCTCGGAGCAGCAAGCAGGTAATTTTACCTTTTTATAGCGGGCAGGGGGTTCCCCGATTCTTCTCCTCGTGGCATATGGCGTCGGAGGGCGAGGGCGCAAAGGGTCGCTCCCCGGATCGCTGGAGCGCTTCGAGGGGATGCGGGGGTTTTACAGCCTGATTCGCCCTTGATGGGTGACAGTTTAGTGACCGATGAATGTCCCGGTCCTTCCTCCGGCGTGGCGGTTTTTCCCGCCATAAACGCCCATCCCCCGCTCCTCGCCTCCGCCATCTTGGCCGGCCACGCGGCTCGGACGGCTTCTTCGGGGGCCGCCCTTGAGGTTGGAGACATTAATGCCATGAACGCCCTTAATTTGGGCGACGGCACAAAACCGGCTAATGTTAAGAGCCGTTCTTCCCGCGCGGCTCCTTCGCGGAGTTTCGCGCCGGACGCCATTTTGGATGCGCAGCATGTCTCTCCCCCGCTATCTCGAGCGCCGGTTGAGAGTGCGTCTAGGGCTGTTGCCCAGGCTGCGGAAGTGCACAGTCTGGGGGGTTTCTCCCCCGAGTTTGTTTTGCTGCTGCATCAGGCCTTCCTCATGCACAACGCTGCCCCTGCTCCCTCGTCTGGTAAAGAGGTTGAGGTTCCCAGAGGCAACGCCCTCGGGTTGATTCCCAGGCCTTGGAGGAATTTGTCTCCTCCGATGTAGATGAGGGCAGCGTGTCTGAGGTCTCCCAACGGTCCTTTGCGGATTCCTTGGAGGAGACGGATCCCCGCTCGGTTGGAGCGGATGACCCCTCTGCAGCGCGGCTTTTTAGCCCAGAGGATTTGCCCAACCTGTTGTTACAGGCCATGGACACTTTGAAGATTTCCTCTCCGGAGGACGTCTCTCCCTCAGCCCCTGTTGGCTCTGCCATTATGCTGGGGACGAAGCGCCCGCCTAGAACCTTCCACGTGCATGATGCCATGCACACCTTAATTTCTGCTCAATGGGATGCCCCAGAAGCAAGCCTTAAAGTGGCTAGGGCTATGTCCCGCCTCTATCCTTTGGCTGTGAGTGAGCGTGAGGCCTATCTGTGGCCTACCGTGGATTCTTTAATCACTGCGGTGACTAAGAAAACGGCGTTGCCGGTGGAAGGTGGCACGGCCCTAAAGGACGCCCAAGACAGAAGATTGGAGGCGGCCTTAAGGTCGTCCTTTGAGGCGGCTGCTTTAAGTTTGCAGGCCTCAGTTTGCGGCTCCTATGTGGCCAGGGCGTGCCGGACTATGGTGCAGCGGGCTTCCCCCTCGGATCATTCCTTGAGGGCTGATTGGCCGGCCCTGGAATCGGGCTTAGCCTATTTGGCAGACTTGCTGTATGATGTCTTGAGAGCCTCAGCTAAAGGCATGGCTCAGACAGTCTCTGCGCGGCGGTGGCTTTGGCTGAAACATTGGTCTGCTGACCACGCCTCTAAATCCCGCCTGGCTAGATTGCCTTTTAAAGGCAAGCTGCTCTTTGGGGTCGAGCTGGACAAAATCGTGACCGATCTCGGCACGTCTAAGGGCAAGAAGTTACCAGAGGTCAGGGCTCGGGCTAGTGCTCGTCCCGGTACCTCCAGAGGACGGTTTCAGGAAGCCCGTCGGTACCGCCCGGGCAGGTCGGGTTCTTCTGCCCCCTCTTCTTTTAAGAGGAATTTCTCCCCCAAGCAGCATTCCTTTCACAGAGACCGCCGTCCCGGAGGTGCTCCCTCCGGTCCTCCCCCAGGGTCTCGTACCCAATGACGGGGTCTTGGTCCACGCCCCAGTGCAGATTGGAGGACGGCTGTCCTCGTTTCTGGGCGAGTGGACCACAATAACTTCAGACGCTTGGGTGCTGGAAGTCATCAGAGACGGCTACAAGCTAGAGTTCTGCCGACCCTTAAGAGACGGGTTTGTACTCTCGCCCTGCAAGTCTCCGGTCAAAGCTGTGGCAGTGCAGCAGACTTTGGACAATCTGATCCGCCTGGGTGCGGTCGTTCCGGTGCCAGAAAGTCAGCTTGGCAAGGGGCGTTACTCCATTTACTTTGTGGTACCAAAGAAAGGAGGTTCTGTCCGGCCTATCCTCGACCTCATAGGGGTCAATCGGGCCTTGAAAGTGCGGCACTTTCGCATGGAGACTCTCCGCTCTGTTATAGCGGCAGTGAAGGCAGGGGAGTACCTGGCATCCTTGGACATCAAGGAAGCATACTTGCATATTCCCATCTGGCCTCCTCATCAACGCTTTCTGCGTTTTGCAGTCCTGGGCCGACACTTCCAGTTCAGAGCCCTCCCTTTCGGGTTGGCTACTGCTCCGCGGACCTTTTCCAAAGTAATGGTGGTCATAGCGGCCTTCCTGCGAAAGGAAGGAGTACAAGTCCATCCTTATCTGGACGACTGGTTGATCCGAGCCCCCTCTTATGCAGAGTGCGGCAAAGCTGTGGACCGGGTAGTTGCTCTTTTGAGCTCCCTGGGATGGATCATCAACTGGGAGAAGAGCCAGCTGCGCCCGACTCAGTTCCTGGAGTATCTGGGAGTTCGATTCGACACCCAAGTGGGCAGAGTGTTCCTGCCAGACAATCGGATTGTCAAACTTCAGGCTCAGGTGGACCAGTTCCTAGTAGCCTCTCCTCTTCGGGCTTGGGACTATGTGCAGCTGTTGGGCTCTATGACGGCCACGATGGAAGTAGTGCCCTGGGCCAGGGCTCATATGAGACCACTTCAACACTCTCTGCTGCAGCGCTGGACTCCGATGTCGGAGGATTATGCTGTGCGCCTTCCCTTGGATCCAGCAGTGCGCAAGGCGCTGAGCTGGTGGATGCAGACAAACAAGTTGTCTGCGGGAATGCCTCTGGTGACCCCAGAGTGGATTGTCGTCACGACGGATGCCTCTTTGTCGGGCTGGGGAGCCCACTGTTTGGGAAGGACAGCGCAGGGGCTCTGGTCTCCTGCAGAGGCAAAGTGGTCTATCAACCTCCTGGAACTCAGAGCCATTCGGTTGGCGCTTTTGGAGTTCATCCCGGTACTGGTGTTGAAGCCTGTACGGGTCCTGTCGGACAATGCCACGGCTGTGGCCTATGTCAACCGCCAGGGAGGTACCAAGAGCGCCCCTCTAGCCAAGGAGGCTATGAGTCTATGCCAGTGGGCAGAAGCGAACCTGGAACAGCTGTCAGCGGCCCACATTGCCGGAGTCATGAATGTCAAGGCGGACTTTCTCAGTCGCCATACCTTGGAGCCCGGAGAGTGGCAGCTATCTGCTCAGGCGTTCTTGGACATCACGAAGCGCTGGGGCCAGCCGAGCCTAGATCTGATGGCGTCATCGGCCAATTGCCAAGTGCCGCGCTTTTTCAGCAGAGGACGGGACCCTCGATCCCTGGGAGTAGATGCTCTTCTCCAACAGTGGCCGACACAAGAGCTCTATGTGTTCCCGCCCTGGCCCATGTTGGGCAGGGTGCTAGACCGGGTGGCAAAGCATCCCGGCAGGGTAATCCTGGTGGGTCCGGATTGGCCCAGACGTCCCTGGTATGCGGACTTGATCAGGCTCTCAGTCGACGATCCTCTGCGGCTGCCAGTGGAGCAGGGCCTGTTACATCAGGGTCCCGTGGTGATGGAGGATCCCTCCCCCTTTGGTCTTATGGCCCTGGCTATTGAGCGGCAGCGTCTGAGGAAGAAGGGCTTCTCAGACAAGGTCATCGCCACTATGCTGAGAGCGAGGAAGCGCTCTACTTCTACTGCTTACGCCAGGGTTTGGCGTATCTTTGCAGCGTGGTGTGAAGCAGGCTCACTTTCTCCTTTCACTGCTCCAATTTCTTCAGTGTTGGCGTTCCTGCAAGAAGGTCTGGACAAAGGCCTGTCGCTCAGTTCCCTTAAAGTCCAGGTAGCGGCTCTGGCTTGCTTCAGGGGCCGCCTGAAGGGTGCTTCCCTGGCTTCGCAGCCAGATGTGGTGCGCTTTCTCAAGGGAGTTAATCACCTGCGCCCTCCTCTGCACTCAGTGGTGCCTGCGTGGAATCTCAACCTGGTGCTAAGAGCATTGCAGAAGCCGCCGTTTGAACCCTTGTCAAGGGCATCTCTGAAAGACCTGACGTTGAAAGCAGTCTTTTTGGTGGCTATCACTTCAGCCAGAAGAGTTTCCGAGCTCCAGGCGCTCTCATGTCGAGAGCCTTTTCTGCAGTTCACTGAGGCAGGAGTGACTATTCGCACAGTGCCTTCCTTTCTGCCCAAGATTGTTTCTCGCTTCCATGTGAATCAGCAGCTCTGTCTCCCTTCCTTTCGTAGGGAGGACTACCCAGAGGAGTACTCTGCTCTTAAATATCTGGATGTGAGACGAGTCATCATCAGATACTTGGAAGTGACCAATGATTTCCGGAAATCGGATCATCTGTTTGTCCTGTATGCAGGTCCTCGTAGGGGTCTGCAGGCTGCTAAGCCTACAGTGGCAAGATGGGTCAAGGAAGCCATTGCAGCGGCTTATGTGGCCGCGGGGAAGGTGCCGCCTATCCAGCTGAAGGCTCACTCCACAAGAGCTCAGGCGGCCTCGATGGCAGAGGCCGGTTCCGTCTCCTTGGAAGAGATATGCAAGGCGGCAACTTGGGCTTCGGCCCATACATTCTCCAAGCATTACCGCTTGACTGTGGCTGCTCGGGCGGAGGCCCGGTTTGGAGCTTCAGTGTTGCGGTCAAGGATTTCTATGTCCCGCCCTGGGTGAGTACTGCTTCGGTACATCCCACCAGTCTATGGATTGATCAGCTTGATGATATGGAAGGTAAAATTATGTATAATCATACCTGATAATTTTCTTTCCATTAATCATAGCTGATCAATCCATAGCCCCTCCCAGATATCTGTACTGTTTTTATTCTGGTTGCATTTCAGGTTCAAGTTCAGTCTTCAGTTACTTCAGAAAGACTTCGTGTTCAAGTTTTTTCACTTGGATTCTTCAAGAGTTAAGACGAGTTTGTGTTACAGTGAGCTGCTGCATTCCTCTCCCCTCCGTTTTACGGGGCTGGATTGAGACTTAAAATTCTGCCGGCACTCCCTCCCGCTTCGTGCGGCTGTAGGGCAGTTTTGTACCCCTCCCGCTTCGGCGGTGTTAGGGTCAGTCAGTCCTCCCGCGGTTGCGGTTGCAGGATAAGCCAGATCCCCCCGCATCGGCGGGTGTGGTGTCCCTCCCCCGCTCCGCGGGGATGAGCTGGACGGATTCCCCTCCCCCACTTGTGTGGGGATGAGCTGGGTTAATTCCCCTCCCCCGTTTCGGCGGTGGTGAGCTGGGCAGAGTGTCCCTTCGTGGGTGTAATTCTCTAAGTGCTGAGTCCTGCGGATGGAGCTTTGATATCGACATACTGAGGAGTTTCCGGCAGCACATGACCACATATAGGGAGGCAAAAGTTTGCTCTCTATCTCCACCTGCTGGTAGATGGACACAACCCACCAGTCTATGGATTGATCAGCTATGATTAATGGAAAGAAAATTATCAGGTATGATTATACATAATTTTACCTTGAATGTCATGCTTTTGCTTGGCCTTCCTGCCCTTTCTACTTGTGAAGAGCAAAGGACCAATTTTAGTTTTTGGCACTTTAAAGTTTTTGTCATTTTTCTGCGGCTCATGTCCGACTTAATCCTGACTGGGAGCTCAGGCCTCTCCTCTTTGGGGGAGGGGGGGTGTCTCTCAAAAAATTGAGCCATTTGATTTTGCTTCGACTGTTTTTCTGGATATGTCTCAGGAGCCTCCTAGTGAGTTTAAGAAGTGCTTGAAGTGCAGTAAGGACCATGCCTTGACCCTGATCATAAGTTCTCTCACTGTAAGCTCTGTTCTCAAATTCAGAAAAGAACACAAGTGTTGAGAGACCCTGAGCGAGAAACTTTTTAGTGTGTTGAAATCTGGTCCAAAGACATTTGCATCAGAGGTATTGGTCCCAATGGCATCAGGAGCTGCACCGGACACTGGGAGCGCATCTGCATCAAAGAGGTTCCCCTCTACCTCGATGTCAGGCGTTGGTAGCACTCAGTAGGGACGAGTATCATTGGACCAGACACCAAGGACCCATGAGGATTCCATGTTGTCCTTATTGGAACAGAGGGATCTTGATGTCATTCATCAAGTGGTGGCGAAGAAGCACTGACGTCAGTCCTCCGTGAAGCACAGTGCAAAGAGCTCTGGGACACCGGTATCACCAGTACCCAAGAAGCATCGGTATCGAGAAGGCCGTTCCCCCTCTGTGGAAGTGGTGCCAATGTGCCAGTCTCCCTGAAGCCAGGACTCTGATCGTGAATCAGCGCCTTCATTTTCGCAGACTGTCTCCATACTGGCACTGGCCATGCCTTTACCAATGCCTGTCCTTAAAGTGTGGTTCCGGGTTATGATATAAGAGGAGCTGGAGCATATCTGGGCTCAATGCGATGCCAAGGAATCGAGGGTGTCGGTGTGGGCCACAGTGCCATCCTAGTCCATCTTGGAGACATATCCTGCCTGTCAGCATTCATCAACGCTGGTGCTCCATCGGGCTTTGGCGACAGCATTTAACTGATCTGGAGCTCCTTTCCAGCCCATCGGGGGAGGAAGGGACTGAAAGAGCAGGAGAGGACCCATTATTGATCCAGGATCTAGCTTTGCACACACATTTTTATGCGGATGATATTCAGTTAATTATTTTGCATGATTTATGGAACTCTGAATTTCAACAGTTATTAGAGAAGGAATTTGATAGGATTAAAAACTGGCTTGATGAGCACAAGCTGTTTTTGAACCTCTCTTGTGAGGCTATGTAGAGATCCCTTCAAATTCGTCACCAATAGTCTGTGACTCAACGTTGTCCAATCATTCTGAAAGATATGATTACCTCTTTGGAGGTGATATGGGATTCACAATTATCATTTTCCTTGTACATTAATAAAAATAATTGTATGTCTGGCATGTAAGTGTTAGGATAGTACTATGTTCTTGCATTTTTTTTTGTTCTTTGCTGAAAAATTTAATAAAGAAAATTTGGACACAAGGCAGAGATATGATGGAAGAGAGTTCCATAATACTGGGGCAAGATAAAAGAAAACAGAAGCATGCTTAGAATCTAGTCTTGCCCATGAGAGTGGTAGAAGGACCAAACAATTCAGGTTTTATGATTTTAATGTTTGCAGTGGTGTCACGATTATGACACTTTTCCTGGTTTGTGCTCCCCTCACCTTCTGGTGGCCAGTACCAGCAACTGCTATAGACTATCTGTTGCTGTTTCCCAAGCAGAAGTCGGCCCGGTCCGGATCTTCCAGTCTGGCTTGCTTGCCTTGTTTGTACCTAAGCAGCACCCATACTTGTCTTGGGATTCCTGCAGCTGAGCCTCAGCAAGTGATGGTCTTTATTAAGCACCTGTGGGCTTTGCTACTTTGCCTTTTCATTGCCAAAGGTCTCTGGGTGAGTTGGTGTGCTCTGTTGCACTTCTACCTAGTCTAGTTTCTTGTCTGAATTCCTTGCGGGTTCTTGTTCAGTCTGTGTATAGTTAGCTTAGGCTTTATTGCTTTTATCCTAGTCTTGTCTGTATTCCTTTCCTAGTTCTTGGTTAGTCTGTGTGTAGTTTAGCTATTAGCATAATTGTTTTTACCTTTCCTAGTGGCTGCTTGTCAGCTTTCAGTCCTTGCTCTTTAGCCCGTCTGCTTTCTGCCTAGTGTTGTACTATTTGTCTGTGAGTCCTAGCCTAGTATTCTGCCTTGCCTCTCATGTTTATTCCTTCCCCTCTGAACCCTAACTCTGCTTCAGTCAAGCTTGTTCTTGTACCTTGTGTCCTATGTGAGAATCCTGAACCCTAACCCAGTTTCAGTCAAGCTTGTTCCTGTACCGTGTATCCTGTGTGACAATCCTGAAGTCCTGCAGGCCGCCAGCAACTAGGGGCTCAACCTCTGGGGAACGGCGGTCACTGCAGGTGAAGTCCAGTTGGTCCAGTCCTGTCTTTCCAGCTTTGCTTGCCTATAGCTTAGTTCCACTCCTATCTCTAGTCCTGTGTGTTCTTGCCTTGTTTGTCTGTATCTGCAGCTCCTGTCTTGTTAGTCCAGTTCTGGTTGGGGGGTTTTGCCTGCTGCTGCCGCTCTACGGCAGTAGCCCAAGGGCTCACGTTTGTTCCAGTGTCCGAGAAGCCAGAGATTGTGACAAGTGGATAGCAGGAGATAAGTAAATTAAACATTGAAGTTGACATAAATGAAAAGTTTTGAAAGCTATAATTAGGGTTATGTATTTCATATGAAATATACATGGAAGCCAGTGTGCTTTCTTCAAAAGAGATGTAACTCTGTCATGTCTTCTATCATAGTAATGATTTTAATGGCCAGGTTTTAGATAGATTGAAGGCTTAGTGGTATAATTTTGGAGGCCATTAAATAAAGTTAGCATAGTCTAGCCTGCTTTAGTACTAGTGCATGTACAAGTTTGTGCATTGAAGGTTTATTCACGTAAGGCCTAATTGTTAGGTGTAAAGCTGCAAAACAGCTAAGAATCACCATAGCAATATGTGATTCAAAAGATAACTAAAAATCCAGAGTAACCTCTAAAAAAAAAAATTTTAGGAGGAGACCAGAGATAATGTATGTCTTGATAACTGAGGGGCAACAGAAGGAATTGGCAAGAAGTCTAAATGGCCTTAGACTTTAGGAGATTCAGTTCTCTGAGCAGGTCTCTGCGAGATATATTGGTTCTTTTGCAGTAAAGACTGGAAAAGGGGTTGGCCCTGAACTCATTGCAGATGCAAATGACGACCATTGCTTGTTACAAAGGAAAAGTTCAGGGTCACCCTATGTTAGCAAACTTGGATATTGGGCACTTTTTCAGGGAAACATTTACGTCTAATTCATCCAGTGGTACCTCTCTGGGATCTTAATCTCTTGTCCCCGTCTGCCTTGGTCAAGCTTCCATTTGAGTCTGTATATTCTCTTAAGAATGTGATGCTGAAAGCAGTGTTTCTGATGGTTATTTGCTTGGTTAAGGAGCTGTAGGCCCTTCTATATCAGGAACCCTTGTTGGCTATGATGGAAAGGAGTGTAATTCTTTTAGCTCCTTCCTTGCACAATTTGGTTCCCCCTCTTCATGCTAATTGGTCAGTCTACAAACTCTGTATTTCAGGATGTGAGGAATTTGGATGGCTCAGAGGGCAACAGCTGGATGCACATAAGATTCTGCATTGATATTTAAGAATCGCAGAGGTGTTCAGAAGTAGGATCACCTCTTCGCCTTATTTGGGTGACCCAAAAAAGGGAAAAACTATAATAGCTCAGTGGATCAAGAACTCTATTGTATTGGCATATATTGCACATGGCTGGGTGATATTGGTTGTGAGTAAAGTGGGGAAAAATGTTAATACTCATTTTTCTTGCAGCATCACAAGTACCTTCATATCTGTCTTCCTTAGGATGAAATTGTGAAACTCCGAGCAGACAACAAGCTGGGTTTCAATTTGGAGAAGAGCAGAGTAAAAGAAATGGTAGGTTTTGATTCTCTACTCTTTTACTTATATGTCTCCAAGTGTAAGAAGCAGAATTAAAATTTGGGAAGTGTGATTAGATTCTTGTTGTTTAAGATTTTTAACACATTTTCTTTATGGAACACTGACATAACTTAATCCAGTGATCTTCATTAATTTTTAAGTTGGGGCCACTATGGATCCAAACAAGCTGGAGAGCCACCATGTATATTCCCATGCAGGGCCTTGGCACTGCTGACTAACGTGTGTCAATGACATCCATCCCTTTTAGTCTCCCTCCAAACTTTCCATCTAGAGGTGTCCTCAAGGAGGTGGGTGTTTACAAATGCGTTCTTTGTTGAAAAATGCTTTGTCCTTTATGCATATAGCTCTTCAACCCATCCATGGCCCCCTTTGTGTGCGAACCTTGGGTAGAGGGGCAGAGAGAAGAAAAAAGAAATCCAGAGGTCTCCCAAGGGCCGCATTTGACTCCCAGGCATTGTATTGAAGAACACTGATTTAATCTGTTTCAGGAGGCTTTAGACTGAGGAACTGATTGAATACAAAACATGTTAAATCTTTCTGGAGGTGGGGAGAAAGGGGGCTTGGATGTCAGAATTATAGCATGAAACTAGGGAACTTAGTTCCAAAAGCAACTTAAAATAGAATTACCATGCCCAAAACATCCTAACCATTAAATACTGAGCTTAGAATACTGCCCCCAGAGTTCTATAATATACTTATATCACTGTTGCCTAATTGAGGCATTTATTAGCCTTATTGATTTATATCTTCAGTAAAATATTAACGTCTCCCTGTAGGTTTGAATGTTTGTATGCCTCAGCTGCTTTGTTAGAAGTTTGTTTTGCATGGCATTCAGTATGGAGCCTCCATGTTTACTGGCTCCAGTTTTTGTTTTCCATAGGTGAAATTTTAAGTTCTGCTGCAGAATTCGGCATTCTCTCTCAGCCATTTATCTGGAATTGATTATTCTTTTTTAACTCCTTACATGCAAGCTTAATGACGTGTATTATCTGTGACCTCCTAGAGGTGATAGTATACGTAGTAGAATTCGATGCTGGTATAATGGCTTATTGGAGAAGAATGCCATAATATTACATAAGTGAGCTGGTAGTGGTTCAGGAACAAGACTGAAAATCAGGTCCCTTGCATTGTAGTCTTAGTTCTGCATTTACCCCACCTACATGAGTATTGCAGGTATGCTTCCTGCGTTCCCCTTGTTGTAAGCTTTGTAGGCTGTGTGGTTATATCATTGAGGTAAAGATAGCCGTATGTGCATGGAGTGATATAACTAAATGAACTCAAAAAGTGGAAGATCCAAACAACAAATCACAACATGACCAAGAGCGTTAAAAGGTTTATTCTCCAATATTAAAAACAGGATGTGCTGGTACATATGACCCAACATGGGCGGGGCGTGTTTCAGTTGTGAAGTAGAGAGTTGTACAGGGACAGAAATCCAACCTGTCCACGACGGAATCTAGCCCATCTCTGCCGCAAGTAATCTCCTCCATCCCAGCTCCTGGCCTGCCAAGCTCTTGCCGTGCTGCAGTCATCTTGACCCCCCCCCCCCCCCCCACCACCACCACCACCATCAAGAAAGCCAGATTCTGTAAGCAGTAAAAGTACTAGTAAAAGTAACATTAATCATTTTCTTCGGTACTCTGCTAAGATAGCAGATGTACAGATCAGCAGAGGACCTAAAGCAGTCCAAATTCCAAAACAAGTAAGCTCAGAAACGACACCGTTTATACCTAATAAACAAATTAGGGAAAAATAACAAATATAAACAGTGGAAATTATGGAAATGAAGTTGCATATTTGTAGTAAGAAAACTATGTATGAGCTGTGAATAACCGGGAGTGGCTCATCAAAAGGCGTGAGCGTAGGGGAAATGGAATTAACAGGGTTAGTGACAGGGAGTGGCTTATCAAAAGATGTGACTACAGGGGACGCGTCCCAAAGGGGACCGGGGTCCATAGGTGATAGGTCCACTAGTCCCTTGATCTGGACCCTAGTGGGGTCAGATAACTTGATAGGGTTGTGCGTGACAGTGACAGAGATGTCCTTGGATGTCTGCGGAGAAGGGTCCTCTTGCTTGGGTTCTGGGGATGATTTCATATAACCCACAGCCATACCACATGCCATTACTTTGGTGGTACATGGGCTGTCATAAGGTGATGGGGCAGTGGCCGCCAGTGGTGGAGGGGGATGAATCCCCAAAACAGGTAGGGATTTACTCTCATCATCGCGGTCAGAAATTAAAATAAATTTATTGCCTGCAGATGCTTAGAACGAGATTTCCCAGTCTTATGGTTCTCGTATGGTATGGTTCTGTATCAATTTTTGTAAGACAACTGGGTCAAAGGAGCCATTTAAAGGCCAGTGGAGATTAGGTTCAATCTTATTCCACTTTTTATACCATTTTTGACAAATTGATGTAAGTTCCTTTTGTCACCTGGAAAAAATCTTAGCGCAGTATCTAGGGGCGAGGTCATTCTAAACAAGATAATTCAGTTCAGCCAAAGAAAAATCGGTACTTACCAGCCTTTGTGCACCCTCTGCACTAATGCGATCAGGACCGAACGGCTATCTGGAACTCCTGCAAAAAAAAGTTCGGAAGCTAGTTCCCCGTGGGCTTATCCAGGGGTCTCGCAGTTGACCCTGGATGTATCTCAATGAAAAAGTTCCTTAAGGGGTGCAGTTGTCGTTCCGGCGTCCCGGATCACTTGTACTCCCTTAGGTAAACACAAACATTTCTTGCTAACACAGTCATTAAAGGGTGTTAGCAGGTTAACTAATTTTTATAACAGCCCCGAGTTTTCTTGTTCACAGCGGACCCAACCGCTGGGAACAGATCAACCGAATTGTCTTGTTACAAGCCGTCCAAATTAAAAGGCTTAATAACAGATAAAACCAAATTTTGCTTGTTAACAGTAAGCCAATCAACAACCTGTTAACAGTTTAAACTAATTTTCTTGTCAACAGTGGGCCAATTACTAGCTGTTGACAGTTTAACCAACTTTTCTTGTCAGCAGTGAGTCAATTACAATCTGCTGACAATTTAACAAATTTGGAAGAACTGAAAATTAGCAGACTCCACGTTTTAAACTCAAACCATTTTAAAACCCAAATCCTCTGCTACCAATTGTTTATTTATCTGCTCTTCCCAACCCAGAGGAATGCTCCACATACTCCAGTAGTTAGGGAGAAACAAAGTGGACGCCACAAAGATATGAGAAAATACTGAGCTTTATTCACTTACCAAGTTAGAAAAACAGACTGTCAATAATGGTAGGGTCTGTAATGCTTTTCTCATGGGAGATACACAGGGTGCATACAGATGCAATCTCTAAGCACATCTCCGACTAGGTCCAGCTGACACTCAGGTTATATACTTTTTTTCTATCACCATATAATTCTAATAGTTTACAAGCATTAGACCCTCCCCCAATATTGCTAAACATTGGTTTCTACAGTTGATCAAGATTATTAGGGTGGTCCAGAGCAACATCATACTGATTAGAATGTTTACTCATTTGCTTCACAGTCCATTGCACCAGCAACCTTTTATCTTATGCCTGCAGGTCCAGATAACTCCAGAAAGCCCCTAACCACATTCTGTCCTGCGCCCCTGGCTGGAACACTTTTGCTCTAGGTTCTTCTTTGTGATAAACTGGCTTTGCAGCTTTGCAGAAAGTACAATCTCTGGGTCCCACAGAGGCCATGCCTTTAGTTTTAGCTGTTAGAGGCTGACAGGACTTTGGTTCAGAGAAGGCCCAGACAGACCTTTCTGTGAAAACATTAGTAATAAAAAAGGCAAGTGAATTTTTATAATATACCACTGGAATTCATAAAACAAAAGGAGCAAGTTCCCACATGCCATCTTTTTCTTTTGATGTAGGCACATTAAAAAAAAAAGATTTTTTATTTTATTTATAAGTTTTTCAATTAAATACAAATATACTACAATCTTTGAAAGAATACACCAATATCCAAAAGAAAATACATTCTAAGAAAAGTGACAATCGTAAATTAAATTATTGGTTAGTTAATCCACAAGTAAGAGAGGAATCTATGATTTTGTCCAAAGGAAGTTGGATATAAGAAATATTACAAAAGAAAAATACAGGTAGTTACCCCTTTAACTCTTGATCAGCTAAACATTTGGTTCTTCACCCTTGCTACCCTGTGAATTCAAGAAACTGCTTAATTGAAGGGGTTCAAAGAACACATATTTTTTGTCTTTAAAGAAAAGAGTACATTTACATGGAAATCGCAACTGGGAACGAGCATTTAATGAAAGAGTCTCTTGTTTCATCGCCAAGAATTTTTTCCTCCTTTGTTGAATCCATTTGGAAATATCAGGAAAAATTGTCACTTTCCCTTCTAGAAATTCAGGTTGGATTTTTTGAAAATAAAGTCTTAATAAGCCTTCTTTATCTTGTAGGAATACAAAAGAGACCAAAAGCATGGCTCTGGTTTTAATTTCCTCTTTAGATTGTTCTAGAAATGTAGACGTATCTAATATATCCACAGATGTTTCCTGTTGTTCTTGATCTACCTGTTCTCGAGTATCCTGCTGTTTAAATTTTGTATTTAAGTAATATAACTTCTGAACTGGTGGAAAAGATTGATCTGGGTACTTAAAATTCTTTCTTAGAAACTTATGAAACGTTTCCCTTGGAGCAATAAACTTTGAGTATAGAAAATTAAGTATCTGTAAATTTAAGTTCCTTGTTATATTCTCTAAGTTTTCAATTTTTCAATGAAGTAGTAATCTATCTCCTGCGAACTGAGCTTGATTCTCTTGAACTTTTACCATGTCTGTTTCCAGTTTAATTTGTTTAGCGGAAAAATTTTCAATAGTTTTCTTGACTTATCTTACTTGCACAAAGTTGTTTAAGGACACAGATACAAAAGAAGAACAAACCCTATGCAGGGTTTCAAGAGCAGTCCAAATGGATTCCAGCGATATTTCCTGTGGTCTTTTCAGTGGCTGAATCGCCGAGGTACATAAGGAAATTTCCTCCTGAGAATAACCAGTAGCAGCAACCTCCACCGTTGCCTCTCCCGACGCCATAGTCGGAAATTGCTGGATCCCCTCCACTGAAGGCCGAGGAATAACCTCGTCGGTATTTCCATCAACTGCTTCCTGAGACTAGGTTCGCCTCCCCTTTGAGCCTCCATTAGTCTGTACTCTCGGTATCGTTGCCCCATTCGATCACGGGAGTGGAGGGGTAGCTGGTCCTACCGGACTGAGCGAAAGTTCGCCCTCCTGACTGGGGGCTGTTCCTCGCCTCGGTAACGGAAACGCCCGAATGCGGAGTTGACACCAAATAGGCTGAGATAGAAACTTGACACGCTGAGGGGACTTCTAGCTTCGGGAGAGGAGGTCCCTTAAACTTGCCCTTCCTCTTCAGCATGCTCGTTGCGCGGAAAATGAAAGTTTTCAAGCTTTTCCTTCCTGTATCGCCACCATCTTAGATCCAAGACCCTCTTTGTCATTTTTTCAAAAGATTTTAAATGCTCCCAAGTTTAAACCTAATTCATGTTAAACGTGGGATATAAATGTTACAAGTAAATAGAAACTCTGAATGTTGAGCACCTGATTCTCAAAACATGTCTGTTTTAGTGGCCTTTTACCAGGAGAAAAAAAAACTCTGCACGAATATAACAGTGCTAGGGTGTCCCTATAATCAGCCCCTCCAAATGACACACTGATTACAATTTATAACAAATTACTAATCTTAACTATGAAAAGTTATTTCATCATTATATTTCCTCTGTGTACATCTGTATGCTGCACGAGCTGGCATGTTTGAAAATATAAAGGAGATTAAATAAAAATGCCACCAACAATAAAGAACGACAACATGGATGAAGCAGCTCGTAAGTTTGCTCGCTTTGTTTTGAGTGTACGGTGATGACGGTGGCACGAGGAAGTGGAAACAGAGACTCACCCTTTTTACAATCCTGATTCCAGACTCCATCCAACCATCTCCCCTCCAGCCCTGTGTGCCCTCGTGGCTCATAGTTCGAGGCACCCTGGTGCTCTAGTGGCTTCAGGGCAGACAAGATCCCCACTCTTTCCTGCCTGCTGCCGTAGAGCTGATCCTGTCCCCTCTGCTTATTTTAAATGGCTGCCAAGACTTCCATGGAAATCTCGCAAGGCTGCTGCTGGAAGTCTCGTCAACCATTTTAAAAGACCAGAGTGGAGAGGATCAGCGGCAGCGGGCAGGAAAGAGTGGGAATCTTTCCTGCATCAAAGAATCCACTAGACTACCAAGGTACCTCACGGTATGTGCCGGGAGGGCACCCTGCGCTGGGGGAAGGAAGGCACCGGGGATCATGCAGGACCTGGGACCATCCTTGCAGGATTCCTGAGGACCTGGGTCCATCCCTGTGGGATCCAGACAGACATGATGGAGGAGATTCCCACGGTACCAGTGGGAATCCTGCTATCCCCGCTTCTGTGCAGCTCTCTATTATGAAGCCTTCCTTAGAGGTCCTGTGCACCACGCAAATAACACACGGAGAAAATCCTTAACACTAAAAAGCAGGATGTGTGCTTGGCGAAATCAGAGAGAGTAGCATGTAAGTCTGCAGACCACGGCTCTCTCTCATTTTGCCAAACATGTATCCTGCTTTTCAGCGTTCAGGATTTTCTCCGTGCATTATTTGCGTGGTTTACAGGACACCTGAGGAAGGCTTCACAACTAAAACAGGACCCGTGTTGGGTCATATGTACCAGCGCATCCTGTTTTTAATATTGGAGAATAAACCTTTTAACGCTCTTGGTTATCTTGGCCTAGTGGTTAGGGTGGTGGACTCTAGTCCTGGGGAACTGAGGAACTGAGTTCGATTGCCACTTCAGGCACAGGCAGCTCCTTGTGACTCTGGGCAAGTCACTTAACCCTCCATTGCCTGCCATGAGTGGGAAAGCGCGGGGTAGAAATGTAACTAAAATAAAATAAAAAATAAAAACCTTGTAACTTGTTCTTTGGAATCTTCCACTATTTTTGTTCGTCTGGTTTTCCTTGTGGAAGTCCTCCTCTCCTTGGTTGTGATATTATTAAAGCAAGATTCCTTTTGATTGAAAGTAGCAAACAGAAAAATCAAACCTTGGCAATTATGAGCAATAGGGTGGTACTATTCAACTAGCCGAAAATATTGCTTCTATTAGTGAAAGGAACCATGGAAGAATTTTATGGTATGTGTGTTTTCTCCAGTACGCAGAGAACGAAAGAAGACTCCTGGAAATAAGATCTGAAATAGTGGAATTGGTAAGAAATTTCAACATATGAAAGTTGTGCTTAAGTAAACCTATGGCTTTCTAATTTAGATTAGATTAGTGTTCTCTGTGGATAAGGGGGGGGGGGGTAATGAATCCACACTTAGGTGATGTCATTGGTGTCACCCAGATTTGGATATTCATTCTCCTGTCCAGTGGCATAGCCAGACCTGACATTTTGGGTGGGCCTAGAACTAATATGGGTGGGCACTGTGCATATAGATATGAGTAGTGTTTCTTGGGATACTACAAAATAGTGCCTTAAAATTCACTTGATGATTGATTTCTAAATAGTCTGCCCAACAGCTGCCCTGCATCAATATAAACCACATACATAATGGAAAAAACAACCAGTTACATTATCCCATATCTTAAACTTGACCAAACTTAATTCTGCAATAATGGCCAACATCTCAACACACATGACTGGATCCTGCAATATAATTGCAGCAATGGCATATATCCTTCAAACTTTGCTTTATAACAAACATAAAAAAATATAGAGCCCACCAACATAAAAAAATATATATAGTACCCCTTTTTTATTATTATTTTAACTTGGGCATTGAGCCCACCCCCACTTCCATCCCCACTCAGAAACCCAATAACATAAAAATTTATTGTTGGTGGGTTTCTGAGTGGGGGTATGCTCTTCACTGCTTGGGGGGGGGGGGGGAGTTATATTTGATTAAATATAACTTTTCCCCCTAGGCAATGAAGAGCCCACCCCCACCCAAAAGCTCACCACCACCTTTACACTATAATACATTTAAACATATTTATTTTACCTGGGCAGCTGGGCTTGAGCTTTCAAAATTTGTGTGCACGTGGTGGTTGGTTTTTCAGAGAGCACTGCAGACTGTGCTGTGTGTGTACTGGCTGGGTCCTGTGCCTGTTGGGGCTGCAGGGGAATGTATCTCCCCTCTCCTCCATCTATGTGCATCTCCTTCCTCTGTCTTCCCTCCCCTCCATCCATGTCCAGAATTTCTCCTCTCTCCCCTCCATCCATGTGCATCTCCTTCCTCTGTCTTGCCTTCCCTCCATCCCTGTCCAGCATTTCTCCTCTCTTGCTTGCCAGCCACTCCATCCATGTTCTGCATTTCTCCTCTCTCTCCCCTCCCCTCCATCCATGTACATCTCCTTCCTGTCTTCCCTCCATGTCCAGCATTTCTCCTGCCCTCCCCTTCATCCATCTATGTCCAGCAACTCCTCTCTCCCCTGCCCTCTCCTCCTTCCGTATCCAACAATTCTCTCTCCCCTCCCATCGATGTCCAGTGATTCTCCTTTCTATGCTCTACATTTGGCAAACTTTTTTTGAGTATCTTGGGGCTATAGATATGTGCCATTGGCTGAACTGGGAGGAGATTGTGAGAAACTGTTGAACTGGAGAGAACATTTTTGGATATGTACCTTAGCAACTGTATAACCTGGTGTGTGGCAGCGATGGCTAAGAAAGCAAATAGAATGTTAGGTATTATTAGAAAAGGAATATAAAACAAAAATGAGGACGTTAAAATGCCTTTGTATCGCTCCATGGTGCGACCGCACCTTGAATATTGTGTTCAATTGTGGTCACCACATCTGAAAAAACATATAGTGGAATTCGAAAAGGTACAGAGAAGGGCGACGAAAATGATAAAGGAAATGGGATGACTTCCCTATGAGGAAAGTCTAAAGCGGTTAGGGCTCTTCAGCTTGGAGAAAAGATGGCAGAAGGGAGATATGATAGAGGTCTATAAAATAATGAGTGGAATGGGTAGACGTGAATCGCTTGTTTACTTGTTCCAAAAATACTAGGACTAGGGCACACGTGATGAAGCTACAAAGTAGTAAATTTAAAACTAATCGGAGAAAATATTTCTTCACTCAATGTGCAATTAAACTCTGGAATTCGTTGCCAGAGAATGTGGTAAAAGCATTTAGCTTAGCGGGGTTTAAAAAAGGTTTGGATGGCTTCCTAAAGGAAAAGTCCATAGACCATTATTAAAATGGATTTGGGGAAAATCCACTACTTATTTCTAGGATAAGCAGCATAAAATGTATTGTAGTGTTTTGGGATCTTGCCAGGTACTTGTAACCTGGATTGGCCACTGTTGGAAACAGGATGCTGGGTTTGACCTTCAGTCTGTCCCAGTATGGCAATACTTATGTAAATGAAGATTTTGAATGGATGACATTATTATAGATTTGATTTGAATGTGATTGATGGCTGCTGTTTGAGTTCTGCAGTCTGATTGGTTGATAAGTTTATACGATATCATTTTTTGTTTTCACAGACCGTTGTCGCAGGCTAAAATATTTGGAAGCAATTTTCCCTGAAACAGATTACTGAAATCGAAACATGTTGGGCATTGATATGGAATAATAAGTGGTCAATGTTGTGGATAAAGAGTTCGATTTATTTAAAGTCACAGACACGGAGATTTTGTTGGAACCTATCATTAGATTTGAAGTGGTGCTCATATGCATTCTGAAAGTTACTTAATAAGCCCATGTGTGCTATTATGGTCTTATAACCAAATTAATATTTTAGTGATTATTTTTTTGTGACCTGAGTTTATTGGATATAATTTGACACTTCACTTATTGGGTTATTTTGGGGTGTATCATTACAGGTTGGAAATACTAAGAACAGTTACTGTGCAGTTTGGCCAGTTGTTTCTCTAAGCCTTAGATCTCAGGAGAGGCTTAGCTTTCTATTCCAGTTTGGCTGCCGCATCAGGGATTCCTGATTTGTGATTTTGGTTCAGCATTTTCAGGCCATAGTTTTAAGAACCTTTTCCAAAGTGATGTTTGTGATAGCAGCCTTCCTCTGGAGGGAGGGAATTGGGATCTTTCTGTATCTGGATGATTGACTGATCAGAGCAAACACGCTAACAAAGTGAGATGGCTGCCACAGATCTCTGGAGTGGGTAATCAATCTAGACAAGAGCAAGTTGAGTCCAGCCGGATGCTGGATTATCTGGGAGTCAGATTCATTGTCAAAGTAGTAATAGGATTCCTTCCTCTTTAGAAGCTAGAGAAGCTTCAGCATCAAATCGGGTCACTTCTTTCTCCCCTAGCATGGTATTATATGCAATTGCTGGGGTTGATGGCAGCAGCCATAGTGCTAGTCCCTTGGGCTCAAGCTCATATGATACCATTAGAGAGTTCTCTTTCCAGTCATTGGCAATTACCCAGGGCTTCCACTGTTACCTTCCGTGGACATCTCAAGCCAGAAGCAGCATGAGTTGGTGGCTGTAGTCATGGAATCTACTTCGGAGCTTTAGCCTTCAAACTCCCTGATGGACAGTTGTGACAGTGGATGCCAGTTGGGAAACACATTATCAAACAACAACAAAAAAAGAATGTCCCTGACCAGCAGTAAACTTGTCAGCAGCCTGAAACCTCAGAAGAGTGCTGAAAAGAGCCCCAGTTAATTTAAGTGCTGCTGCTCTTCGCTTCTGTAACATTTCAATTGTTTACTGCTTTGAATGTTAAAGGCAGGCTTACATCAGGCAATTAGGAAGGACTCTCTGAAGAAAAAAAAAAGGACGTCCCTGTTTTTCTTACCTGCCTGAACTGACCACAACCACGGTTCTCTCAACAGTCCCCTCCAAGGTTGTTTTCAGTTTGTTCCCCCCCCCTCCCCCCCCCCCCCCCCCCCCCCCCCCGACAGGATCGGGACATGCAAGGACATCCAAATCAAAACTTTTTGGACGTCCCTCCCTCCAGGTCTCTCAGCCAATCACAGCGTGTTTAGCTGTTACCAGTATCAGCTAAACGTGCTGTGATTTAGAGACCTAGAGGGAGGGACGTCCAAAAAGTTTTGATTTGAACATCCTCGCACGTCCCGATCCTGGGGGGGAGGGCGCAAGCTGAAATCAACCTTGGAGGGGCTGTTGAGAGAATTGTGGTTGTGGTCAGTTCAGGCAGGTAAGAAAAACACGTCCAAGAAGGACGCCCATCACAAAAGCTGCAGGAAGACGTCCAGCTCGTGTTAGGCAGTTGGATGTCCCTGATGAGCACTTGGATGTTTTTTTTCCTTCCGATTCCCTGGCAGCAGCCCCAACAAGAGGTGCAGAGTGTCAGCAAAGCTTCCCGGAGAAGCCACGCTCCCTCCCTCCCTCCACACCCGGCTTCTCCCTACCTTCCGTGTGGCAGCTGGAAGCAGTGAGCCACATACGATTAATCTGACTTCTCTAAACTGACTGCAACTTAGAGGAGATGCACCCCGTTTAAAGCATGTAGCCCTTCCCTTAGAGAAAGCTGCAAACGTCCAAGTGCTCGTCAGGGACATCCTCTTTTGTTTTAGTGAAGGACGTCCATGTTAGGCACTTTAGAAGGACGTCCCTGACGAGCACTGGACATTTTGTTTCCAGATTGTCGTTCGTTTTTGGAGCTGCTTGTTCAGCTCTGCAAGAATTCTTTTTCCTTCCGATTGCCTCACAGCAGCCCCACCGTTAGGTTTTCCACGGTAAAGGGATCGGAAAACGGTAGTGCATCTCATTACAATACGAATTTTACTTATTATAATACTAATTTGCTCATCTGCATTCCGTTTTCGTTAGCTGCTACCGTGACAGGACAGTGCAGTTTTGTGCATGTCATGGTTTACTACTTGCACGTTAAACTGGCTAGAACCAGTTTAACCCACGAGCTGGCTCATTAACTTTAGTGCATCTGGCCCTTTGTCTCCAGTTTCCTGGGAGCAGTGTTCCTTTTCTGGTCTATGTGTGTCAAGGCAGCTTCCTCTGTTTGCTTACACTCCCCTTTACCTTGTCTGCTGAGTGGCTCTGCCCTGTATATTCCTTTAGCAGTTCCCTTTTTCCCTTGGCTGTTGTGGGGCCAGCTTTGTGTATTCTTATAGGTAGTTCTCCCTTTCCCATTGTGTGCTGTATAGTCATCCTAGTGTGTTCCCTTGTGGGGCTTCCTGTATCTTTGTATGCTGTGGGTGCAGCCTAGTTCCCTTGACTGCTGTGTGGCCCAGCCTAGTGTATTCCTGTGAGTGATTTCCCTTTTTCCTTGGGTGCCTCGTGGCACACCTTAGAGTATTCCTTGAGTGGCTTCCCCTTTCCCTGTGTGTTGAATGGTTCAGCCTAGAGTGTATTCCCATAGTTGGTTCCCTTTTTCCCTGAAGTGCTGTGTGGTACAAGCCTAGAGTGTTCCTTTCTGGGACTTCCTGTATTCTTGATCGCCCTGTGGCACAGCCTTGTATACCTTTAGAGGCTTCTCACCCTTTCCCTTGTGTCTCTACCCTGCACTGTGTGTGCTGCTTGTGCTCCAGCTCTGTGGGGAACCCTTGTTGTTCTTTCTCCCTTTCCAGAGTGTGACTGGGTTCCCGGTTGGCCATGAGGCCCGCCTGCTTGGACTCTACACGAGTGGGCTCCCGGTCAGCCGTGAGCCCCGCTTGAATGCTCTTGTCTCCCATTTTCTGGTGGTGCCTGTTTGCTGTTTTGTGTGTGTGCGGGGCTTGGTGGTTGGGGTGGTGCGTAGGGCCTGTTCAGTCTACCCTAGACCTTGGCCAGAATCCTATACTAGGCCTCGGCCTGGGCTCAAGGGCTCACGTCCCGAATAACAAAGTGCAATTTGTGATGACAACAAGGCTTCCTGTAAAACTGGATCTTTCCGATTGCCCAATGCTATTCTTTTATTTATTTATATTTTCCAAATTAATTAAACAAAGATACATTATCTTTGAGGAAATATTAGAGAGCACAGGAAAGAAATTCTCCATGGAAGAAAATATACTTGTAAACAAAAAGAAAAACAAATTTCCATACTCTATTATAGTCCACATAACTGGATCCAAGGTGTCCTAGGATATATACCAAGGGGAGTTGGTAACGGATCAATAGATATAGAACAAAATTAGGCTTACTCTTATTTACTTTAGGCCTATTATAAGGATTGTCCTATTTCCTTCTTGGCCTTTATAAATTCACTCAATTGGTTAACATCATAAAAAACATATTTCTTATCCTTAAATGTTACCAAACATTTGCATGGAAAACGCAATTGAAATCTAGCTTGCAATGAAATTACTTCATGTCTCAAGTCCCAAAACTTCTTTCTACATTGTTGTGTCCATTTAGAAACATCTGGGAAAATAGAAATTTTCCCTCCTAGAAAGTCCACTTTAGATTTTTTGAAATAAAGTTTTAGTAATGCTTCTTTATCTTGAAGGAAAACAAATTTCACTAAGTGTAGATCTTTTTTTTTTTTTTCTTCTTCAGTAGATCGTTCTAAAAAAGCAGTTAAATCCAAACCTTCTGATTGATCTTTTGATTGAGCTTGATTTCCTTGTTCCTGAGAAATTTCTTGCTTTACCTGCAAATAATAATTTTTTTGAACAGGTGGAAAAATCTGCTCCGAGTATTTAAACTCTTCCTTCAAAAATCTGAAGAACATCTCTTTTGGAGATGTCAACTCATTAATAGGAAAGTTTCAAATTCTCAGGTTTTGATTTCTCATAGCGTTTTCTAAATTTTCAGTCTTTCTCACAGCCATCAACTTATCACTCACTATTTGAGATTGAACCTCACGTAACTTTTGCAACTCTCCATCAACTTTCAATTGTTTAGTTGATACAGCTTCTAAATCAATTTTTATGCTTTTTATTTGAGTAGCATTATTTATGGAAACAGAAATAAACAAGACCTTATGAAGGTTTTCTAGGGCAGTCCAAATAGCTTCCAACGAAATTCCAGCAGGTCTTACCAGCGGTTGAGTTGCCACCAAACATAGCAATGTTTCAGCCGAGGAAATATCTTTTTGCTCCGGAACCACCGCTGTAGCTTGAAATCGCTGAGCTCCCTCTATTTTCTCCCGCGCCTTCGTTTGTTCACCCGGGACCTGCCTCTCTTTCGGAGATATCGATAGTCCTCTCTCCTGGCTGCGGGAATGGAGGGGTTAATGGGCCAGCAGGGCTGAGTGAAAAATCACTCTCCAAGCTGGTGCTCTCCCCTGCACCGGCAGCGGAAGCGCCTGTCGGGGTCGAAGCCAGGAACGCTGAGATAGATGTTTGTCGAAGGGAAGGAGGTTCAACCTTAGGAAGAGGAGGTCCCTTAGGTTTCCCCTTTCTCGTCGGCATATTCCACTAAATGAAAGGTGAAAAGGTATACTAAAATTGAAGCAAAGAAGAAATTTTTAAATTTCTTTAGGGAGCTAATGTCTCTGCTTCCTACTCGTCGGCCATCTTGGATCGCAGGTCTTATCTTTCTTTTCCCTGTGCCCAATGCTATTCTATCTTTAATAATCTGTTTCTCTAATCGTAAAATTTCTTTATCTCGCATAACTTTCCATCGTGCCACGTATGCAATAATCTCCCCTCAGAGAGTCACCTTAGCTGTGTCCCAATAAAGAACAGGCTGTGTCACATGAGTGGCATTATGTTGTTCATACTCTTGCCACTTATCAATCAAAAAGGAGTGAAATGTAGGATCCCAATACAATTCCAAAGGGAAACACCACTGCCTCCACCCTCTCTTTCAGGAGTTAACTGAATCATCGCCCAAATTATAGCGTGGTCCAAAACCCCATAAGATCCAATTTCAGAAGTAAGTAAACTATTAAAGAATGATCAGGATACCAAAAGGTAATCAATTCTTGATTGTGTATTATGAGCCCGGGAGTGATGTGTATAGTCCCTTTCACCAGGGTGAAACAGTCTCCAAGAATCTATCAAATCTAAGGAATCACACAACAGAGGGATCCCTCGAGACTTATCAATCCATTGATTCCCTGAAGGGTGGTAGGAGCAATCCTGGGCAGGATCAAAAGCTAAGTTAAAATCTCCCCCCCATTATAATATCTTGATGTTCATATGGTAAGAGGAGATTAATTAACCTAGCAAAAAAACCTCTATCAGAAATGTTAGGTGCCATATACATTACACAAAATCATTGGGTGTTTGTTGACCAAAACCCTTGCGACCACAAACCGCCCCTCAGGGTCCTGGAATGACCTTTTGTATCTGAATATCTAAAGATTTCTTAAAAAGAATAAGAACTCCAGCCTTCCGCTCAGAACCCGGAGATTCCACCAAAGATCCCACCCACCATTTTTTGAATTTGCGATGCTCCAAGGAGGACAAATGAGTTTCTTGTATAATCGCTATGTCTATATTGTGGCAATGAAGGATTGTAAAATCTTTTGTCTCTTGATAGGAAAAGTAACTCCCCCTACATTCCAAGATTCTATTTTAAAATGACTCATTCAGAACCCAGCACACCTGGGGACAAGGATTGTGAAAAATGTACTTTTCTCTGGGACAGCCCCCCAGGCTCAGGCCATCCCAGCCACCTTGCAAAATGAAAACCCACAAGCTCGGAACTCTCCCCAGGAAGGAAAAGAAACATCCCACACCCCCACCCTCTAGCTTCCACTCCCCCTTGCTATAACCCATCCCTACAACACTAAGAGCTCCCAACCACCTCTTCGGTGGAGGAAAATCTGGATCGCCAAATCCTCCCGCTTATCTAGCAGACCAGACAGCAACATTCTCCTCCTACAAAAGGAACAGACTACTTCCTTTAACAGTTAACATTACCATACAAAATTGTTCTAATAACTGCTTGCAGCTTACCCAGGGGCACAATAAGTATATTCAGCAGGAAAACCAGCCCCTTACAAGAACCCAGAACCCTAAGGCCTACTGTAACATACCATAAATAGCTACCTGCTTTATTAAGAACAATAACATCTTGTAATAAAAGTCAACAAGACCCAGATATGAATTAACAAGCTGAAAAGACTCACAAAAGGAAATAAAAAAAAAAAAAAAAGAGGAGGAGGGGCACCAAGGGAGCCCCTACAACCAAGAAAGCAGGGCATGAAGCATAGCAAAACACCATTTAAGGCACCCCCCCAACCCAAAAATATGGCTAAGATAATAAGACTGAGTCCTCATAGTTTCGTCCGCACCCACCAGTCAGAACTACATGTTACCATTTCGCACAAAAGTGGACACATCAAATCAAGGCTTCCAGCTCTAAAGATCCTTAAATCATACAGTTCCAGAATTAGGCATAATTCTTTCCTTCTCTTCCCTTCTCTTCCCTGTCGCCAAAATCTGAATGCCAATAGAAAGTCCAAAAACCTTCGGATTCCAACCACTTCAGGTTTTCCCCACAAAGGGTGCGCTCAGTTGGCACCTAAGTGCGTTCTGCGACTCAACTTGAGATTGAAGAAGGCAGCCCAGCTACAAACTGCGAGGCTGCAGATGCTGCATCAAAACGTGATGATCCATTGTAAAAGATCCGTAATTTAGCTGGGTATGCCAAGTTAAAACAAATATGGCGCTTCACCAACTCTGTACATGTAGGGGCAAAAGCTTTCCTAGCAGAAGAGGCCTCCGCTTAATCCTGAAAGCATAAGATTACATGATCTTTGTATTTTCAACTGTTTTGCCCCCACGTATCGCTTTTAAAATTTCCACTTTGTCCCAAAAATACGCTGTTAATTGCGGAACGTTGGGCACGAGATCTGCAGAAACCTGGCTTAGCGTTGGACTATACCAAGCTGATATCCCGTATACCCACGATATCTGTCAATGCAAATTTGCGGGAATGCCAACTTAGAATCCTATATAGAGCTTATATGACCAAGGCTCAAGTGTTTAAGATAGGAGGAGTGCAGGATCCGCTGTGCTCTAAATGCCACCAACGGGAGGGAACGTTTTATCATAGTCTCTGGGAATGTCCTATCATACAATAATATTGGAAAGCAATAATAACATATCTAGAAAGCCTAGTAAACTCCCGAATTAGTTTTACCCCCATGGGAATAATATTGGATAAATTTGAGCTATTTGGCCCCCAAAGAGGAGGTAATCGACAATTAATTTGGAAGGCTTGTATGGTGGGGAAGAAATTGATCTTGAATAGATGGTTGGATGGGGACCCACCAGATTACTGGCACTGGAGGAACAGATTTCATGAGCTGCTTTTGCATGAGCGTAAGGCGGTGGGACCCTCCCAGAAGAGATGAACCAGATTTTTGGAGACATGGAGACCCTATATACAATCCCTTTCTTCAAGTGCATGGAGTTTAGTTTTAAATGGCATGAAACGTTAGCCAAGGTTTTGTTTTTTTTTGCTTTATTTAAAAGGGAGGGGTGGGCGGGGAGGAGGGCAGGTATAGACGATCGGTTTAGTAAGTAGATAAAGATAACATTAATAAATAATTGCACATGGAGGTCGAGTTGTATGTTTGAGTAAAGTAAAATGGGATCTAGGTACATGGAACTGTTGTTGTTAAGTCTATGGTTTTCAGCAAGAAGGATCTGCCTAAGACACAGCGGCTTTGAGACATAAGGGTTCTGGCAGAGCCTCACATATATGGATACAAGTATTCTGGAAACTCCCTGTTAGAGGAAGGGTACATTAGTGTGCTCTTGTAACTAGCAGATCACAGGAGTGACCAGACAAATTGCATATTTTGTTCACGTGTACTCAGTACATAGAAGTGGAGGGTAGGGAGGGTTATGGGTGGGGAGGAAAAGTTAAATTGTTGATGATGTGATTGTTCTTATGTTCATGTGTGGCCGATTTGGCTCTGTAACATGCAATTTGTAGAGCTTGTTGCTTATTCACTTTCAATTTCATCAATAAAAAATGTTGAAACAATAAAATTTCCACTTTGTGCACATAATTTAAAAGTCGAAATATCACCACTCTTGGCCGATTGGAAGATTCACGTTGTTGTCCCATCTTCTGCATTTGCTCAATGAGCAGATGGCCAGCTTTACCTGGCAACAAGAGAGAGTCCGCCAGCCATTTTTCCAAGAAAGAACAGAGGTCAGACTCCGGTAGCCCAACCAGCCGGAGGTTATTCCACTGCGAGCGGTTTTCCAACTCATCCACCTTGGCCTTCAGATTACGATAGCAGGAATCCAACTGTGGCTGACGGTCCTCCAGCGCCCTCACCGAGTCCTCTGCCGCACTCACTCTCTGTTGTAATAGTTGTAAATCATTAGTAAGGGTAGCAAAGTTAGAATCCATTAGATCCAATTTATCCATCACCCTCTGAAATTGGTGATCCTTAGAGACTTCCACCGCTGCACTCACCTCAGTGATTATTTCGGCAGCCCACGCAGAGCTCGGTGATGGAGACGAGGGCGTGCCTTTGTTGGCCATTTTCTGATCAGGCACCAGGCTTCTCTCCCGATCCTTTTTAGCGTCCCTACTCGCCATTACACACCGATATAAAAACAGCTAGGTCACTGCAGAGCAAGACACAGTCCACTTGAGACTGAATCAACGCGTTGAAGATGGTAAGCCGATAAATGGAGGCACTTTAAGGCTGGTTAGATTGGAGAACCCTAACCTCCGTCTTCAAGCCTCCATCCCCCAACCTGAAGTCATCATTTTATTTTTTAAATCCTTACGCTTGTACACAATCTGTCGCTCTATCTCTGATTTGATTAATCCTTGCACCCCTTCCCGTAGTCTTAGGTCTCTTGATGCACATAGATAGGTTATACCTAACCCCTGATGTATCATTCATGAATCTACACATCATTCGGCATTTTTCTGTTTAGCACTCTGGAGCAATCTATCCAGTCCCTTACACAGTGAATAATCATTTTCCAGATTCAAAGCTCTATATATGACTCATTATTGTCAGGAGGCATTCACCAGAACTTAGTTTCCTGCCTGAAGTTCAGCTCCTAGGGAAGCTGCTGTGCCGTTTTCTTTGGTTTGATTGTGCTTGTCCGTGAGTGTGTCCGCTATCCTATGAACTATTTCATTCCTTTCTGATTTTATTTTTTTATATATTTTTTATTATAAACTGCTTAGGTTCTTCTTTTGTTTGGATTGTACGGTATAGCAAGTTCTTATTAAACAAAACATTTCCCTCCAAACCCCCCCCCCCCCCCCTGAAAGTCATAAACATTTAAGCTATAGTAGCTATAGTGTGGACTGATGCAGGAATGCAGGAATTCAACAAGCGCTCAGCACAGTTGGTGCTGCACTTGTTCGAGAGAGGTACAAAGCTGTCCTGGGCATGATGGAAGATACAGAGGTCCAGATCCAGTGTTCCATTCCCTGTTATTCTCGGAGAACCCCCATTACAGATATGCAATTTCACTTTTTCTGTGATTGTAACACATCAACACAGAAAAAGTGACTTAAGAATACCAGTCTAACAGGCTGCTCAGGCTGTGGCTTGTACCCTGGGCATATGGCATGTGGTACATACTAAAATTTCCCCACCAATTATATTTTTGTAACTCTCCCATACAGTTTGCTCCTGTATTTCAGCAGATGGGAGGGTCTTGGCCTTAAAGTGTTGAGGCAATTAGTGATAACACCCTTGTTTCCTTTGAGGTTCTCCAGATGGATTGAGTGAGTGATTATTTTCATTATTGCCAAATTGGAGGCGCTGAGTAAGCGTGTGGTACCACATTGGGAACGAGAGTCTCTTCTTCTGTTGAAAATGTTTTGCTTGGGGGTTGGGAGTGGTTTAATATCACGTCTGTACAAAGCCCTGCTTATGAGCGCACCTTTTGTGTGCACTTACGAGGAGCGTTAGGAAGCCCTTTTGGAGTATTATATATTGGGTGCCCAATGGGAGGAGATTTATTGGAATTTATTGCAACCTTCTATTTCGATTAAGTTAAGGAAACATGGTTATACAATTCTTTTTCACTGGTATTACACGCCAGAGCTCCTCCATAGGCTTTTTCAGGTGAGAACTGGTGTGTGTTGGAGAAGGTGTGGTAAGCCTGGTACTTTTGTTCATATTTGGTGGGAATGTTCCAGAGCACAGAAATATTGGCAGATGGTTATTCAACTTTGCATGATTATTTTACATATTACGATCCCTTTAGAGCTCTATGTATTGATGTTAAATGAGAGAGTACCTGGGATGGAAGCTGACACTTGGAAGATTTTGGCATTAGTTGCCACAGCAGCTTGGATTTGTTTGGCATCCTGTTGGAAGAGTTTCGCTGATGGCATCTAGGAATCAGCTTTTGAACAAGCTGAATTATGTATATTTAATGACAAAATTAATTACGTTGAAGAATGATACCATGGGCACTTTTCAGAGAACTTGGAGAGGTTGTCCAATGTGAGTTGCGACTGGTACTGAAGATTTTTTTTCCCATTTTTTTCTTGTGGTGAATGTGAATAGTGTTGAAGGGAAAGGGGGTTATCGTTTGCTTGTTCTCTGGAATGGGGCCTGGTGCTTCTTGTTATCTTGGTTTTGATGGCTAATTTACGATGTGTATCCTTTAATTTATTAATAGTGTTTACAAAAAAAAAAGAATGCCAGCCTAACATTTTAATATTGTAATGCTATGTTTTCAGCATGCACAGCAAGATCGAGGCCTGACCCAAACCAACAGAAAAATAGATACAGAAGTGGCAGGACTGAGAACCATGCTGGAATCTCATAAACTGGACACAATTAAGTACTTAGCAGGTAAGAGCTATTCCCCCATTTGTTTGCAGGGGGTCTTTTGAGACAATAAGAAATCTCTTCTAGTCAAAGGAAAATACTCAGCCTGCAAGATTATAAGTCTTAGCAATTTTAAGTTGTTCTTTTATAACTAGTGAGGATATCCTATTTACCATAATATTCTTTTATTCCTTTTATTAATAATCCATGGCATGCATGCCAAAATCTTTTTAATCAGTCTTATAAATTAGAACTTAGCTAGCATTAGCAAGTATTATCACTGTGGGTACCCTATAAAAAGTGCAGAGCCATGAATTTTCTAAGTGCAACATATAGGGATAAACACAGGCAGACTAAAACTTGAGTCTGATAAAATGGCCTTCTATGCTAATTACACAGTTTTGGTCTGCTTGCAGTTTTGTTCGGATCTTTGCCTCACAGTGGGGAAATAATTAATGGTGAACTTTTTGATTCTTTAACATCAGTGTAAACGTTTTTAGAAATCAGGTATGAACACATTAGAAAAGTTGTTAGTATGGAAATCAGCATATTGTTGAGTGCACACACTATCCTCGGGGCTTGCAGCATTAAACTACCTGGTTTCCAGCTCCTACTTGAGGTTAGAGCTAATGTAGCTGGATAAGAGAGGTTTTTTGGCTGTTGGTTTACAAGCTAAATGGTTTTGGCTGGCCCTGTTTAATTTCATTTACTTAAAGAATGTGTGGGATAAACAATTTTTATACAAAAGGGTTTGAGAATACTTGGGGGCAAAATAACTCTCCAAAAATGTAATGGACTGGGATGAAATTTGTCATAAAGGAAAAAGCTGTAAAGAGACAGTTTGGAAATAGATGAGACTAGGGTTTTCAAAGAAATAACCTTCTCTCCCCCCCCCCCCCCCCCCCCCCCCCCCCAAAAAAAAAAAGTAGTCCTAATTTCTGCAGCATAGGTAGTGATACATAACTATCAGAGGATTCCTCCTTTCAAACTGCCTCTCTCCTGCCTTCTACTTTCCCTGCCACTTGCCCCCCCCCCCCCCCCCCCCCACCGACAAAAAAAATAAAAATACTAGTTACCTCCTGCCTCCATGAACAAAGTTGCTTCTTCTCCTTTTTACTGTGTAGGATGCACACACACACACTGCACAACTACACGTGTGTGGGGGGTGGGGAGCTGGAAAATTCATGAGCTGTACTCTGCATGCTTTCCCCACTTGTTGAAGTACTTTTTATTTGAAATTTTTATTGGCTCAACATAAGTATAACAGTCTTATTCATTGATACCTCTTCAGTACACTGTAGGACTTTTCCATGAAGCAATCAAGTGACCAAACATTTTCTTGAAAGAACTATTTCCCCATCTATCTTAACGCCTTCCCCATCCCAAACCCTGCAAACTAAATCATCCCAACCCTCGCCCTTCCTCCTTCTTCCTCTTCACCTTTAACATTCCCACCCAACTTATCTCCCATAATTACAGATGCCTAATCAGACATGGATGTACACTGCTATTTCTTAACCCACATAATGCTCACTGACATATCCCATAATCTCACAAAATAAAAAACCCACGGGAAACCAAAACTCTCAAAAAAAAATAAAGCAGTATTATATGAACTTCTAAAAAATTTTAAAAAATTATAATATATATATAATAAACACATAAAAAGGTTCATGCAGTAAACAAAGGATGCTATAGCATCTACACTGTGAGGGACTGGCACAATGAGTGTTCATAAAATCTACTGTTGTATATTGGGTTCCTTGACAAAGCAATTAGCAAAACATGGTCCATGTTGGGACACTTCAAGAATTCTAAATTAGTTATTGTTGAATGCTTATTAAAACCGTTTGAATAATTAAAAGAAGACTATGCGTTATCCTTTGGGTTGTCTCTTCAGTTAAGACATTGACTTCTACTTTAAATGTCTGATAAATTTTACTGCATGCACCTTTTCATGTGTTTACTTATATTTTTTTTTAGAATTTCATATAATACTGCTTTAGTTTTTTTGACAATTTTGGTTTCCCATGGGGGTTTTTTTTTTTTGTTTGTTTTGTGAGTTTCAACATATCCTTTTTGATGTTTTTTAAAAAAAAATGTTTCCTCTTTGTTTTTGATATCCCATAATCTGACAACCACCTAATCTTTTGTTTCAGCTCTTTGTTTCACCTAATCTTTTGTTTCAGCTCTTTGTTTCACCTAATCTCAGGGGCCCGCAGACCTCAATTTATGCCTAGGTCTTCCCTAACCACTGTTAAAGTGCTCCAAAAACTCTTAAACCCCCCTCAACCCCCCCCCCCCCCCCCCCCCAAATAAAAACCCTTTGCTTCCTATATGCAAGTCCAGCTTCTTTATTCTCTGGCTGTTACGTTCGATCCGCAGATTGTTTGATACAGATACATTCCATTCTCTTGTACTGTCATTATTAATAACAAAGTTAAATTATTGTAATATTGTTTACCTTGGATGCTCTCGTGCAAATATAAAAAGGTTACAGTCCTTACAAAACAACTGCTATTAAAATTAGCTGCCATGCACGAAAGTTTGATCATGTTTCTCCTCTGCTCCCAAAATTTAATTGGCCCCCAATAGAGCAACGTTGTGATTAAACTTTGTACACTTGTTTTTAAGACATATAGAACTGGTTACCCAGATTTCCTCTCTGTTTTCACAATACCATATTCACCGCCACATCTTCTCTGCTGTTTACACGATCATCGACTAGTGCTTCCCCTTCCAAAATGTGCACAATTTGAAAGTACTCATCACCATTAATTTTTCTTTGTGGCACCAGCTCAGTGCAATTCGCTTTCATTTAGCCTTAGGTCCGAAATATCTTTCAAGAACTGTAAAAAAAAATACTTCTGAAAGCATGGCTTTTTGAACAGGCCTTCCAGCAATAAACAAGAGACTCCTGGACTATTATTAGCACTGGCTAGGGTTTTTTTTTTCCCCTTTTCCTGTTCCTTTACCTCCTCCTGTTTTTCTATGCTACTTTCTTTCTCTTCTATTCCATTTCACACCCCGCTGCCTGACCTCGCTGAGTGCCTGCTACTGTTTGAGTCATACTACCTTTCCTATCAATACATTGTAGTTCTTTTCCTATAGTTTTTATTTTGTTTTTTAAGTTTTGTACACCGCCCAGATCCACTGGTCAGCTTGGGTGGTATAGAAAGTGTGAATAAACTATGAAACTATGAACTATGCTATAATCTTACAAATATTAGGAACCATATGCTTACCCAAGATCGTTGATTTGGTAGTCACTCCGTTTCCAAAACCAGGCTATTTCACATCTGGACACCATTATGCACAAGAGAACAAAGTTGGCCAACTTAGTGTTTACAATTCCAGGGAGCTAATTTAACATAAAGCATTTCAGATCCTTGTTCAATTTCCAGTGATCTCTTTTATCAAACCTTTAACCTCCTCCGGTACTTCATGACCTTTGGACACACCACCATATATAATAGAAGCTCCATACCTGAAAGGTAGTGGGGGGAAAAGCCAAGGAACTGAATTTTAATGTTTGTAGAAGAAATGGAAAAAGACACACAAGTGGATTATACAGCATATAGAAGTAGTTTTTATCTATGAGTTGGCAGCCAAGATTATAAAATGACGGTTGATCATAATTCACCTATAAGTGGGAATATAATATACCCTGTACAGTACCTTATACCCATTTTCTACAAGGTTGGCAGAGATTGATATTTTGAAAGGAGCCTGATTAATCTCAGCCTGCCCGCCCTCCCTCATCCAGCTACTTTAGACCCTATTCTCACGGTTTGATATGTATATGAACAGATACCAGTTCTGGAACAAGTATGCCATACAATCCTGGTAACATACGCTTTCTCCTTACCTGAAGCCAGATCTGCCTTCACTTTCTGGTCAGAATAGTGCAGCTGCAGTTATTAGAAATGGTGCTTTGTAGGTAATCTAAACTGCAAACACCACCTGTCAGAACTCGCTATCATCCCATCTTAAACCAGCTTACCAGAACACCCCACCATCCCTTGCAGAAAAGCTGTGTCAAACTGAATGGGCTCATGCCCAGAGATCTTCACAAATAGTGTCCCCCAATCCCACCCCTTGAATGTATACTGGATGAGTGGCGTGTATTTTTGTTTCTGCTGTATTCCTCTTGGCTAGTGGCCATTTTAGCTGAAGTAGATGAGTGTGAAACCCATCTTTATATGTACATCATATGACACATGACGTCTGACGTCTTGCATGGTTCAATGCTTCCAGCCTGCAAGATGTCCATGCAAGACTTTGATGTCCTCTATGTATTAGTCTTCCTTTTTGGGGGGATAAAGTGAAGGAAACCACGGGCCACCATTAAGGACCACAACTTCACTTTGATGGTACAGCAGAGAGTGCTGCAGTGACATCATCCACTAGAAAAACAAGCAGTTTCAATATTGCAGCGATTACTGCTGTTCAAAGAACTTTCCTTCCCTTTACAAGATAGCCTTGACATTCAGCGACGGAGGGCATAAGTAAAGCAGGCCGCACATGCTCTACAAAAAGTTCAGAATATATTCAATCCCCACTTGTCAGGTGTTAGATATGCTTCTTTACCAGTGATAACAGATCTCCATGGGTTCCTAGGTTCTCAGCATAGAAGAGTCAGGCAACCATTTAAGGTTCACTCTGCTGGCAGATTGACCTTTATCTGAATCCTATGCATGCTTGCTCCAGGAAGAGTCGATCTCGTCCTTCAATCCAGTGCAACAGAACCAGTACTCCCTGCCCATCTTCAAATCCTTACTCAAAGCCCACCTCTTCAATGTCCCCTTCGGTACCTAACCACCATACTTCTATTCAGGAAATCTAGATTGCTCCAACTCAACATTTCGCCCATTAGATTGTAAGCTCTTTTGAGCAGGGGCTGTCCTTTTTTGTTAAACTGTACAGCGCTGCGTATCCCTAGTAGCGCTCTAGAAATGTTAAGTAGTAGTAGTAGTACTTGGGGGCTTTCTGATCCTCCAAGAGAATAGAAGGATTACACCTTATCTTACATCTGAGGTATTTTCCTCTGCAAGGGAACCACTTAGAATGCTCTTCCTTCCATTCTTCCCTAGTTGAAGGGAGCCTCTGCAGTTTGGGTCTCAAAGACAATTTCCTGTCCATATTGCAGAAAATAACTTACCTCTGGTCCATTCTCTGTACAGACCACTGTCAGTACAAGGTTCTCCCCATTTTGATCTCTCAGCAATGAGTTCACCATATGCCTTGTAATTGAAGCCGCATTTCTGCACAGGTGGGGTGTTTTCATACATCAATGCCTGACTTCTGGAAGTTATCCCAACGAGCTTAACTCTAGCTCACAAATGAAGCAATTCACTTAATACAGAGTCAACTTTGGGAAATAACCTTATACCCTGCAACCAAGATTTTTCTTAGGGGCTATTCTAGAGAAAGTACAGGTGAAAGTATTTTTTTCCTCTAAGAACAAGCAGGCCCGATGTATTCTCCCATGTGGGTGACATCATCCAGCGGTGCCCAGTTCATAGCTTTTGGAAAGTTCTTGGAGCATCCTACTGCACGTGTGTATAGGTACTTCAGTCTCTTCTGTGGTACTGGGAGGACGTGTTTTTTTGTGGTCTCATAAGAACATAAGAGTAGCCATACTGGGTCAGACCAATGGTCCATCTAGCCTAGTATCCTGTTTTCCAAACAGTGGCCAAGCCAGGTCACAAGTACCTGGCAGAAACCCAAATCATGGCAACACTCTATTCTACAAATTCCAGGGCAAGCAGTTGCTTCCCATGTCTGTCTCAATAGCAAACTATGGATTTTTCCTCCAGGAATTTGTCCATACTATTTTTTAACCCAGATACACTAACTGCTGTCACCATCTCCTCCGGCAAACAGTTCCAGAGCTTAACTGTTCGTCAAGTGAAAAAATATTTCCTCCTATTTGTTTTAAAAGTATTTCCATGTAACTTCCTTGAGTGTTCCCCTAGTCTTTTACTTTTGGAAGGAGTAAAAAATCGATTTACTTCTACTCGTTCTACAGCACTCAGGATTTTGTAGACCTCAATTATATCTCCCCTCTTCCGTCTCTTTTCCAAGCTGAAGAGCCCTAACCTCTTTAGCTTTTCCTCATACGAGAGGAGTTCCATCCCCTTTATCATTTTAGTCACTTTTCTTTGAACCTTTTCTAATTCCGTTATATCTTTTTTGAGATACGATTACCAGAACTGAATGCAATACTCAAGGTGCGGACACTTCAGAGCATTTTTTCCCCAAATCTTGAGTGCCTTCCTCTGTGGGTTTAGCTCTTATTTTGGTTTGTTTTCTTTTGTGTTTTTCTTCTTATTTTCTTAGTGTTTTTGACCCTTCATGTTTTCTGCGGCTCTTTTATTTTGTTTATTTTATTGCATTTGTATCCCCCATTTTCCCACCTATTTGCAGGCTCAATGTGGCTTACATAGTATTGTTAACATAGTTATTCCAGTATATTAGGTATAGTTAGTATTGTGTAGAGGTTAATTAGGGGAAGAAAGAAGAAGGAAGGGATTTATAAGGGTATTTGTAGAAGGTGGGCTTTCATAACTGAATGGGTTGGTGAAGTGGATTAGTGGAGCTGTAGGTTCTCATTGTAGGCCTTGTTGAGGAAATATGTCTTCAGAGATTTGCGAAAGAGAGTTGTTTCGTCGATTGTTTTCAGGTTGTTTTCAGGCATTCCATAACTGCGTGCTCATGTAAGAGAAGGTGGTGGCGTGCATCAGCTTTATCATCTTTAGACCCGCCCACCCTTTTTTCTGACCTTCAAAGTTGAGGAGTTTAATTTGGCTGTGATTCTTTTCTCGATGTCTAAGACCATCTCCAGTGGCTTCAAAAGGTGTGCCCAATGTTGATTTCTGGACTTGCACAATTGGTGCATTGGGTGCCTTGGGCCTAACCACCAGCTTGATTCTTGTTCTCTCTGTTTACAAATGCAGTTGAGGATACAGAAGGCATGTTAGGTCCAGCAGGAGAAACTTTTTGGCTCCTCGAAGATGCATAAAGTTCTTCATGTGGGGATTCTTCCTTGTCTTTCCTCACACATTGTTCCATATAGACCATCTTGTAGTCTGTGCTCTTCCACTGGAAACCATCTGTCCATTCCACTGGTCACATATTCCAGACTTGAATCTACTCACCATTCTGCTTTTCCTTCATTGCTCCCACTCTTTGGAACTCTCTTCTTGCTGAGCTTACAGTTGAAAGCTCATACCCTAGATTCAGGGCTTCACCTTTTTTCCCTGCCACTTGTCAAGTGCTTCCTGAGTTGGATGACTGGCACTCATCGACGTAACCCTTTTCCTGCCTCCCCCTTCTTCTTTTTTTCCTTTTTTTTCTATCGCTATCTCAAGTTTGTTGTAACCTTTTGTAAACCATTTTTATTTGCATTTTTAAAGGTGGTATAGCAAACACCAATAAACATAAACATTAGTTCAGGTGGACAACCAGCAGGGGGGATGGGATCCCTTTGTTTCTGCTGGGAAGCACCAAGAAGTTGGGATATTGGCTTGGATTTAGATGCAACTAGAAATGGCACTTCTGGCATTCAGAACCAGACAGATAAGTTCAGCAGAGTACTTCATCCTCACAAGTGGTCCCTCGGCATATTCCAGTTTTGGAGGACCTCTGAACGAGATCACCAGCAGCAAAAATGCAAAATTCTCTCTCTTGCTCAGTACACCCATTCTTTCAATATCTTGCAGCAGATGCCCAAAACAGATCTTGCACTTGGCCTTTCCCATACATGTATTCCCTTCTCCCTCCATCCCCCATACTGCTCATGGCAGACCTTGCACAAATCCCAACAGAGGACAGGCACCGTAATTATTCTCTCTAATCAGAAGACTTGCGGTTCTACCTCCTTTCAGGCTCCAAATATTTCCAGTGTTGTTCACTCAGAATGAGGGCTCCCTTCATCCCCAATCTCAAATGTCTCCTTATGGGATGAAAATTGAGGACCATTTAGTCTCCAGCCTAGGACTTCCAATGTTTGTTCAAGACATCATAGTAGGGGAATAAAAACAATCTACCAGACATGACTCTGTATGTTCTTATCCTGTCATAATTTTGCAGTATTTGTGCCAGTAGCATTTTCTAGGATGCCAAATGTCCAAATCTCATTGTGTTCACAGTCTATAATTAATAATTATTTCCAATTGATGGCTTCCAGTTGTTTGCTGTGCTATAATTGCTCAGTTTGTGAGGGGGGGGCTACTTACCTAGGCTAGAAAGAATGTGATATCCCAGCCATAGTTCACTATCAGATGTATACTTGATTGTATCGCAACAAAGTAGTTCTTAGAACTCCAGCCTAAGTTCTTACCTAAATTGGTAGTAATGCTTTTTTCGATGACAGTGAGGAAATAGTACTTCTGCCTTCTGTCCAAAACCTCATAGAATCCATTTATGATATCCCACCACACTCTGTACTGCAAAAGGGCTCACACTTACTACCTCAGAAAAACTGAATCCATCAGTCTGTGTTGCTGCTTTTCTCCTTTGACCCAACAGAGCTGATATATCAGCAGTGACTTCAGCAAATTGGCTAGCATCCTGCATCCAATTTTGGTAGCAACAACCTGGTACTCCATTAACTATAAAGTGAAATATCATCACATGACTCTTGGAATCTGCTTTATTAGATTTGAGAAGCAACACAGGTGCTTGGTCCTCGCTTCTTACCTTCACACTGCTGCTTGTATCATTCCACAGTGCATCCACTTGAGTGTGCTGGCCAACATGTTTGACAGTAGCAACTTTCTCGTCTTCCTGACAATCAGGCTGCTCCTAGACAATAAACAATATTGAGATGAGAAGTCATGGACTTGAAACCTATTTGTGTGCTTGTCTCAGTCCTCCTTGTTGACGGAAAAAGCATTGTTTCTCACCTGCAATGGATGCGTTGTGTAGATGGGAACTGAAGTGTGAGATGTCCGTACACAGGAAAAGGTCATACATGCTCAAAGCTTTACACTATGATGCACCAGGCTCTTGGTGTCTGATCAGTCAGTTTTGTACAAACAAGTGGTGGAAGAATGCAGAACTTGTGTCATGGAATTCTATCCATTCCCTTCATTTGCTTGAACATGTGTAGCTGTGTTGATTGTGTGTGTGTGCCTTCACTTAAAGAGGGCAGCTTTGTTCATGAGGTAGTTGGGGGGGGGGAGGTAGATGAGTGGGTGGGGTGCTGTCTGAAAAAAAAATGTATAATAACCCTCTAGTTACGTCTAGCCTGTTTAGAATTTGAGGTGGAAGGGAAGGCTCCAAACTATATTTTAACTGTAATTTCCTTTACTGAGATGAACCAGTCAGTTTGAGCAGATTTAATGTGAAGCAAAGAATGTTACAAACTTTTTTTTTTTTTCTCTCCTTCCCATTTTCTAGGTTCTGTGTTTACATGCCTCACCATAGCACTGGGATTTTACCGTCTGTGGATATAATAAAGCATCAACCCAAAGTGACTTGTCTTATATTGCCTTATGAAATCTTCAGAGTATTTCTCTGCTGTCTGTGAAAATGTACAGCTTTCATTTGTGGGAAGTGCATTTGTCTAGCTCAGAGATGAATACACAACTATGTCACAATGCACACTATATAGGTTTGGGTTTTTTTTTTTTTTTTTTTTGTAGACTTACGCACACTTCCATTTAGATCTACAAAGTTTGAGGAGTTAGAAACATATGTAAAATGATGTTTGTAAAAACTTAGTTTTGTATTTGTTGTTTAAGTGCTACTTACACATTTTGGAACCATGGAGGTAATACTATAAATGGGTGCCTCCTGTTAGGCATCATGATGCCACATAATGAGCCTGTTCTATAATGGCATCCTGATGCCTGGATTCCTTTATTGAATATCTGAGTGGTGGTAGAACGAGTAGAAAAATCAATTTTTTTTAACTCTTTCAAAAAGTACAAAGACTAGGAGGACACTCGAGGAAGTTACATGGAAATACTTTTAAAACAAATAGGAGGAAATATTTTTTCACTCAACGAATAGTTAAGCTCTGGGACTCTTTGCTGGAGGATGTAGTAACAGTGGTTAGTGTATCTGGGTTTAAAAATGGTTTGGACAGATTCCTGAAGGAAAAGTCCATAGTCTGCTATTGAGACAGACATGGGGAAACCACTGCTTGCCCTGGGATTGGTAGCATGGAATGTCGCTACTTTTTAGGTTTCGTCCAGGTACTTGTGACCTGGATTGGCCACTGTTGGAAACAGGATACTAGGTTAGATGGACCATTAGTCTGATCCAGTGTAGCTATTATGTTCTTACAGTACTACAACCTGATATCAGAGCACCTAAAATCTAGGAGCCCAGAGTTATACCATGCACAGACCTGACATAACTGTGGGCACCTAAATGTGGCAAAAGTGCACAAAACTTAGTGGTGCATATAAGTGACAGTACTGTCCATCTGAATGCCCCCTTACACTTTAACACTGTCACACATGCCCTTACACAATAGCACTTAGCTGTTTTGCTGCTACTTAATGTGCTCAAGGGTACACTTACCCATGAAAGTGACAGTATTCTGTGCATTAATGTTCTCAAGTGGTTTGTAAATGTAGGCGTCCCGTTATAGAATTGCCCTTTAGAGGTAAGGCTTTTTACCTTTTTTGTTTCTTTTTGTTTATATTAGCATCCAGCAGAGCAATTCTGCTCTGAGTTTAGCTTTTCAAAATTTAATGCCTTTTTCTGTTGTTGCCTTTTATGACATGCAAGAGATCTGGACACACCACTGTATGCCAAAATTGTACAAAAGTAATGTGTGTTTACACCTTATTGCCTTGTTTTTTAAGTTGTGATAAATTCTGATGTGCACACTAAAGTCTAAGCAGCCAAAAAATCTTGTTATACTAAGATAGTTTGTGATATAGAGTGCTGTACTTGAAATTTATATAAGGGTTAAAGTTGACATAATGCTACGACCTTGAGAGCAGCTCTCCAGATCAGGTCAGGTCAGTGGAAGAGACTCAAGACATTGGACACTATAAATGTTTAAATAAATGTGGTGTAGAGGTGAACCATCTCACAGCCTTTAAGAATTAGAATATAACAGAGGTTACTCCAGTAGGTAGGCCTGCTACTTCAGTTAATAGGTAATTGATTGGGAGCTTGGAGGTTGGAATACAAGTGGGTCTGTTAATTTGGTCTTAAGGATTTTTGAAATTTGAGATTTTGATCTATCAGGAAAAGTGGAGGGTGAGGGAAAAATAGAATTGGTGCATGAAAACATTTTGATGTGGAATCTTAACTCATTCAACACTGAGCTGTGTATAGTGGTAGGTTAGGTATATGGCTAGACCAGGGCTGATTTGAATAAGTACTATATACTTGTTCAGTAAAAGGTAAGATGCTTTACTAAAATTAAAGATTATTTTTAGATGTAAAGTACCACTTGGCATAATGTTTAGGTAACTTTATATTTCTATGATTTTATTTTTATTTTTGGTCTGCCTCACTGCCTCAAGAAATCTGTTCGAAAGAAGATTGAGATGAAAAGTTACTTGAAAAACAAAGTTGAAGCATTGTGGCATTTCTACTGTGTATTACTAAACACACGCACACAGTGCTATGCACATTAAATTAAATATGCATTTATATGGTTAATGCAGTTTGTCCTAACTCAGGTCTGGGAAGGTATAGCAATTAATTAAAATTATCTGCATCTGGGTAAGACTGCAACTTTGCCCTCCAGTTAGAGAAACTGTAGGGATTGTGATCAGTCGTCTTGTTATAAGCTTTTATCTTTTCTGTCAATATCCTTTTAATTATTCCTTTAAAACTAAGCAGAAGTGAAAGGTAGTTAAAGGGGAAAAGCCCAGAATTTGAATTCGTGTCTATAGAAGCCATGGCAAAAGATGCATAAATGAATTATAGAGCATATAGAAATAATTTTGATCCATAGATAGTGACCTGCCACAGCAATAATAGAGTAACAGATTACCACTTCTATGAGGGAAGGTAATGTGACCATGAAAACTGCTCCACTTCCCTTTAGCATAACCGTTGGAGCTATATTTCAGTTGGCAGCTTCCCCTTAGTTTCTGCCTAACAGAACAAATTAATGAGTCATGATGCTTCTCCCAGAAGACCTCTCAGCAGGGCTTATCTATTGCAGTCCCGTGCTAAACTTGAGGATAAGGTCAGTCTACTGTCCCAGGTAAGCACAGTTCCACATAAGTCTTGTACCCAAGACAACAGGGGATGGGGAGGGAGTGCAGGGAGAAACTGCAAATAATCATGAACCTGGGGGCCATCAACCTGTTTTTTTCCCCTCCTGAAAGTTTAAAATGATCACCCAGCCTTCCATTCTCGCCTAACCATAGGGGACTGGCTGTGTTCTTATGATTTCAAGGATGTTCAAGTTGTTTATCTGGAGTATGTTATACCACCTTTCATAACAAGACTTTAAAGTGATTTATAATCAAAATATATAGAAGTACCAATTCATTCCAACTACAGGAAATACCTTTGCTTTACCTTTCAAAAAAAAACAATACCAATACAAATTTCACCCTTTTTAACTTTTGTGTCTCATGGCAATCCACTTACCCAAGCAGGTCTTTTGGGTTTTCCATGCCCCGATTATTTGGCTTTTGATAATACCATCTTCTTTTAAAAATAAAAAAATTTTAAAAAGCCTTAAATGTACTTAAGATCCTTGGGTCCCTCATAAGTCAACTCTCCTTTCAATTAAAATTCCTTTTATAGGAACATTGTTGAACACAGAACAAGCAAAAGTGTGTCCTTTGTAAACCACAACAGAAACTAGTATGATCTTTTCAAATGGTTTAATGTTCCATGTTTTGATGCTGATGCTGGGTGTTGCTGCTGTACATGACTTAGCCTAATGTGTACCAGTCTTCATTTTTACACTTTTATGTAGTCAGTAAGATAAGGCTCCTGACGAAGGCAGGCCTGACGAAACACAGCCATGTCAAGCCTTTGAATAATTGGCTTACATCATTTTTTAAGCAATAAAGACCTAATGATCTGGATTAGCTTTGGTTTCCTCTTTTTGTTCCCTCCTTCCTGCCTGTTGGCTTTGTATGCATTTGTGAAGTTTGGAGTTTCTCCTTTTTTTTTTTTTTTTTTTTTTTTCTTTTCTTTTAATGATCCACAATTCACAACCAGAACCTACTTAGAAATCCTGAACCATTTATCCTCTGCAGTGCATGTAATTCTTGCACATTTCAAAATGAGATGGCCTCAATGAAACATGAAGTTTCAGTTGAATCAAATACCTTAGCCCTTGTCTTAGAAAATCTGTTTGCTTCACTGCAATACATGTTACAGTATTGGACCACAATAGCCAACCTGTTGAGGGACTTCCCTTTTACGCCACAGGAGTATCACTGGATTTAACATGAATGCCTCTAGCATGAGTTGTGAAACCCACCTCTGTCCATGACATTCACAAGGCATTTGGTGAAAAGCCAATACACTTTTCCACATTAATCAGCTGGAGGAAAGAGCAATATTTTACATCTTTCAAGCATTTGCCTACTTTCTCAGTCAATTCTGATCAGACAGAGAAATCAGATAGCAGTGTTTTATGTCAGGAATGTGGAGAGATCCCATCAATAATGTTGAGAGGCAGCATGAATATAGGGATCACAAAATCCCTTGCTTCACATGCATTGGGACTTCAGAGGCACTTCTGCTGGCTCCTGGTAGTGACGTTAGTGCAGGAGCTAGCTGTCAGGAGAGACCCAGGTGGTCAATAATGGTGACCATGGGCTTGATATTCTTGGTAGAAACTTTGGCTGTTTTAGCACCATGCAGCCAGAAATTTGAAGGGCCCTATCACATGGGTAACAGTGGGGGTGGCGGTTCATGTTGCTACCTACATCCAAAGAATACTTTAGCCTCGCATATGATTCCTAGATCCTCAAACTCTACAGTGCATTTCATGTTTCCAGGGAGTTCCTCAAATAGACTTGTTCACCAGCAGTGAGAATACCAGATCATCTCTTTATTTTGTTTACATATGATTTGCCATAAAGTAGACACTCTAGCCATAAATTGGACTTTCTCCTTTCTCTGTATGTATCAACCCATTTCCATTATAGCCAAAACGCTAAAGAAATTCCAGAAGAGAGTACAATGATTCTCTGCACCCTAATCCCCCTGCAAAACTGATTTTCTCTTCTAAAGCGGCTGTTTCCTGTCCATTCAGGCTCCAAATGTTTCCAACTTTAATGGAAAGCAAGATGGCTTCTTGATCTTGCAACATCAACTCCCCAACTCTCATAGTATAGAAATTTAGCAGTGCCTAGTTGCCTCATTGGGACTGCAGCCTCCAATTCAGCATATTCTGGTAGCAGCAAGGAAACATTGCATAGGAAGGTCATATGCTTTCCATCCAGTGTCCCACAGAAGCTTTAAATACTTTTCAATGTCCACAAAATATTGTACTCATAATACCTGTACTGCCTTTACCAGCTGGGACTTGAGGCTGCCTCTGACAGAGTAAACTTGGTGCCCTGCCGCCTGTTATGTCCTGATCTGGTTCCAGTTTGCTGGTATCCCGTATCAAATTCACAAAAGGCCTTCATGTTAAACCTCAAAAGTGACCAGTCCCGTGGAACCTGAATATCATGCCTGCTCCTCATGAAACTGTCATTTATGTTGATGGAATCCAACTCTTTAAAACAACTAACATAGGGCTTCTTTTACTAAGCCATACAGCAAATGAGAGGAGGCCCATAGGAACTGAATGGGGCAAATGAGAGGAGGCCCATAGGAACTGAATGGGGCAAATGAGAAGAGGCCGATAGGAACTGAATGGGCTTACTCTCATTTGCCGCACTGGGAATCGCTAGCATGGCTTAGTAAAAGAGGCCCATAGAAATTACTATTTTCTAGCAGCAGCCACCTCATCTAAAACAATTGTATCCTTCAAACCTTGACTTACATAGGAGCCTTATATTCAATTTTATCATAAGACACTCTTACAAATCCATCCTAAGTTTATACCAACATAACCAAATCATGTTTTAATGCACTTCATCTTAGTAGATCAGTTTGTGCCACTTTTCTTTATACCCTTGTGGCCTCCTGACTAGACTATTGCAATAAATTCTATCTGTTAAACCTTCAATCTATCCAGAACAAAAGAACATACGTGTTGCCATACTGGGACAGACCAAAGGTCCATCAAGCCCAGTATCCTGTTTCCAACAGTGGCCAGTCCCGGTCACAAGTACCTGGCAAGATCCCAGAACAGTAAAAAGGATTTTATGCTGCTTATCCTAGGAATAGGCAGTTGATTTTCCCAAGTCCATTCTAATAATGGCTTATGGACTTTTGTTTTAGGAAATTATCCAAACCTTTTTTTTTTTTTTAACTCTATTAAGCTAACTACTTTTATCACATTTTCTGGCAATGAATTCCAGAGTTTAATTACTCGTTGAGTGAAGAGATATTTTCTCTGATTTGTTTTAAATTTACTGCTTAATAGCATCATTACATGCCCCCCCTAGTCCTAGTATTATTGGAAAGAGTAAATGAGCAATTCACGTCTACCTGTTCCACTCCACTCAGTATTTTAGAGACTTCTATCATATTTCCCTTCAGCCGTCTCTTCTCCAAGCTGAAGAGCCCTAGCTGCTTTAGCCTTTCCTCATAGGAAAGTTGTCCCATCCCCTTCATCATTTTCGTCACCCTTCTCTGTACCTTTTCTAATTCCGCTATATATTGAGAGGCGGTGACCAGAATTGCACACAGTATTCGAAATGTGGTCACACCATGAAGCGATACAAAGGCTGTATCCGGGGTGACTCCAGTTCCACCCCGATCTTCCCAGTGCCTTCTCTCCAAGTGCACAGAGTTTCCAGGTGCTTTTTGGCTAGGATCAGGCGACCCTCAGGGGGAGGAATGCTGGCTTCGGCCTAACCCCTGGTAAGCCTTTCCTCAGCTGAGAGGTGCCCACCTCTACCACCGGCTGCCTTTCAGGTGCTGTGGAGGACTTGCAGCTCATCTGCATATCCTTACAGCCTTCTCCGGGGTGACACCCAGGTCCACCCCGATCCACTCAGGGCCTCCGCTCTAGGTGCATTTTTCTCTTTGTATCTAATCTTTTTCCATTTGCTAAAGTACCTTAATCGTTTATGGCCCCTATTCACATTCTCTTCCTAGCTCTGTCCCTTCCTAATCTTTTCCCTCACCCCCTACCTCTCTCCGCTACAGGAACTCACTTCCCATCCATTGACTTCATCACCTCACCTTCTCTCCTACCCTCTTCCTCCCTCTTGGCTTTTAATCTCCGTCTCTTTCTTCCCTCCATTTTGCCTTCCCCATTCCACCTAAATACCTCTCGCCTTCGTGGCCACACCTCTCCTACTCTCCTCCGCTCTCTTTTACTCCTCCTCTTACTCTCAGCTGGTGACATCAATCCCAATCCTGGCCCTCCTCACCAACTATTATCCAAACTCTACAGATCTCACCGTGACCTCTCTAACCTCATCTCTATTCCTCTACTCCCCTCCTCTGCCCTTCTCTTGCGCCCTATGGAATGCCCGCTCTATCTGTAACAAACTCCCCTATATCCAGGACCTCTTTATCTCGCGTCACCTCCATCTGCTCGCCATAACAGAAACCTGGCTCTGCCCTGATGACTCTGCTTCAGTCGCAGCCCTGTGCCATGGCGGTTATCTATTTTCATATACTCCTCGCCCTGCTGGCCGTGGGGGCGGTGTTGGACTACTTCTCTCTCCCTCCTCCAGATTTCAACCCCTTCTTCCACCTCAATCTCACTGTTTTTCCTCCTTTGAAGTCCACTCTATCCGCCTTTTCTCTCCTCTGCCTCTTCGAATAGCGGTCATTTATCGTCCCCCTGATAAGTCCCTTTCATCCTTTCTCAGTGACTTTGACGCCTGGCTTGCCTTCTTCCATGATCCTTCCTCCCCCTCTCTCATCCTTGGTGACTTTAATATTCCTGCTAATGATCCTTCCAACTCTTATATTTCCAAGTTACTCGCTTTAACGTCATCCTTTAATCTCCAACTATGCTCCACCTCCCCACTCATCACAATGGTCACTGTCTTGATCTCATCTTCTCCTCCAACTGTTCACCTTCTAGTTTCCTTGCCTCTGATCATCCCTCCTCTGATCACCATCTTATAACTTTCACACTTAAATCTCCTCCCTCCCAGTCCCGTCCTATCCTATCTAATTTATCTAGGAATCTTCACGATTTGACCCTTCATCTCTATCCTCCCATGTTTCAAACCTCCTCTCTACTGTGGCACCATCCACGTCTGTCAACGAGGCTGTTTCTTCTTACAACAATACTCTATCCTCTGCCTTAGACACTCTTGCACCTTTGATGACCCGCCCTGTAAGGCGTACAAAACCCCAACCTTGGCTGACTTCTAATATCCGCTACCTACGTTCCTGTACCCGCACCACCGAACGCCTCCGGCGGAAATCTCGGGCCCTTGCTGATTTCTTACACTTTAAGTTCATGCTGACCTCCTTCCAATCTGCTCTTTTACGTGCCAAACAGGATTATTATATCCAACTGACCAACTCTCTTGGCTCTAATCCTCGACTTCTCTTCACCACATTGAACTCTCTCCTCAAGGTGCCCCCTCCCCCAACTCCCCCTTCATTATCTCCTCAGACCCTTGCTGAATTCTTTCACAACAAGGTTCAAAAGATAAACCTTGCTTTCTCTACCTCACCAGCTCTCCCTCCACTAGTCCGTTCCCCTCTCTCTCCTTCCCCTCATTCCCTTTCCTCCTTTCCTGAAGTTACTATTGAGGAAACTACACTTCTCCTTTCTTCCTCAAAATGTACCACCTGTTCCTCTGATCCCATTCCCACCCACCTTCTTAATGCCATCTCTCCTGCTCTTATTCCTTTTATCTGTCACATTCTCAACCTCTCACTTTCCACTGCGACTGTCCCTGCTGCCTTTAAACATGCTGTGGTCACACCTCTCCTTAAGAAGCCTTCACTTGACCCTACTTGTCCCTCTAATTACCGACCCATCTCCCTCCTTCCTTTTCTCTCCAAATTACTTGAGCGTGCTGTTCACCGCCGCTGCCTTGATTTTCTCTCCTCACATGCTATTCTTGACCCATTACAATCTGGTTTTCGCCCTCTCCACTCAACCGAAACTGCGCTTACTAAAGTCTCCAATGACCTATTACTGGCTAAATCCAGAGGTCAATATTCCATCCTCATTCTTCTTGATCTTTCTGCTGCTTTTGACACTGTCGATCACAGCATACTTCTCGATACCCTGTCCTCACTTGGATTCCAGGCTCTGTCCTTTCCTGGTTCTCTTCCTACCTCTCCCTCCACACCTTTAGTGTTCACTCTGGTGGATCCTCTTCTACTTCTATCCCTCTGCCTGTCGGCGTACCTCAGGGTTCTGTTCTTGGTCCCCTCCTCTTTTCTATCTACACTTCTTCCCTTGGTTCATTAATCTCATCCCATGGCTTTTCCTACCATCTCTAGGCTGATGACTCCCAAATCTACCTTTCTACCCCTGATATCTCACCTTGCATCCAAACCAAAGTTTCAGCGTGCTTGTCTGACATTGCTGCCTGGATGTCTCAACGCCACCTGAAATTAAATATGACCAAAACCGAGCTTCTCATTTTCCCCCCCCAAACCCACCCCCCCCCCCCCCCCCCCCCCCGTTCCCCCCGTTTTCTATTTCTGTTGATGGCTCTCTCATTCTCCCTGTCTCCTCAGCTCGAAACCTTGGGGTCATCTTTGACTCTTCTCTCTCCTTCTCTGCTCATATCCAGCAGACCGCCAAGACCTGTCGTTTCTTTCTTTACAACATCCGTAAAATCCGTCCCTTTCTTTCCGAGCACTCTACCAAAACCCTCATCCACACCCTTGTCACCTCTCATTTAGACTACTGCAATCTGCTTCTTGCTGGCCTCCCACTTATCACCTCTCCCCTCTCCAGTCGGTTCAAAACTCTGCTGCCCGTCTCATCTTCCGCCAGGGTCGCTTTACTCATACTACCCCTCTCCTCAAGACCCTTCACTGGCTCCCTATCCGTTTTCGCATCCTGTTCAAACTTCTTCTACTAACCTATAAATGTATTCACTCTGCTGCTCCCCAGTATCTCTCCACACTCGTCCTTCCCTATACCCCTTCCCGTGCACTCCGCTCCATGGATAAATCCTTCTTATCTGTTCCCTTCTCCACTACTGCCAACTCCAGACTTCGCGCCTTCTGTCTCGCTGCACCCTACGCCTGGAATAAACTTCCTGAGCCCCTACGTCTTGCCCCATCCTTGGCCACCTTTAAATCTAGACTGAAAGCCCACCTCTTTAACATTGCTTTTGACTTGTAACCACTCGCCTCCACCTACCCTCCTCTCTTCCTTCCCGTTCACATTAATTGATTTGATTTGCTTACTTTATTTTTTGTCTATTAGATTGTAAGCTCTCTGAGCAGGGACTGTCTTTCTTCTATGTTTGTGCAGCGCTGCGTATGCCTTGTAGCGCTATAGAAATGCTAAATAGTAGTAGTAGTAGTAGTAATTATAGCATTCTTATTTTTGTTTCCATCCTGAGGCTGCCCAGCTCCAAGATGGCCGCCCCATCCTAAGGCGCCTACCTCTGAGATGGCTGCCCTATCCTAGAGATGCCCAAATCCAAGATGGCCACCATATCCTCAGATGCTCATACCTTGCGGAAACAGGGAACATGACACCATTACACACATCTTCCTCAGTGAAGACTGAAGCAAAGAATTAATTTAATCTTCAGCTATGGCCTTGTCTTCCCTTAGTACCCCTTTTACCCCTCGGTCATCTACCGGTCCAACTGCTTCTCTTGTTGGCTTCTTGCTTCTAATATACCTAAAAAGATTATACTATATGTTTTGCCTTTAACGTAATCTTTTCAAAATCTCTCTCTGCCTTCCTTAGCGTTTTACATTTGACTTGCCATTCCTTATCCTGTTTCCTATTATTTTCAGTCAGATCCTTCCATTTTCTGAAGCGTTTTCTTTTAACTCGCCTCACTTTTTAACCATGCTGACTGCCGTTTGGTCTTCCTTCTTCTTTTTTTAATATATGGAATATATCCATCAGACTCTTAGCAAGAGGCCGACCAAAACTGCTTTTTTTTAGTTTCATCCAAAACCGAACCTATAGCTAAAACTCATCATCTGGTTTTGGCAAAATGTGAACTATAGAGTACTGCTAGAAATTCTCAGAGCCTGTAGTCATCATCCCTCTGTCCAGACCAGAGCACAATTGTCCAAAGGTATTTATTTTTCAAATGTAACAGTTAAAAACATGTCCATCAACTTTGCAAACAGGCAATACCGACACTGACTGTGTTTTGGCATGCAGGCCTTTGTCAGGGGTTCTGTAAAGCAGCAGAAAAGATTTGCAAACGGTATGCTCAAACTCTTAGCCACCATAAAAATGCATATAATGGACAAAGGAGCAGCACACCTACATGCGGTGCTGTTCAGTCATACAAAAGCATTACTTGGTTGCATTTTTACGGTGGTTAAGAGTTTGCGCATACTATTTGCAAGTCTTTTTGCTGCCTTAGAGGACCCCTGTCGAAGACGTGTGCCAAAACATAACTTGGGTATTGCCTGTTTGCAGATTTGATGGACAATTTGACTGTCTTTAGAACTTGTGGCATTTGGTGACTTCCACTATTGTTTTTAATTTAAAGCTACTGTGGTTTTACAGTGGACATTTGGTGTGACTGATGTTATAGTGCTATAGAGAAGCTAATTCCTAAGGAGCTTTTCATCCTAAATAGTTATTTCCTCCTAAAATTTTATATCAAACATTTATTTGGATCACTCTATGTAGTATATAAAGTATTGTGCAAGATCATAATTGCATTACTTGCAATTGTGCAACAACAAAAAAAAAAAAAAAGAGTGGCCTTCCCCCATCTCCCCGGACTACCTTACAGTTCCTGGTGGTCTAGTTGTGTAGTCAGGGCAGACGTAATGTCCCAGTTGCAGCAGCCACTTTGAGAGCCGAGCCGGAATGGGCAGGAGTAACTGGGGAGTTCTGCTCTAACTGTATACCCATAGACCATCAGGTGTTGTAAGATAGAAGCAGGAGAGCTTATGGTTGGGGGAGAAGGCACTCACAGGTGTCCGGGAGGGGGGGCAACTTCTATTTGGGGGGGGGGGACAAAGCACAAATTTTTGGTTTCCATTAAAACAATTAGTCATTTTCAGCTGAAACAGAAAACAGCCGAAAATTAAAATAACCTATTGACCAAAACCTAAATCAGGCAAAGGATTTAGGGCTGGTTTTGATGCTGTAACCAAAACTGAAATTCAGTTGACCTCTATTCTTAGTGCAAGCCAATTGTTGTGACTGCATAACCCCTCTTTTCCATCGGCTCCCACTGTCTTTTAGAATCCAACATAAAATGCTTAACACAAAGCCCTCTGTGCAGGATCTGTGCCATACCTGGCCTCAACCATCTCGCTTTATGTTGCTCCCAAAAACGTACACTGTATAGCTGAACGTTGCCTTTTCTGTTCCCATTTTGCCTCCACAAAGCAAATGTGCTTTTTGCTACCTTTCACCTTCACTTTAGAATGTTATTTCTTTACATCTTTGTAGTGAATTATCTTGCCAAAGCTTTTAATCTGCCTTAAAAACCCATCTTTTTCTCCTACACCTTTCCAGGGCTTGTGGCCGCGGTGCTTTTTGGCGATTGTGGAACAGACCCTTAGATATCTCAGCTGTGGTCTCTCATCTCCTATTTATTGATTGCAGGTCATTTGCATTCAACTTATATTAGTTTGTAAACCTCATTGAAGGGTGGTATAACAAGAATTTAAACATTAATGAGGGAGTTGGGTAGAAAGTAAGCAATACTAAACACATACATGAGAGCCTTCCATATATTGTGGACTGTAAATAAGCTTTGACATATTACCTGAAAAATGCAATCCATCACTCTGCAATGTTTTTCTTCTCTTGATTCCGAGAGGTTTGGTAGTGTAAGCTAGCTAATCAGGTATTAAGTCTATTATGATCAGATCAGAATGGCCACTGCTACCCTAACTCTTGAAATCCACTTTAGAGATTATCTGCAAACCAGCTATATGATCTTTGTTCCATATTTTCACATCACACTACTACTTTGATCAGTCTTCAGAGACAGTGCATTTAGTCAGCAGATGGTGAAGTAGGCCTGGCTGTCTGGTTTACAGGTCACTGCCAGTTGGGCTTTGTCCATGGGTCAGTAGCTCCTAGGTTCTGAAGCACAGTCCATACCACAGACCTCACTTCAGGGGGCCCCTACCAGAAGAGGGGTTACGGGTCCTTTCTCCCTCCCCCTCTTCAAATTTTGGAGAGGAACTTTATTCTGATTTGTCCAGGAGAATAAAGTTCATTTAAATATAAAGGGTGAGAGTGTGGTGCAGCTTGGCCAAGTCTCCGGTGAAGGCAGAGGCTTTGTGTGGGAGGCAGCTTGGGTCTGCACGTGGGTCACAACTTGTCTTCTTTTGGGGGAGGGGGATGCTGTGATCCACGGTCTCATGTTGCAGGCCAGCAGCTAAACAATGCTTCACATGCATCAGGGCTTCAGCAGAGGCATTTTTGCTGGCTCCTGGTAGCAAAGTCAGCGTAGGAGCCAACTTGTCAGGAGAGACCCAGGTGGCCATGAGCTTGGTGTTCTTGGCAGAAACGATGACCATTTTAGCATCATTGTTCCAGAATTTAGAAGGACCTTGTCACGTGGGTACCAACCGGGGTGGGGGGGGGGGGGGGGATGGTTCACAGACCTAGAACATTTTCCCCTCCCAGAAGCAGTGGCCGAAGATTTAGAGGGTGTCTTCCAGGCCAAGGATGAATCCCTTACTAGCTACATTAATTAGAAAGGAGGAACTGAGTCATCGACTTAGTTTCCTCCACCCGGCAGTGCTCCTGCCTAGGAGGATGGACTGCAGAAGCCACCCAGGACCTTTCCACTGCACAGGGTTCTTGCAGCTTGCTCTTGCTTTGTGGGAGGGCCCACTTAAGGGCAGCAAATGCCTGGGTTTCTGTTGTAGCAATATGAGATTGACAAACTCCTGCTTCTCCTAAGGTAGTCACAGCTGTGATGAAAAAAAATGACCATCCCAGGTGAAGGGAGCTCTGCCTTGAAGGAGGCTCACAACCGAAAGGTCAAACAGTTTTTCAAGCAGGCCTTTACATCTATTGCTCTGGTAGTCCATCTGTGGTGAATATGTGGACAGAGTCTTCCTGTTGTGGGTCCAACAGCTATTAGGGTCTTGGAGGTGGCCTGTATTGGAGTTAAGCGCTCCCTTCCTGGCAGTGTGCTGTATGACCTGATTTGCATCTTTTCATGTATGGCAACGTATGCAATTGTGGCCTGCACATAGTTCTGGCTGTGCCACTGGGCAGCAGATTCAGCATCTAAGGCTGCCTTAGCATGCTGTCATTTATTTATTTATTATATTTGTATCCCGCACTTTCCCACTAAAAGCAGGCTCAATGCAGCTTACATAGTAATAGGTAACACAGAATTTTGTTATGTAAAGTAGGAAATTAAGTATAACATAATAGAAGGATGGATGGGTAGTAAATGGATGGGTAGGTACTCCCAAGGTTTGGAAGGGACCCCCCTTTTCAGGAGGGAAACTGGCCCATGGATTCTGGCATCCTCTCTGGCACCACTGTATATGCGCTCCCTCCCCCGGACATTGATCAGGGTGATACAGAGGGCAGCCAGTCATTTATGCTTGGTGATCCTGGTGGCACTGAATTGACCATCTTTGTGGTATGCAGACTTAGTGGGTCCTCCATTTAAGCCCTTTGTTTCATGTACCCTGATGACCTGAATCCCTTCTAACCTATGGCCTTACCTTTAAAAAGTGCCACCTGAAGAGGAAGGGTTACTCCTTTCAGGTCATCTCCATCTTCCTAATGCTTGAAGGCTGTCACTCCTCTGGCTTATGTTCAGGTGTGGAGAACCTTTGAGCACTAGTGGTGTACGCATGACCTTCACCCCCCCCCCCCCCTCAATTTGTTTTCAATTTTAGCCTTTGTACAGAAGGGACTGGATAAAGTTACCTTTCAGCTCCCTAAGGGTACAGTTGGTAGTGCATCCTGATGTATGATTTTTGCAGGCATAAAATATTTGTCTTATACTCCAGATGGTTCTGCCTCAGTAGGTTCTTAATTTGATCCTCAATGCATTGGAGGGGAAGGGGGGAGTTCACCTTTTTTATCTTTCTGAAGACAGCATTTTTGGTGGCCATTTGTGTTTCAGAGTTCCAGGCCCCCCTTTTTTTTTTTTGCAGGGATCTGTAGCTGTCCTTTCCAGGTAATTCTGCATGAATCGGGATATTTCTTTTTGCCTAATGTCTTCTCTTTCCACTTCAATCAAGTGGTGGTTCTCTCTGTCTTTTCGGGATGAGGGGGGTTTGAGCTTGTTAGCACACATCTAGCTTGTGCATCTTTCTATCTAGAGGTAACAAATTTTCTCCTGCAATTTAGGTAGACTATCTTGTTTCTGAGGCCTCGCAAAGGTGAGTTGCTTCTAAAGCCTTAATGGAATGCTAGATTAAGTTGGCCACTGAGATAGCTTTTATTACCTGGCACAGGTTAATCCCACAAGGCTTAAGGGCACATTCCAAACGGGCAGAAACCAAGGCTAGATGATGTCTGCAAAGCTGAGATGTAGTCTTCGTTCCATTCCTTTATAATGCATTACAAGATTGATGTCCTGGCCATAGGCAATGCCTTCTTTGGTAGAGCAGTTCGTCAAAGGGCCCCTTCTTCTCCTGCCGTTTAGGGGACTGCTTTTTATACATCCCATTTGTGTGGACTGATCTAGTGGGATGATAAGGAAGGAAAATTTATTTATATATCTTAATTTCCTTCCCTTGAATCTAGCTAGATCAGTCCAAATCCTGCCTAGTAAGACTGGCGCACAGATCTCCAGGGGCTTGATCTGCTTTCCTACAGTCCTAAGAAATGTAGAGGTTTATGGTTCTGGTGTTTTCTACAAAGGTCCCCTAAGGGTTTAACCATTTTAAATCAAGTTGTTTCACACCTGTTCTTTGGTTTATGCATACTGAAAGACTACAACCTGCACTAGCCCCTTATACTGATGATGTCACTGGACCAGTTCAGTATTTCTACCTGCATTTGCTGGTAAGAAAGGGTCACAACTCATTGGGGTGGCTGGAAGCTTGTCTTGGATTTCTTTCTGTTAGCAGTTCACTGCAAAAACAAAAATGAATGCAGAATATTTCCAATGGCGATTATAGAGAACTTGACTGAAATTTACATTTGCTAAACATTACATGCAAGTGTGTGTTTACAGACATCAGTATGCTTGAGCACTCTCATCTGTTACCTTTCAGTGTGGATCTTTTGAGTGGTTCTGGCATTCAAATATGGCCACTTTCTAAGCAGAACAGGATACCAATTTGTATCTGTAAAATGTGTCAATTCTGTCCATTTTATTGGTAATGTGATGTGCCCTACTAAATCAAATGTACTTTCTAAGGCTATAGTATATTGCCAGTGTTTGAATAGGTCATGCTGCTTCTGCAGAGGGAAGAGAATACTGCATTACCTGTTAGAATAGTAGCATGTATGCTCCATATGTATAGTAGTACTAGGAAAAGAGATTTTTATATCTGTTAAATCAGATTTTCTTTTATCATTGCTTTTTCTATTCCTGAGGACATTTTGTGGCTTGTTTTGAAAGCAGCTTCAGCTTGCAACTCACTGTTATGAGCCTAAAGAAACAAAGGCACCATTGTGCCATTCCTCAATAGAATCTCATGAAGGCAGCAAGCTAATACATCTAACATCACAACAGCAAAAGGAGGTGTTTTATTTGGATGGAGATTTTTAAAACCAAATTTGACAATGAAGTGTATACCTTTTTTTTTCAAGAATGAAAACATAGATATGATTAAAAAGGAGATGCTGTGAAGTTCTATTCACAGATTGTTATGAATTAATTTTGGACATTTATACCGCTAAAGTGAAAAGTTCATACATTGAAGAAAAAAAAAAAAAAGAAGCTCCATAAAGACTGAAGGATCATCTAGCATAGCCAGGAAACCAGGTACTAATTTTAATTGTGTAAAGAATGTAAAACAGTGGCTTATGCACAGAAATCATGTGCCACAGTTCTAAGTAAAGAGTCATGGATTTGATATACCACCTCTCTGTGGGTACAACCAAAGCAGTTTACATATATCATATGCAGGTACTTTTTCTGTCCCTAATGGGCTCACAATCTAAGTTTGTACCTGGGGCAATGGAGGGTTGAATGATTTTCCCAGGGTCACAAGGAGCTGCAGTAGGAATTTAATCCAGTTCCCCAGGTTCTTAGCTCGCTGCACCCATTAGGCTACTCGTCTGCTTTTTTTATTGACTTAAAAATACTGGTCCTGTGTTGGTGACCAACAGCAATTTAAAATATGGTTGGTTGGTTTGTTTATTTATTTAGATTTTGCTCACATCTTTCTTTTTCAGTAGTAGCTCACGGTGAGTTACATTCAGGTACTCTGGATATTTCTCTGTCCCAGGAGGGCTCAATCTAAGTTTGTACCAGGCACAGCAGTGGGATTTGAACCAGCCACCTCTGAATTGCAAGACCGGTGCTTTAACCACTAGGCCACTCCTCCATTCCACAGCTTTGTATATCCTTTGTATCCTGTTTCTTATAGTCCAGTTGCAGCATAAAATCTGTCCACTACAGATTACTAATTTGACCAAGGAGAAAATTGGTAAACCGCTAACATAAACTAAGCATTGTGCCTTTAAAGTGAAATTATTCTAAATCTTACAATGGTGTTGCTGTTTGTATCTTAGAGCTTTATTTTTGTAATGTGTTCTCATTTGTAGCATGAAACCATTTGTAGCTTTCTCTGCATGAGAGAAAATTGATTGCAGTGAAAGCAATGAATGCAAACCAGTCTAATTATTGCAGGTTGATTTGCATTCATTGCTTTCACTGCATGCAAATTTATCTCATTCATATTCATTGCAGATATCCTGAAAACCTGACTGGCTGAGGTTCCTCAGGACAGGTTTGGGAACCACTGGTTCTAGTTAATGCTGGCAGACTGTACAAAATGAGCTGTGACATTCATAAGCTTTTATTCAGTTTTCTGCTTTTGGAATATCCTCTCAAAGGGCATCCGCCAAATCTTTGCTGATATGCATTGACCTTTGCCGTGGCTTTTTAGAAGAGAATTTGTATGTGTGTATATATATATATATATATATAATTTTTTTTCTGTCTTATACACAATGTATTTTGATGGTAAATGCTTTATCAGAAGGATGATTTATAGATAAAACTTGAATTTTGTAAACACTTGGATCTCTATTCAGTTTGATACTTTTTCATTTTAACACAACATTGTAGAAAACTTGGGCGTGTTATTCAGAATAAACAATTTATGGTCATACGTTCTATACCCTCCCCCCAGCTGCAAGATGGCTGCTGCAGAGGCAGTATTTGAAGCCCCTGGGGGGAGGGAATCCTAGTCTGATTGATTGTGAACCCAGACTGTCTCAGACTTGAACTGAAGTGGTTCATTTGATCCATTTATTTGACACCAAAGCAGCCCAGGAATCAATAGCCAACACATAGTTTTTGTTTTTCTTAAATTTGGAAAAATCTGTTGGAAAAAGGCTGAGGTTTTCTATAACAGTGGTTTATAACTTTTCGTGCCCTTTCAAAAGGCAATAGATTACACCTATGAACACTGGGTCAACCAGAAGCATCTTGAATCTACTGGGATTCTGTCACATAACATTTGATGGGATAGCTCTTAAATCCTTCAGAGTAATCATGTAATTTATTTATATTTTGCGCACACCTTTTTCAGTAGTAGCTCAAGCTGAGTTACATTCAGGTACTCTGGATATTTCTCTATCCCAGGAGGGCTCACAATCTAAGTTTGTACCTGAAGCAATGGAGGGTTAGTGACTTGCCTAAGATCACAAGGAACAACAGTGGGATTTGAACTGGCCACCTCTGGATTACAAGACCAATGCTCTAACCACTCGACCACTCCTCCAAGATTTCAAAATACCTTTTGGGAAGTACAAATTCACCATAAATTACAGAATAGGAATCTTTGAGATCACCAGACTCATCACTTACTTTGATCCCACAAATTGAAACAACTTTTTTAAAATATTGACTGGGTCTCCTCCCTGAGAACTCTTCAGCATGTAAATCTCTCTCCCTCCTTCACTGTGACCTCCAGCCTCCATTCCTTTTATCTTGCTGCACCATACGCATGGAATAGACTTCCTGAATCAGTATGTCACGCTCCAGCTTTGGTCATCTTCAAATCTAGGCTAAAATCCCACCTTTTTTAGGCTGCTTTTAACGCCTAACTCTTATTCACGTGTTCAGTATCCATGTCTGTCTTATAATTCCCTTATCCCTTTGTCTGTCTTGATTAGATTGTAAGCTCTGTCGAGCAAGGGGCTGTCTCTTGTTCAGTGTACAGCACTGCATATGACTAGTAGCGCTATAGAAATAAGTGGTAGTAGTAAAAGGTGACTAAAGTAGCAGATCCAAGATGTTGACTGATTTTTGTTATTTTTTATTCATGTGATGGGTGCATAAGCAGTCTGAAAAACTTACATGTTAAAAACTTCTGTAACTTTTTTTTTTTTTACATAAAAGGATGGGGATTGGACTGTTGTACTTATTTATTTATTTGTTACATTTATACCCCACATTTTCCCACCTATTTGCAGGCTCAATGTGGCTTACATAGTACCATAACGGTGTTTGCCAGTTCGGTTGATAATAAATACAAGATTATATTGTGGTCAGATGAGGTAGATGTGAATCAGGCGTCATGGGGACAAAGGGAGTGTGGATAGTGGATTGTCCAGTACGATCATTGGTTATGCTGTGTTGCTGGGTGTGGGGATTTATGTTGGATCAGTGGGATAGGCCTTTTTGAAGAGGTGAGTTTTCAGTGATTTCCTGAAGTTTAGGTGGTCATGGATTGTTTTCACAGCATATGGGAGTCCATTCCATAGTTGTGTGCTTATGTAGGAGAAGCTAGATGCGTAAGTTGTTTTGTATTTTAGTCCTTTGCAGTTTGGGTAATGTAGGTTTAGGTGTGATCGTGATGATCTGGTTCTGTTTCGGGTTGGTAGATCTATGAGGTCTGTCATGTATCCTGGGACTACGCCATAGCTAATTTTGTGGACCAAAGTGCAGATTTTGAAGATGATCCGTTCTTTGACTGAGAGCCAGTGCAGCTTTTCTCGTAGGGGTTTAGCACTTTTGAATCATGTTTTACCATATATTAGTCTGGCTGCTGTGTTTTGGGCGGTCTGGAGTTTTTTTGTGAGTTGTTCTTTACATCCTGCATAGATTCCGTTGCAGTAATCTGCATGGCTTAGGACCATTGATTGTATTAGGTTTTGAAAGGTTTCCCTTGGGAAGAAAGGTTTTGTTCGTTTGAGTTTCCACATTGAATAGAACATTTTTTTTAATTACGGTATTTACTTGGCTCTTGAGAGTAAGGCTGTGGTCGATTGTGACTCCAAGTATTTTTAGACTGTCTGAAGTGGGGAGTGTGTGTCCTGGGGTGTTTATGGTTGCAGGTTTGTAGTTGTTATGTTGAGATGAGAGGATGAGGCAATGTGTTTTTTTCAGTGTTCAGTTTCAGTTGGAATTAGTTTGCCCATGAGTCCATGATGTTCAGGCCATCATTGATTTCACTGGTTATTTCTGTCAAGGCATGTCTGAAGGGAATGTAGATTGTAACATCATCTGCATAGATTAATGGGTTGAGGCCTCGATTGGATAAGGACTTTATTAAAAATTGTTTGCTCTAACAGCATTGATTAATGATTTTAGTCACCTGTGGCAACCGCAAAATCTCCACAGTTGGTCATGCCATGATAATGTGACCACTAGACTAGTGTAATGCCCTGTCAAACCAAAAAGAGTTTACATCAATAGACTAAGTAATGCCCTGTACACTGGTCAAAACAAAAAGCGTTTGTACGAGCTCCAACAAATTCAGAATGCTACAGTACAACTGATAGAAGGCTGCAAGCGATGTGACTATATCACATCATTCCTTCAAAAAATACACTGGTCTGTCTATACCTTACAATGCTAAATTTAAAACTATTTTATTTTCAAGGTCTTGTTTATGCTATTCTCCGAGGACAAGCAGGCTGCTTGTTCTCACTGATGGGTGACGTCCACGGCAGCCCCTCCAATCGGAATCTTCACTAGCAAAGGCCTTTGCTAGTCCTCGCGCGCCCATGCGCGGCCGTCTTCCCGCCCGAACCGGCTCGTGTTCGTCAGTCTTCTTTTCTCCGCGCTCGGGACGGTTGTGTTTCCGTTTCGTGCCCCGTAAAAGTCAACCTCGCGCGTCGTTTTCGACTCGTTTCGCTTCAAAAGTGTTGGAAAAAACCTCTTTTGGCTTTTTCCCTTCCTCTAGTTCGAGTTTTTCACCCCGGTAAGTTTTCTTTCGTCGTCGGGGTAGGCCTTCGTTAGGCCCCGGTCGAAATTTCCTTCCCGCTTTTTCTGCTGGTGCCAAATTTCGCCATTTTGTCTTTTGATCTCGCCGGCGTGATTTTTCCGCCCATGACATCGAAGCCTTCCAGCGGCTTCAAGAAGTGCACCCAGTGCGCCCGGGTAATCTCGCTCACTGACAGGCACGCTTCGTGTCTTCGGTGTCTGGGGGCCGGGCACCGCCCTCAGGCCTGTAGTCTGTGTTCCCTTTTACAGAAGCGGACTCGGGTAGCGAGGTTGGCCCAGTGGAACTTTTTGTTCTCGGGTTCCTCGTCGGCATCGGCACCGGGGGTATCGAGTGCATCGACGTCTGCAGCGTCCAGACCTTCATCCTCGGCGGCCAGTGCATCGAGGCATCGACCCTCTGCATCGGCGCCGAGACATCGGGTGACTGCATCGACGTCGGTGGTACCGGGACCTCGTCTGCTGATGTCGTCGGACGGTGGTGCTTCGTCTGGAGTGCAGGTGAGGGCTGTCCACTCCCCTGCTGGTGGCGGTGAGCCTTCGGGTGGGTCTCCCCCTACCCTGAGGGCTCCTGCGGTACAGCCCCCCCGAGATCGACCCTCTTCGGTCTCGGCCCCGAGGAAGAGACGGCTGGATTCTACGTCCTCGTCGGTGCCGGGAAGCGCCGGTGACGTGCTTCGCAAAAAATCTAAGAAGCATCGACACCGGTCCCCTTCCCGTGTCGGCACCGAGAGCTCTGGGTCGCCGAGGGAGTCGGCACCCAGCAGGCATCGGCACCGAGAGGACCGCTCACCCTCTGTTCAGGAGGTGTCGATGCGCTCCACTCTGGACAGCCCGGAACAGGTTCTGACGTCGACGCCTGCATCGACCTCCATGCCTTTCTCTGCAGCCGCTCTGAACGAGAGCCTCCGGGCCGTTCTCCCAGAGATTCTGGGAGAGCTGCTGCGCCCTACCCCTCCGGTACCGGCGGTGCTTGCGCCACCGGTACCGTCGAGCGTGGCGCCGGCTGGCCCATCGCCCGAGGTGAGGTCCCCGGCGTCGGTGCCACGTGCGGTACCGGCTGCCGTCGCCTCCCAGGAAGGCTCCCCGACTACGTCGGCGGAGGGAGCTTCGCCGATGCGGGTGAGGGAGTCTACCTCTCGACGCCCCCATCGTGGATGTGGCTCCACGGAGTCGAGTCGGGCACGGTTGCAGACACAGGTCCGTGAACTTGTGTCTGACACCGAGGGTGAGGCCTCGTGGGAAGAGGAAGAAGACCCCAGATATTTCTCTGACGAGGAGTCTGAGGGTCTTCCTTCCGATCCCACTCCCTCTCCTGAAAGACAGCTTTCCCCTCCTGAGAGTCTGTCTTTTGCTTCCTTTGTCCGGGAGATGTCTACGGCCATCCCCTTCCCGGTGGTTGTGGAGGACGAGCCCAGGGCTGAAATGTTTGAGCTCCTGGACTATCCTTCTCCACCTAAGGAAGCGTCCACTGTTCCCTTGCACCATGGCCTAAAAAAGACATTGCTTGCGAACTGGACCAAGCCTTTAACTAATCCCCACATCCCCAAGAAGATCGAGTCCCAGTACCGGATCCATGGGGACCCAGATCTGATGCGCACCCAGTTGCCTCATGATTCTGGAGTTGTGGATCTGGCCCTAAAGAAGGCTAAGAGTTCTAGGGAGCATGCTTCGGCGCCCCCGGGCAAGGACTCTAGAACCTTAGACTCCTTTGGGAGGAAGGCCTACCATTCTTCTATGCTCGTGGCCAAAATTCAGTCTTACCAGCTCTACACGAGCATACACATGCGGAACAATGTGCGGCAGTTGGTGGGCTTGGTTGATGCGCTCCCCCCTGAGCAAGCCAAGCCATTTCAGGAGATGGTCAGGCAGCTGAAGGCGTGCAGAAAATTCCTGGCCAGAGGGGTGTATGACACCTTTGATGTTGCGTCCAGGGCCGCTGTTCAAGGTGTGGTGATGCGCAGGTTCTCATGGCTGCGTGCCTCCGACCTGGAGAATAGAATCCAGCAGCGGATTGCGGACTCGCCTTGCCGTGCGGATAACATTTTTGGAGAGAAAGTCGAACAGGTGGTAGAGCAGCTCCACCAGCGGGACACCGCATTCGACAAGTTCTCCCGCCGGCAGCCTTCAGCCTCTACCTCTACAGGTAGAAGATTTTTGGGGGGAAGGAAGACTGTTCCCTACTCTTCTGGCAAGCGTAGGTACAATCCTCCTTCTCGACAGCCTGCGGCCCAGGCTAAGCCCCAGCGCGCTCGCTCTCGTCAGCAGCGTGCGCCTCAGCAAGGCCCCTCGGCTCCCCAGCAAAAGCAAGGGACGAGCTTTTGACTGGCTCCAGCAGAGCATAGCCGACATCCAAGTGTCAGTGCCAGGCGACCTGCCAGTCGGAGGGAGGTTGAAAGCTTTTCACCAAAGGTGGCCTCTCATAACCTCCGATCAGTGGGTTCTCCAAATAGTCCGGCAAGGATACACCCTCAATTTGGCCTCAAAACCTCCAAATTGTCCACCGGGAGCTCAGTCTTACAGCTTCCAGCACAAGCAGGTACTTGCAGAGGAACTCTCCGCCCTTCTCAGCGCCAATGCGGTCGAGCCCGTGCCATCCGGGCAAGAAGGGCTGGGATTCTATTCCAGGTACTTCCTTGTGGAAAAGAAAACAGGGGGGATGCGTCCCATCCTAGACCTAAGGGCCCTGAACAAATATCTGGTCAAAGAAAAGTTCAGGATGCTTTCCCTGGGCACCCTCCTTCCCATGATTCAGGAAAACGATTGGCTATGCTCTCTGGACTTGAAGGATGCCTACACACACATCCCGATACTGCCAGCTCACAGACAGTATCTGCGATTTCAGCTGGGCACACGTCACTTCCAGTACTGGGTGCTACCCTTTGGGCTCGCCTCTGCGCCCAGGGTGTTCACAAAGTGCTTGGCTGTAGTAGCAGCGGCACTTCGCAGGCTGGGGGTGCACGTGTTCCCATATCTCGACAATTGGCTGGTGAAGAACACATCCGAGGCAGGAGCCCTGCAGTCCATGCAGATGACTATTCGCCTCCTGGAGCTACTGGGGTTTGTGATAAATTATCCAAAGTCCCACCTTCTCCCAGTGCAGAGACTCGAATTCATAGGAGCTCTGCTGGATTCTCGGACGGCTCGCGCCTATCTCCCAGAGACGAGAGCCAACAACTTGTTGTCCCTCGTCTCGCAGGTGCGAGCGTCCCAGCAGATCACAGCTCGGCAGATGTTGAGATTGCTAGGCCACATGGCCTCCACAGTCCATGTGACTCCCATGGCCCGCCTTCACATGAGATCTGCTCAATGGACCCTAGCTTCCCAGTGGTTCCAGGCTGCTGGGGATCTAGAAGACGTAATCCACCTGTCCACGAGTTTGCTCGAATCCCTGTATTGGTGGACGATTTGGTCCAATTTGACTCTGGGACGTCCTTTCCAAATTCCTCAGCCACAAAAAGTGCTGACCACGGATGCGTCTCTCCTGGGGTGGGGAGCTCATGTCGATGGGCTTCACACCCAAGGAAGCTGGTCCCTCCAAGAACGCGATCTGCAGATCAATCTTCTGGAGTTGCGAGCGATCTGGAACGCTCTGAAGGCTTTCAGAGATCGGCTGTCCCACCAAATTATCCAAATTCAGACAGACAACCAGGTTGCCATGTACTACGTCAACAAGCAGGGGGGCACCGGATCTCGCCCCCTGTGTCAGGAAGCCGTCAGCATGTGGCTCTGGGCTCGCCGTCACGGCATGGTGCTCCAAGCCACATATCTGGCAGGCGTAAACAACAGTCTGGCCGACAGGTTGAGCAGGATTATGCAACCTCACGAGTGGTCGCTCAATTCCCGTGTAGTGCGACAGATCTTCCAGGTGTGGGGCACCCCCTTGGTAGACCTCTTCGCATCTCGAGCCAACCACAAAGTCCCTCAGTTCTGTTCCAGGCTTCAGGCCCATGGCAGACTGGCATCGGATGCCTTCCTCCTGGATTGGGGGGAGGGTCTGCTGTATGCTTATCCTCCCATACCTCTGGTGGGGAAGACTTTGTTGAAACTCAAGCAAGACCGAGGCACCATGATTCTGATTGCTCCTTTTTGGCCGCGTCAGATCTGGTTCCCTCTTCTTCTGGAGTTGTCCTCCGAAGAACCGTGGAGATTGGAGTGTTTTCCGACCCTCATCACACAGGACGAAGGGGCGCTTCTGCATCCCAACCTCCGGTCCCTGGCTCTCACGGCCTGGATGTTGAGAGCGTAGACTTTACCTCTTTGGGTCTGTCGGAGGGTGTCTCCCGCGTCTTGCTTGCTTCCAGGAAAGATTCCACCAAGAGGAGTTACTTCTTTCTGTGGAGGAGGTTTGCCGTCTGGTGTGACAGCAAGGCCCTAGATCCTCGCTCTTGTCCTACACAGACCCTGCTTGAATACCTTCTGCACCTGTCTGAGTCTGGTCTCAAGACCAACTCTGTAAGGGTTCATCTTAGTGCAATCAGTGCATACCATTATCTTGTGGAAGGTAAGCCGATCTCAGGACAGCCTTTAGTTGTTCGCTTCATGAGAGGTTTGCTTTTGTCAAAGCCCCCTGTCAAGCCTCCTACAGTGTCATGGGATCTCAATGTCGTTCTCACCCAGCTGATGAAACCTCCTTTTGAGCCACTGAATTCCTGCCATCTGAAGTACTTGACCTGGAAGGTCATTTTCTTGGTGGCAGTTACTTCAGCTCGTAGAGTCAGTGAGCTTCAGGCCCTGGTAGCCCAGGCCCCTTACACCAAATTTCATCACAACAGAGTAGTCCTCCGCACTCACCCTAAGTTCTTGCCAAAGGTTGTGTCGGAGTTCCATCTGAACCAGTCAATTGTCTTGCCAACATTCTTTCCCCGTCCTCATTCCTGCCCTGCTGAACGTCAGCTGCACACATTGGACTGCAAGAGAGCATTGGCCTTCTATCTGGAGCGGACACAGCCCAACAGACAGTCCGCCCAATTGTTTGTTTCTTTTGATCCCAATAGGAGGGGAGTGGCTGTGGGGAAACGCACCATATCTAATTGGCTAGCAGATTGCATTTCCTTCACTTACGCCCAGGCTGGGCTGGCTCTTGAGGGTCATGTCACGGCTCATAATGTTAGAGCCATGGCAGCGTCGGTAGCCCACTTGAAGTCAGCCACCATTGAAGAAATTTGCAAAGCTGCGACGTGGTCATCTGTTCACACATTCACATCTCATTACTGCCTGCAGCAGGATACCCGACGCGACAGTCGGTTCGGGCAGTCAGTTCTTCAGAACCTGTTTGGGCTTTAGGATCCAACTCCACCCCCCGAGGGCCCTGTTTGTTCTGTTCCAGGCTGCACTCTCAGTTACTTGGTAAATTTTTTTAGGTCAATCTCAGTTATGTCCTCGCCGTTGCGAGGCCCAATTGACCATGGTTGTTGTTTTGAGTGAGCCTGGGGGCTAGGGATACCCCATCAGTGAGAACAAGCAGCCTGCTTGTCCTCGGAGAAAGCGAATGCTACATACCTGTAGAAGGTATTCTCCGAGGACAGCAGGCTGATTGTTCTCACAAACCCGCCCGCCTCCCCTTTGGAGTTGTGTCTTCCCTTGTCTTTGTCTTGCTACATACGGGACTGACGAACACGAGCCGGTTCGGGCGGGAAGACGGCCGCGCATGCGCGGTGCGCGCGAGGACTAGCAAAGGCCTTTGCTAGTGAAGATTCCGATTGGAGGGGCTGCCTTGGACGTCACCCATCAGTGAGAACAATCAGCCTGCTGTCCTAGGAGAATACCTTCTACAGGTATGTAGCATTCGCTTTACAGTAACTCAAATCAGCCCCAATAGCATACAAAAGCCAAATTTACATCATTAAGGGTATGTGTGTCTGCATCTATAGATATTATAAAATAATTTGCATATATCACAGCTTCTTCTCTGCCCACAAACTACATCCCCAGGAATGCCTACATGCAGATAAGACAAAAGTATGTGCAATATTTCCTTGTGTCCATAGTAACATACTAAATGACGGCAGATAAAGACCTGAACGGTCCATCCAGTCTACCCAACAAGATTAACTCATTTTACATGGTATGTGCTACTTTAAATGTATATCCAAATTTGATTTGTCCCTGCCTTTCTCAGGGCACAGACCGTAAAAGTCCGCCCAGCACTGTTCCTGTACTAAAAGTTCTGAAGGTCCACTTTTTACCTATATAGATGTGCAATTTTATAACATCCTTTTTTCCTCTTTGTAAAACATACTGTACACACAAAAAGGTTTATAACCTGTTGTAAGGACCAGCAGGATACAATAGCCTTACATGTGGGTAATATCATCCCAATTGAGCTTGTGTGGGAACACTCCCCAGCTTGTTTACACAAATTTTGGGGGCGCACACTCTTCTGTTTGTGCACATGCATGTTCCCACCTGCTACTGTTGCATGGAACTAGCCAAAGATTTCCTTTGTTTTCTGTGTCCCACTCTGAACGTCTGACGCCTCAAGCACCCCACTAGGTAAAATGTTTTCATCAGCGAGATGCAGCATGAATGTATTCAAGGCAAGTAAGTTCAGTGCATCAGAAGCACCAGTCTCTATAGCTCCCCAGAGCTATACTGGCATCAAGAGTGTATCAATCACTCTCAACATGAAGTATCACCTGAAGCCATTGGGATTGGTCTTCCTCTAATCTCCTTCCCTAGGAAGAGAAGATATTTTTTTGTACTCTTCTGTGCTGAGAGACAAAGATATTGTGTGGAGACAAGACACATATCAGTCCCCTTTGAAATGTGGCACCAAAAACATTGAGACACCACTGTCACTGGTGCCCTCAAAGCAACCCTAACATGAGGACTACTCATTCTGTTTGACTTTGGAGGGGGTTCGACAGCCTCCAAAATTCTAAGATGTAGGTTCTGATACACCCCAAATGTTCCAGGGGGACATGGCCACTCTGACTGTGATGCCCCAGCCTTTGAAAACGGCAGCCTTTAAGGAAAAGTTCATAAGAAAATTAAGAGAGCACATGGAGTGTTTCTTTGCTTGGTTCAAAGCTATGGCTCAGAAAGCATCAATGCTGAAGCTCAACATGGTGCAGCCAGTATAAGCCAATTTACCACAGGAGATGCATCCAACACCAAGGTCTCAAAGGTTGCAAACTGTTCTGGTGTTGATCTGCAGCCCACCAGCAGAGGACGTTTCCTTGATGCACTTGAGATAACTAGTACCTTGTAGGCCCAGGCCTGACCAAGAAGTCAATCGCTTGAGGCAGAGACTCAGATATATCCTGCAGAATGTTTCTACAAGTAATTCTAAACACTCCTGTGTAATGGAAGAAGAGCCTGAGGTCTTCTGGATTAAGAGGTCCACTGGTCTTCAGATATCTCCAGTACATGAGAACTGTAAATTCTCATTCATTAACTTGGTCAGGGAGATGGCTAAGTCCATTCCATTTCCTTTGGAGATGGAGGATGAGGTCAGGGCAGAAACATTGAGCATCCTCAAGTTTGATGACTTTCTTCTCCCCCTAACCCCCCCCCCCCCCCCCCCAACAAGAAAGCAGTGAATTTTGAAGTAGGTGCTGATGAAGATGTGGGAGGCCTCCTCTATACAGCAGGTTAATAAGAAGGTCTATTCTATGTATAGGTTTCAAAAGGCTCTGGGATTTGGGAAACTACAGCTTCCCCACCATTCTATGATGGTTGATTCTGCTGTCAAAAGGACCAAGAGTTCCAAGACACTCTTCTGTCCCGGGAAGAGAGAGAAGGACCTTGGAGTCTTTTAGGAAGAAGTTTTCTCTGAGGACAAGCAGGCCATTGGTATTCTCATATCTGGGTGATGTCATATGACAAAGCCCGGTGTGGACGCTGCCTAGTATGTACAGCTACTAGAAAATTCTAGCAGAATCCCACTGTGCATATATGGTTGCTTTCTCACCCAACGCACGAGCACCGGTTCCTCAGTCTGTTTTTCTATGAAGCTGGGAGTTTGCATGTTTGAGGTCTGTCTTTTGTGTTTTCTTGCAGATACCTTTTCGGTGCCTTTCCGTGCAAGTTTTCCTTATATTTTTTCATCATGTTCTTCAAAAGTTTATTTTTAGCACCTTCCCCTTTCTTTTCTTAGGTTTTCGGCTCTTAAAGATTTCTTTCTTTAAATGGCTCTTCTGGCCCCTTTTAGGCCTGAGCACTGGCCTCAATTTGAACCTTGCCCCTTTTTGTCGCTCAAGATGAGGCGTTTAATTTAGCCACGATTCTTTTCTCGAGTGTCCAAGAAAACCCCAGTGGCTTCAAAAGGTGCACGCAATATAGTCAAGTGATTTCTGTAATGGATCTGTACACTTGGTGCATCGGGTGCCTAGGGCTTAATCATAAGTCTAACTGTTGTTCTCTCTGTTTAAAAATGCAGTTGAGGACACAGAAGGTGATTCGGGTCCAGCAGGAGAAACCTTTTGGCTCCTCTAAGCTGGTCCATTGACATCAGCACCGGTAACAGATCTTGATGGCTGCTCAGACTTCATCTACCACTGGGAGTGCACCAGCATTGAGGAGGTTTCCACCTTCCTTGACATTGGGTGTGTATGGGTTTGATGTTATCAGCATCAAAGGACAGCGATGCTGAGCATCAAGGGAAGCATAAGTATCAGTCCTCTTTGCAGTTCCGGGGCATTGGCATCGCTGCTATTTAGAAGTATCGGCACGGAGAGGCTAACTTTTGTGCAAATGAGAAGGCTCTTCATAGAGCTCAACCTTTGCAAGTGTGGCGATTTATAATCATCGTTATACATCTTGGGGCAACGAACATATTACAAAACTATACCTTGACCCCTGAGGCAGGCATTGACTAACGCCGAAAAACGGCCCGTGTCGGGTCACTTGTCAATAAAGAACTTCAGTTGTCCCAGTCTTGAAGGCCCAGTGTTGCTTTTTTTTGTTTTGTATACTTTTTGTGCAGGTTTTGTAAAGGACATGGCTTTGACCATCCCATTTAAATTAGAGATGGAGGAGGATGGAGCCGGAGCCTTGGGCAGAGATGATATCTGTCCTGGACTATGAATCTCCTCCAAAGGAAGGGCTCGCAGTTCCTTTACACCTAATACTTAAGGATGTGCTGATGAAGAATTGGGGAATCTCTCCTCTTGATTCAGGTTGTACCAAAGAAGGTGGATACTCGGTGTCATATCCAGAAGGCTTCTGGATTTGAGGGGGCACAATTGTCTGACCACTGTCTGGAAGTCAAATACACTCTCAGTCCAGAAGTTCTGGGACTCATGCCTCATCTCCCCAGGTAAAGAAGCTTGGACCCTGGACTCGTTTGGGAAAAAACTTTATCAGGCCTTGATGCTCTTTGCCCACATCTAGACTTACCAACTGTACACGAGCATAACCTTGAAGTCTTTGGTACTCAGTATGCTTAGTCTCGTGAACTCTCCCTCAGGAGCAAGCCACTGAGCTTTGCTAGTTGGCCAAAAAGCAGCTAGTGTGCAGAACATATCTGGCCAGGGGAACCGTTGATATTATATCCAGGCGCTCTGCAATGGATGTGTAGACTCTCATGACTGCACATCTCTGACTTCGAACCAGCAGCTCAAGAGAGGTTAGCAGACGTACCTTGCTGAGGAGATAATCTTTTTTGGAATCAGGTGGACAAGGTTGCAGACCTCATCAAGAAACATACTGACACCATTCAGTCCCTCTCTTGGCAGACTCCAGCTACATTGTTCTCTACTATGAGGTTCTTGAGTAGGTGTAGGTGTCCACCACCTTCCCGCTGTACTCATCAACCCCAGCCCCAACATTATCGGCCAAGTCAGTCCTATCCACAGAAGACCCAAGCCAGCTTTCTAGTCGGAGCAAAGGACAAGCTTCTGACTGGCTCCAGGAGAGCATAGCCACAATCCAAGTAGCCATCCCAGAGGGCCTACTGGTGGAGGGACGCTACATTTTTTCTAGCAAAGGTAGCCCCTTATAACCACAACTGATGGGTTCTTCAATTAGTCTGTCTCGGTTATGCACTTCATTGGCATCAGAAACCACCAAATTGTACTTATAGAGGAAGTCACCCTTCTACAGGCCAATGTGGTTGAACCTGTACTACCAAGGCAGAAGGGAAAGCTTCTATTCCAAGTACTTCCATGTGCCCCCCAAAAATTGGGGGAGGGGGAATATTGGCCCATCCTAGTTCTAAGGGCCCTGAACAAATTCCTGGTCAAAGACGAGTTCAGGATGATTTCCATGGGCCCTCTCCTTCCTGTTATTCAGAAGAAAGATTGGCTATGCTGTGCTTTTACCCATATTTTGATACTTCCCAGCCACAGGATGTATCTCAGTTTTCAAGTATCGTGTTCTGCCTTTTGGCCTTGCGTCAGCTCCCAGCGACTTTACCAAGTGTCTAGCAATAGTTGCAGCATAGTTATGTAGACTGGGAGTCATGTGTTTCCCTACTGGGATGACTGGCTGGTGCATCGCAGGAGGGAGCGCAAGAGTCAATGCTGAGAACTATTTGGATGCTGAAAATCTTAGGGTTAGTCATTAACTACCCCAAGTTCCACCTTCTCCCGATTTAACGATTGGAATACATAGGAGCCCTGCTCGATATGGTGCAAGCTTAGGCTTTTCTGCCCCTAGTGAGAGCAGATGCCTTGATAGCGCTTGACTCGCAAGTCCAAAGCAGCAAGCAGGTCATAGCTCAGAAGATGTTGAGATTGTTAGGTCACATGGCCTCCATAGTGCATGTCACTCCCATGCCTTGCCTCCATGTCAGAGATGCCCAATGAATTCTGGCTTCTCAGTGGTCTCAAGCTGCTGGGAACCTAGTGATGTCATTGGGGTTTCCTCCAGAGCTGTATTATTCCCTACTTTGGTGGACAATTCAGTTGAATTTGACTGTGGAACTCCCATTCCAAATTTCACCTCCTCAGAAGGTGTTGACAATGGATGCATCCAACTTAGGATTGGAAGCTCATGTAGATGGGCTTCACACTCAAGGAATTTGGCTGCTCAGGAGACAGATCTCCATGTCAACTTCCTGGAGCTAAGGGCTATTTGGAACAGTCTAAAGGCTTTCAGAGATCAGCTACAGAATCAAATTGTTCTCATTCAACCCAACAATCAGCTTGCAATGTACTATGTAAACAAGCAGTGGGTTATGGGATCCTACCCCTTGTATTAGGAAGCGGTACAGATGTGGCAGTGGGCCCTTCTTCATTGGATGGTACTACAACCCACATACCTGGCTGGCAAGAAGAGCTTGGCAGACAGACTGAGCAGGGTAATGCAACCTCACAAGTGGTCTCTCAGTATAGATATAGTCTGCACGATCTTCCGAGAGTGGGGCACTCCTGTGGTGGATCTTTTCACCATTCATCTTAAAGTCCATCAGTTCTGCTCCAGGTTCAGATTACACGGCAGCCTAGCATCAGCTGCCTTTCTCCTTCATTAGGGGAAGGTCATCTATATGTGTATCTTCCAGTACCTCTCATAGAGAAGATTCTGCTGCAACTCAAGCAAGATCAGGGAACTACAATCCCAATTGCTCCTTCCCATGTCTTCTAGAGTTGTCCTTCAAGGAACCATGCTGCTTGGAGTGTTTTCCGATCCTCATAATGCAGAACAAGAGGTCCCGTCTGCATCCCAACCTCCAGTCCCTGGTCTTCACAGCCTGGATGTTGGGAGTGTAGAATTTCAATCCTTGAATCTGCCTGAGTGTCTCCAAAGTCTTGCTTGCTTCCAAGAAAGATTCCACTAAGAGGGCTCGGAGCCCAGGTAAGGCATACCACAAAGCACTTGCAAGTAAAGGCAAATAATGTTTATTTAAGGTGTTGGGCAAGGGCTCCTGCTCATTTCATAAGGAGGAATAAGGCAAAATCCTTGAATGTGACAATATCTTTTGGTGGCCTGCTTTAAGGCTAAAGTATACATTTCTGTTTCTTCGCATAACAGCGTACTCTATCTCTGTCCTGGCTCTCCAGTTACCAGTGCAGTCTGTATCAAGTACTATGGTCAAAATACAGTGTCAGTGAGGTTCCAAGTTGGACTTGGCCTACCTGACTGTAGTAGTTGTAATTTACTCACAAATAGTGGAGACATATGCTGTGGGGCATTGCTGCTTCCTGCTGGGCCTCTCTAACCCACTTCTGATCCTGCCTTTTATACTTCCTGGCAGCTGTCCTCTGCTTCCACTCCTCCTGTGTCACTTCCTCTTTGGGCAGAACTATGGGGCTTAAGGTGGCTCTGACACTGAGGAAGTATTGTTAGTGGAAAGGGGCAGCCTCCTATAGACTCCCTCACAAGGTGTTATTCTTTTAAATAGAGAAGGTTTGCCCTAGATCCTCTTTCTTGCCCTACACAAAAACTGCTTGAATACCTCCTGCACTTCTCTGAGTCTGGTTTGAAAATCAACTGTTTAAGGGTACATCTCAGTGCAATCAGTGCTTACTATCTCAGTGTGGGAGGTAAGCCCATCTCTGTACAGCCTCTAATTGCTTCATGAGAGGTTTGATGGTGACAGCCCCTCGTCAAACCTCCCACTATGTCATGGGATCTCAATACTGTCCTCACCCAACTGATTAAAGCTCCTTTTGAGCCGCTTGACTCATGTCATCTGAAGTATTTGACCTGGAAAGTTATATTTTTGGTGGCGGTCACTTCAGCTTGCAGGTTCAGTTGCTTCAAGGCCCTAGTATCTGATCCACCTTATATGAAATTTCATCACAACAGCATAGTTCTTTGCACATGTCACATTTTCCAAAAGCAGGAACTAGGTTTGTGAGCCCTTGGGCCACTGCCAAGGAGCGGCAGTGGCAGGCAAAACCACCCCACACCGGGATAAGGCAGAACTCTGACAGGGCCAGCTGGACTTCACCTGCACTTGACCACCGTTCCTCAGGAGTTGAGCCCCTGGGTGCAGGTGGCCGGCAGGACTTACTGGACAGGGTGGGAACTGGATATCAGCAGGATACTCTCAGGGACTAGAGCACACAGGGAGGCTAGGCAGAATACTAGACTAGGACTCTCAGACAGACAAGGGACAGAACTGAAAGCTGCAAGCAGCCACTGGAACAGGGAACAAACACTGGTAGACAAGAGACAGAACTGAAAGCTGCAAGCAGCCACTGAAACAGGGAAAAACATTGATAGATAAGAGACAGAACTGAAAGCTGCCAGGCAGCCACTAAACAAGAAACATAGACAACCAAGAACTAGACAGAGAAATACAAACAAGAAGCAAGACTGGGAAACAACCAATACAGTAAACAAGTAGTACAGAACACAAAGCTACACAAAGACTAAACTAGAATCAGGCAAGAATACAAACTATAAACTGGACTAGGCAGAAGTGCAGCAAGCACCAACAAAGCAGGGCCTTAGGCGATGCAAAGGCAAAGCAGAGAGTAGCCAAATAGCTAATAAGCCCAGCAGCAGCTGAGATTCAGATGCAGCAATCACCAAAGCCCAGCAGCAGCTGAGATTCAGATGCAGCAATCACCAGGCAACTACGGGTGCTGTTCAGGCTCAAACAAGCCAAGAAAGTCTGGCAGGCCAGAAGATCCGGACTGGACTGGGCTGAAGTCTGGAACGGGAAATAGCACACAGACAGTCCACTGCAGCCAGCACACAGAGACAGAACTAACTCAGGAAGAACAGACAGGAGCCAGCTCAGAAGCTGACCCCCGGAAATAAGGTGAGTCTGAGAGGGTTCACGGCTACAGACGTGACAGCATGCACCCTAATTTCCTTCCTAACCAGGCAATTGTTCTGCCATTTTTCCCAAAACAATATGCCCATCCTGATGAAAGTGTGCTGCATACTGTAGACAGCAAGCGAGCTTTAGCCATTGCTCTCACAGGAGTAGACATCCACCCACCCCCTGCTCCTCTCAAAATCAAAACCCTTGCTCTCTTAAGAGAAAACTGAGAGCCAAAAGGCCCAACTAGCTCCCCAGTCAAAACCAATTATGAGTCAAAAGCTCATCCTAGCAGTACATAATATCAAACTCTTTGACTATCCCAAGTGAATGTTTTTCAAGCAAGGTGTGGCCCCTTATAACTTCAGACCGGTGGGTTCTAAAAATTAGCTGGGTAGGTTACTGTCTGCTATTAAATCAAATTCTTCCAAATTGCCCACCAAGAGCATCAAAGTTAATCTCTTGGCAGCAGAAATTGCTTACCAAAGAACTCTTTCCTTTTATAGGCCAATGCAGTTGATCCTATTCCACCAGCGGAAAGGATTTTATTCCAAGTACCTTCAGATCACAAAGAAGATGGAGGGGATTTTGTCCCAGCCCATCCCAGAACCAAGGAACCTAATCAAGTATCTGGCCAAGCAAAAGTTGAGGCTGATTTTCTTAGGCACCCTCCTACCCATGGTACAAAAATGAATTTGTTTATGCTCTTTGGACTTAAAAGGATGCTTACACCCATCTAGAGATAGATCTAACTCATAGATGTATCGGAGGTTCACAGGAGGGGTATACCATGTCCAATATGGTGTACTTCTGCTTGGCCTTGCATCAGCACCAATTGTATTCACAAAGTGCCTAACAGTCATTGAGGCATCTCTGTGCAGACTAGGACTGTATGTGTTTCCCTACCTGACTGGTCAAGAACGCATCAGAGGAAGATGCAAAAGAATTAATGCACATGACCATTCAGGTGCTGGAGCTACTAGGTTTTGTCATAAACTATCTCAAGGGTCATCTCAATCCTATCCAAAAATTGAAATGCATAGGATCCTTGCTAGACATAACTCTGACATCTGCATTTCTTTTGCAACAGTGCATCTTGATTCTCATAGCAGTAGTTAATAGAAATGCAGAGTCAGCAGTATTAGCTGGTCAGATGTTGAGAGTGTTAGGTCACATGGCCTCTAATTTATTTATTTATTTATGCCTTGATTTATTATGCCACTTCATCTGACAAAGCAGGGGTAAGTAGTTTACAGACTAAAACCACAACTAGAAAGGAACTCCAAATAAATGACAGGTCAGAATTAATTCAACCAAAAGGAGAAAAAAAAAACAATACAACAAATAAATGTAAAATAAACAGGAAGTGGTGTACCATGCAGTTGTAACCTACTGAGTACTGGAGAAGTAGGCTTGCGGAAAAAAATAGATTTAAAATGTCTTAATGATAATTCATTATGTATATGCAATGGTAAATTATTCCAGAAATGGGGGGGCAAGAAAGAAGAATGCACAGTTCCTTGTGGTCTCATAATGGGCTACCTTAGGACTAGGAAGCACCAAGAGATGATCATTTAGGGCCTCCTTTATCAAGATGTGCTAGCGGTTGCAGTGAATGGGCTTTGGTGGGATTACCACACCAGAAGCCGCTAGTGCGGCTTGATAAGAGCCCCATAATGATTTTAAATCATGCACAGGAGTATAAGGAATAACTAAAAAATGAAGAAAATTCCCATGGCACACCTCAATTTGACAGAAACTTAATGGGATCCTATCTACCCAATAGACACAAGCCACTGATAATCTTAAGGACTTCAACTCTTTACTGCTTTGCTCCAGGACTCATTATCCATGGGGATGGTCAAATCCAATCTGGCAAAAGTATTTTCCATAATGGATGTGTTTAACCTGGGATAGGGAGCTCATTCAATGGGTTCCATATTTAGGGTTTTTGGTATGTTCAGGAAAGTTTAATCAGATGTACTTCCCGGAGAGAGCGATCTGGAATGCTCTAAAGGCTTTCAGAGATTTTTGTTATCCAATCAAGTAATTCTAATTCAACCAGATTGCAATGGAAGCTGTAAAATTGTGAAAGTGGACCACCTCTCAAGGGGATGTTCCCCAAAGTCTTCCATGGAAAGACAACTCACTGGCTGACATATATTCCTCGTCAGTGGTCTCTGTATGAGGGCATAGCCAAGAAGATCTTTAGAGAATGGGGCATCCCCCTCAATAACTCTTTTTCCATTCATTCCAGCAATGTTCATCTGTTCTGCTTCAGACTAGGATCACAAGGCAGATGGGCCTCAGATTCCTTCCTCCTTCATTGTCTGGAAGAGTCAGTATGCATATTTTCTAATACCTCTCAGAGTGAAACCTCTTCTGAAAATCAAACAGAATCAAGGATTGCCCCTTATTGGTCAAGGCAGGTATGGTGTCCTCTTCTGCTGGAGCTGTCCTCCAGAGATCCATGGAGACTGGAGATTTTTCCAACACTTGGGATCTCCATTACATGCTGACCTCCAGGCCCTATCCCTCATGGCTTGGATGCTGAGAGCATAGTAGTGGATTCACTGAACTTACCTGATACTGTGTCTCAGGTCCTACTGGCCTCTAGAAGAAATTCACTAGAAGGTCCTATGATTTTAAATGTAAGAGGTCTGCCATCTGGTATGAGGGCAAGGCACTAGATGCTCTTTTCCTGTCCTACACTAAAATTGCTTGAATACCTTCTGCACTTGTCAGAGTCAGGTCTCAAGACCAACTCTATTAGTGCAATTGACGCTTATCACCAGTTAGAAGGTAAACTTATCTCTGCTCACCCTTCAGTTGTTTTATCAAGAGGGCTTGCCTCTCTTGATACCTCCCCTCAAGCCTCCTACTGTGTCATGGGATCTCATTGTCATTTTAACCCAGCTGATGAAAGCTAATTTTAAGCCACTAGATATGTCATGTGAAATACCTAACCTGGAAGGTCCTATTTTTGGTGGTAGTCACTTCAACCTGCAGAGACTGAGCTCCAGACCCTAGTATCTGTTCTACCTTAACACAAACTTTTACAGTAATATAGTGGCCCTGCACATACATCCTAAGTTTCTTTCTATGGTAGTGTCAGAATTCCATCTTAACCAGTTAATTGTTCTACCTTTTTTTCCAAGACCTCATGCCCATATAGATGAAAGCGCATTGCATATAGATGAAAGCGCATTACATGCTTTAGATTGCAAGAGAGCCTTGGCCTTCTAGCTGGAGTGGTCTAAAGCCCTTAAAAAATTCACTCAGCTTTTTGTTTCTTTTGACTCAACAGGATGGGGGCTGCATTGCCAAATGCAATTTCTAATTGAGTAGCAAATTTAATGCCCAGGCTGGGCTATCTCTAGAGGGTCATGTCACAGTTCATATGGTCAGAGCTATGGCTTTATTGGTTAGTCCACTGGAGATCAGCCTCCAAAGAGAAAATTTACAGAGCTGCAATGTGGCCTTTAGTCCCCACATTCACATCCCTTTACTGTTTGGAACAAGACTCCAACCATAGCAGTCAGTTTGTCCAGACAGTCCTTCAGAATATCCTTAGGAGTCTAGAATCCAACTGTCTTATCCCCCCCCCCCCCCCCCACATTTATTTTCTTTTCCAGTCTCTTCCCCCCCCCCCCCCCCCCCCCACAAAGAAAAAAAAACCAAGTTATGTTATCCTGCTGTCCTTGGAGAACACCTACTAAAAGTAGATTTGTTCTGCCTCAAATCTCTACTTAGATTATATGCTTTTTGGAGCAGTGTCTAATCATACCTGAATGCTTACTTACCACGATTATGCAGTATTACATTTGTCTGGTAGTTCTACAAACATTGTATAATTATTATTAGCATGTTGGTAAAATAGACCACTCCTGAGCTTTAGATACGGTTTTGGTTTGAAAGACCCCCTTAGTTTGAACTGTCTCCCATACTCAGTGAAACAGGTATCAGAATCTACAGTATGAGGAATGACCCTGATGAGGGTAGTGTACAACCAGGACTACAGACCAGATGAACAGTGTTTACACAAAACAAACTTTGTGAAGAATATTAGACCAGCAACAGTATGTCTTCCTTGACTTTCTTATATCCAGGACTCAAATCAAGATACACTCTGCTGGCTTAATGAGGAGCTTCCAGAAGCATGTCTACTTCCTTTGTGTTCACTGGAAAACTATTCCCAGAATTCTTTTTGGATCAGTGGCCTCATCACTATGTTGCAGATATCCAGTCTCAGCCCTCAATGATAATGGGTTCAGTACCTGTCAACGCTGAGAGAATAGCTCCCCTCCTGTTGGTCCTTCAGGAGGGAAGGGGGGGGGGGGGCTCAGGTCAGTTTGTTGGCATGAATGGTCCTAGCTAGTTTCTCCAGACTATACAGGTAATGTAAGTAACCATGGATGTACATACCTTGAATTTAGAATTTGCTGAATGATGAACTGCTGGTGCCCCCTTACTACTACTGGTGCTGAAGGAAGAGGCTACTGCTCCAGAAATGTATTTTGCTTTTAGGGTTTTTTTTTTTTTTTTTTGAGGAGGGGCACAGATGGAACAGCAAATTCAATGGTTTGCTTGGAATTGTGATCTGAAAACCACTGAGTCACTTGTTCCTGAATTACAAAAGGTTCTGAAGAGGTTTTTATAGACTAACTCTTCAGTGTCTAAATAGATGGGCGTAGGTTTCAGATCACATGTTCTTATAGGTATGGGAGAAAATATGGGGAAGGAGGATGTATGCAAGAAATTATACACATATTTCTTCCTTGTGAGTGGGCCATTTTGTTTTTCTTGTGTGGCTTGCTACCCATGAAAGTAGTGATTGGTATGAGAACACTGCCACTGAGGATCAAAGATGGAAGGAAAGGAGCTTAAAGAATGTGATACACTCCTAATAAGTGAAAGCTACCCTAGGTTCTTTAATTCTGGGGACTGCCCTCTCCATCATCTCACAACTGACTTCCCCCCTTCTGAGTCCCTATACATACTGACCTTCAATGTTACATGCTATTGTCTTTTGTAAAATATGCCTCAAATAGAAGAGCAAGTTTCCCCAACTCAGTGGGATGGTGTGAGAGGGACAGAGTTCACAATCCTCTTAGAGCAATAAACCATCAGTTCTGCTTTCTCCAATCTGAACAAATAGAGACTGCCACTGTGCCAGAGAGAGAAACATAAAAACCATCAATGTCTGCAAGTTTCATAGAGATGCCCAGTGTGGAAGAAGAGGCCTCCTATGGTTCAGGAACCTTTGAAACAAGAGACTGAAAGGAGCAAAAAATTCACAGTGGTAAGATAAAGTGTGACTAAGTGTTACAGGACAGAGGCAAGATTACTAATGGGAACCATAGGTGAGTGTTACTTGGAGATGTTATTACTGCAATGGATCATAAAAGGCTAAGGAAAAAAGTGGTCTCTAGGCATTGCACAACAGGGGCAATTAATAGAGTAGATGTGTGTTGTTGGGTCCAGAGAAAAGTAGGATACAATAATGGGAGTAAAACAATGAGGAGTCTATGAATGAGGTCTTACCCTCAAGGCCTGTCCAAACCATTAGCAAGACTAAGTAGTGGCATCAAAAAGCAGTTTCCCAAACTTAGTCCTGGAGGCTTTCTGGATATTGACAATGAATATTCATGAGAGAAATGTGCATGCAAATCTCTCATGAATATTAATTGTGGATATTCTGAAAACCTGACTGGCTGGGGTGCCTTCAAGACCAGGTTTGGCTGCATATGCCTTGTAGCGCTATAGGAATGATAAGTAGTAGTAGTAGTAACTATTGCACTAGGGGGCTGATACGGAGAGGGATGAAGCATGATTCCTGTGGTTGTCAGTGAACTCAGAATTTCATGGCGGGGCCCTATCCAGAAACAGGAATTGAATTTCCTGAAGGTTTTTTTGCTGCTAAAAACACAGCTGGTTAAGCTGATGGCTGATTGGCTAAGTTATAGAGGCTAAAGATAGAGCTGCTATTTACATGAGTCTATCTGGCTGCTAAACATAGCCAGTCCGCCAATGTATATTGGCGCTAACCAGCTACATCGTGCAACACAGGTGGTGACCGGGCTAGCCACTCAATGGTAATATTCAGCCAAGATAGCCAGCTGTCTTGCACTGAATATTAGCACTTAGCGGGCTTAAGGATATTTAACCAGCCTGGAGCTGTTCCTGGCTGGTTAGTTTTAAACATCAGCTGGACAATCCCCAGAGCCACACAAAGTCAACCATCAGCACATACTTTTAACCTGCATTTTATAAACGTGATTGTTTAGTTCAATTAACTTTCAGGCCTGTCTGTAGCTCACTCCCCACCACTACCAGCCCTTGTGGGGTGTATGGGGGTTGTAAGACTGAAGGTTTGCCTAAGGGTACTTACCACCTTTGTACCAGCTCTGCTTACCGTGCCACATAGTCCATAAGAACAGGACTCCGACTGTGCATGATACCCAAAGGAGCAGCAGGAGACTGTCATACACAGCAGGCCTAAACCAGCTTACATAAGTGACCTGAGGTCACGAAGCAGAAAAATTGCATGGATTTATAAGCAGCAGCAAGTAATGCTGTAAAAAGCGTGAAAGATTGGCCCTGGCTCTTAGGCTGAGGTTCTGCTTTACAAAGAAAGCACAGTAAACAAAACTGTGTTTTTTTTTTTTAAGGGAAGAAGCATTGCTTTCGCTATCCCCCCCCCCCCTCGTTGAAACAAAACGGTGTCAGATCCTTATTATTACCCACCCAGAGTTCAAATCTACTACTACTACTATTTAACATTTCTAAAGCGCTACCAGGGTTACGCAGCGCTGTACAATCTAACGAAGAAGGCCAGTCCCTGCTCAAAGGAGCTGTCAATCTAAAGGAGTACTTCTTTTATTAGCGTGGAAATAGTGTTTCAGGAGAAGCAACACACACACACCTGTTAAGTAGCCGAAATAAACCTTCCTGCCACCACACAACTGCCACCTCCTCCTCCTCCCCCCACCCCAACTCCTCCTCTCTTGGGCTCCAGCTTTCGATTCATCTGGTCTGGCTCCTTCAGGGGGAGGTGGGGCAAGAAGGGAAGAAAGGGGAGAGAGAAAAGTAAAGTAGGAGGAGAGCAGCAACCGATGGAGGAGGAGAGGAGCCGGGGAGAGGCTGAGTTTGGGGAGAGTTGTTGCGGGAGAGGGAGGAAGCAGGAAGGCGCAGCAGATTAACAACAGCGCGGGAGCGAGAGACAGGGCGGAAAGCAGGGATCTGTCGGGGAAGGGAAGAAGGGGAGGGGGCCCCGGGGGCACTGCGAATCGGGTCCTGGGCCTCTGATCGCCGTTCGTCCTCTCTCAAGTTTTCTGGGCCGCGGATCCCCGCCTGGGCCTGTTCGGGGTACCAGCCGCCGCCAACACCACCACCATCAAATCCACCCCCACCCCGAAGGCTGTGATGTCCGGGCAGCAGGTGTCGGGGGGCTCCTCTCCGGGGCTTATCCTGCACCCCCCGCCGCCGCCGCCTCCCCCCGCCGCAACGACGGTAGTGAGCACCGGGGCGCCTCCGCCGCCGCCCTTCCCGGCCTCCTCGTCCTCCCCGCCGCCGCCGCCGCAGCTGCAACCTGGGGAGCCACCGGCACTGAGCGAGCAGGAGCTGGAGCTGCAGCGGCGCCTCCGGAGCCTGTACCCGGCGGTGGACGAACAGGAAACGCCGCTGCCGCGATCCTGGAGTCCGAAGGATAAATTCAGCTACATAGTGTTGTCCCAGAGCAACCTGCGGGTGCACTACAAAGGTAATTAGGGGAAAGGAACAACACGCTGGCCCAGACATGGATGGGAGTTCCCCTTTTCCCCCAAACTGGAGCGAGGGCAATAACACTATATGGCAGGGTCCAGGGGAAGGTGCCAGCAACACACTGGCCCACACACGCATATCGCAGATTTTAGGTGGTAACACACTAACCCATACACACATACAGTTGTGTTGTTGTGGGGTGGAGGAGTAGCTACATACTGATGCATAAACAGATGGGGGAGGGAGAGGACTCGGAGGCAGGAAGGCAGCTACACACTGATGAATAAACATGTATAGGCAGGGGGAGGGCAGCTACACACTGATGCATAAACACACATAGTTGGGGGGAGGACAGCTACAAATAAACACATATAGTTAGGGGGCAGCTACGCGCTGACCCATACACGTATAAATATACAACCCCAGAGGGTGGAATGGGGTAGTTATAGGAAAACAGTGGCCCCCACACACACAAAGCCTGGGGAGGAGTAGTTGCACACTGTTATCAAACACAGATACCACTATGAGGAGAGCAGATGATAACAAATGTTATGGTATGTAGAGGAGGGGAGTGGTAGTTAACACAACCTCACTCAAACACACAACGGGGAAGAGGGATGGGTAGCACAGATTCTCACTGGCATTTGAACATACAACCCAGGGGTGGAGCAATAGTCACACTTAGGAAAAAAAATAACCCTTGAGGAGGGGTATGACAATTTGTCACATACATATACACACTTGCCCCCCCCCCCCCACACACACACACACACACACTTTGTGGGGGAGAGAAATTATTACATGCATGCACACACATCCTGGAGGGAGGAGTAGGAGTGTATCATGTACACATGCACTCCATAGGGAGAAGTGGCGATGCTACACACTCTCGTACCCTCTTTCTCTCTCACACACTCAAAGCCATGGGGGGGGGGGGAGGAAGAGTGGTGGGAATAAGGCACACACATCCCTGCCCAAAGGGGTGTAAGGCATACATGCAAATGTGCCCATACCCAAGGTGTTTACCCTTTCATCTTGCATGTAAACATTTCTCTGAGATGCCCATGAAATGGGAGGGACTTCCTTCTCTGATATGTGCACATGTAGCTGGAGGATTGCTTCTTTGAAATGCCCACATACTCTCATGCAGCTTAAATTTATTGCAGTGATTCCCAAATCTGATCCTGGATGCACTCCAGCCAGTCAAGGTTTTGGGATATCCACAATGAATATTCATGAGAGAGATTTGCATGCAGTGGAGGCAGTGTATGCAAATATCTCTTGAATATTTATTGTGGGTATCTGAAAAATCTGAATGGCTGGGGTGCCCCCAGGACCAGGCTTGGGAAACACTGATTTATTGGAACACTTGATATATCGCCTTCATAGTTGGTTAAGACAGAGCGCAGTTTACCATATAATCCTTAAATGAGAAGGACAGATGACTGGAAGCTTATAAACTCCTTAATAAAAATATAAGAGTTTAAAAATAAAAACAATAACTAAAGTAAAAGAAAACAGTAAAAAAACAGAAAAGATACCAAGTGCCAGGTCCCACATCTAGAGCCAATAGCCTCAACCATTCTCAAAGGCCTGATGGAATAAATAAGCCTTCAGTACTGCCTTAAAACGCTGACTGTTTATTTCCTCAAGTGGTAAGGAAGTGAGTTGCATTCTAGCAGACCAAAAGCAGTAGTCTAGTGATATCCAGTTGATGCTGAAGTGAAGGTGGAAGGGAGAACTGATTAATATGTTGGGAGCAAAGTGATAAAGATGAAGCATGAGGAATGAGTAAGTCTGAAGGATACACAGGTGTGTATCAGTGTGCAAGACTTTATGAATCAAAACCTTAACCTTAAGCTGTATATAAAAGCTTATTGGAAGCCAGTGGAGTGTTTTGAGGACTGAACTAATATGATTGAATCTACTTGAGCTAGTCAGTATCCTTGCAGCAGTATTTTGTAAAACTTGTAACTTTTGGATATTGGATTGAGGTAGTTTAAAATAGATTGCAGTAGTCCAAACCATTTAGAAGAAGAGCAAAAATTAATGTTACTACTACTACTACTCTGTTCTCAAATCATTACTGGAGAAATAGTGTTATGGATTGCATTTGTTGATATGCAGGGTATGATGTAATGCTTGCAATCCGTGGTTCAAAGGTTAACAGAGAATTTGAGCAAACTCAAATTCAGTTTACGATTGTTACAGTCATAAAGAGAAACAGCATGTCCATCAAAGTTGGACTGAAGGTTCAGAAAGAGGAGTTGCTGTGAAATCCACATAGCCTTAGACTTAGGTTCAATTTCATCCCATGCTGCATCAGCCAGTTGGCTGCTGTAAGGGGGAGGGGGGGTCACCTTACAGATATACCCAGGCAAGAAGATTGACCCTGTGACACTAGTACAGGCCCCCCTACCCACAGTGTGGGGTGTCTCTTCGCAGAAACACATGTGCCTCCAAGGAGTGGAGTTGCTTCATACACACTGGAATGAGTTTGGTTTTGGCTTCCCTAATAAGTGCACAAATGTCAGAAGTGGGGCTTTTTTTTTTTTTTTTTTAATGCATGGGGTCTTGTACACAACCAGAGTACAGGGTTGCTATTCTCAACACCCATTCACCCTGGGATAGGGAGTCTGCTCTCTGATATTAGTGCACATACTCAGGGGTAGGGTTATCCCTGAGGTGGGAGAATTTATTTATTTTTTGTTTCATTTGATAACATAGATTAATGTTAGGGGATGGCCAACCACGAGGGAGGTTTGCTTCTCAAATATGCACTTTCATACATGCCAAAATAGGTTTTACCTCTGATGTGTCTTTGTGCACATGAAGAAGGATTTTCTCTTCTTTTTCAAGTATGCGCAAACACATACACTCACTTTCACAAACGGGGTGGCATTTGCTTCTATTTTCACACACATGCGCACACACACACATTAGGATTGAGTTAATTGTTCTAACACCACAACTTTTAGGGGATGGGGTTGTGTCACTGACATACTTAAAACACACGTTATGCTGGGAGACACCACCTCACAGATGTGCATTTGCTTAGGTGGTTTCGGTTCTACAACACATACACTTCAAATAAATTTTGGGGTGGGGCCTGAGTGCAGTCCTCCTTACACGCAGCTTGGGGGAATTTCCTTTTGACATACCCATATGCTTTCTTTGGGAAAGGGATAACTTCTCAGATGTGTACATATACCAGCTCACCTGTATTGGGACGGTTTCACATTTTTGACATATGCACACCTGACCATCTTCCCAGATTGGGGTTTTCATCTCGTTGACACACTCATTCATCACCTAGAGAATGGGTTGCCTTCTTGACATGTTCATGGATATATAATTTGTACGGATATCTCTATATATAAAAGGCACCACCAACGTTCTAAATGAAGCCTCCAGCCGAAAGTGTGAAGGGGGAGAGATATCCGGTTTCCCCATGAGTGTCTGCCCCGCCCTCGCTCTCTCTGTAACACAAACAGTGAAGGAAAACACAGCAAAGCACGAAATCAAATTGCTCTCTCTGTAACAGTGAAGGACTCAGAGGGGGGAGGGGAGAGAGGGCAGAAGCCCTCACTATCTCTGTAACACAAAAACAGCACAGCAGGAAACTTAACACTGAAGGACTCGACTCCCAGGGGGGAGGGGACAGACAGCACAGGGGAAGGGAGAGAGGGCAGGGACACACACACTCCCACATGCACACAGAAGAAAACCTTGCTAGCCCCCGTTTCATTTGCATCAGAAACGGGGCTTTTTTACTAGTATGTATATATTTCTCATTGTCCGTAGTTAAGTGAATACCTGGGATCCTCATTGTAGAATTGAACAAATACCTGTGTATGAGTGTGTGAGTTATAAACCACTTAATGTGCATATAAACAGGTTTATAATCTCATCCTTAATCCCTTTTTCTCTACCAAATAGACTGTTTACCGCTGTATCTGGATCGAGCTGGATGCTGGAAATGCTTATAGATGAATGAATAAAACTTTAAACCACCAAAAAGAGGAAATACGCTCCCTCTCAGATATAAATCAAGATAAACAGAGGAAGGAAAAACTACAGGAGAATATGTGAAGTGCTTATATATGCACTAAATTATATCCTTCAAAATTGAAAAAAAATCTTCAAGAGGAGATGACATCAGAATAGAGCGAGTATAGTCTTAAGACCTCTTGTAGCGCACAGCTTTTTTGAAGCTTTTATAAATCATTGGTCTCTCTACCACCACCACCTTCAAACCATAGAAAATGGTTTATATCTTTATGCAAAACATATACTTAAAAATATATATCATGCAAGAAAACTGCAGCCAGTAATGCAAAATGTGAAAAGTCAAGAGAGCCACTTATCTTTTAATCAAAATCCAATGCTGAATCTCTGGTAACTTCCCGACGCTCACCCATACAGTAGTGTTTCGGCAACTAGCCTTCTTCCGGGGTTTGTTGTACATAGAATATCATACTGGCTCATTTATCATCCATTCAAACACTTAATCAGTAACCTAAGCTAATTTCTTCAATTTTTAGGCAGGAAACGCCAAGTTTCAGAGTGACAGCTTAACATACCCGCATGCAATCTTTGGGGAAGGGATAACTTATCTGATTTGCCGTCACTCTGAAGCTTGGCGTTTCCTGCCCGAAAAGTGAAGACATGAGCTTAGGTTATTCAATGTTAGTGTTTGAATGGATGATAAACAAACCAATATGATATTTTTTGTGCAGTAAACCCCGGAAGAAGGCTGGTTGCAAAACGCTACTGAATGGGTGAGTGTTGGGAAGTTACCAGAGATTCAGCGTTGGATTTTGTTTAAAAGATAAGTGACTCTCTTGTCTTTTTACATTTTGCATTACTGGCTGCATTTTTTTTGCATAATATATAAGTATATGTTTTGAATAAAGATAGAAAATGATTTACATGGTTTGAAGTGGGGGTGGAGGAGAGACGATTTGAACATGAGATAAGCGCCTCGAAGTAGCTGTGTGCTACAAGAAGTCATAAGACTATACTCGCTCTATTCTGATGTCATCTCCGCTTGAAGATTTTTTTTTTCAATTTTGAAGGATATAATTTAGTAAATATATAAGCACTTCACATATTCTCCTGTATTTTTTCTTTCCTCTGTTTATCTTGATGAATATATTCAACTTGGCTTCTGTGGGAGAGAGTTTGTTAGGCACAAGATGAAGGAAACTTCAGGGTAAATAAGGCCCTTGGTTGTGTAATGAATCAGATATTATATAGGTTGGGCCTGGCAATAAATATTTAAGGGAAATAAGTACGCATGTTGGTATACTATTGTAATGTTTATTTGGGTAGCAGTATTTCTACTTCTGCTTTATAAATTGAAATGGGGGGGGGGGGCTTTATGATACTTATATGAACGGATGAATAATAAAGGAACATGAGTGAAAGTTTTATGGACTTTATTGCTTCGTAAATTCAGTGTGAAAGATTGAGTGGAGGAAGTTGTAATCTTGAGCAAGTCACTTAACTCCCTGTTGTCTCAGGTACATACTTAACCCCCCCCCCCCCCCCCATACAAAGCCGTGTGGTAGTGCTAACACAGCCCATTCACGCACCGACAGCTGCTAGCGCATCTTAGTAAAAGGAGGGGCGAGGGTAGATTGTGACGTCTCTAGGGATGTGGAAATGCCTAGTTTATCTGAATGTAACTCATTAAGCTAGTACTGAAAAAGGTGTGAGCTAAATCCAAATAAATAAATTGAAAAATAAAATAAATAATGAACGGAGGAAACTGGGTACTTGAGTATATAATCTTATTCTGTGTGTCAGGGTTGATGGGAATAGAACTTGTGACCCTCAGGCTGGAAACCTGCGATGAGTCATGGAGTTGCACAGTTAATTTAAAAATAAACCAGCAAAATTTCTCCCTGATGAGTATAATATATAGGAAATAAGTGAGTACAGAAAGTCTTCAAAATACACTTTAAACACCACAGCCTTAAATGGCAAAACTACCCAATGAGAAGGAGTGAAATGTTTCAGAAAAAGTGACAGGACAAATACTTCACTATCTGATCTTAGTTTTTCTCATTTGGTCAGAAAAATCTCCTAAGACTCATAAGTGTTTCAAAAATTCCAAATTACTAGTCATATAAAAGTCTAAACTTATCTTGAATGTTGTTCAATAATCCTAAAAGGCTTGTTTACCAGCCCAGTCTAACAAAGGGCTGAATTTACAAGGAGACTGTCTCAGGGACTACATAAGGTTTCCAACTTTTTAAAAAAGAAATTCCTGTCATCCTTGTCATCAACACCAGATGAATCCTTGATGGGTTGTATCCGCCTACCAGCAGGTGGAGATAGAGAACACTGAAAGCACATGGTGTTCCTGGACCCCAACTCCTTCTGCCTTCAATATATCTCTATCTCCCAGCAGGTGTGGGCGTCGCTTCTCAGCTCCTGGATTTCTGCCTGGGGTGGCTCCTGTGCTTTACCAGTAGAGCAGGGGGTGTTGTGGTTGGTGGTGTCCAATTTAAAGGCATACTTGGTTTTCCCTGTCCCTGCCTTACCCCATTGCCCCTCCTCCCGGAGTTCCTCTGTGGCTGCCTGCCTCTAACTTTCCTCACAGTAAAAAACAAAACAGAGGCAGGCTTTCTCCTGAGCTCCTGGTTCGGTGCAGCTTGACCATAGCTCATTTGACTCGGTCTCCTGAGGTGAGAGTGGTGCCCAGCTCCTCTGGGGAGGTTCCCACTGACAGTGCTCTGTGCGGGGTAAGTTTTGGTGCAAAGGCGCCATTTTGTTTTCTGTATTTGATGGCTGCTGAAGGGGTTAAGCGCTGATCCCACTGTGGGAAACGCAGATCAGCAGCGGGGTTTTGCAGCACATGCTGCCTTGATGCTAATGCTGGCACGAGCATGGCGGGCGGTGATTCTTCCCGCCCGCCGGAGTTGGCAGCGGCCGCCATCTTGTAGGTGCCGTGTGACTCGACCCTCGCGGTTGCGGAGGGGTCTGAGTGCAGGGGGACGCCTTGTTTAGAGGTTTCTAGAGGAGCTTTTGCCTCCACTTCCCCCAGTGTGGGGGCGGATGTACAGGGTGAGTTTTTCTCCCCTGAATTTGTGCTGCTGATGCATAAGGTTTTTATGTTAAAAAGAATACTGCCTGAGGCTCCTGACAATTCCTGTCGGTCTGGGTTGCCTCCGATTCTTGTTAGCCCAGCGTCTGCTGTAGACTTTATTTCTTCCCCCGAGCTTTTGGCTGACGCTAAGCATAGACGAGTGAATACCCCGTCTGAGGGGGACTCCACTCTGTTCTCCCCCGTGGTCTAGTTTCGGGGAGTCTGAGGGGTCTGGCAGGCCCTCGCGGACTGATGATCCAGATGAGGGTGGCTGCTTGCCACAGGAGTTGGATGACCCTAAAGCGGTTCGGATTTTCCACCGCGACGAGCTGCCAGCTCTCATTTCTGATGCCTTACAGGCCTTTTGTATTGAAGATCCTGACGAGGGTGCTGCCTCTTCTATTAATCCTAGGATGGCTAGCACTAAGAAGCCTTCTCGGGCTTTTCCCGTGCATGCTTCCATCCAAGAGCTTATTTCAGCTCAATGGTCTGACCCTGAGGGTCCCTTGAAGGTGGCCATGGCTATATGTCACCTTTACCCCCTGAGGGAAAGTCAGTTGACCCTCTTTGGGATGCCTAAAGTGGATGCTTTAGTCACAGCTGTGACTAAAAAGACTACTCTCCAGGTGGAGGGAGGGGTCGCTTTGAAAGATATGCAGGACCGGCGGCTGGAATCCGCGCTGAAGCGGTCCTTTGATATTTCGGGCCTTTCCTTACGGGCGGCTATTTGCAGTTCCTATGCAGCCCGGGCCTGCCTTTCCTGGTTGCAGCAGGCGGTTGAGCAGCCCGCTGATGGAGTGGATTCCCTCGCTGAGGTCGGCCTGTGTATGGAGTCTGCCCTGTCTTTTTCTTGGCTGATGCCCTTTATGATCTGGTTAGAGCTTCGGCTAAGCAGATGTTGGTGGCGGTTGCTTCCCGCCACCTTTGGCTCCGGCATTGGGTGGCTGACATGGCCTCTAAACAAAGGCTGGTGAGGTTACCCTTTCGGGGCCTTCTTTTATTTGGGGAGGATTTGGAAAAGATTAAGGACCTAGGGGACTCTATGTCCCAACGGTTGCCTGAGGATAGGCCGAGGCCTTCTTCCAAAAGTCCTTCTTTTCCCTCCTCTTCCAGGCCACGTTTTCGCGAAGCTCACAGGTATCGCCTGGGTCGCTCTGCGGGGCTTGATCAACGTACCCGTTTCCAGCAGAGGAACTCCTTTCGTTCGGACAAACGCGCGGCAGCATCCAGGAGTTCAGGGGTGGCCTCCACAATGATGGGGCGCCGGTCCACTTGTCGATTCCCGTGTTAAGAGGTCGTCTCTCCCTCTTTTTCGAGGAGTAGACCAAGTTTACTTCGGATCAGTGGGTCCTAGACCTGATCAGAGAAGGTTACCGGCTAGATTTTGCCAGGAGAGTTTCTCACGTCTCTGGACCTCAGGGAAGTGTACTTGCATATTCTCATCTGGCCGCCGCATCAGCGGTTTCTCCGGTTTGTGGTATTGAGCCAACATTTCCAGTTTTGCGCCTTGCCTTTCGGCCTGGCGACTGCCCCTCGAACTTTTTCCTAGGTCATGGTGGTAGTGGCTGCCTTTCTCAGGCAAGAGGGTATCGGAGTTCACCCTTATCTCGACGACTGGCTCATCAGAGCGGATTCGGCAGACTAGAGTCGACTTGCCACAGCCAGAGTTGTTACAGTTCTTCAGACTCTGGGCTGGGTAGTCAATATGCCCAAAAGTCACCTGACCCCCCTCTCAGTCTCTCAAGTATTTGGGGGTCCGGTTTGACATGGCTTCGGGGTTCGTTTTTCTTCACGACAGCAGGCGGCTCAAGCTTCAGAATCAGATCCGCCTGCGGATGCCTCGCCCTCGAGCTTGGGACTTTCTTCAGCTCCTGGGATTGATGACGGCCACCATAGAGGTGGTTCCCTGGGCGAGAGCTCACATGAGACCGCTGCAGCTTGCTCTGCTTCAGCAATCGTCTCCGATTTCCCAGGAATATCAACGCAGACTACGGTGGCTTCCTGCAGCCCAGCGCAGTATAGATTGGTAGCTTTCCGACAGCAGGCTGCGGCAGGGGATGCCACTTGCTCTTCCTTTTTGGTGTCTGGTGAAAACGGATGCTAGCCTTTTGGGCTGAGGAGCTCATTGCCGGGGACGCTATGCTCAGGGTCTGTGGTCCACCGCGGAAGCGGGATGATCCATCAATCGCTTGGAACTGAGAGCGATATGTCAGGCTCTTCTGGCCTTCCACAGTATGCTGAAGGGTCTGTCCAAGTTCTGTCAGACAACACGACAGCAGTGGCCGACATCAATTGCCAGGGCGGCACTCAGTGCAGGGCCCTGGCTGCGGAGGCGTCTCAGACCTGTGACTGGGCCGAGCGCCTCCTAAAGCTGCTGTCCACGGCTCACATAGCCGGTCAGAGCAACGTGCAAGCCGATTTCCTCAGCAGACATCAAATCGACCCGGCAGAATGGGAACTGGCATACAAAGTTTTTCTTCAGATTTGTGCCAAATGGGGGACTCCAGGCTTGGATCTCATGGCGTCAAATGTAAACGCCGAGTCCCTCGCTTTTTCAGCAGAAGGCGAGATCCTCGCTTGGCGGGGTTGGATGCTCTGGCTCAACCTTGGCCCTCGGGCCTCCTGTATGTGTTCCCTCTTTGGCCCTTGGTAGGGCGAGCTCTACTTCAGATTTGTCTGCACCGAGGATTGGTGAGTCTTGTCACCCCGAATTGGCCAAGGCATCCGTGGTACGCGGATCTCTGGCGGATGCTGGTGGACGCGCCTCTTCCTTTGCCGTGGGTTCCGAACCTGTAAGTTCAGGATCCGGTGACTATGGAAGATCCTTGCCGCTTTGGTCTTACGGCCTCACTCTTGAGAGGGCGCAATTGAGGGACAAGGGCTATTCTAATAAGGTTATTGTCACGCTTTTGCAGGCTCGCGCGCGGTCTACCTCTGCGAATTATGCTCGGATCTGGCGCACTTTTGAGGCGTGGTGTACACCAAAGTCTATCTCGCCGACTCTGTCGATTGGACTTTTTGCAGGACGGGCTACAAAAGGGCCTGGCCTACAATTCCCTTCGAGTTCAAGTGGCAGCGTTGGCCTGCTTCCGGGGGAAAGTCTCCGGATTGTCCCTTGCTGCTCATCCGGATATTCTCCGTTTTCTCAGAGGGGCGCTTCGTCTCCGTCCTCCTTTGCGGTCACCTTGTCCGGCTTGGAACCTGGGACTCATGTTGAAGGTGCTCCAGTGATCTCCGTTTGAGCCTCTTAAACGGGCTTCTGAGAAGGATGTGACTCTCAAGACAGTTTTGTTTAGTGGCAATGACGTTAGCTAAAAGAGTGTCTGAGCTTCAGGCTCTTTCCTGTCGGGATCCTTTTCTGCAGTTCTCAGAATCTGGGGTAACTGTTCGTACGGTGCCTTCTTTTCTGCTTAAGGTGGTTTCAGCTTTTCACCTCAACCAGCCCATCTTTCTTCCTTCCTTCTCTAAGGAGGAGTTTCCGGACTCCTTTGGACAATTGCGCCTTTTGGCAGGGCTCTGTGGCAGTATCTGCAGATGTCAAATGAGTTTTTAGGAATTCTGATCATTTATTTGTTCTGTTGGCAGGTCCCCGAAGGGGGTTTCCGGCGTCTGGGCCCAATGGCTTAAAGAACTAATTTTTTTGGCTTATCTGCTTTCAGGGCGGTTGCCGCCTGAAGCGTTTAAAGCGCACTCTACGAGGGCAATGTCCTCTTCGTGGGCTGAAACGTGTGTTTTTTTTCTCTTCAGGAGATCTGTTGTGCGGCTACCTGGGCTTCTCAGCTCTCTTTCGTGCGGCATTACAGGCTGGATGTGGCAACGTGGCAGGGTGCGCATTTTGGAGCGCAAGTGCTTGCTTGCGGAGTTGCCTGTTCCCACCCTACTTAGGGAGTGCTTTGGCACATCCCATCAGTTAATGGATTCATCTGCTGTTGATGACAAGGAAGGGAAAATTAGGTTTTTACCTTGATAATTTTCTTTCCTTTAGTCACAGCAGATGAATCCATGATCCCTCCCTGACTGACTAGTTTTTGTACAGATGTTGCATACAGACATTGTGCTTCATCAGGAGTACTTGAAGACAAGCTATCAGAGTTTCTACGTGCTGTTTTTATTGCAGGAGGTTGAATAACGTCCCTCCTTTGTTTGGTAATTGCCCCGGTTCTGGGGTGTTTGTTCTCTGTGAGGAAAGTTTGTTATATTGCCTTTTTTATTCACTCTGCTTTGGAAATTTCATATACTGAAGGCAGAGGGAGTTGGGGTCCAGGAACACCATGTGCTTTCAGTGTTCTCTATCTCCACCTGCTGGTAGGCGGATACAACCCATCAGTTAATGGATTCATCTGCTGTGAGTAAAGGAAAGAAAATTATCAAGGTAAGAACCTAATTTTCCCATCTACTGTTGCCCATTCTTTTTCTCTTTCCAACCCCAACAACTCACTGCAGTGACTGCACTGCAGGCTTCAGTTCCTTCATACTATATCAAGGAGGGTATAACAGGCTGAACTCGTCGGCTCCCACTGAGCTATAACCCCCTTCTCAGACTTCAAATGCAAATATGGAACATAAGGATAGAGCCAGGTGGAGTTCTACAGTCTATATCCCTGAAACAACAAAGAAAGACCATGATCAAGTATATAATATCACATTTATTGTTGATTCAATCTAGAATTAAGAATGAATGAGATTATTGGACAGACTGAATGAACCGTTCTGTTGTCACTTACTATGTTGCATGACCCTTCCCCCAGATCCCCTGTCCCTCATGCTACTACTACTACTTAACATTTCTAGAGCGCTACTAGGGTTACGCAGCGCTGTACAAAATAAACCAAGAAGGACGGTCCCTGCTCAAAGGAGCTTACAATCTAAAGAACGAAATGTCAAGTTGGGGCAGTCTAGCTTTCCTGGGTAGAGGTGTAGAGGTTAGTTGCCGAAAGCGACATTGAAGAGGTGGGCTTTAAGCAGAGATTTGAAGATGGGCAGGGAGGGGGCCTGGTGTATGGGCTCGGGGAGTTTGTTCCACGCGTGGGGTGAGGCGAGGCAATCATGCATGGTAATTTCACAGTTCTGTAGTGTACAATAGGTGCAAATTCCCCCCCGCCCCCCAAACATTTGCCAACTCACCCCAGGTTAACCAAATGGGCTGGTCTAGTTCTAGTTTAGCTATGGATAGCTAGTTCTGATTAAGAAAAACAAATAGGACAGTTAGAACTACTGCTCCATGTATGCAATAGGGTAAAACTACCTGTTTGGTTAAGTTTGGGTGCTTTGTTAATCTTATATCCTTGCATAATAGAGTCCACTCGGTAGTTCTTGAGCCTCTCCCTCCCTGTCCCATTGGCAACCAATATAAAATTCCTCCAGCAAAGACTTACAGTGGGGGAAATAAGTATTTGATCCCTTGCTGAATTTGTAAGTTTGCCCACTGACAAAGACATGAGCAGCCCATAATTGAAGGGTAGGTTATTGGTAACAGTGAGAGATAGCACATCACAAATTAAATCCGGAAAATCACATTGTGGAAAGTATATGAATTTATTTGCATTCTGCAGAGGGAAATAAGTATTTAATCCCTCTGGCAAACAAGACCTAATACTTGGTGGCAAAACCCTTGTTGGCAAGCACAGCGGTCAGACGTCTTCTGTAGTTGATGATGAGGTTTGCACACATGTCAGGAGGAATTTTGGTCCACTCCTCTTTGCAGATCATCTCTAAATCATTAAGAGTTCTGGGCTGTCGCTTGGCAACTCGCAGCTTCAGCTCCCTCCATAAGTTTTCAATGGGATTAAGGTCTGGTGACTGGCTAGGCCACTCCATGACCCTAATGTGCTTCTTCCTGAGCCACTCCTTTGTTGCCTTGGCTGTATGTTTTGGGTCATTGTCGTGCTGGAAGACCCAGCCACGACCCATTTTTAAGGCCCTGGCGGAGGGAAGGAGGTTGTCACTCAGAATTGTACAGTACATGGCCCCATCCATTCTCCCATTGATGCGGTGAAGTAGTCCTGTGCCCTTAGCAGAGAAACACCCACAAAACATAACATTTCCACCTCCATGCTTGACAGTGGGGACGGTGTTCTTTGGGTCATAGGCAGCATTTCTCTTCCTCCAAACACGGCGAGTTGAGTTCATGCCAAAGAGCTCAATTTTTGTCTCATCTGACCACAGCACCTTCTCCCAATCACTCTCGGCATCATCCAGGTGTTCACTGGCAAACTTCAGACGGGCCGTCACATGTGCCTTCCGGAGCAGGGGGACCTTGCGGGCACTGCAGGATTGCAATCCGTTATGTCGTAATGTGTTACCAATGGTTTTCGTGGTGACAGTGGTCCCAGCTGCCTTGAGATCATTGACAAGTTCCCCCCTTGTAGTTGTAGGCTGATTTCTAACCTTCCTCATGATCAAGGATACCCCACGAGGTGAGATTTTGCGTGGAGCCCCAGATCTTTGTCGATTGACAGTCATTTTGTACTTCTTCCATTTTCTTACTATGGCACCAACAGTTGTCTCCTTCTCGCCCAGCGTCTTACTGATGGTTTTGTAGCCCATTCCAGCCTTGTGCAGGTGTATGATCTTGTCCCTGACATCCTTAGACAGCTCCTTGCTCTTGGCCATTTTGTAGAGGTTAGAGTCTGACTGATTCACTGAGTCTGTGGACAGGTGTCTTTCATACAGGTGACCATTGCCGACAGCTGTCTGTCATGCAGGTAACGAGTTGATTTGGAGCATCTACCTGGTCTGTAGGGGCCAGATCTCTTACTGGTTGGTGGGGGATCAAATACTTATTTCCCTCTGCAGAATGCAAATAAATTCATATACTTTCCACAATGTGATTTTCCGGATTTAATTTGTGATGTGCTATCTCTCACTGTTACCAATAACCTACCCTTCAATTATGGGCTGCTCATGTCTTTGTCAGTGGGCAAACTTACAAAATCAGCAAGGGATCAAATACTTATTTCCCCCACTGTATACTCTAACTGTACTCCTATTTCAGCAACAATCCAGCTAGATTCCCTGGCCTGACCTGGTTCTAGCTGGGTTCTAGGTGCAGGGGTTATACGAAGGGATTCAAGCCTTCTCCTGAGGCCTGTCACCTAATCAGTCTGCAGCTGGCCTATTCTGTTCCCTGAGTTCTATACACCCAGCCAGATTATTCTGCCCTCCACCCTAGTACTTATTCTTCCCTACTTCTCACATAATGCTCTGCTTCTGCTACTATTGCACATCCTTTATCATGCCTATTCCCCTCCTCCCTTCGTCTTCTTACCAGCATTCCCCCCTCCCTTTCTCCCTCCCATATCCAGTGTCTTCCTATTCCCCCTGTGCCCGGCATCTTCCTTCTGTCATCCATCCTCCAGCATCCCCCTCTGTGTCCTGTCCCCCATGCCCAGCATCTCCTTGTTCCCTCCCTAGTGATCCAGTATCAGCTATCTATATCCTTATTCTCTCCCTTCCCTGCCTTTCTGCTGCCACAGCAACACTCCATGTCTAGAATCTGCAATAGTGCTAATAAAACTGAGAGAAAGTGTGGGTCTGCCTTGATTCCATGCATGTTGAAGGCAATTCTGTGTCCCATTCCTACTTCACACAGTTTCTGTAGGGTGCAATGCGGCACTACCTTCAGCACTCGGGGCAGGTGTTGTGCTTTTTTTTTTATTAGCACTGCAGGTTCCAGACATGTGGGGGTGTTGACAGCATGTGCGAAAGAAAGATAAAGGGGTTTCAGGGGCAGGGCTGGGTGGAGCTTGTATTGGTTCACGGTTTAATGCTCAGTAGAAAACTGGCACTTGTATCAGCAGGGCTTTCTGTTCTGCTGGCTTCTCATTGGAAAACTATTCAGACCAGCCATATGCAATCTGCTTGGCAATGCTAGGGTATACATGCAATTATTTTATGTTTTTTTTCCTTTTGAATTGTACTCCTAGAAATCTTCTAATGAAGATGTAGCATTAGTATCTCTAGATATGCTGCAACTGTAGAGTAGAAAGTTGCATGGAGAGTTCCTTCAAGAATCTTCTCTGTCCCTGCCTGTCCCCATAAAAAGTATAAAATAAAGTAAGTTTCTTACCCACTGGTACAGCAACTTCATTAAAAATATTCCAATATGATTTCTGTCTTGTGGCCATGATTATATTCCCCTTGTACAGTTTTCTCAGTAGATCTCAAAACTCAATGGAGGGTATATTCAGAACCGTACACTTTTATAGTTTGGTATTTCAGGGGTATTACTACTACTTATCAGTTCTGTAGTGCTACTAGACGTAAGCAGCGCTGTACACTTGAACATGAAGGGACAGTTCCTGCTCGACAGAGCTTACAATCTAATTAGGACAGACAAACAAGAGATAAGGGAATATTAAAGTGAGGATGATAAAATAAGGGTTCTGAACTAGTGAATAAGGGTTAGGAGTTAAAAGCAGCATAAAAAATGTGGGCGTTTAGCTTAGATTTGAAGATGGCCAGAAATGGAGCTTGACGTACTGGCTCAGGAAGTCTATTCCAGGCATATGGTGCAGCAAGATAAAAGGAACGGAGTCTGGAGTTAGCAGTGGGGGAGAAAGGTGCAGGTAAGAGAGATTTACCCAGTGAACGGAGTTCCCGGGGAGGAATGTAGGGAGAGATGAAAGTGGAGAGGTACTGAGGAGCTGTAGAGTGAATACTTATAAGTCAATAAGAGGAGTTTGAACTGTATACGGAAACGGATAGGAAGCCAGTGAAGTGACTTGAGGAGAGGGCTAATATGAGCATAACGACACTGGCGGAATATTAGTCGTGTAGCAGAATTTTGAACAGATTGAAGAGGAGAGAAATGGCTAAGTGGGAGACATGTGAGAAGCAAGTTGCAATAGTCTAAGCGAGAGGTGATAAGAGTGTGGATGAGGGTTCTGGTAGAGTGTTCAGAAAGGAAAGAGCGAATTTTGGTGATATTATAGAGAGAGAAACTACAGGTTTTAGCAGTCTGCTGAATATGTGCAGAGAAGGAGAGGGGGGTGTCAAATATGACCCCAAGGTTAAGGGACAGATGAGACAGGAAGGATGAGAGTGTTTATCCACAGAAATAGAGAATGGGGGAAGAGGAGATTTTGGTTTAGGGGGAAAGATAAGAAGCTCAGTCTTGGTCATGTTTAGTTTCAGATGGCGCTGAGACATCCAGGCAGCAATGTCAGACAGGCAGGCTGATACTTTGGCCTGGATTGCGGCTGAGATTTCTGGTGTGGAGAGGTAGATCTGGGGGGAGTCAGCGTAAAGATGATACTGAAAACCATGGGATTAGATCAGAGTACCAAGGGAAGAAGTATAGATGGAGAAAAGAAGAGGTCCCAGGACAATTTAGATATTGCTCCTTTTGTATACCGCTCTGAACCCAAGTTATGGGAAAGCTACAGTCAAGAAGTGTAGCATTGACATTGATGTTGACATATCCAGTAAAGAACTCCTGAGGAAGACTTGTCTGCCAAAACACAGCCCATATAGGGTCCCATAGCATATGTTTTCACAAGTTGAGACTACAATTATATTGGACTTTAATTGTATGCAATGATAAATACTTTTTGAGTGACTATATGTTTCGTAATAAACACTTTTTTTTAATATCCTGGTATTTTTTTGTGGTCATTTTCAACCTTCTTTTCTTTTTGGTTGGACCTCGCTTTGGAAATACAGGTTTTCTCTCTTTCTTTTTTTTGGACTGTTGTTACTGACAATTCTGTGATGTGTGGTTGGCCATATATTCATGGTAAACATTATATATTCATACAAGAATTCTATCTATACAAGGCAACTTATTATTCTTAAGTATGAGATATCAAAAGTTTATATATAGATAGATTCTCGGCTCCTCGCATTTTGCATCATTTTCTATTCATCCACCTCTCCTTTGCCCAGATCTTCTTTATCAGAGCAACCCCTCGATTCATTTACCTTTGACCTTTTAGAGCGAGGGATAAAGGCTTGGTTAAACTTGTGCATGTACACCATCCACAAGGGTTGATCAGGGCTGTGATCTCTCATCTCCATATATTACGTAGTAACATAGTAGATGACGGCAGATAGACTGACACGATCCATCCTATCTGCCTACAAGATAAATTCATAGCATAAGGTTTGTTGTTGTATGTAAATTATTTAATTGTTCAACATATATATATGGTTTTTTGTAACCCGTCCAGGACTGTGGAAGGAGCAGGATATAAATTTGTAAAATAAATAACTGTATATTTGATCTTGATTTGTCCTTGCCATTTTCAGGGCCAGGGCACAGACCGTAGAAGTCTACCTGGCACAGGCCTTGGTCTCCAACTTCTAAGTTGTCATCGAAGCCCCACTTCAGTCCACCCAAATCTATCCAGCCATGATCAGGCACAGATTGTAGAAGTCTGCCCAGTATTGGCGTTGCTTCCCAATTACTGGTGTTAAACAGTAACCAAAAATACTCACAGGAAGAATCAAACCCAAGTACCCTACATTGAGAGGTGACAGCCATAACCCCTATGCCACATACATACCTATGTCACACAAACACATTCACAAAATATGATTTGAAGTTATTACTGTATATGAGAGTGTCTTTGAAATAGGTTTACTCCTTAGCATCAGCTGAATCCAGAGACGTGTGGGTTGTGTCCATCTATCTGCAGGTGGAGATAGAGAGCACTGATTTGAACTGTGCCTTATGGAATGGAATTCTTCCTGGTCATTCAGTATTCTTTATCTCCAGCAGGTGGATGGACAGCTCTCTACGAGCTCCTGGCTTCTTCTGCTCTCAGCCCCTGTTATTGTACTGTAGTTCAGTAGAGCTTATGGGTGACCCGGCTGTTCAGTGCCAGCTTTAGGGAGCACACCTAGTTGCTCCAGATCCCTCTCCCACTGTTTCTTCTTCTTCACAGAAGCAAAGAAACAAATAAAAGACTTTGTGTCTGTTGTTGGTTGCCATTCCTCTTGGGCTCTGGTGGGCTATTACAGGAGAGTGAAATCTAGTCTAGGACGCTGCAGCATTAATTCGGAGAGCAGGTACCTCAGCCATTTCCAGAGGCAGTGGTAAGTGGTGTTTACCTTTTAAACTGCATTCACGTCTTGATGTTACTGTGGGAGGTTTTTCATGGCGGTGGATCTCGTTAAGTGCGTGAAGCAGCATGGGGGAGGGGGGTTCTGGCCACGAGATATCCGAGGATCATGCAAACGATGCTAGTGCGGTGGTTTCCCACACGGACACACGCCCATCTTCTCCCTCATCAACTGCGGTGTCAGCGGCCATTTTGTTTTCCCGTGGGATGGGACCACGGTAGCTTCTGCTGGGCTTCCCATGGTGGGAACGAGCGCTTTGCCATCGAACACCTCAGAGCACCAGCAGCAGCTCTGCTCCCACAGGAGGAGTGAGAGAATTTTTTTTGCCTGGAGTTTATTTTATTACTTCATCAGGCATATCTTTTAAAACGGGCTACTCCAGCTTCTTTATCTGCGCCTGGGCTTCTGCTATAGCTTATCCTCCTGAGCTGGAACAGTCACAGGCTTAACGGAGGCGAGTTCTTTGTGTTTCTGAAGTGGGCTCTGATGGCCCCCCTTCTCATTGTCTCTGAGGGAGGTGAGCCCCTTCTGTTATTTCAGTGCAGGATCTAGGAGATTTAGAAGAGGGAGAGCTTCTACTATATGAAGTAGACCCCACGGCAGTTCGGTATTCCACAGGGAGGAGCTCTCGGATTTTATTTCTAAAGCTGTGAAGACTTCCCGATCCCGCTTCCAACAGAGGAAGTCCTTTCGAGCAGACAGGCATTCCACTGGTCAGACAACTAAATCCATGCCTGCTTATCAACCCTCACAATGATGGGGTTGTGGTCAACACAGATAGGGGGATGGCTGTCTTAATTTTTTGGAATGGGCCGTGCTTACTATGGACCAACGGGTCTTAGAATTTGTTTGAGATGGTTATAAATTACAATTCTCCTTTCCTGTCACAGATTTTTTCTTGGTGTCCCTGTGTTCAGCAGGACCCAGACGGGCAGCTGTACGGTCCACTCTACAGAACAGATAGGGGTTTTAATTCCCATTCCTGTTGAGGAGCGAGGACACGGTATCTACTCCATTTAACTTTGTCATTCCCAAGAAAGAGGACTCCTTTCGTCCAGTGCTAGATTTGAGAGGGTTCAACAGATTTCTGAAGATCAGGCGTTTCCTCATGCAGACTGAGGTTGACCATTGCGGCAGTGCATCCGAGGGAGTTTCTCAAGGAGGCTTATTTGCATATTCCAATGTGGCTTCCACATCAGCGTTTCTTATTCTTTGCCATTCTGGGACAGCATTTCCAGTTCCAAGCAGTGCCGTTTGGATTAGCCACAGCGTCCCGCACCTTTTCTTAGGTCATGGTAGTAGTAGTAGTAGTGGTGGTGGCTGTACAGAAGGAGGGGATCAGAGTCCATCCGTACCTCGACGATTGGCCCATTCAGGCTTTGTCACCAGAAGAGTTTTCAGGTCACCGCATGGGTGGTATTCCTTCTCCAGTCGCTGGGATGGATCATCAATTTTTCCAAGAGTCACCCTGTTCCCTCTCAGACACCGGAGTATCTCCGAGTTCTTTTTGACACTGCGCAAGAGACCTCCACAGCAGTCTCTGTTGAGTCGGTGGTCACCGGTCTCCGAGGATTATCAACACCTTTATCCGTGGCATCAAAAAGCTCATCGCATTCTAGCCTGGTGGTTGAAGGATTCCAGTGTGTCAAGAGAGGCTCCATTGGCCACCCCAGAATGGATGGTGGTCATGACAGGGAACTCTCGGAACCGGCATTTCGAGTGGTCACTCGTCATTGGGGGTCTCCCATATTAGATCTGTTGGCAACCTGCAGGAATGCCAATGCTCACTGGTTCTTCAGCAGAAGAAGAGAAAGCGGATCCAAAGGCATCAGTGCCCTTCTCCAACCCTGGCAGGAGATGGACCTTCTGTATTTCTTTCAGCCATGGTCTCTGATCAGCAGAGAATTGCATCGGGTTCGACATGGGGGCTAGCGATTCTGATCACCCCAGGTTGGCCCAGGAAGCCCTTTGGTCTTATGGTTTGGCTCTTGAGCAGTCAAAGTTGAGACATAGGGGGTATCCAGAGCCTGTGATTGAGACTTTTGCTTTAGGCAAAGTAGCGTTCTACTTCAGCAGCGTACGCTCAAGTATGGTGCCTATTTGAAGTGTGGTGCCTTGAGAGGGCTGTGACGCCATTCCAGGCGTTACTATCTCTTATTTTGCAATTTTTACAAGACGGATTGCAAAAGGGACTGGCGGTCAGTTCCCTTAAGGTACAAGTGGCAGCTTTGGTGTGCTGTCATGGCCACCTATCTGATTCCTCTCTGGCATCACACCCAGGCGACGTACTCTTCCTAAAGAGTGCTACCCCTTTACGATCTCTGGTGGTTCATCCATGTCTGGAGTGGAATCTTAATTTGGTTCTTCAGGCACTGCAGAAACCTCCACTTCAATCATTACATGGTAACATAATAAACATAGTAAATGTCAGCAGATAAAGACCTATACGGTCCATCCAGTATGCCCAACAAGATAAACTAATTTACATGGTATGTGATACTTTATAGGTATACACGAGTTTGATTTGTCCTTGCCTTTCTCAGGGCACAGACCATAGAAGTCTACCCAAAACTGTTCTTGTATTAAGTTCTGAAGCTAACGTTGAAGCCCCTTAAAATTTACACTCCAGCCTATCCCTATCTATTCAGTCACAATCAGGGCATAGATTGTAAGAGTCTGCTCAGCTCCCATTTTGTTTCCCAATTTCCGGTGTCATAGTAACATAGTAAGGCAATGCTTAAAGATCTTTCTATCAAGGCGGTATTTCTGGTAGCTATGGCTTTTGCATTCGCAGTTTCAGAAGAATTACAAGTACTCTCTTGCAGAGATCCATTCCTCCACTTTACGGACACGGGAATGACCATGCGGACGGTTCCTTCATTTCTGCCAAAGGTTTTTTTTGTTGTTTTTTCACCTTAACAAGCTGTTGTTTGATCCTCAGCAAAAGCAGGTAGAGTTTTCCTCGTATTTTCAGGTTCTCCGCCTCTTGGACTTTAAGCAGGTTCTGTTGCAATATTTAGCTGTGACCAATGACTTTTGTCATTCAGCTCATCTATTTGCCCTTTTATTCAGACCCTCGCAAAGGTTAGGCGGCATCCAAGGCAACCATTTCGCATTGGGAGAAGGAGGCATATCTTCTAGCTGGTCGGTCTCCAGTGCACCTTCGGGCTCATTCTACTTGGGTTACAGCAACCTCTTGGGCAGAAACATGCATGGTTGCAGTGGAAGAGATCTGTTGAGCAGCAACTTGGTCTTCGGTTTGTCAGGCACTATTGGTTGGACAGGACGCTTCATTCGCAACGTCTGTACTAGCTGGGGGGGGGGGGGGGAGAGTTTCAGCTTCCCACCCTGTTTAGGTACTGCTTTGCTACATCATCTGGATTAATCTGCTCCTGACGCTAAGGAACAAGATATTATATCTTATCTGATAATTTTATTTCCTTCAGTTACAGCAGATGAATCCAGAGTCCCACGCTGATCTCTGTTCTGATGGCTCTTGGAAGCCTTGTCTTGAAGAAATTTTTGCTGTGTTCTTGTTTGCTTTGTCTATTTATTTATAGTTAGATGCAGTTTGCATGGATTTGGAATTTGATTTCTACGTTTTATTTTCGATAGAGAAGGGCGCCCATCTTTCAACACAAATCGGGAGATGGGCGTCCTTCTCTCAGGGTCGCCCAAATCGGCATAATCGAAAGCCGATTTTGGGCATCCCCAACTGCTTCCCGTCATGGGGACGACCAAAGTTCACGGGGGGTTCACGGGAGCGTAGTGAAGGCGGGACTGGGGCGTGCCTAACAGATCTAGGCAGTTTACAGAAACGGTCAGCTAACCCAGTGAAATTTCTTAGGGGATAATATCTCCAAGTGGGCTAATCTTATGCATACCATAACAGGAATGAACCTCATCCCCCGTTTCGGGGTCTAGTGTACAGCACTAAATGATAAGTAGTAGTAGTAGTATCAGTTTTCGCTTCTAATGCCTGTCTCAACACTTGAATTGTTCCAAATAGAGCCACTTCTGGAATTCATAAGTTGTAATGTGCACATGCAAAATGTGCTTGGAAACTTTTTAATCAGGCCCATGGTACTTGATGCAATATGAAAAATTTCTGTATCTTTTTGGCATATTGTCTTAGTCTCTGGTTGCATTTGTTGGTACTTGAGGGTCTTCTTTTTCTCCAGGTACAGTGCATGGCGCTGACTCTTCTGGTAGTAATGCTGGTCTTGTACTTTTCTCCTTTCTTGCATTAATTTTTTTTTTTTTTTAAACCTATGGCAACAGGAATGTACCAGGAGATCACAATTGCTTCATTGTCTACAGTTCTGTCAGGGCCATGATAAGCAGTGTGTATTTGACATAGCAGTGTTAACAATGTTTACATAGCATGCCTTTATCCATGGAAAGCAATCTTATTGTGCCGTTCTGTATTTATTTTGTTTACATCAGTATGTCAACCCCCATAATAAGATCAGATGTGACCATTTCCAGTTCAGAGCTACAAAATCAGCATTTTTCAGTTTTGGTGTTTTTCCCACCCAACACAGGCTCTGAACTGTCATGTTCATTGTATGCCATCAGTCATCTTTAGAAGAAATTCATATTTCTTTGAGGCCGATACATGAATGACTAATCTACTGGTGGTTGCTGAATTAATTCTGCATTTACTGCTGTATTTGTGCGTTAGCCAGTAGGGTTGGGCATTTGTTTGCAATGACATGGAAATGTCAACGATGTTCAGAAAGAGTGCACCTTCTTTGCACACGAATGTGCACTGTTTTGAAAGAAAAAAGTAACGACTTACTCCCATGATGAAAAATGGCCAAATGAAAAAATGAACATCCCTGTAAATAACAGAAAATGAAAATTTTCTGGCTGCCCATGCCTATTAGCTAATTGCTTTTACTTGTTTTTGCTGATATAATTCTTAAGTTTTTGTTATTTTGCAACATGCTGCTGCAGTGTCATGCTTTTCTATTAATTTCCAACATTTTTTATTAATGACACTTCAATAAAGTACAAACTTGACCATATGCATACAACTTCACTGGTACAGATGTTCATAAAGAAACTTTTTTTGTTAAGTTAATACAGAGTGCCAAACTTTTATCTCATTTTATCCCCCTTCCCCTTCTTGATAGGAAGGATGTCCCCATGTTGTGTACACTGTGCTTTAGTGTTAACTGAATATAGAATTCTCATACAGATGATGGATTTGAACCTCAGGCAAATATTTGAAGTTTTCGTACAATCAATACAAGAGGCTCCATACAATCAACAATTGTGTGGCAATGATCTTTATCTGCTCACTATTAGATGGATAGTATATAATCAATATATCCTGATACCTACGAAATTGTATTTTATATAATCTTTAAACTTTCATTTAGTAAGTTTATTGCGACTCTATGATTAAACAAACAGGAGGTCTAATAGCCAGTTATTCTTCAGTCTATGCGTTGTGCTGTTTCTACCTGTATGCCGTCAAATTACATTCAATTTGAGTATGCATCAACCTTTAGCCTTATTGATTATGACAGCAATGATTATCAACCTTAATGAACGTGATATGCTGCGCGCAGCTTAATGTTCTCATCATCCAATTAGACCAATATTCAAAGGAACTTTATTAACAAATTAGCAAACTAACACTCCTTGCAATGCTCTTACCCCCCCCCCCTATCCCTTTATCCCCCCCCCCTTTATCCCCTCCCTCATAGATTCTCCTCGAATGTGTGCTTCTAAAAATAAGGTCATACATAAGAATTCTCGACTGCTTCTCAGTTATAATGTATTAAGTATAAGACTCCGTCCTTTTTGAGTTAATATATCTAACAATGGCCCCCAAAGCTTTAGAAACCGTGCCTTGCGGCGGCATGAACCTTTAGCCTCCCTTGCTTCCCATGTCATCAGTTGATGTGTCTGGTTTCGCCAATGCCAATAGTCTGGAGGTTTATCTGAAGTCCAAGATTGTAATATGCATTTTTTTGCTACCAGACATAACTTTCGACATAGAAGTGTCTCATCTGCTGTTAAACCCCGGAATGCACCTGGGCAATCCAATAGCAACTGCTGAGGAGTACCTACTATTCTACGCGATATCAGTGAAATCATAAAATGTACTATCTTCCGCCAATAGCTCTGGATCTTTAAACATTCCCAAAATGCGTGGTAAAAAGTGTTCTCCACAAGATTACATTTCAAGCATTTTGGTGTGAGGATTCCTCCCATTCGGGACAATTGAGCTTGTGTGATATAGGCTCTGTGTAACACCCTGAATGCACATTCTCTATAATTAGCTCCACTTACCAGCCGGGGAATACTTTTTATGTAGGCTTCAACATCCCAGTTAGATAAGTCTTCTCCTATATCTGCCTCCCACCGTTGACGGAGCTGAGTCAACCCCTCTCGCGGTGTCAGGGTCCACAATGTCCTCTGTAGCTGCGAGATTGATGGGGCTTCTTCAGAGATATCATCAAAAAATTTTTGGATTTTCTCCCCTAAATGAAGTTTTAACGCCTCTTTATCCAGGGATTGAATGTAATGCTTCATCTGCTTATAGCTAAAAATATACCTCCAATTTCCCTCTAAAGTGAGTTGTCTTAGGGACTTCAAGTTTCCTTCTCCATCTATTAATGTTTCTAAACGTTTAAGACCTTTTTCCTCCCATTGTATAAAGACCGGATTTTCCAGCCCTGGTGGGAACATCGGGTTTCCCCTTATAGACAACAATTCAGATATATTCGGGTTGCCTCCCAGCTTCTTTGCCAAGCCTCTCCACGCTGCTTGTAGAGGCACTAAAAGTATACAGTGTTTCAATCTTTGTGGCAGTGAAGTGTTTTCTATATGTAATAAGGTGATCAAATCGTAGGGGCTAAAGTAAGCTTTCTCCAACTCCAGAGGTGTATGTGTATGTGAAGAGAAAACCCAATCTCTCACCACCCGCATCAAACTAGCAAGGTTGTAATATTGCAAATTAGGGAGGCCCAATCCTCCGTGCCGCCAGGCTCCCAGCAAAAAATGCATCTTGAGCTTAGCTTTCTTTTTTGCCCAACAGAACCGTCCCACTAATTGATAGAATTGTTTAATATCTTTTTGAAATAATTTCAGCGGCAAAATCTGCAGGACATATAACCACCTGGGTAGAATTACCATTCGAATAAGGCTGATCCGACCTATCAATGGCAAAGGTAGGGCCCTCCAAGCGTCCAACTGTTGCGCAGTATGATTAAGCAACCGAGTGACATTCAGCTTGTATATATCCTCTATCCGCTCTGTCAGAAGAACTCCCAAGTACCGAAATGAGCCCTCTGCCCACCTCAAAGGAAAGTTGTCTCTCCAAAAAAGTCGGGTAGTCATAGGGATAGCCAGAGCTTCCGATTTCTCTAGATTAAGCTTAAAACCGGAGTAATCTCCAAATTCTGCAAAAACTTCTAAAAGATCCGCAAGAGATCTGCGAGGACTAGTAAGAGTCATCAATAAATCGTCGGCAAATGCCGCGATCTTAAATTCCTCCTTTCCAATCGTTACTCCTCTAATAGTCCTATTTGAAATTACATCCCGGATTAAAGGATCTAGATAAAGAGCGAAGAGCAATGGTGACAGTGGGCACCCTTGTCTAGTTCCTCGACTTATCTCAAAGTTCTCTGACCAGGTTCCATTTATCAGGACTCGTGCTCGAGGAGAGGTATACAAGGCTTGAATTGCATGCACAAACCAACCTGAAAATCCATATTTAGTAAGGACAGAAAACAAAAAAGGCCATTCTACCCGATCAAACGCCTTTTCAGCGTCGAAACTGATCAATAGTGCATGCTCTGCAGAGTTCTTTAACTTTTCCAGTGTCATCAAAATACTACGCAAATTTTTTGTAACCGAACGGCCTTGAACAAAGCCCACCTGTGCCTCGTGAACGAGATTTGGTAATACTCTGCCCAATCTATTGGCCAGTATTTTTGCACATAATTTTACCTCGAAATTTAACAGGGATATAGGTCGATAGGAAGATAATAACATTCCATCTCTGTTTGGTTTCGGTAATACTACTATCTGGGCTAAATTAAGGCCGCCCGGCAGTTCTCCTCTTGCCACCCATTCATTAAAGACCTTGGTCAGTGTGGGGACAATTTGATCACCCATCAATTTATAAAATTCGGGTTTAAAGCCATCTGCCCCAGGTGTCTTTCCTAATTTACTTTGACTGATTGCCCAAGTCACTTCGTCGCAATTTATAGGGTCATTTAAATATTGATTATCTGCTTGTGTGAGCAAGGGGGTTTCTATATTTTGTAAGTACATATCGCTTTGCAGATCTTGACTGCCTCCTGCTCTATAAAGTTGTTTGTAATAACTATGAAAGGCCTCCCTTATCTCTCCATCTGTATGTAGTACCTTCCCATCCTTATTTTTAATAGCCACTATATGCCTAGAAGCACATTGAGAGGCTATTACTCTAGCTAACAGTTTCCCCCCCTTACTGCCATGTTTATACAACTGAAACCGATAGTATACCTGCGATTTTACCGCCCTCTCGTGTATCAGGGAGTTCACCGCTGCCTGAACTGACATCCACTCTTTTCGCACCCCAGGGGACGGAGTCTTACCATATTGTTTCCTCAGTCTTATTAATTGTTGCTCCAAGTGCAGTAATTCTCGGTCCCGGGCTTTTTTATAGTGACTGACATAGCTAATAACCTCTCCTCTTAGGACTGCCTTGGCTGCTTCCCAAAATATCGCTGAGTCTTCCACTGATCCCTCATTAAGATGTCTGTATTCCTCCCATTTGGAAATAAGAAATTCCTGAAATTTAGAGTTTTTATAAAGATAACTGGGAAACGCCCAACCCCTATTTTTTTGCGCATTGCTATCTCCCACTTTCCACGTCATCCAAACTGTGGCATGATCTGAAATCACACACGGTCCAATAGTAGCGTCAGTGATGTCTGTAAAAGTCTGTCGTGATATCAGCAAGTAATCAATCCTTGACTGGGTTTGGTGGGCCCTGGATAGGTGGGTATACTCTCTATCTGTCGGGTGTAATGTGCGCCAGACATCTATAAGATCTAATGTATCACACATATCGGGCAGCCCTCTAGTATTGATTGTCCCCTTTTTCGGATGTGGATGGGATTTATCTATTTGCGGATCCCACGTCATATTAAAATCACCCCCTAACATCATGGGGAGTGGTGGCATCTTAGTGAGAGTTTGGAGAAGTCTTTTATAAAATTTAAGATCTAGCGTGTTTGGAGCGTATATGCTGCCTAAAGTTATCTGCCGCCTAGCAATGGTAGCGTTACAGAGGATAAAGCGCCCCTCTGAGTCTTTGTGCACATTTTGAATCTGGGATGCCACCCCTTTCCTGATAAGGATGGCTACTCCTCCTTTATTGCCTGTCGCAGATGAAGCAATACATTCCCCCACCCACCATTTAGCTAACTTTGTGTGTTCCTGATCACTGAGATGTGTTTCTTGCAAAAGGGCCACGTCTGCTCCTATTCTTTGGAGGTATTGCAAGATTTTAGATCTTTTAATAGGTGAATGTATGCCTCCCACATTCCATGTTACCAGCTTAATCATCTAATTTAAGAGAAGCAGTCATGATCAACCAATATTGAACCATATTAATTGAGAAGTGCCATCCCAGCCTTTGGCACCCCCCTTTCTTACCAAACACCTGTTTTAGTGGCAAAAACAAAAGATGCAGTCTGAAATACCAGTCACATTCAGCACCCTTATCTACACACATTCCTTTTGACCTCGCCATTTTACTTTGCGTTCTGTCTTTTCCTCTAAACCTTCCCCTAATCCCTCCCCCCTTCCTCTCCCCCCTCCCCCCTTTGCTTCCCCTGCTATACCCTCCCGGCATGTGCTTCCCTAGGGAAACCGTCACTTTTTAACGCTTACCCTTCTACTCTGCTATCATATAGTTCTTCATTCTCCTAATTCCCTTTATCCCCCCTCTGAACACTTCAGGTTCCTTATCTCTGCTCATTAAACAGGATCTCCACTTTAACATATTTTACTTTATATGTCTGAAATCTCCCTCAATAACTCACCCACAGTGCTCCCAAAACAGAATTCTTAACAGTGTCTATAACATAGGTGAACGTCCATCAGTAACTTTAACGATTTCTTCCTCGATCTTATAACTGTTCAAGTTATCTTTAACTTGTTCTTCCCCCATCCACACGTTGTGCTGCCTGAATTGTAATCCCATTAAGGAATATTAAGATGAATTTTTATCAGATCTTTTTTAAGTCCTTGCTGGTTCATGCAGGCACTGTATCCGCTGGTGTGGAGGGCTCTAGTTGTTCCAGTCCGTCCACAAAGTTTTTTGCTTCCTTTTCGGACGTAAAGGATCTCATTTTGCCCTGATGCGTTATTCTCAAGGTAGCAGGGTATTGTAGAGTAAAACGAACTTTCAGATCAAAAAGTCTTGAACATACTGGTGAAAATGCCCTCCGTTTCGCTGCTATTCCCGCAGAATAATCTTGAAAACAGAGAACTTTTTTATTCTCATAAGTCAAGGAATTAGTGGACCGAGCTGCTTGCAGAATATACTGCTTGTGCATGAAGTTTAACACCCGGCATATTATCACCCGGGGTTTAGCAGTTTCCATCTGTCTGACTCCCAGTCGATGGGCCCGCTCTATTCTTAGAGGGCCAAGTGTTACAGGGAACTCAATGTTGTCTGTCAGCCATTTTTCAAGGACTTTCTCCAACTGCTTTCCCCCCAGGGCTTCAGGCAGGCCCACCAGACGGATATTATTCCGTCTGGAGCGATTCTCCAAATCCTCCAGTTTGGATTCCAGGTCAGACACTTTTTTCTGTAAGTCCTGATGACTGTTTTCTACCTCCGCGATTCTTTCTTCCACCTCGCTAGTTTTATTCTGGAACGCCACACATTCTTTAGTTAAATCTTCCAATTTAACGTTTAACTGTTCCAGCTTTTGATCGAGCTTTTGATCCAGCGGAGCAAGGCGTCGGTCTAACAGATCTTCCATTACCACTGTCAGTTCGGATGTAATCTCCGCTACCCAAGCCGACGATACCGAGGAAGCAGTTTCGGGAGGGGACGCCGCCATCTTGTATTCCGGCGTCTTTCCCCGTTGTCGTTCTTTCTGGGCCGATTTCGCTGCCATGATCGGGGTTTCTGCCAGTCCAGTTCACCGGGTATTCTCACGTTGCTTTCTTCTTTATTTTTTCTGCGGTTTTGGGGAGATTGATTCTTTTGCAGACGCTAAACAGAGCAGGCAGGCAGCGGAGAGAAGATCACTCACGTCCTCTCTCCACCATAGCATCACGTGACCTCCATGCTTTTCTATTAATTGGAACACTTATCTAAGTTTAAGGATGGAAACTGAATTTGGCCATTTGATTTCGTACTTCAGCACTTTTTGCTTATTTGTCTGATTCTGCCAGGTATTACTGAAGGCCTACATATATAATTTTTCTATAATGCCCATATTACCTTCAGCTCTTGGAGTAATAGCTTACACTGTTTCTTATAGATTAACTGATGTTGGAGAACTTTTGTGTTCTTGCATCCAGTTTTTCAAAATCTTTGACACCAGCTCAAAGCATTTTAAGAATACATGATTTCCAGTCTGTTTGATAGCTTGTTTCTTATTTTGTGCTGCTAAAAACCACTTTTCAGTATCTATTTGTCTTCTGGTAGTAATCTTTGCTGCTTTTTTCTCTCAGTAACTTGAGCTGCGTTGTTAGGGCTGGTCCAACCATTAGGCAGATAGGGCAGCAAACAGCTGTAGTCAAAAGCAAAGCAATAAACTTGAGAGCCACATAACTCAGAAGGAACAATGAACCTGCACATTTACACAGAGGAGTGTGTCTTATCTCCAGATAGTCCATGTATCCAGATAAATGACTTTTGGAAATTAACATTAGTAAATATTTTATTCTGGGTATACCTAATAAAAAGAAATACATGTATTTTGCAAATGCCAGGATTGGTTCTGTGTGAATTACAAATAAAAGTACTAGACATTACTAGGACAATAGGACAATTGATTCAGAATGCTGCAGCAAGACTCACAGAAGGTTGCAAGCGACGTAACCACATCACACCATTTTTGCAAAAACTTATTGGCTACCAGTACAATACAGGGCTGAAATTAAAACTCTATGTCAGATCTTCAAGTCCCTTAAAGGAAATGGCCCCCGACAACTTGAAGAACAGGATGACCCTCTACACACCTCCAACGACACAATCCGGGGTATAAAGTATATAGTAGTGATAGGGTGGACCGGAATGGTGGAGGGGTAGCATTGTATATTAACAAGAGCCTTGACTTAGATAGATTACAAATTCAGCAGGACACAAATCACACCTTTGAATCGTGGGTTGAAATTCCATGTATAAAAGGGAAAAAAACGGTGATAGAAGTGTCCTACCGTCCGCCTCGCCAGGATGAGCAGGTAGACGCAGAAATGATAAGAGAAATCAGAGAATCGAACAAAATGGGCAATGTGATAATAATGGGTGACTTCAATTATCCAAATATAGACTGGGTAAATGTAACATCGGGACACGCTAGAGAGGTACAATTCCTTGATGAAATCAAGGACAGCTTTATGGCGCAGCTGGTGCAGGAGCCGACGAGAGAAGGAAAAATTCTAGACTTGGTCCTTAGTGGAGCGCATGATCTGGTGAGGGACGTTATGGTACTTGGGGTCACTTGATAACAGTGATCATAATATGATCAGTTTTGATATCGACCTTGAAGTAACCGTACACAGAAAGTCAAATACGTTAGCGTTTAACTTAAAAAAGGAGACTATGATAATTGAGAAGAACGGTAAAAAAAAAAAACTTAGGGGGGCAACTAAGAGAGTAAAAACTGTACAACAGGCGTGGACGCTGTTCAAAAAGACCATCCTGGAGGCCCAGGCCATACATATTCCGTGAATTAGAAAAGAAAGACGGAAGTCCAAAAGACAGCTGGCCTGGTTGAAAAGTGAGGTGAAGGAAGCTATTAGGGCTAAAAGAAACGCCTTCAGAAAATGGAAGAAGGAACCGTCTGAAAATAACAAGCAGCAGCATAAGGAGTGTCAAAGCAAATGCAAGATAAAGAAGGCCAAGAGGGATTACGAAAAAAAGATAGCATTAGTGGCAAAAAACATAGTAAAATTTTTTTTCGGTATATTAAAAGCAGGAAGCCGGCAAAAGAATCTGTTGGGCCGCTGGATGACCGAGGGGTAAAAGGGGCGATCAAGGAAGACAAAGACGTAGCAGAGATACTGAATGAATTCTTTGCTTCGGTCTTCACCGAGGAAGATTTGGGTGGGATACCAGTGTCGGAAATGGTATTTCAAGCGGACGAGACGGAGAAACGTACTGACTTCACGGTAAACCTGGAGGACGTAATGGGGCAGTTCAGCAAACTGAAGAGTAGCAAATCTCCTGGACCGGATGGTATTCATCCTAGAGTACTGATAGAACTGAAAAATGAACTTGCGGAGCTACTGCTAGTGATATGCAACTTATCCTTAAAATCGAGTGTGGTACCGGAAGATTGGAGGGTGGCCAATGTAACGCCGATTTTTAAAAAAGGCTCCAGGGGAGATCCGGGAAATTATAGACCGGTGAGTCTGACGTCGTTGCTGGGGAAAATGGTAGAGGCTATTATTAAAAACAAAATTACAGAGCACATCCGAGGACAAGAATTACTGAGACCAAGTCAGCACGTCTTTTGTGTGGGGAAATCTTGCCTGACCAATTTACTTCAATTCTTTGAAGGAGTAAACAAACGTGGACTATTGTGTATCTGGATTTTCAAAAGGCGTTTAACAAGGTACCTCATGAAAGGCTACAGAGGAAATTGGAGGGTCATGGGATAGGAGGAAATGTCCTATTGTGGATTAAAAACTGGTTGAAGGATAGGAAACAGAGTGGGGTTAAATGGGCAGTATTCACAATGGAGAAGGGTAGTTAGTGTGGTTCCTCAGGGGTCTGTGCTAGGACCGCTACTTTTTAATATATTTATAAATGATTTGGAGATAGGAGTAACTAGCGAGTTAATTAAATTTGCTGATGACACAAAGTTATTCAAAGTCGTTAAATCGCAACAGGATTGTGAAAAATTACAAGAGGACATTACGAGACTGGGCGGCTAAATGGCATATGACGTTTAATGTGAGCAAGTGCAAGGTGATGCATGTGGGAAAAAAGAACCCGAATTATAGCTACGTCATGCAAGGTTCCACGTTAGGAGTTATGGACCAAGAAAGGGATCTGGGTGTCGTCGTCGATAATACACTGAAATCTTCTGCTCAGTGTGCTGCTGCGGTTAGGAAAGCGAATAGAATGTTGGGTATTATTAGGAAAGGTATGGAAAACAGGTGTGAGGATGTTATAATGCCGTTGTATCGCTCCATGGTGCGACCGCACCTTGAGTATTGTGTTCAATTCTGGTTGCCGCATCTCAAGAAAGATATAGTAGAATTGGAAAAGGTGCAGCGAAGGGCGACTAAAATGATAGCGGGGATGGGACGACTTCCCTATGAAGAAAGATTAAGGAGGTTAGGGCTATTCAGCTTGGAGAAGAAATGGCTGAGGGGAGACATGATAGAGGTATATAAAATAATGAGTGGAGTGGATCAGGTAGATGTGAAGCTTCTGTTCACGCTTTCCAAAAATACTAGGACTAGGGGGCATGCGATGAAACTACAGTGTAGTAAATTTAAAACAAATCGGAGAAAATTTTTCTTCACCCAACGTATAATTAAACTCTGGAATTTGTTGCCGGAGAAAGTTGTGAAGGTGGTTAGCTTAGCAGAGTTTAAAAAGGGGTTGGACGGTTTCCTAAAGGACAAGTCCATAAACCGCTACTAAATGGACTTGGGAAAAATCCACAATTCCGGGAATAACATATATAGAATGTTTGTACGTTGGGAAGCTTGCCAGGTGCCCTTGGCCTGGATTGGCCGCTGTCGTGGACAGGATGCTGGACTCGATGGACCTTTGGTATTTTCCCAGTATGGCATTACTTATGTACTTATGTACTTGTCCAGCTTATTTTCGAAAGAGAAAGATGCCCATATTTCGACCCAAATCAGGAGATGGGCGTCTTTCTCCCGTGGGCGTCCAAATCGGTATAATCGAAAGCCGATTTTGGGCGTCTTCAACTGCAATCTGTCGCGAAAACGGCCAAAGTTGATGGAGGCATGGTGAAGGCGGGACTGGGACGTGTTTATTGGCCGAGGAGAAATGGGCGTCCTCGGCCGATAATCGAAAAAAGAAAGGCGTTTTTAGCGCGAATTTGGGTCACTACTTTTGGACCCTTTTTTTTTCACGAACAAATCCCAAAAAAGTGCCCTAAATGACCAGATGACCACCGGAGGGAATCGGGGATGACCACCCCTGACTTCCCCAATGGTCACTAACCCTCTCCCACCCAAAAAACAACAACTTTATAAACGTTTTTTTTCCAGCCTGTATGCCAGCCTCAAATGTCATACCCAGCTCCATCACAGCAGTATGCAGGTCCCTGGAGCAGTTGTTAGTGGATTTCAGGCAGGTGGACCCAGGCCCATCCCCCACTACCTGTTACATTTGTGGTGGTAAATGGGAGCGCTCCAGACCGCCCCCAAAACCCACTGTACCCACATCTAGGTGCTCCCCTTCAGCCATAAGTGCTATGGTAATGGTGTAGAGTTGTGGGGAGTGGGTTTTGGGGGGATTTGGGGGGCTCAGCACCCAAGGGAAGGGAGCTATGGACTTCAGAGGTAGTTTGCTTTGTGTTTTTTAATTGTTACAAGTGGCCCCTAGGGTGCCCGGTTGGTGTCCTGGCATGTTAGGGGGACCAGTGCACTACGAATCCTGGCCCCTCCCACAACCCAATGCCTTGGATTTGGTCGTTTTTGAGCTGGGCGCCTTTGGTTTCCATTATCGCTGAAAATCGATACAGCCCAGCTCAAATCCGCACAAATCCCATGCATTTGGCTGGCACAAACCGTATTATCGAAAAAAAGATGAACGCCCATTTTTTTCGAAAACACGGTTTGTTCTGCCCCTTCATGTACCCATTCTCGGAGATAGACGCCCATGGAGATGGGCGTTCGCGTTCGATTATGCCCCTCCACGGCTCCCAAGGGGTATCCCTAACCACACCCTCTCCAAAAGACATTACACGATGTGATACCCGCAAGTGAGCCTTCTCCAGAGTAGCCCCCACACTCTGGACTTCACTGCCTGAAAGGCTGTGCTTAACACAAGACTATCTCTACTTCAGGAAGCAGGTGAAAGCTTGGCTCTTCAGCTAGGCCTTTAATGTAAGAAGTAACAAATTTTACTCTTTCACACACACAAGGAGTGACACAGGCTGTACATACTGCAGCAGAACATGTTTATCCACTCCTACCCTAGCTGAGATAACATTTAATCATCTCTCTGACCTCATGTGCAACTTTCTTAAATTAGTCACCTTATTTTCGAACTCCTTACTCTCCTAGCTATCTATATGTTCCATCTTTGCTTGTACCCTACACTATTAAAATGTTCTATTACATATTGTGTTCACATTGTAAGTAGTACACTATGCCATACTTTATATTTGAATATTTTTACTGCTGTAATTGTCTATTTTTTATGTTTGATTTATTCTTACTGTACACCGCCTTGAGTGAATTCTTTCAAAAAGGCAGTAAATCCTAATAAATATGCGTTTCATAAAAGCAATTAGCAACTAGAAATAAACTTATATCCTCAAATAGTTGAAAAAGATATGTTTTCAATTTAATATAATCAACTTGAATTTTTTTTTTTTTTATTTGAAAGAAGTCTTTATTGTTCAATGAAACATAACATAACATACATTGCACAAACATCAAATAAGTACTGTTCTATTGTAAGTACAAAGAATCTACTAATAGTTTCAGCACTGTGGTGATTAACAGTTTCATCATTCAAATATTAACATCACGTAACTTCAAAATTTTTGTCGTTTATTCCTTTTTTTCCCCCCCTTCCCCCCCGATCTAACAATACCCCCCCCCCCCCCCACTACCCACCCTCCCTCCTAAAGGACACAGCTGGCCATTAACAATCATATTACACTCGGATAATCAACATGCTAGACTGATAGGTCTTCAGGGGGGACATTGTTCCAAACTAATTTCCATTTTCCCATCTGATTTTTGCGCTCAGCCATCAATCTCTCCATTTCACACACATACCTCAGTTTGCGAAGCCATTTTGTTATTGGGGGAACCCCCTCCCTTCGCCAGTGTGAGGCTACGACCACCCTTGCCGTTCCCACCACATGTTTTGCCAGGGTCTGTTTACATGCTGTTAAGCCTGCAATCCGAGCAGAGAACAGAAACACCTCAGGAGTCCATGGGATTGTACCTCCCAACCATTTCTGCATCCTAAAGTGGACCGCTCTCCAAAATGCACGGATTTTGATACAACCCCACCATATGTGCCCCATTGTGCCCCTGTGGCCACACCTCCGCCAGCACATACCCGAGGAAGACGGAAATATCCTCTGTAAACGAGCAGGTGTAAGGTACCACCTATATAATACTTTTACTGCGTTCTCCTGCAGGGGTACATGTGTCGACACTCTCACCACGCTTCTTTCTATTCTCTCCCATTCAGGCTCTTCCAGGCACATACCCAGTTCCCTTTCCCATCTATTCCTGTGCTCCTCACTACAAATTGTTTGCTTACTTATGATGAGGTATAGGTGACTGATCAGGCCTCGAGAGGTAGCAAACTTCTCGCACATTTCCTCCAGCTCCAGCGTTTGACGCTTTATCACTTCTCGTACCGCTTTAGTCTGGAGAAAATGCGCTAGTTGACGATATGCAAATTCACCTCCCTCTACCCCTGGATATCTGTCTTTCAAGGCCCGAAAAGACAGCAATGAGTCCCCGTCAAACATTTGACCCCAATTTCTCACCCCTGTCTCATACCATTTAGTAAATATCCCCTTGGTGGTACCTGGTAGGAATAGAGGATTAAAAGCTATAGGGGTGCCTCGGGTCAGTATGCATTGTCTCTTAGGGAATAAACTGTCCCAGTAATAAAGTGTTGTAGCTATAGAGGGGCAGGCTCGCTCCTCCAGAATTCTGAAAGTCTTTGGTAACCACATAATTGCACTCAGCGGCTTCTCGCCCAGGGAATGTTGTTCTATATGCACCCACTGACGGTCAGGGTAATCCTGATGCCATTCGAGTGCCGCTTTCCCTTGTGCTGCTCTATAGTACCAGGCAAGATTGGGCACCCCTAGCCCCCCCCCCCTTCCGCTCCTTGTATAACAGTGACCTCGCCAACCTAGGGTGCTTTCCGGCCCAGACGAACAGCACCAATTTATCTTGTAAGGAAGCTATAAATCGCCTGGGCATCATCACAGGCAGCACCTGGAAAAGATAAAGTAGGCGGGGTAGTATGTTCATTTTAAGAATAGCTATTCGCCCAAACCAGGATATTCCCAATTCTCCCCAACGCTCTAGGTCCTCCGCAATAGTTTTACCCAAACCCTTATAATTAGCATTAAAGAGTTCCGAATAATCCCCAGTCAAGTTGACTCCGAAGTACCTGATTTGTTTATGAGCCTATCGGAATGGAGAGGAGATCTTTAGGGTTTCCACCACGTCCTCAGGAAGCGTCACATTCAGGGCCTCTGATTTGGCCATGTTAACTTTAAACCCAGACACGGCAGAGTATTCCGCTATTATACTCTCAAGATGTGGAAAGGTGGTTAGAGGCCGTGTTATCAACATCAGTACATCGTCAGCGAATAGGGCTATTTTATGGGTTCTATCTGCTATTCTGACTCCAGAAACATTAGGATCCGAGCGCACTCGAGCTGCAAAGGGCTCCATCACCATCGCAAACAGCAAGGGTGACAGAGGGCACCCCTGTCTGGTACCTCTGTACAACGTAAACATCTCGGAATTTCCACCATTGACCCGGACACAGGCCCTTGGGGATTCATAAAAGGCCTGAATCCACCTCCTAAACTGCATTCCAAACCCCATAGTTTCCAATACCTTATGCAGAAAGGGCCAGTGAACCCGGTCAAAGGCTTTTTCTGCGTCAAGGCTTAAAATACAGAGCGGCTTCTGATTTCGCTTAGCTAGATACATGATGTCCACCACTCTCCTAATATTGTCCATCGCTTTCCTGTAGGAGACAAAGCCCGCTTGGTCAGGGTGAATAAGCACTGGGAGAATAGGGGCCAGCCGGTTTGCCAGAACCTTGGCCAGGATTTTTACATCAGCATTTAAGACCGATATAGGTCGATAGGATCCACATTCACAATGATCCTTTCCTGGTTTAGGTAATACTGCTATCCATGCCTCCATCATAGACATCGGCAGAGGCCCCCCTCTCCCCACCTGATTAAACAAATCTGCTAAAAGGGGAGCTAATTCTGGGGCAAATTTCTTGTAAAACTCGTTGGGCAGGCCGTCCAACCCAGGTGATTTACTCGATGGCAGGCTACGAATGGCCTCCTGGATTTCCTTAGGGGTTACCGGTTCATCTAAAAAAGCCTGCTGATGATGACTCAAAGAGGGACAACTCACTACCTTGTAAATATTGGTCTACCAAGTCCAGAGAAGGGTTAAGTTCTTGGGCATACAATTCTTGGTAGAATTCCCTAAACCGCTTACGTATGTGTTCAGATTTGTCTAAATCCCTCCCTTCTACTTCACGTATCTTTAAAATAGTCCGCTCAACTTTTTGCCTACGCATCCTGATGGCTAGGAGGCGCCTTATTGGCAAATTCATACGAGCTCACTCTTACCTTTGCTTGTAACAAACTAAGTTGTTCTGAATAGATAGAGTCGAGTAACTCACGTTGTGCGGTAAGCTCCCGCAAGACTCGTGCAGACCCGTTAGCCTTATGTTGAGCCTCTAACCGGCGAATGCCCTCCGTGCAACGCGCTATCTGTGCCTTACGGATCTTGGATTGTTTGCTAGCCAATTGCAAAAAGTAACCCCGAGACACAGCCTTCATGGCATCCCACACCGTGGTAAGCGGGGGCCCTGATTCCAGATTGAACTCAAGATATTCTTGTAGCATTTTTTTATAGCCTTCCACCGCTTCCCCTACCTGCAATAGACCAACATTTAATGACCATCTTTTATCCTTATGCTCTGCTCTGATGTTTGGCAAAGTTACCCACACTGGAGCATGGTCCGAAATGGTCATGCTACCTATCCCCACTGCAGGTCCCCACTCCGCTAGTGTAGCATCTAGAAAAATATAATCGATGCGGGAATAGGAGTTGTGGACTGGTGAGTAGAATGTGTAATCTCGCTCCCTCTGGTGTTTCACCCTCCACAAGTCCAATGTGCCTAGTGAGAACGCTAGAGATCTCAGAGCCATTGAATCCTTCTGTCCCTCAGCTCATCAACTTGAATTTTTAAATTCGTGGATAAGCTGTTCAAGGTCATTGTTGCTTGATACAAACATGTTTGAGCTGTTTAATTTTTAAAAATATGAAGTCCAGTTTTGTATTTTTACAGACTTGTTCTGGGAGGCACGGAATTGGGATGATCATGATTGTTGACCTTATCAGAATCTAAGGGAGGCGCAAGGCTGAAAATTCGCCTAGGTCACCTAACTCCCTTGCACTAGCCCTGTGGGTTATGCTCCTAGGCATTTGTGTACACTTTCCCGCTCCAAGTTCTTTTATGCTAGAGTCTTCGGTTCTGGTTCATTTTCCATTATGGAATGTTGCCTTTGCACATTTGTTTAGCCCAAAACTCATCCTGTTGACAATTCAAAGCTCTTAATTTCTTGGCAGTGTTCTGTCAGATGATTACCAGAAGAACTATGTAGATTTAAATTATCCACATATAGTAGGTGTAATAAGAAGGTCATCAGTACCTCTAAGGTTAAAGGCTAAATCTGTAGCTCAGTGAATTAATGGGAGTACTCAGTAGGTTTACAGCTAGACAGGTAAGAATGATGATGTTGAATTTCACTGAATCATTTCTTGCTGGATCTTGATGTTGGGAATGACAGGCTGTTCATAATTCAGGAATGTAGTTTGCCACATTTTTATGGTCAGCTTGATGTGTTCAATCCAGGGTTCACTGTCAGGCTTATTTTCGAAAGAGAAGGGTGCCCATCTTCCGACACAAATTGGGAGATGGGTGTCCTCCTCTCAGGGTCGCCGAAATTGGCATAATCGAAAGCCGATTTTGGGCGCCCTCAACTGCTGCTTTCCGTTGCGGGGACAACCAAAGTTCCCGGAGGCGTAGCGAAGGCGGGACTGGGGTGTGCTTAACAGATGGGCGTCCTCGGCCGATAATGGAGAAAGAAGAAGGGCGTCCCTGGCGAGCACTTGACCGACTTGGTCCATTTTTTTTCATGACCAAGCCTCAAAAAGATGCCCGAACTGACTGGATGACCTCCTCTTACTCCCCCAGTGGTCATCAACCCCCTCCCACCCTAAAAAAAAAAAAAAACGTAAAAACTTTTTTTCCAGCCTCTACGCCAACCTCAAATGTCATACCCAGCTCCCTGACAGTAGTATGCAGGTCCGTGGAGCACTTTTAGTGGGTGCAGTGCACTTCAGCCAGGTGGACCCAGGCCCATCCCCCCCCCCCAATCTGTTACACTTGTGGTGGTAAACGGGAGTCCTTCAAAACCCACCCGAAACCAACTGTACCCCCATGTAGGTGCCCCCCTTCACCCCTTAGGGCTATGGCAGTGTTGTACAGTTGTGGGGAGGGGGTTGTTGGGCTCAGCACCCAAGGTAAAGGAGCTATGCACCTGGGAGCAATTTGTGAAGTCCACTGCAGTGCCCCCTAGGGTGCCCGGTTGTTGTCCTGGCATGTGAAGGGGGCCAGTGCACTACGAATGCTGACTCCTCCCACGACCAAACGGCTTGGATATGGGCGTCCTCGGTTTCCATTATGACCGAAAACCATCTCTAAGGTCTATCATCTCAACATTTACATAAGTACATAAGTAATGCCACACTGGGAAAAGACCAAGGGTCCATCGAGCCCAACATCCTGTCCACGACAGCAGCCAATCCAGGCCAAGGGCACCTGGCGAGCTTCCCAAACGTACAAACATTCTATACATGTTGTTGTGGATTTTTCCCAAGTACATTTAGTAGCGGTTTATGGACTTGTCCTTTAGGAAACTGTCTAACCCCTTTTTAAACTCTGCTAAGCTAACCACCTTCACCACGTTCTCCAGCAACGAAATCCAGAGTTTAATTATGCGTTGGGTGAAGAAAAATCTTCTCCGATTTGTTTTAAATTTACTACACTGTAGTTTCATCGTATGCCCCCTAGTCCTAGTATTTTTGGAAAGCGTGAACAGACACTTCACATCCACCTGTTCCACTCCACTCATTATTTTATATACCTCTATTATGTCTCCCCTCAGCCGTCTCTTCTCCAAGCTGAAGAGCCCTAGCCTCCTTAGTCTTTCTTCATAGGGAAGTCGTCCCATCCCCACTATCATTTTATCCTTCGCTGCACCTTTTCCAATTCTACTATATCTTTCTTGAGATGCGGCGACCAGAATTGAACACAATATTCAAGGTGCGGTCGCACCATGGAGCGATACAACGGCATTATAACATCCTCACACCTGTTTTCCATACCTTTCCTAATAATACCCAACATTCTATTCGCTTTCCTAGCCGCAGCAGCACACTGAGCAGAAGGTTTCAGCGTATTATCGACGACGACACCCAGATCCCTTTCTTGGTCCGTAACTCCTAACGTGGAACCTTGCATGACGTAGCTATAATTCGGGTTCTTTTTTCCCACATGCATCACCTTGCACTTGCTCACATTAAACGTCATCTGCCATTTAGCCGCCCAGTCTCGTAAGGTCCTTCTGTAATTTTTCACAATCCTGTCGCGAGTTAACGACTTTGAATAACCTTGTGTCATCAGCAAATTTAATTACCTCGCTAGTTACTCCCATCTCTAAATCATTTATAAATATATTAAAAAGCAGCGGTCCTAGCACAGACCACTGAGGAACCCCACTAACTACCCTTCTCCATTGTGAATACTGCCCATTTAACCCCACTCTCTCTGTTTCCTATCCTTCAACCAGTTTTTAATCCACAATAGGACTTTTCCTCCTATCCCATGACCCTCCAATTTCCTCTGTAGCCTTTCATGAGGTACCTTGTCAAACGCCTTTTGAAAATCCAGATGCACAATATCAACCGGCTCCCCTTTGTCCACATGTTTAGGTTGACCATCTCTAAGGTTGACCTAAATGTTGAGATTTGGGCATCACCGACCGTATTATTGAAATGAAAGATGGACGCCCATCTTGTTTCGATAATACGGGTTTCCCCGCCCCTTCGCCGAGAAGTCCTTAGAGATGGGCGCCCTTAGAGATGGTCGTCCCCGTTCGATTATGCCCCTCCGTATATCTCAAGGCAATTTAAGAGTCTTGAGATGCCATCAAAAGCTTTATGATCCAATCTATGCTATACTGAGGTTTTATTATTTGTCATGATAGTTTTATTTATTTATTTATTTTGTTGCATTTGTATCCCACATTATCCCACCTATTTGCAGGTTCAGTGTGGCTTACATTGTACCGTAATGGCGATCGCCAATTCCGGATGAAGAAATAAATACATAGTGGTATTAAAGTTCAGCTTTATTCGTATATTTTTATCTGTATCTATTGTAGTGAGCAACTTGTAAATTGTAGCTAAGCAAGTTACAGGGTTGTGCTGGTTTCTGGATTTTACACTGGTATTATAATGATCCTTGCTAAATCTTGGTGGAGGGATGTTAAATGTTTGTACCAAAAATTGGGTGCACTTTCAGGCCAGGGCTCTTCTCAATTTATTTTCCAATTCTTTAATTATTAAGGCCATTCTATAGTTTTCTTGTTTACCTTATTCATTACCTTCTCTATGCAGGATAGTCATTCTTCTCTGCTGTGGTCTACAGGTTACTCATATAAGCCTGTCTCAAGCACTGTTCAGTTTTTGATGGTGGTATTTTAACTGTTCTAATACTCTTCTCCATGTGGGTTCTGTCTACATAATTTATTTAAATATATCTCTGCTTTTGGCTGTTGGAGCTTATGAATTTAAGGTAATCTGTTAGCTGACAGCATTTTTCAGCTTGAGGTTTTGAATATATATATATTTTTTTTTAGGTGTCCTCATCCCATTGAGGTACCCATAGTTATCAGTGACACCTCTGCATGCATGCATGCAGTACTTTTCATCTATGCATTTTTTCCAAGGAGGCACTAATTTTTCTCTTGGAATCTCTCAGTAATGATTCTGTTGCACAATATTGTATCTGATTTATTACTGCAATATCAATAGGTGATCCCTTTTAGGAAAGTTAGTGCCCTAGTCATTTTATTTATCATACTTTTTGCTTTAGATGTCAAGTTTAGCTTAGCTGGTCTCTTCCTTTCCTGGAATCCAGTATACTCATCCACCATCACATAGGCTAGCGGTTTAGCTCTCAACTCGTACATCAACTTAGCTGTGTAAATAGATATTTAGCTTAGGTTTAAATCGTAATTTTTATGGGTAAGTTAATACTCAATACATTCTACAATGTATAAAATACAAAATCATTACATACATGTAATCCAAGAATAGTCTAGAAATAAGACATAGAACAAAAATAAGTACGTCACCATAGAACCCAGCTGAAACCAGGATCTTCTGTTTCTGTCGAAACCGAATCTGCAACCAAAACTGGCCGCTCATTTTTAACAGAAACCCAAACCGAACCTGTTTCCCCCCCCCCCCCCCCCCCCCCCCTGAATGATCAAAAAAGCCCCATCCTCGGTGGGTAATAGGCACGGGAGCATCTCCTGCACACAGCCGGTTCCAGTAGAAATGGCCGCATGGACCTTCATGTGGTGGCCTTGCGAGACTTCAGTGGGAGGTTCAGCAGCCATTTTGAGACTGGAACCAGCAGGAGCAAGTGTCCTGCCCATGCTGGTTGTAGTCTCAAAATGGCTGCTGGGACCTCCCGCGGCAGTCTGGGTAGCAATTTCTACTGAGCAGATGCACCAGGCGAGGATGAGTGGGGTTTTTCTTCCAACAAAGAGTCCACTAGACCACCAGGACCTCTTCAGCTAGGTCTGGGGAAGACCTGTGGGTGGTCGTGGGGTGGGGGAGGTGGAGAGTGATTGTGAGGGGCGGGGCAGTTTTGTTTTCAGCCAAAAATGCACTGACAATTCTCAGTTGAAACCTGAACCTGGATTTCGAGCCGGTTTCTATGCTTATGTTCAGTTGACCTCTACATCACTATGGAGCTCATTTTCAAAGCACTTAGCCTTCCAAAGTTCCATAGAAACCTATGGAAGTTCAAGTGCTTTGAAAATATGCCTCAAAGTACAGTTGTCTCCATATGCCACAATAACATCTTAACACTAGAATGAATTTGATTCTCTGCCATCTACAGTCCAAGCAGTGAGTTATGATCCGAGGGTGATCCCATGGCCTTGTGATTGTGAACCTGAATAATGTGATAGCGGGGGGGGGGGGGGGGGCTCACATGATGTTATCATTGGCCTAGTAGCAAGATTAAACAGTGGGCCTAATAGTTAGAGGTGCAGGCTGAGAACCAGGGAAGCTAGAGTTCAAATTCTTCTTCCACTGACCTTTCTTCTGACTTTGGACAAGTTATTTCACCTTCAATACCTTGGGTACAATTTAAATTGTGTATCCCCTTGGAAGGAAAGTTAAGTTGTATACCAGAATTCTGAATTGCCTGAAACTTGGATTTGGAAATGGTGTGTAGTTAATTCTAAAGTCACAAATCCATTTAGCATCCTGAAATAAAAAGGGTACTTACTGGGTGTGAGGGTGATTTATCTTGTCTTGTAATGATTGATGCTCCTGTGTAAGAATTTGCATACAGATGTGCCACAGAACAGAGGCATTTGTTTCTGGGATACAAAACAAATCCTTCAGCTGCTTAAAAAGCTTCAGGGTCAGTGGTGAAGTGCTGGAATATAATATGGGTTATACTTGTCAAATTCAGCACTGTTGAAAATAGAAATGGTAACATATGAAATCAAAGAAAGGGGAAATGGGACAAATGTGAAGTTGGGATCTGCCTGTCAGGAAAGACAGTGAGAGAGCCCTCACAGTATCACAGCTCTCAGAAAAATAACTCAGCTAGGAGCCTCTTAGTCATAGGGCGGTGATGCTGACCTTATTTCATTAATGTAATGGAAAATAACATTTCCAGTTCAAGAAGTTACTCAATAGGCATTAGCAAGTGGCAGTGTGTATGTGTAGTTGTTTCTTGCGTTCAGAAAGGCAGTGTGTGCAAGCTGAGGTACAATAACAAGAACTGTGGAACATGTCTGAGTTCACAGAACTTTCTTGTGGTGTGTGCTCTTTAGTTAGGTTTTCAGTACTTCCTGTCAGCTCTACAGAAACCCAGAATGAAAGGCCTTTCCTCTCTCAAGAGTTGGAAGAGGATTGTGACAGAGGTTTTGAGAGGGAAATTGTGTGGGATGGGAGAGCAGAAGTGATCACATTTCAAAGATGCCACTTGAAAAATACTCTCAAAAATAATTTCTTGCTTGTGACTTCTGGTCTGTGTCTGTTCAATACTTTATTCTAGTGGTTCCCAAACCTGTTCTGGAGGAACCCCAGCTAGTCAGGTGTTCAGGATATGTGCAAAGAATAGAAAAGATATAGCAGAATTAGAAAAGGTTCAAAGAAGGGTGATCCTTCTCATATAAGGAAACGCTTAAGAGGTTAAGACACTCCAGCTTGGAAAAGAGACAGCTGAGGGGGGGATATGATAAAGATGTACAAAATACCTAGTGGTATAGAGTGGGTAAACGTAAATAGATTTTTTTTTTTTTTTTTTACTCTTTCAAAAAGTACAATGACTAGGGGACACTCAAAGAAGTTACATGGTACTACTTTTAAAATGAAGAGGAGGAAATATGTTTTCACTCAATGAATAGTTAAGCTCTGGAACTCGTTGCCAGAGGATGTGATATCCGTGATTAATGTATTTGGGCTTAAAAAAGGTTTGGACAGGTTCCTGGAGGAAAAGTTCATAGACATGGGGAGAGTCACTGCTTGTCCCTGGGATCAGTAGCATGAATCTCGCTGCTATTTGGGATTCTGTTAGGTACTTGTAACCAGAATAAGCCATTGCTGGAAGCAGGCTGTGGGGCTAGATGGACTATTGGTCTGATCCAGTATGGCTATTCTTAAGTTCTCTTATATGTCATTTATCCATGAGATTGCAAGCAGTGGAAACAGTGCATGTAAAAATCAAATTTCTCTCATGTATATTCAGTGCGCATACCCAGAAAACCTGACTGGCCTGGAGTCGTCTCCCCCATCCCCACCCCCAGGATAGATTGGGAGCCACACTGCCTTATTCATTGTCTATTTTATGTCAGCATTCAATACTAAAACCTCCCAAAATGAGCATAACAACCTGTATCGTGTATACTACACTTCTTAATGGAGGAAAAAGACTTCGGTAGTGGTTCGAGTCGTTACATGCAGTGAGTGAACACACCTTACAATGGTTCAAAGTTGGTCAAAAAACCTCCAAATTATACTTAACCTCTTTTCATAATCTCCCTTTTTTTTAATGTTTATAAAAAAAAATTACCATATATTTTTAAAATATATTTTTTAACTACCTGTATAAATTCAAGAGCAGAGAGCGAGCAGGAAAAAAAACCCCCGAGAGCATATTTTTTACCAGGCACAACGGAGCCACTCATTTCACTACTTTAGTCACCTTGCCTGAATCAATTTATACTGCTCACTCTAAGTGGAACACAATTATGATGTGAGCAGTGGAAATTGATTTGGGCATGGAAACCTGCTCCTGATGGCTTTTCAACATCGCAATTCTGTTGGTATATGGTGGCTTTGACATCCTTCTGTGTTCCCGCAGCAGTTGTCAGCATCTCCAAGACCTGTTATTTTTAAGGCAAGATTGTATTTTTCCTTTGACTGACTGATACATTTGAAGTTTGTCACTGCGATTAGACTCCTAATGCAGATGATTTCACCAAAACAAACACTGTGTCGGGTCTAACCAATAAAGTATTGAGTTGATACCCTAATTCTTGAAGGCTTGTCCTTTTTTGGGCTGTTTGCTCTGTTTGGGTGTCCTCTGGATTCCCTCTTCCATATTCCCCATAAAAATCAAATAAATTGCTACATTTTATAGAGTTTGTAATTTCTTCAGGATTATTTGTGTGCAACCCACATAAAGTACATTGCAGTAATCTAACTGGCTCAATATAAGAGCCGCAACAATTAATCTAAATTGTAAGGGTTCAAAACAAGATCTAATCCTTCTTAATTTTTTTCAAAGTACTTATATTAACCCCCCCCCCCCCCAAAAAAAAAAAAAAAGGAGCAGAAAAACTAATATCTGTCTCCCACAAAAAAATCCCTGTTCTCCTAGTGGTATTCTTCTGACCTCCAAACAAATATCTCTCTGGTGTCTTCCCATCATCCCTCCTCCCCCACATACCTTCAAGAGGCAGAAACAAAGCCCACTTGCTCCTGTCTCCATACCACCATCTTGGCAGATGGTGGTGGTGGCTGACCCCACGCAGTGCCTCCTGGGATTCACCGAGCAGGATCAGTGGACAATACTCTAAAGACAATTAACATCACTACTGCTCCATATGATCCATTACCTTCACATTCAAGAAATTTGATTTTTTATTTCTTCCATACTCAAAATTCCTGTAGAGTACTGTAGGGCTCGTATTCAATATTTTTATGGCACTATTAGCCACTCTAATACAGTTATTAGGTGTAACTTTTTCATCTACACCAATGGCAGTTACTGATTACCATAGCTTCCACACAACAACAAGCTGTTGCCTCAGTAAATGAGAAACTGAAACTACACTTAACCAACTGGCTAAAATCAACCACCAAAACACCAAAGTCTTAATCTTTGTATGTAGGGGTGATACTTCGCTGCCCAACCCTCTCTTTTGCAGTCACAAACATTCAGATGGTCAATTCTTTAAGGATTCCAGGTGTTATAATACATTTTTCAACCTCTCATTACTCATGGAAAGATACTTTTTTTAAGTTAAAGAACACTTTATCAGTTTGATCATTCTTTGGTCAGATATCTACTACTGTAATTCTGTTTTCAAGGTCTTTGACTAACTGACACTACAACTAATCCAAAACAGCAATAGTTAAATTTAATTTCAGTATCAAATTAAATGGACTATGTTATCACCCTCCTCCTCAAAGGGGAGCATTGGTTAGAAATTCTTTATAAGATCCTGACTCTTTACACACAGAATATTAACTGTGGTTTCCACTTTTCCTGTCTTGGCTACTTATATATATCATCCAGAACCCTATAAGAATATGAGTTGTCATACTAGGACAGACCGAAGCTTCATCAAACCCAGTATCCTGTTTCAGTGGCCAATCCCAGATTTTATGCTGCTTATCCTAGAAATAAGCAGTGGATGTTCCCAAGTCCACCTTTAATAATGGCTTATGGACTTTTAGGAATTTATCCAAACCCTTTTTAAACCCTTCTAAGCGAACTGCTTTTACCACATTCTGTGGGTGTGGGTCTTGTCTGGGTTTGTTCACAGAGCCGGTTGTTGCCAGCTTCTTTCATTGATTACTTTGCTTCCGTGCAGCTGTATGTGCTGGCTGAGTGAGTTCTGGTAAGATTGTTTTTCCTTTTGTCTGTTTTAACCCTTTGTCTGCAGTGTTTATTTGACTCTTGTGAGCACTGCTTCTTTCTGACTTATGTAATTAGAAGCAGCTTTTCCCTTTAGTCTGCTTTAAGCCTTTGTGTGCTGTGTTTACCTGGCTCTTATGAGCACTTTTCCTTATCTGACGTGTATGTAAAAGCAGCCTTTCTTTTTTGCCTGCTTTTCCCCTTTATCTCAAGGGTCTGTTATTTGACTCTGTGGCACTGCCTTGTGTATTCCTTTGAGTGGCTTCCCTTTAGCCTTCAGTGCCGTGTGGCACAGCCTTGTGTATTACTTTGAGTGGCATCCCTTTATCCTTGTGTGCTGTATAGTACAGCCTAGAGTGTTCCTATGAGTGGCTTCCCCTTGTCCTCCGTGAGTGTTTCTTTGTATGGCCGTGTAGTTCGGTCTTTAGTTACTTCCTTGTGTGCTTTCTGTTTGAGTCCTCTCTATGAGGTTTGTGTTCGCGTGGGTTGCTCCTCTGTTTAGCTGTGACTACTAGTGTAACCCTGGGGTTCCTCTGTGTGGCACGAGTGGGCTGTTCTTCCGTTTACCTGTGACTTCTAGCACATCCTTGCGCTTCCTCTTTGTGTGGTTCTGTTTGTGTTTGAGTGGGTTGCTCTTCTGTTTACTTGTGACTGTTAGCTCCTCTCTGTGGCATGAGTGGACTTTCTTCCGTTTAGCTGTGTCTACTAGCACAGCCCTGAGCATCCTCTCTCTTTTGTTCTATTTGAGTTTGAGTGATTGGTTCTTCCGTTTAGCTGTGTCTACTAGCTCAGCCTTGAGCTGCCTCTCTGTGTGGCACGAGTGGACAGCTCTTCTGTTTAACTGGGACTACTAGCTAATCCCTGAACTATCTTTCTGTGTGATTTCTGTTTGAGTTAGTTAGGACTATTCGTCTGTATAGCTGCTGTTCTAAGCACAGCCCTGAGCTGCCTCCCTGTGTGGTTTCTCCTGCTACCTTTTTGATTCTACTATGTGAGCCTGAGTGGGGTTGTCTTTTTCCTTCTGTTTCTTTGTGCCTGTGTGTGCCTGTTTGTGCAGTGTGTGTGCACTGCTTGAATAGTATTTGCTCAAGGGATTCCGTTCTGTTTCTTTTCCCTTCCCTATGGTACGAGTGGGTTCCAGTTTGACCTTGTGGCCCGTGTGCTTGGACTCTGTTATGAGTGGATTCCAGTTCGGCCTTGCGTCCCGTATGAGCATCCTTCCTTTGCTCCTGGTTTTTGCTTTCACCAGGCTCTAATTCTACCTTACTTTGAGTGTGCGCTGTTTTATCTGCTATGTTTTTTATCTTGTTTGGATTCTGTATCTGGCTCGCCTCTGCTCTGCGCCTTCACAGAGGACTTGTTTGCTGCAGTCCAAGGGCTCACCATCCCGGGTTCCATGACACTCACAATCCCGCCCACCTCCCCTTGGAGTTGTTTATGCTTCTAGACATAACTGAGGTACGCGATTGCGCGGTGGGTGAGAAGTCAGTCCGAGCATGTACGGTGCGTGCTGCACGCACACTGGAAGGCTCTGGCAAAGTTTTTTTTCTTTTTGCTATTGCAAATGTCAGTTCCCAGGCCGACGCGGACGTCGACCCTGCTGTGAGAATAATTAGCCTGCTGTCCTCAGAGAATATCTGCTATAGGTAAGTATCTTCTTTTTTTCTCCAGTTTGTTTTAAATTTACTGCTCAGTAGCTTTATTGTGTGCCCCCTAGTTCTAGTGTTGTTGGAAAGACTAAACGAACGATTACCTCTACTCTTTCCATGCCACTCAGTATTTTATAGATCTCTATCGTATCTCCCCTCGGATGTCTCTTCAAGCTGAAGAGTTCTAGCCACTTCAGCCTTTCCTCATAGGAAAATTGTCCCATCCCCTTAATCATTTTTGTCACCCTTTTCTAATTCTGCTATCTTTTTTGAGATGTGGTGACCAGAATTTTCTGCGCTCAGTATTTGAGGCACAGTGAAGCGATACAAAGGCATTATAATATTCATTTTTGTATGTCATTCCTTTCCTAATTCCTAACATTCTTTTTGCTTTCTTAGCCGCTGCTGCACACTGAGCAGAGGGTTTCAATGTATCGTCAACAATGACACCTAGATTGTACCTGAAGATTGTAGGGTGGCCAGTGTGACGCCGATTTTTAAAAAGGGTTCTAGGGGTGATCCGGGAAATTATAGACCGGTAAGCCTGATGTCAGTGCTGGGCAAAATAGTGGAAACTATTATAAAGAATAAAAGTACAAAACACGCGGACAAACATGGTTTAATGGGACAGAGTCAGCATGGGTTCAGCCAAGGGAAGTCTTGCTTCACCAATTTGCTTCATTTCTTTGAAGGTGTTAAACAAATGGATAAATATGAACCTGTTGATGTAGTATTATCTAGATTTTCTGAAAGCTTTGATAAAGTTCCTCATGAGAGACTCCTGGGAAAAAGAGTCATGGGATAGGAGGCAATGTTCTGGTGTGGATTAGGAATTGGTTATTGGACAGAAAACAGAGGCTAGGGTTAAATGGTCATTTCTCTCAATGGAGGAAGGTGAACAGTGGAGTGCTGCAGGGAAATCGGAATGACGAGTGAGGTGATCAGATTTGCAGATGATACAAAACTATTCAAGGTTGTTAACACGTGCAGACTGTGAAATATTGCAGGGAAGACCTTAGGAAATTGGAAGACTGGGTAACCAAATGGCAGATGAAATTAATGTAGACAAATGCAAGGGCAGTAGAACTAGAAGACACGAGGTTGCAGGGCGGTAGGCTGATTATGGTCTCTTCATAGCTGTTGTCTGTTTACCTTCATGTGGGTTCTCTGGGGAGCATTGTTCTTTGCAGGTCTTCATGCTGAGTGGGTTAATAAAGTTAAGAGAAAAGTTTGCCTTGAGGCAGTAGTGTAAATTTGAGCAAGGGAAAACCACCTATTGGAAGTGCTTGGCAAGGGGGAAGGGTCTAGGGTCTCTGCTGGCTCTCAAGAGAGGAGTTTTCCTGGTCACTGCAGTGAATGATGCAGGATGCTTGAGGTGCAACTGCAATAGTGATGGATGAAAGGATCAGTGCTCTATCCTTGGGGCCAACTCCTGTACTGTTTATGGGGTGCCGTATTCAGACCATGGGTGAAGAGGGAGAAAGTGCTTGGATGGTGCAACTACTTTAGCTCTTTCCTGTGGCAGTTGATGTTTTTCCATTGGTGAGAACAATGGCTATTTGGGGGGCCTGTGTGGGTTTCTTATCTGGAGGAGCTGCCAGGGTGTGTCTGAAGCAGGGAAGATGGTGGGGATCTCTGGAGAAGAGTCCTCCTTAGCCTAGCGTTTGCTTTAAAAATAATTTTAAAAAAAATCCCATCCTTTGGAGCCTGCCCAGCAATGCAGTTGCAGGCCCGAGTTCCCTTATCTCACTGTATTTAGCCCTTCGGGAATGTGCCCTTCCATATAGCTCTAGCTCTCCTGGGCTCCCAGGTTGCTGCTATCTTTGCAGAGAGGAACAATAGGAAGTGCCCTATGTCATGATAGGGCTGGAGCAGGTCCAGCTGAATCAATATTCTGGTAGGCATCCTCACAGGCATATCGCTTCTCCTCGCTCCTCCCCACCACCCACCTTCCAAGTAGGGGAACGGTGGGGAGAACAGCCTGCAGAGCTTGTACTCTGCATGTCTACCTAAGTGTAGCCTCCCATAGTGCCCTTAAGGCCAATTTAGGCTTGGGATGCATAAAACATTTTTTTTTTTTTTTACAAAAAAAAAAAAAAAGAAGGGGAGAGCATCTAGCTTCAGCAGCACCCCTGGTTCATCTTTGTGCTCCTTCCTAGCCCTAATATGTGCCTCTGAATGGAAGGGCCCATAGATTGTTCTTAGTTGGAGTGCTGCATATTCTGCTCTGTGGAATGAGTCAGGCAGAGAGAAGTTGCCTGTTCAGAGAAAGTTAGTGCCTCAGGGATAAGGTTGTTTTAGGCAGAAAAGCTGGTGCTCCAGGCCAAATATATTCTGTGTATTAAAAAAGGAGGACGGAAGACCAAACGACAGCCGGCGTGGTTAAAAAGTGAGGTGAAGGAAGCTATAAATGCTAAAAGAAAATCCTTCAGAAAATGGAAGAAGGAACCGACTGAAAATAATAAGAAACAGCATAAGGAATGTCAAGTCAAATGCAAAGCGCTGGTAAGGAAGGCTAAGAAGGACTTCAAAAAAAAGATTGCGTTGGAGGTAAAAACACATAGTAAATTTCTTTTTAGGTATATTAAAAGCAGGAAGCTGGCAAAAGAATTGGTTGGACCGCTAGATGACCAAGGAGTAAAAGAGGCGATCAGGGAAGACAAAGCCATAGTGGAGAGAGAAAATGAATTCTTTGCATCGGTCTTCACCGAGGAAGATTTGGGTGGGATACCGGTGCCGGAAATGGTATTCGAAGCTGACGAGTGGGAGAAACTTAATGAATTCTCTGTAAACCTGGAGGATGTAATGGGGCAGTTCTACAAACTGAACAGTAGCAAATCTCCTGGACCGGATGGTATTCATCCCAGAGTATTGATAGAACTGAAAAATGAGCTTGCGGAGCTACTGTTAGAAATATGTAATTTATCTTTAAATTGAGCGTGGTACTGGAAGATCGGAGGGTGGCCAATGTAACGCCGATTTTTTTAAAAGGATCCAGAGGAAATCCGGGAAATTATAGACCGGTGAGTTTGACGTCGGTGCCAGGCAAAATGGTAGAGACTATTATTAAGAACAAAATTACAGAGCATATTCAAAAGCATGGATTAATGAGACAAAGTCAACATGGATTTAGTGAAGGGAAATCTTGCCTCACCAATCTACTACATTTCTTTGAAGGGGTGAACAAACATGTGGCTAAAGGGGAGCCAGTTGATATTGTGTATCTAGATTTTCAGTAGGCGTTTGACAAAGTACCTCATGAAAGACTCCAGAGGAAATTGGAGAGTCATGGGATAGGAGGTAGTGTTCTACTGTGGATTAAAAACTGGTTAAAAGGTAGAGAGTAGGGTTAAATGGTCAGTATTCTCAGTGGAGAAGGGTAGTTAGTGGGGTTCCCCAGGGGTCTGTGCTGGGACCGCTGCATTTTAACATATTTATAAATTACCTAGAGATGGGAGTAACTAGTGAGGTAATTAAATTTGCTGATGACACAAAATTATTCAAAGTCATTAAATCGCGGGAGGATTGTGAAAAATTACAAGAGGACCTTATGAGACTGGGAGACTAGGCGTCTAAATGGCAGATGACGTTTAATGTGAGCAAGTGCAAAGTGATGCATGTGGGAAAGAGGAACCCGAATTATAGCTACATCATGCAAGGTTCTACGTTAGGAGTCACAGACAAAGAAAAGGGATCTAGGTGTCATCGTTGATGATACGTTGAAACCTTCTGCTCAAGTGAGCTGCTGCAGCTAAGAAAGCAAATAGAATGTTAGGTATTATTAGGAAAGGAATGGAAAACAAAATGAGGATGTTATAATGCCTTTGTATCACTCCATGGTGCGACTACACCTCGAATATTGTGTTCAATTCTGGTCACCGCATCTCAAAAAAGATATAGTAGAATTAGAAAAGGTGCAGAGAAGGGCAACAAAAATGATAAAAGAGATGGGACGACTTCTCTATGAGGAAAGGGTAAAGCGGCTAGGGCTCTTCAGCTTGGAGAAAAGGCGGCCGAGGGGAGATACGATAGAGGTCTATAAAATAATGAGTGGAGTTGAACAGGTAGATGTGAAGCGTCTGTTTACGCTTTCCAAAAATGCTAGGACTAGGGGGGCATGCGATGAAGCTACAATGTAGTAAATTTAAAACGAATCGGAGAAATTTTTTCTTCACTCAACTTGTAATTAAACTCTGGAATTCATTGCCAGAGAATGTGGTAAAGGCGGTTAGCTTAGCGGAGTTTAAAAAAGGTTTGGACGGATTCCTAAAGGAAAAGTCCATAGACCATTATTAAATGGACTTGGGGAAAATCCACTATTTCTGGGGTAAGCAGTATAAAATGTTTTGTACTTTTTTGGGATCTTGCCAGGTATTTGTGACCTGGATTGGCCACTGTTGGAAACAGAATGCTGGGTTTGATGGACCTTTGGTCTTTCCCAGTATGGCAATACTTATGTACTTACCTCTGGATAGCCCTCATATGGTTCAAGAGAGCTAATCAGTATTTGATATGCTTCTCTTAGTCCAACTCCAGAGGCTTCAGAGTGGTTTACAAGTTCTGTATAAAACATGGGGGGAGGGGAGAGGAAAATTACATTGGAGGTGTAGAGTAGATAAAGGCAGAGGCCATCTACACATAGCACAAAAGGTCAGAACCTGGCACAGAAAGCAGAGAGCAGAAAGAGAATGTTATCATAAACCTAAAGAGAAGAGAGACAAACACTGAGAAATGATGTGGTCACCTAGTTGTGGTGGTTTCTAAATTACACCTGTAGAAGAGATTTTTTGCAAATGAGGGAAAAGTCTCAACTGCTACGGCTATCTTTACACATTAGTGTTCATTGTATAGCACGTGGAAAAAGTCGTCACTGACTCAAAAACCCTCGATTATTTGTTTTTTCTTTTTTTGTTTCAATTTTTAATTACAATGTCCTTTATATTAGATCATGTGAGTGTCTTTTTAAGACTTAAAAAAACAGTTCGACTTTTTCTACGTGCTATACAATGAACACTAATGTGTAAAGATAGCCGTAGCAGTTGAGACTTTTCCCTCATTTGCAAAAAATCTCTGCTACAGGTGTAATTAGATTATCTAGTAAATTAGCAGTGTATCTGGTGGTTTCTAAATTCCCAACACTGCCAAAGGCTTTGATATAATAAGATTTTTTGTCCTCACTCAGTGGTGTGCTGGTAAATGTTTAACAGGCTCTCTCCCCGGTCCCCCTCTGCGTCCCCCCCCCCCCCAAAAAAAAAAATTGCAGAGCAGAGCTGGCTATAGCCAGGGAGAGAGCCTGGGGGGGGGGGGGGGGCAATGCATTACTCCCGGAAAAAAAATTAAATGATCCCAGGTTCCAATCTAATTCATATTTAATGTGCGATAAAATGCCATAATTAAGTAAATAAATATAAACTTTTAATGTTGAGCACCTGATTCTCAAAGTGATCATATTCCAAACACTATAATGAAAAGAAAATGATTTTTTTTCTACCTTTGTTGTCTGGTGACTTTTTCTGATCATGCTGGCCCAGTATCCGATTCTGCTGCTATCTGTCCTCTTAACTCCGTTTCCAGAGCTTCCTTTCCATTTATTTCTTTCCTTTCCTCCTTTCTTCTTCATTTCTGGTCCTCCGCAGACTTGACTGTCCAGTGGATCCAGCTTCTGCCTATTTTCTTCATCCATGTGCAGTTTTTCTCCTCTCTTCCTTTTCCCTCATCTCATTTCCTTCTTCACTCTTCTCTCCCCTCCATCCATGTCCAGCATTTCTTCTCTCTCCCCTCCTCTCCTCTCCCCTGCATGCACCCATACCCAGCGACCCTCCTCTCCCCTGCCCTCCATGTACCCATACCCAGCGACTCTCCTCTCCCCTGCCCTCCATCCACCCATGTCCAGCGACCCTTTTCTCCCCCTGCCCTCCCCTCCATCCACTCATGCCCAGCGACTCTCCTCTCTCCCCTGCCCCCCTCTAGCCACCCATGCCCAGCGACTCTCCTCTCTCCCCTGCCCCCCTCCAGCCACCCATGCCCAGCGACTCCCTTCTCTCCCCTGACCCCCTTCCTCCTCCAGCCACCCATATCCAGCAACTCCCTTCTCTCCCCTGCCACCCCCTCCCGAGTTCAGCGAATTCTTCGGGGCAGGCAGTCTTGCATGCCCGCTGCCGGCGCTGACTCTCCCCCGCTGCCGGATCGCTCTTCAAAATGGCAGCCAAGACTTACAAGGGCGGCCTCCAAGACTTCAGCAGAAGTCTCACGAGGCCGCCTCTGGATGTCTTGGCGGCCATTTTTAAAGAGCGAACCGGCAGCAGGGGAGGGTCAGCGCCGGCAGCGGGCAGGCAAGACTGCCTGCTCCGAAGAATTCGATGGACAAGGCGACTCAGGTGAGGGACCGGATCCGGAGGGAGGGAGGAAGGAGAGCCGGCTCGCACTTAGTAACAACTGGCTCACAAGTCGGAACAAAATTTAACAACCGGCTCGTGCGAGCCAGCTCCAGCACACCACTGGCCTCACTTAAATTTCTGATGGATGCTGCCCATGAGTAGGAGGAAGAACTTTTCAAAAGGAGAGTGCTACAAAAAAAAAAGGCATATATAGAGTAGCCACATTCTGAGATTTTGAGATTAGATCAATATGAGAATCATTCCCTCTAGAGTGTCTAGCAGACTTCAAGGGAATAAGATGATTAGACAGGTTAAAAGGAAGACCAGTAAAGAGATCTTGTGGCAAGTACAGTACAGTCTCAATTATCCAACCTAAATGGAGCCCACTCATTGTCGGATAACTGAAAAGTCAGATGATATGGAAAATGCCACGTAAACCCCTCGAACAATGCATAAAGAAAGGCATAGAGTTCCCAATTTTCAAAAAATGTTATAAAACATAGATTTTTTTATTACTATTTTTTTTAATAAAACAAAGATTTTTAATGGCAATGCGATGATGTCAGCGGGGAGACTGTCAGATATGCTAGATGGTCAATTACTGAAGGTCGGATAGACTGTACTGTAGTAACATTTTTAAAGGATTTCTGTGATTAACAGGAAGCTGTGCTCCTTTACTAGCTTTATTTGTGGGGGAGGGGAGAGGGAATCCTATAATTCTGGGTGTTCTGAGCTCTCCCCACCAGGTATTTCCTGGAACTTGTGGTAGCTGGAGATTCTTCAGACTGACTCATCTGATCATAGCCTTCAGGTGTCTGAAGCTGAAGGATGTAGATTCCCTTTTTGGAGAGGATGTTGAGAGGGTGGTGCACCTAGGGAGATTGTTCTCATTTTGTGAAACCAAATTTAGAGGGGATATCTGCTTTCTGGGGCACCCTCCCCCCCCCCCCCCCCCCAATGGTGAGATATTTAAGCCTCATATTTCAACACTTCTTTTATTTTCTATAGTCTTTCTCTCCAGGCAGCTGTGTGCTGGGTGCAGCATCCTCTGGATGAGGCCTTAGTGACCTTCCTTTGAGGAGAGTGGTCTTAGGCATTCCTATGCTGGACTTAACAATTCCTACTGAATTAACAGCTGGAGTCTAGGATGGAGATAAATAATGATAGAAGCTCCTTTTAGATCTTCATGTTGCCTGGTTGGGATGAGTCCCATGTCAGGGCCACAGGGTGTGAGGAAGCAAAATGGCTTCTTCTGGAGGACACAGGCTTCCCAACTCAAGAGATACTGATTCATGACAGCAAAAAAAAAAAAAACAAATCTGGATTTTGGCACAGCTTTCTGAGAGCTGCTGTACTGAGTGGCACTTCCAGTTTTATTCCTGAGCTGGTGCAGTAGTTTCTTGCAAATGTTCTGCAACTTAAAGACCAAAACTCAGGGGGTAACTTGGATAATAATGGGAGGTTCCTCCTTCAGACCCCAGTCCCCCCCCCCCCCCCCCCCCAGATTGGCTATAGTTGGTCTGAGTTTGAAGATCTTAGGCAGTACCTCTTATGCAGTTTCCTCATTCCCTCCGCAAGGCAGTCCTGAGCATAAGGTGGGCTGGAGGCTCCCCTTGGGTGGCATCTGCTCACTAAATGGTCTAGCACCAACTAGGGGGACCTCCCATCTGCCTTCACTGAATGTTTGGAAGGTTAGTGTGAGATCAAGAGGTTTTGGACTTGTATTGGAATCCTGGTTCTGCCTGTTTTGGGGATTCTCAAGCGGAATGGCAGATCACCACTCAGATATTTTCCCACCTGGATACAAAGGGACCATCCCTCTCAGGATTCCTTCCACGTATGTCTCAGATGCAGCTTTCTGGATCCCTGTCTATTAATTTAGGTCCCAAGTTTATTTTAAACGAGTGTCGTAAAAGGGCCGAGTTCAGTCAGTGGTGTCTGGCAGTATAGAGTTCTGCAGGCATGGGAACCTCTATGCCCTTCTGAAAGTCGGTTTAGTCCTCCCTAGTTTTTAGGCCATAGAACACAGTAACACAGTAAATGACAGCAGATAAAGACACGAACAGTCCATCCAGGGTACTTGCCCAGGGTCACACAGAGAATGGATAGTAGGAAGGTATTCAACCCGTGGCACAAAAGTTTTCTGGCTATAATGACTACATTGTCCCAATCTTATCACTCCACTGGGAATCACCATTGCTAGTTGCTTTGTTCTTAGCCATTTGGGCGGAGCAGGAAAAATCCAGGGAGCCAAAAAACATTCAGGTCATAGTACTAGACAGAAGAGACAACAGCGGCATCTGGGGCTTGTAGAGGGGCCCAAGCTATGTAGAATCAAAGGTTCAGAGTTGACAGAATTGAAGAAAAGTGCCTAGAAAGAAGAGAAAATAAAGGAATTAACAAAGTTAAAAAAAAATCCTAAAACATGTTTCCTGACTCAGTTTTGGTTATGTGTGTAAGTTGTATTTATTTATTTCGCAGTTTATATACCGCTGTATCTCAAATTCTAGGAGGTTTACAGTCTAATATTTGTCTATCCCCTGTAGTTAGATTTTCTGGATATCCATTGTAAATATATGAGAGTTACATGCATTTTTTATGGGTATTCAGGCATGGTTCCTGTTATACTGAAGGCCTGGAGATAAGGGTGGGGGGCAAAGGAGAGGGAGTGGGGAAGAGGTCACTGAGGTTTGGGATCCATTGAGCTATAATACAGGGTTAATTACAGGATAATGGATTATAAAGAAGGAGTGGCATAACTAAAAATTGTAAGTGAAAGAACTAATTAGCCATAATTTACAGTTTATTAAATTTGATATACCAATTAACCACCAAGGCAATCACAGTGGTTTACAATATATATAAAAAGAAAAGAATGCCATTTAAAATAGGATAGGGCACACACACAAGACCAATCAACTTTTTATTTTAAAATCATACCAAAAAGAGAAACGCAGAACTAACACATGGACTTATAGCCCAACTGACATCTTTAAAGGAATGTCAAAAAGCTTGTAAAAAAACAAATACGTCTTAAGGAGCTGCTTAAAACAAGTAAAAAAAAACAAAACAAAAAAAAACCCAAAACAACCCACAATATCCAGAAGAGAACTAGGAAAAGCATTCCACAATACAGGGGGGCCCTATAAAAAAAAATGTACAGTTTATTTTAACTTCCAATCTGGAATCTCTTACTTCAAGTACTGTCAACAAATGATCTCTACCCAAATGCAAAGGCCGCAAAGGATCATCCATAGACTAACCCAACTAATATAGACTCTTAGCATAATATACTTTGGGGCACTTAGACTTGCAAAGTTCCATAAGTGACTATGTAACGGACAAAAGTCTAAGTGCTTTGAAAATGCACCTTTATGTGTGTTAAAACCAAAAGTTTGAAACTAATCTTGGAGTAGACAGGTAAACCAATGATGTACACGATATAATTGAGTTTTGTGATCACACTTTTTCACATGACCTGACAATCAAATTTCAGCATTACCTTGGCATCTCTTGTTGGCATTGCTGCCTTGAGTGTTGTGATGGCCTAGCGAAAAGATTCTGAAACTCAGTATATATATCTTAGTAATTTGTTATGAGGGTTGTTCCATGAGTAAACAAGGAACTGAAAGCAGAAAAACGTGTCTACAAATAAGAGCTTTTTATTGAACTTAGCATTACATTTTGGTTTTGCTATTTTACAGGGCACGGTAAAACTCCCAAAGATGCGGCGTCCGTGCGGGCTACCCATCCTATCCCTGCGGCTTGTGGAATTTACTACTTTGAAGTTAAAATTGTTAGTAAAGGTAGAGATGGGTAAGTATTGTGGCATTATGGTGTGTGTTTATTCAGTGCTGTGTTAAAAGTTTGGTGATTGAGTTAGAAACAAAGTAAAGAGCCACCATGAATATGTGTGGGTGTTTTTTTTTTTTTTTAACATGCTAAGAAATAACTGTGTTTTTTTTTTTTTTTTTTTTTGATGGATGGTTTATCTGCTGATTAGTGAAGATCATAGTAACATAGTAGATGACAGCAGAAAAAGACCTGCACGGTCCATCCAGTCTGCCCAACAAGATAAACTCATATGTGCTACTTTTTGTTTATACCCTACGTTGATTTGTACCTGTCCTCTTCAGGGCACAGACCGTATAAGTCTGCCCCGCCTCCCACCACTGGCTCTGGCACAGACCGTATAAGTCTGCCCAGCACTATCCCCACCTCCCAACCACCAGTCCCGCCTCCCACCACCAGCTGTGGCACAGACTGTATAAGTCTGCCCAGTACTATCCCCGCCTCCCACCACCGGCTCTGGCACAGATCGTATAAGTCTGCCCAGCACCTTCCCCGCCTCCCAACCACCAGTCCCACCTCCCACCAGCGGCTCTGGCACAGACCGTATAAGTCTGCTTAGCACTATCCCCGCCTCCCAACCACCAGCCCCGCCTCCCACCACCGGCTCTGCCACCCAATCTCAGCTAAGCTCCTCGGATAAGGCTGTGGCTTCTATCGCAGCATTGAGTAAAAGAGAGCAGACTGTTTAGACACCAACCTAACTCGTGATCATTGTAAAAGAAGCTGTTTTTAGTTTTCACTGATCTTGCAGTTAATGGCTCCAGACTTGAGCAAGCAGTTCATTCCCAGTAATAGCAGCATCTTCTCATTATTTCCAAAAAGTACCTCACTCCTTTTGTCCCATGTTGTTAGCCTCCCAGCATGCTCTGTTGGTGTGGGTGAATTGTAAGTGTTTGTTTCAGGTACCTCTTCAGAACAAGAAGCGTTAAAAGTTGAGAGCAGCAGCACAAAATCATTTTTGGTGCCTCAAGACTGGTCCATCGACTTCAGCATCAAGGGCATCAGTGCCTGTGGCCACTGCAGATGCATTGGCCTCAAGGCGATCTCCACTTACTTCAACATCTAGTGTCAGTGGGACATGCTTTGATGTTGTGTAATGCGCAGAGGCCAAGAAGCATCGGTTCTCATTGGAACACAGTGCCAGGAGCGCTGGGGCATCAACATCATCAATACCCAAGAAGCGTTAGTGCCAAGAGCTTTTGACAAAAGTTCCTCATGAGAGATTCCTGAGAAAATTAAAGAGTCATGGGATAGGAGGCAATGTTCTGTTGTGGATTAGGAATTGGTTATTGGACAGAAAACAGAGGGTAGGGTTAAATGGCTATTTCTCTCAATGGAGGAGAGTGGATAGTGGAATGCTGCCGGGATCTGTACTAGTGCTATATAACACATTTATAAATGATCTGGAACAATGAGGGAGGTGATTAAATTTGCAAGTAACACAAAACTATTCAAGGTTGTTAAAACGCACGCGGTTTGTGAAAAATTGTAGGAAGACCTTAGGAACTTGGAAGACTGGGCATCCAAATGGCAGATGAAATTTAATGTGGACAAATGCAAAGTGAGGCACATTGGTAAGAACAATCCAAATCATAGTTATCTGATGTTAGGGTCCACCTTGGGGTGGGGAGGGTCAGCACCGAAGAAAAAGATCTAAGTGGTGGTGTACACAATACATTGAAATCTTCCGCCCAGTGTGTGTGGCGGTGGCAGCCAAAAAAGCAAACAGGATGCAAGGAATTATTAGAAAAGGGATGGTAAATATGACCCAAGAATACTATTGATACCTCTGTATCCACTCCATGGAGCTGGGACCCCACTTCCGATATAGCACTGGCAACTCAGCAAGCTGTCCCCACACCAGCTCCAGTCTTACTAATGCCTGCCCTCAATGACCAGTTCCAGGCCATGCTTTGTGCCAGCCACAGCATTCTGTCACTTAAACTTCGAGGTCTGTGACACCCCTGTGGAGCAGTCTCTGACCCCCACCCATGCCTCCCTGTGCATGGCACCGCTCGACATTGGGGGAGGAAGCTCCCTCCAGGTTGAGACATGAGCAGGCACCTTGGTTCCTGACCCTGAGGCTTGGTTATATAGCCAGTCAGCTGAGACAAGGGCAGTCTCATCAAGACTGTGTGCTCAGCTTGACACAGACTGCTCATGGGAATCTGAGGAAGAACTAGACTACCTTTCAGAGGAGGGGTCTTGTAGCATACTCTCAGATCCCCCTCCACCTGATGAGAGGAGGAAGTCTCCACCTGAGCCCTTCTTTTTATTAAGAAAATGGTGGAAGCCATTCCCTTTTAAGTTAGAAGTAGAAGACAAACCTAGGGCTGTTATTTCAGATCCTAGGGTTTGATTCCCACCCGAACATGCTGTAACAGTTCTGCTGTACAAGATTCTCTGGGATGCACAGATAAAGAACTGGGAGACTCACCTTTCTCTGCAGTTAGCACCAAAGAAGGTGGATTCCATGTATTGGATTCAGAAAGTTCCCGGATTCGAGAAGGCCCAGTTGCGGTCAAATCCGTTCTCAAAAGAGCTAGAAGTTTGTCTACTGCCTCGGCGCCCCCAGGCAGAGAGGATCAGACTCTAGATTCCTTTGGGAAGAAAATTTATCAAGCTTTGATGCTAGTTTTCTGCATCCAGGACTACCATCTCTACATGAGCATCTACTTGCAGTCTTTGGTCTGCAGTGTACTAGACTTCACAGACACTCTCCCACAGGAGCAGGCTGTGAGCTTTGCCACCTGGCCAAGAAGCAAGAGGAGTGTCAGAAATATTTGGCCAGCGGTACATTTGATACTTTTGACATTGTGTCCTTATTCTCCACTTTAGGTGTGGGGATGCACACTCTCATGGCTGTGTGTCTCTGAACTTGAATCTGCGGTTCAGGAGAGGCTAGTGGACGTACCTTGGTGGGGAGACCATCTTTCGGGGACAAGGTGGAAGAGTTTGCTGACCTCATAAAATATACCTCACCATCCAGTCCCTTTCCTGGCGGCCTCCTCTACTAGGAGATTTTCTGGTAGGCCTTGAAGAAGTGCTTATTATACACTCAAAGAAGTAGGTTTACTTCTTCAGCCCGTCTCCAGTAGCAGCTCAAGACCCAACATCCTCGGGCCTGCCAGCTCCATCCACAGAAGTCTCAGCTTGCTCCCCAGCCAATAGCGAGGGCAAGCTTTTAACTGGCTTCAGAGGAGCATAGCCACAGTCAAAGTATCTGTTCTGGATGACCTACAAGTTAGAGGGAGGCTGAAATTTTATCAAGAAAGGTGGCACCTTATAACCTCTGACTGGTGGGTACTCCAAATAGTCCGAGCTGGATGTGCTGTCAATTAGCAACAAATACCACCAAATTGCCCAGCACAAGCATCTCTTCTCACTGCTAATCTCGAGCAGGTACTTGTAAAGGAACTCTCTGCTCTTCTCCAGGCTCGCACAGCCAAGCTTGTTCCACCAGGACAGGAGGGGCAGGGATTGTAATTCCTCATCACCAAGAAAACAGGAGGATTTCGCCCCATCCTAGACCTAAGGGTTCCGAACAAATATTTTAGTCAAAGAGAAGTTCAGGATGGTTTCTATGGGCACCCTTCTCCCCATGATTCAGAAAAATGATTGGCTATGCTCTGTGGACTTAGATGCATATACCCACATCCAAATACTTACCAGTCACTGGAAGTATCTCAGATTTATAATAGAGAAGTACCACATTCTGCCATTTGGCCTCGCGTCTGCGCCCACCGTGTTCTGCCATTTGGCTTTGCGTTTGCGCCCAACGTCTTCATCAAATGTCTTGCAGTAGTCACAGCATCAGGTAGACGGAGTGCATGTGTTTCTCTACTTGGATGAGTGGTGGGCAAGAGCATGTCTTAGGAAGGTGGTCAAGAATCAGTGCAGAGGACTGTCAGGGTGTTGGAGCTGCTAGGGTTTGTAATCAACTACCCAAAGTCTCATCTCCAACCCGTTCAACAATTGGGCCTTGCTAAACACAGTGCAGGCTCGGGCCTTCCTTCCTGAGAATTGAGCGACTTCTCTAATGTCAATCCCCAGCCAGGTTTGCAGCAGCCAGCAGGTATAAGCTCTGCATCTGTTAAGATTGCTAGGCCACATGGCCTCAACAGTGCATGTCACCCCCTTGGCACATCTCCATTTCAGGAGAGCTTAGTGGACCCTAGCTTCTCAGTGGCATCAGGCCACTGGAACTCTAGACAGTGTCATCCAGGTCACACCACAGCTCAAGCGGTTGCTCTGCTGGTGGCTAATTCGGTCCAGTTTGGTCCGGGGATACCGTTCCAAATTCCACTGTCCTGAAAAATTGAAACTACGGATGCATCCAACTTGTGCTCATTTGGGGCTCATGTAGATTGGCTTCACACTTGGGGGACTTGGTCCTCTCAGGAGCAGTATCTTCACATCAATCTCCTGGAACTCCGAACAATATGGAACGCTCTAAAGGCTTTCAGAGATCAGCTGATAAATCAGATTATTCTAATTCAAATAGATAATCAGGTTGCAATATATTATATAAACAAGCAGGGGGGTACGGGCTCATACCGCTTGTGTCAGGAAGCAGTTTGGGTGTGGCTGTGGGCTCTAACTTACAACGTGGTGCGCAGCCACATATCTAGCAGGAAAAGACAGTTGTCTGACGGATAGGCTGAGCAGGGTCATGCAACCAAACAAGTTGTTTAGCATGTGAGATCTTCTGAGTGTGGGGCACCCTCTCAGTGGATCTCTTTGTCACTCATCTAAACAGCAATGTCCCTCAGTACTGCTCCAGGCTCAAGTCACACGAGACTAGCATCAGTTGCCTTCCACCAGCATTGGGGTGAGGGTCTACTGTATGATTATCCTCCTATTCCTTTAGTAGGGAAGACTTTGTTGAAACTTGAGCAAGATCAGGGAAACATGATCTTAATAGCACCATACTGGCCGAGGCAGATCTGGCTGTTTCTACTGGAGTTGTCCTTTGAAGATCCACAGAGATTGGACTGTTTTCCCAACCCTCATAACGCAGAATGAGGGGTCCCTTTTGCATCCCAACCTCAACACCCTGGCCATCATGGCCTGGATGTTGAGAGCATAGAATTTGCCTCCTTGCACGTGCCTGAGGGTGTGTATGGAGTTTTGCTGGCTTAGAGTAAAGATTCCATTAAGAGGTATTATTTTTTAAAATGAAGAATGTTTTCCATTTGGTGTGCGGGAAAGGACCAAGATCATAGTTGTCCTACACAAAAATTGCTTGAGTACCTCCTACACCTCTCTGAGTGTGGTTTAAAAAACAACTCTGTAAGGGTTCACCTTTCTGCAGTTAGTGCTTATACTCGGGTGGAGGACAAGTCCATCTCTGTATAACCTCTAGTTTGCTTTATGAGAGGTTTGATGTTGACAAAGACCCCCCTGTCAAACCTCCCACAGTGTCTTGGAATCTCAATGTCGTCCTCACCCAGCTGATGAAAGCTCCTTTTGAGCTACTAAACTCCTATCAGCTGAAGTACCTGACCTGGCAGGTCCTGTTTTTGGTGGTGGTCACTTGAACTTCAGGCCTAGTAGCTGATCCATCTTATACTAAATTTTGTGATAACAGGGTAGTTCTGCACACGCTTCCTAAGTTTTTTCTCAAGGTAGTGTTGGAATTCCATCTTAATCAGTCAATCATTCTGCCAACATTCTTCCCCATGTCCATCCTGGTGAAAGTGCACTTTCATACCTTAGAAGTCTTCTGTCTGGAGTGGACTAAAGCCCATAGACTGTCCACCCATCTTTTTCTTTCCTTTGATCCAAACAAGATGGGAACAGCTGTCGGTAAGCGCACTTTATCCAACTAGCTAGTAGATTACATCTCTTCACTTATGCCTAGCCTAGGCTGGGCTGACTGGAGGGTCATGTCGCAGTTCATAAAATCAAGAGTCATGGCTGTGTCAATAGCCCATTTGAGGTCGGCCTCCATTGAGGAGATTTGCAAGGCTGCAATGTGGTCTTCAGTTCACACATTTGTATCTCTACTACCTTGAGCAAAATACCCGATGCAGTTTGGTCAGACAGTCCTGCAGATTTTGTTTGGTGTCTAGAATCCAACTTCACCCTCCTTGGACCCATTATATTCAGTTCCAGGCTGCACTTCCATACCATTTTTCAATTTGCTTTGAGGTTAATTGGTTCAGAATAGTCTCGCCATTGCGAGTCTCTATTCTCCTACTACTGTTGTTTTTGGTGAGCCTGGTAGCTTGTCCTCAGAGAAAGCAGAGTTAAATACTTGTCCTGCTGTCCTTGGAGAACACCTGATACAAGTATCCTTATAATCCACAATTGTCCCAGCTTCCCTAGGATTTTAATTCTTTTCAAGCTATTATATGTTACTTGTCTCACGCACATCAGGCAGGAAGGCACTCATGCATACATGGTGGTATCATTGCCAAAAGCCTCTTAAAAGTTGCAGAGCACTGGGTAGCATCCGGCACCAGGCTCTATTGTGGATGACATCACCCAGGTGTAAGGATACCTGTCCTGCTGTTCTCTGAGGACACCTGCTGCAGTTAAGTAACTTCACTTTTTCGCTCGGTGTATAGTTAAGCTCTAGAACTCATTGTCTGAGGATGTGGTAAAAAGTTAGTGTATCACGTTTTAAAAAAGGTTTGAATGGTTTCTTAGAGGAAAAGTCCATAACATGCTTTTAAGGTAGATATTGGAGAAAGCCATTACTTATCCCTGGGGTCAGTAGTATGGAATCTTGCTGCTATTTGGGATTCTTCCAGATACTTGTGACCTGGATTGGCCACTGTTGGAAGCAGTGCTTGATAGAATCTTCAGTCTGACCTAGTATGGCAATTCTTATATTATTATATAAAGTAACAGGACAAAGGTTGGTAAGAAAGAAGGAGGAGGCTTGAAATGAAATACTATAAGGAAGGCTGAGATAGCAATGCAAAGAGGAGATCTAGAACTGCAACAGAATGAGATAAATGGACAAGCCAAGATATCAGCTGAAGAGGAAGAAAGGCAGGAGATTGAGATCGGAGGTTGAAGTAATTAACAATATGGAAATAAATAGGCAGGGTCCCAGGAAAGGTGAAGATTACCTAAGTTGAATTTAAGAGGAAAAGTATAAGTAAGATGAATAAGGACATTGTTCCTTATACACGCTATCTATTGTTATCACAGAAATTAATCAAATACAATAATCTGAAGCATAAATTTTTACCAAAAGAATTCTACTGACAAGGATGCAGAAACAGAGGAAGAGGAGAAAGCTTAACAAGTCTTTGGGGGAAAAATACACTGAAGTAAAAATAAAAGCATTGCAAGCAGATGGGTGTCTGATAGATGGCTATCTAAAAGAATCAAGGTTACCAAAGGTAATGAGAGAGATCCAAAATATCAAACTGAAATATGCATTAATGGAGGAACAACTTAACTTCATATGTGCTATTAATAAAAGTAGCAGCTGAAGCCCAAAAACTGCAGAGAGGAAGAAAACAGAAAAGAGATGTCAAAACAGGTGTGCAGGGAATTGGAAAATAGCATAAGTTGAGTGAAAATGCTACAAAATTAAAGCTGAAGCGGAAACATTTTGGAGAAACTTATATAAGGACCTTATAGAGTATAATCAAGAAGCAAATGGCTGCTGTATATGGGAGAATTTGGAAAAGGCAAACACCAAAGTTATGGAATGGTCTTAACTAACAGCAAATGAGTTGGAAAACAGGTTTAAAAGAGCCCCGAAATGGATAATCTCGGCCTAGATAGAATGGTCAGTTTTATTTATTTATTTGTTTGTTTGTTTGTTACATTTGTATCCCACATTTTCCCACCTATTTGTAGGCTCAATGTGGCTTACATAGTACCGGAGAGGCGTTTACAGACTCCATTGTGAACAAATACAAAGTGATGTTGTGTCACATTAGGGCATCGTATAACGGAAGAGTTGTGTTATGTCCATTACGTACTTTAGTTTTGTTGTGTTGCAGAGATCAGGCATTTATGTTGGATTGGCAGGGTATGCCTTTTTAAACAGGTTAGTTTTTAGTGTTTTCCGGAAGTTTAGGTGATCATACCTAGTTTTCAAGGCTTTTGGTAATGCGTTCCACAGTTGTGTACTTTATGTAGGAAAAACTGGATGCATGGGTTGATTTGTATTTGAGTCCTTTGCAGCTTGGATAGTGCAGATTTAGGTGCGTTCGTGTTGATTCGAATGTGTTTCTAGTTGGTAGGTCGATCAAGTCTGTCATGTATCCCGGGGCTTCACCGTAGATAATTTTGTGAACCAGAGTGCAGATTTGAAAGCAATGTGTTCTTTGATTGGGAGCCAGTGTAGTGTTTTGTGGAGGGGTTTTGAGCTTTCAAATCGCGTTTTTCCAAAGATAAGCCTAGCTGCCGTGTTTTGAGCGGTCTGAAGTTTCTTTAAGGTTTGTTCTTTACATCCCGCATAAATTCTATTGCAGTAGTCTACATGGCTTAGTACCATTGATTGTACCAGGTTGCGAAATGTTTCCCTCAGGAAGAATTGCTTCACGTGTTTGAGCTTCCACATTGAGTGGAACATTTTCTTTGTCGTGGATGTCATTTGGCTCTCTAGTGTTAAGTTGCGGTCCATTGTAACACCAAGGATTTTCAGGCTGCCTGAGATAGGGAGGGTGTAATCTGGGGTGTTGATGATTGTGGGGTTGTCCGCGCTGTGTTGGGATGAGAGGATGAGACACTGTGTTTTTTCTTTATTGGGTTTTAGTTGAAATGCATTAGCCCAAGAGTCCATGATGTTCAAGCTCATCTTGATTTCGTTGGTGATTTTTGTCAGGTTAGATTTATAAGGAATGTATATTGTGACATCGTCTGCATAGATGAAAGAGTTAAAGCCTTGGTTTGATAAGGCCTTGGCTAGTGGGGGTCATCATTAGGTTGAAGAGGATCGGTGATAGCAGTGATCCTTGTGGTACTCCACAGTCTGCTTTCCACGGTGATGATATGTTTGAATTTGATTTTACTTGATATGTTCTTGTGGTTAGGAAACCCTTGATCCAGTTAAGTATGTTTCCACCAATCCCTAATTTATCTAGTAATCTTATTAATATATTATGGTGTACCATGTCGAATGCACTAGACATATCGAATTGGAGGAGGATGTTTTTGCCTATTGCTATTTCCTGCTTGAATTTGGCTAAAAGAGTGAGTAGTACTGTTTCTGTGCTGTGGAGGGGGTGGAAACCTGACTGTGATTCGTGTAATATAATATTGAGAATGTGTTTATATAATCTGTAAGTTGTTTGGCTTACCATGCTTTCCATCAGTTTGACTAACAACGGGATGGATGCTACTGGACGGTAGTTAGTGATTTCATTTGTTTTTTTCTTGGTGTCTTTTGGTATCGGGGTGAGTAGGATGTTGCCATTTTCCTTAGGGAAGAGACCTTGCTGAAGCATGTAATTTAGGTGGGATGTGAGGTCTGCAATGAAGCGGTCAGGGGCGGATTTCATTAGGTAGTTGGGACAGGTATCTAGTTTGCAGTGAGTGTTGGAGAACCTGCCGATCGCCTGTGTAACTGTATCGACGGTAAGGAGGTTGAAGTTTAACCAGGTTCGGTCTGCCGGGTATTCTCCAGTGGTTGGGTCCAGCTCATTAAGGAAGTTTTCGATGTCAGTGTTGTCATGGGGTAGCGTGTTGCGTAGGTTTACAATTTTTTCATTGACATACTTAGCAAGTTTATCTGCAGATGGGATGTCTGTATTCGTTGTAGTGACCACGTTGGTGTCACGAGTTGGTATAATTTCTTCATGTCTTTGTAATCTGTCCCTATTTTAGTTTTATAGTATGATCTTTTGGTCTCTCTTATTGCATAATTGTATTTTCTTTGTGATTGTTTCCATGTGTTGAGTGTGTGTTCGTCTTTTGGTTTTTTTTTTTCCATGCTCATTCATGTTTCCTGGTTTGTGTTTTTAGCTTTTTCAGTTCATCGTTGAACCATGGTATTGAGTTATGTTTTCGTGAGGTTCTTGTTCGTAAGGGTGCTATTTCATCTAGTATGCATTTGCATTTTTTATCTCATTCCATGAGGAAGTTTATGGAGTCTGTTTGTGCTGTCCATTCATTGTTGTATAAGTTGCCAGAATGTTTTCGTGTCTGCTTGATCTGTTGTGCTGTAGGATGTGTGTTCTTGTATTTGGTGTAATCCCTCAGTTGACGTTATTCCACCATAAGCTATTATGGAACTCTTTACCTATTATTATTAGAAGAGTGAATAGCTACGTTTAACTTCAGGAGGAGCCTAAAAACATTTCTCTTCCCAAAGACTGTTTAATAACTATCCATATTGACCTCTGTTTCCTCTTACCATCCATAAGACTAACCAATGATGTTCTTTGTCATGCATACACTCTGACTGTCTCTTTTTTTTTTTTTTTGTCTCACCTAGAATGTAAACCGCACTGAACCCTGGTAAGGGGATATTAGTGGTATACAAGAATTGATTTAAATTTGAAAAACCTGGCAGATTGCATAAATCGGTTGGTCAGGTAGCCAGACTTAACTCTCCAGTTCTTTAAACAAGAAGGATATTTTTTTCCAAAGGGAGATCCAAGTAGTGTTTCTAGAAATTACAGCCCTATAACTTGCCTACTTAGTCTATGGCAGGGATGGGCAACCTCGGTCCTCAAGGGCCACAATCCAGTCAGGTTTTCAGGATTTCCCAGTAAATATAGAAACATGACGGCAGATAAAAGTCATATGACCCATCCAGTCTGCCCATCCTCTGTAACCCCAAATTCTACCTGTTCCTAAGCGATCCCACATGCTTATTCCATGCCTTTTTAAATTCTGGAACAGTCCTCGACTCCACCACCTCCACCGGGAGGCCATTCCACACCTCCACCACCCTTTCTGTGAAATAATACTTCCTTAGGTTACTCCTAAGCCTATTCCCTCTTAACTTTGTCATATGCCTCCTCATTCCAGAGCTCTCCTTAATTTGGAAAAGGCTCTCTTCTTGTACATAAATGCGCTTGAGATATTTAAACGTTTCTATCATGTCTCCTCTCTCCTGCCTCTCTTCCAGCGTATACATGTTGAGGTTCATAAGCCTGTCCCCATATTTTTTTGCATTCAAGACCACTTACTAATTTCGTAGCCGCCCTCTGGACCGACTCCATCCTGTTTATATCTTTCCGTAGGTGCGGTCTCCAGAACTACACGCAGTACTCCAAATGGGACCTCACCAGAGACTTATACAACGGCACTATCACCTCCTTTTTCCTGCTGGTCATGCCTCTCTTTATGCACCCAAGCATCCTGGCTTTGGCCGTCACTTTTTCTACCGGTTTGAAAGCTTTAAGGTCATCAGACACAATCACCCCCAAGTCCCACTCTTCCTTCGCACACTGAAGCACTTCACCCCCTATACTGTACTGTTCCCTCGGATTTTTGCGACCCAAGTGCATGACCCTGCATTGTTTGGGATTAAACCTTAGTTGCCAAATATCAGTCCATTTCTCTAGCTTTGCTAGGTCCTTCCTCATGTCACACCATCCAGGGTGTCCGCCCTATTGCAAAGTTTAGTATCATCCGCAAAGAGGCAAATCTTACCAGACAGCCCCTCCACAATATCACACACAAAGACATTTAAAAAGAGCTTGTCCTAGGACCGATCCCTGCGGTACTCCACTGGCGACATCCTTATACATGAGATCTGTTTCCTTACGATGGAGGCAGTGCATGCAGATGGATCTCATGTATATTGATTGGGGATATCTGAAAACCCATCCCGGTTGCGGCCCTTAAGGACTGAGAGTGTCTACTCGGTCTGCGATTTTAAACTATTCACTGCAGTAGATGCTGATTAGAATATACAGTCGTATAGGCTCCAATAACATGGGCAGTAGAGCAGAAGGGCAAGAAGAAAGGTGCATATGAAACCAAAGACCAGTTAATTCTTAGTAAAACCATCAAGAAAACTTGGTGTAGCTTGGATTGACTATAAGAAAACTTTTGATAGCATACCATATTCCTGTGTAACAAATTGCCTCAAAATGTACAAAATAAACCCTGGATTAATCGAATTCATAGAGTTCACCATGAAAATGTGGCAAACCACAGACTTATCTGAGGTAAGAAAATAGGCAGTTTGTCATTCCTATCAACAAGATGAGCAAGGTATATTTCAGTGATACTCCCTATTCCCACTTTTGTTTTAACTCTTTGAGAAGCTTTTCACTACATTGAAGTTGTTTGCTAATCGATGGTCACTGGAATTGCAGAGCTTCAAGTCATCTAAAAAATAGTAAGTGCGATATAACCTCTGGATGATTACCAGCTTTAGGATTAAAATTAAACCCATAGCACAGGTGACATCAAGATGTCCTTTGCTTTAGTTCATTTGTGCAAGCCAACCTTCCTTAGAAGAAAACTGAACAAAATTGAAAAACATCCCTCTCACTGATTACCGTGAGTTAAAAGAACTTGAAAAGGAAGGTGTATCTCTATAAATATCTAAGAGTGGTGGAAGGAACAACAATCATGCATAAATCATTGAGAGAAGAAAAGTAAAGAACATTACAGAAGTCTAAAATTGATATTAGCATCATGGAATAAGATGCAAGCGATTTAGTCAGCTGGCAATTCGTGCTTTGGAATTGTAGACGGGCTAAGATCTGAATATATGAACAAGAGATCACTTACAAGTAAATTTCATAGAAAATTATTATACCTATCCTAGGTCTCCGGGCTTAATTAACAGTATCATCAGATCCAAATATATAAAATATGTTGAAATAGGAAAGTAAATGTCATTCTCTGAGGACAAGCAGGCTGCTTGTTCTCACTGATGGGTTGACGTCCACGGCAGCCCCTCCAATCGGAAACTTCACTAGCAAAGGCCTTTGCTAGTCCTCGCGCGCCCATGCGCACCGCGCATGCGCGGCCGTCTTCCCGCCCGAACCGGCTCGTGTTCGTCAGTCTTCTTTTGTCCACGCTCGGTTCGGTCGTGTTTACGCCGTTCGCGCCCCTTAAGTTGACCCTCGCGCGTCTTTTTGACTTTTCGCTACTTAAAAAAAAAAAGGATTTCGGAAGAAGGCCTTTCGGTCTTTTTCCCCTTCCTGTATTTCCAGTTTTTGCCCCGTTAAGTTTTCTTTCATTTTCGGGGTAGGTCCTTTTGAGGCCTCGGGTCGAATTTTTTCTCCCCCTCTTTTTGGTGCCTTACCGCAATTACGAGTTTTGATTTCGCCGGCGTGATTTTTCCACCCATGTCATCGAAGTCTCCCAGCGGCTTCAAGAAGTGCACCCAGTGCGCCCGGGTAATCTCGCTCACTGACAGGCACGCGTCGTGTCTTCAGTGTCTGGCGGCTGGGCACCGCCCGCAGGCCTGTAGTCTTTGCGACCTTTTACAGAAAAGGACTGAGGTAGCGAGATTGGCCCAGTGGAACGTTTTGTTCTCGGGCTCTTCGTCGGCATCGGCACCGGGAGTATCGAGTGCGTCGACAGCGTCAAGACCTCCGCCCTCGGCCGCGAGTGCATCGAGGCATCGACCCTCTGCGTCGTCGGGGCCGAGACATCGGAAGGCGGCGTCGGTGGTACCGGGACCTCCACTAGTGCTGATGTCGTCGGACGGTGGTGCTTCGACTGGAGTGCAGGTGAGGGCTGTCCATTCCCCTGCTGGTGGCGGTGAGCCTTCGGGTGGGTCTCCCCCTACCCTGAGGGCTCCTGCGGTACAGCCCCCCCGAGACCGACCTTCTTCGGCCTCGGCCCCGAGGAAGCGACGGTTGGATTCTACGTCCTCCTCGTCGGTACCGGGAAGCTCCGGTGACATGCTTCGTTTGAAAAAGTCAAAGAAGCATCGACACCGGTCTCCTTCCCACGTCGGTACCGAGAGCTCTGGGTCGCCGAGGGAGTCGGCACCCAGTAGGCATCGGCACCGGGAGGACCGCTCACCCTCTGTTCAGGAGGTGTCGATGCGCTCCACCTTGGACAGCCCGGAACAGCCTCCACGCCCGGAACAGACTCTGACATCGACACCTGCATCGGCTTCCATGTCTTTCTCCACAGCCGCTCTCACGAGAGTCTCCGGGACGTTCTCCCAGAGATCCTGGGAGAGCTGTTGCGCCCTTCCCCTCCGGTACCGGGGGTGCTCGCGCCACTGGTACCGTCGAGTGAGGCGCCGGCTGGCCCTTTGCCCGGGGTGAGGTCTCCGACATCAGTGCCGCTTGCGGTACCGACTGCGGTCGCCTCCCAGGAAGGCTCCACGACGACGTCGGCGGAGGGAGCTTCGCCGGTGCGGGCGAGGGAGTCTACCTGTCGACGCTCCCACCGTGGCCGTGGTTCCACGGAGTCGAGCCGGGCACGGCTTCAGACACAGGTCCGTGAACTTGTGTCTGATACCGATGGTGAGGCCTCGTGGGAGGAGGAGGAGGAGGACATCAGATATTTCTCTGACGAGGAGTCTGATGGCCTTCCTTCTGATCCCACTCCCTCCCCTGAAAGGCAGCTTTCTCCTCCCGAGAGTCTGTCTTTTGCGGCCTTTGTCCGGGAGATGTCTATGGCCATCCCCTTCCCGGTGGTCGTGGAGGACGAGCCCAGGGCTGAAATGTTTGAGCTCCTGGACTATCCTTCTCCACCTAAGGAAGCGTCCACAGTACCCATGCATCATGTCCTAAAGAAGACATTGCTGGCAAACTGGACCAAGCCTTTAACTAATCCCCACATTCCCAAGAAGATCGAGTCCCAGTACCGGATCCAGAGTTGATGCGCACTCAGTTGCCTCACGACTCTGGAGTTGTGGATTTGGCCCTAAAGAAGGCTAAGAGTTCTAGGGAGCATGCTTCGGCGCCCCCGGGCAAAGACTCTAGAACCTTAGACTCCTTTGGGAGGAAGGCCTACCATTCCTCTATGCTTGTGGCCAAAATTCAGTCTTACTAGCTCTACACGAGCATACACATGCGGAACAATGTGCGGCAGTTGGCGGGCTTGGTGGACAAGCTCCCTCCTGAGCAAGCCAAGCCATTTCAGGAGGTGGTCAGGCAGCTGAAGGCGTGCAGAAAATTCCTGGCCAGAGGGGTGTATGACACCTTTGATGTTGCGTCCAGGGCCGCTGCTCAAGGTGTGGTGATGCGCAGACTCTCATGGCTGCGTGCCTCCGACCTGGAGAATAGAATCCAGTAGCGGATTGCGGACTCGCCTTGCCGTGCGGATAATATTTTTGGAGAAAAAGTCGAACAGGTGGTAGAGCAGCTCCACCAGCGGGATACCGCTTTCGACAAGTTCTCCCGCCGGCAGCCTTCAGCTTCTACCTTGACAGGTAGACGTTTTTATGGGGGAAGGAAGACTGTTCCCTACTCTTCTGGCAAGCGTAGGTACAATCCTCCTTCTCGACAGCCTGCGGCCCAGGCTAAGCCCCAGCGCGCTCGCTCTCGTCAGCAGCGTGCGACTCAGCAAGGCCCCTCGGCTCCCCAGCAAAAGCAAGGGACGAGCTTTTGACTGGCTCCAGCAGAGCATAGCCGACATCCAAGTGTCAGTGCCGGGCGATCTGCCGGTCGGAGGGAGGTTGAAAGTTTTTCATCAAAGGTGGCCTCTCATAACCTTCGATCAGTGGGTTCTTCAAATAGTCCGGCACGGATACACCCTCAATTTGGCCTCCAAACCTCCAAATTGTCCACCGGGAGCTCAGTCTTACAGCTTCCAGCACAAGCAGGTACTTGCAGAGGAACTCTCCGCCCTTCTCAGCGCCAATGGTGTCGAGCCCGTGCCATCCGGGCAAGAAGGGCTGGGATTCTATTCCAGGTACTTCCTTGTGGAAAAGAAAACAGGGGGGATGCGTCCCATCCTAGACCTAAGGGCCCTGAACAAATATCTGGTCAAGGAAAAGTTCAGGATGCTTTCCCTGGGCACCCTTCTCCCCATGATTCAGGAAAACGATTGGCTATGCTCTCTGGACTTGAAGGACGCCTACACGCACATCCCGATACTGCCAGCTCACAGACAGTATCTGCGATTTCAGCTGGGCACACGTCACTTCCAGTACTGTGTGCTACCCTTTGGGCTCGCCTCTGCGCCCAGAGTGTTCACGAAGTGCTTGGCTGTAGTAGCAGCGGCACTTCGCAGGCTGGGGGTACACGTGTTCCCATATCTCGACGATTGGCTGGTGAAGAACACATTCGAGGCAGGAGCTCTACAGTCCATGCAGATGACTATTCGCCTCCTGGAGCTACTGGGGTTTGTGATAAATTATCCAAAGTCCCATCTTCTCCCAGTACAGAGACTCGAATTCATGGGAGCTCTGCTGGATTCTCGGATGGCTCGTGCCTATCTCCCAGAGGCGAGAGCCAACAACTTGTTGTCCCTCGTCTTGCGGGTGCGAGCGTCCCAGCAGATCACAACTCGGCAGATGTTGAGATTGCTGGGCCACATGGCCTCCACAGTTCATGTGACTCCCATGGCCCGCCTTCACATGAGATCTGCTCAATGGACCCTAGCTTCCCAGTGGTTTCAGGCTGCTGGGGATCTAGAAGACGTGATCCACCTGTCCACGAGTTTTCTCAAATCCCTGTATTAGTGGACGATTTGGTCCAATTTGACTCTGGGACGTCCTTTCCAAATTCCTCAGCCACAAAAAGTGCTGACTACGGATGCGTCTCTCCTGGGGTGGGGAGCTCATGTCGATGGGCTTCACACCCAGGGAAGCTGGTTCCTCCAGGAACGTGATCTGCAGATCAATCTTCTGGAGTTGCGAGCGGTCTGGAACGCTCTGAAGGCTTTCAGAGATCGGCTGTCCCACCAAATTATCCAAATTCAGACAGAAAACCAGGTTGCCATGTATTACATCAACAAGCAGGGGGGCACCGGATCTCGCCCCCTGTGTCAGGAAGCCGTCAGCATGTGGCTCTGGGCTCGCCGTCACGGCATGGTGCTCCAAGCCACATATCTGGCAGGTGTAAACAACAGTCTGGCCGACAGACTGAGCAGGATTATGCAACCTCACGAGTGGTCGCTAAATTCCCGAGTAGTGCGCCAGATCTTCCAGGTGTGGGGCACCCCCTTGGTAGATCTCTTTGCATCTCGAGCCAACCACAAAGTCCCTCAGTTCTGTTCCAGGCTTCAGGCCCACGGCAGACTGGCATCGGATGCCTTCCTCCTGATTGGGGGGAAGGTCTGCTGTATGCTTATCCTCCCATACCTCTGGTGGGGAAGACTTTGTTGAAACTCAAGCAAGACCGAGGCACCATGATTTTGATTGCTCCTTTTTGGCCGCGTCAGATCTGGTTCCCTCTTCTGGAGTTATCCTCCGAAGACCCGTGGAGATTGGAGTGTTTTCCGACCCTCATCACACAGGACGAAGGGGCGCTTCTGCATCCCAATCTCCGGTCTCTGGCTCTCACGGCCTGGATGTTGAGAGCGTAGACTTTGCCTCTTTGGGTCTGTCAGAGGGTGTCTCCCGCATCTTGCTTGCTTCCAGGAAAGATTCCACTAAGAGGAGTTACTTCTTTCTTTGGAGGAGGTTTGCCATCTGGTGTGACAGCAAGGCCCTAGATCCTCGCTCTTGTCCTACACAGACCCTGCTTGAATACCTTCTGCACTTGTCTGAGTCTGGTCTCAAGACCAACTCTGTAAGGGTTCACCTTAGCGCAATCAGTGCATACCATTACCGTGTGGAAGGTAAGCCGATCTCAGGACAGCCTTTAGTTGTTCGCTTCATGAGAGGTTTGCTTTTGTCAAAGCCCCCTGTCAAACCTCCTACAGTGTCATGGGATCTCAATGTCGTTCTCACCCAGCTGATGAAACCTCCTTTTGAGCCACTGAATTCCTGCCATCTGAAGTACTTGACCTGGAAGGTCATTTTCTTGGTGGCAGTTACTTCAGCTCGTAGAGTCAGTGAGCTTCAGGCCCTGGTAGCCCAGGCCCCTTACACCAAATTTCATCATAACAGAGTAGTCCTCCGCACTCACCCTAAGTTCTTGCCAAAGCTTGTGTCTGAGTTCCATCTGAACCAGTCAATTGTCTTGCCAACATTCTTTCCCCGTCCTCATTCCTGCCCTGCTGAACGTCAGCTGCACACATTGGACTGCAAAAGAGCATTGGCCTTCTATCTGGAGCGGACACAGCCCAACAGACAGTCCGCCCAATTGTTTGTTTCTTTTGATCCCAACAGGAGGGGAGTGGCTGTGGGGAAACGCACCATATCCAATTGGCTAGCAGATTGCATTTCCTTCACTTGCGCCCAGGCTGGGCTGGCTCTTGAGGGTCATGTCACGGCTCATAATGTTAGAGCCATGGCAGCGTCGGTGGCCCACTTGAAGTCAGCCACTATTGAAGAGATTTGCAAAGCTGCGACGTGGTCATCTGTCCACACATTCACATCTCATTACTGCCTGCAGCAGGATACCCGACGCGACAGTCGGTTCGGGCAGTCAGTGCTTCAGAATCTGTTCGGGGTTTAGGATCCAACTCCACCCCCCTAGGCCCATGTTTATTCTGTTCCAGGCTACACTCTCAGTTAGTTGGAAGAATTGTTAGGTCAATCTCAGTTATGTCCTCGCCGTTGCGAGGCCCAATTGACCATGTTTGTTGTTTTGAGTGAGCCTGGAGGCTAGGGATACCCCATCAGTGAGAACAAGCAGCCTGCTTGTCCTCGGAGAAAGCGAATGCTACATACCTGTAGAAGGTGTTCTCCGAGAACAGCAGGCTGATTGTTCTTACAAACCCGCCCGCCTCCCCTTTGGAGTTGTGTCTTCCCTTGCCTTTGTTTTGCTACATATGGGACTGACGAACACGAGCCGGTTTCGGGCGGGAAGACGGCCGCGCATGCGCGGTGCGCATGGGCGCGCGAGGACTAGCAAAGGCCTTTGCTAGTGAAGTTTCCGATTGGAGGGGCTGCCGTGGACGTCACCCCATCAGTGAGAACAATCAGCCTGCTGTCCTCGGAGAACACCTTCTACAGGTATGTAGCATTCACTGTATCCGTCTTTGTTATTAAACGTGGACAAGCATTCCGATGAGTAGAAGGAATGAGAGAGAATCCACTGGTATATTTAGACAGAAGTAACAACTTGTGAAAGAAGAAAAAAACTCTGCAAACAGATTAGCAAATAAGGAAAAATAAGTGGCAAATGCACATAAATACAGTGTGCTACTCCAGGAACTATCTGTGGATCAAAACTGGACACACAAATGGTTAAGGAGAGATGAACTAGAACAACTGCTTGTCTTGGGATTGGTAGCATGGAATCTTGCTGCTATTTGGGGTTCTGCCCACTGTTAGAAACAGGATAATGGGTTAGATGTACCATTGGTCTGATCCAGTATGGCTGTTCTTATGATTGATGGGGCAGCCCAGGACAGCGAATTATAGATGAGATGATTCACAGCAGCCATAGGAAAAACTAGTACAGCAGATATCTGTAGATTCTGTGAGAAAGAGCTGGAAACGTTTACTCATCTCGTAGCTGGGTGCAGTGTTCTGATGGCAGAAAATTTATATTTAGCAAGGCACAATATGTTGGCACATTTTCAAAAATACTTTGTTATTGAAGTTGTTTCCTTGTATGTAAAATCTATAAACAGATTAGACTACAATAGTCAAAAGGTGAGTTGCTGATCAACAGAAACATCAATAAGAGACCTTTCTTGGCAGTCGCTCTCTCGTACTTATACATTTTGCAGACTGTTAATGCAGCAGCATTTTTCCAATTATTAACAATTTCTTTCTGTGTCACACCAATAGCCTCAATACTTTCTGCTTACATCACAAGCCCTCACAATTGTGGGGGTTTTTTTGTTTTGTTTTGTTTTTAATATATATGTAATGCTACCCCTCCTCACTTTATTCCTGAATAGATTATACCTGGTATAACTATATCTCAGTTATGGCTCTCTGTTTACCACATCTTTGAACACTATGAAATCCAAGTAAGCTTTTGCAACCACCTGTAGATTAGGGACTTTATTTCCTGTACTGTAGGCATAGTATGTGTAATTTTTAAACATTCACTTTTTAATGTTTTGCTTACCGGAAGAGTTTATCCACTCATCCCCTTCTGTCCTATTTGAAAGCCCTTTTCATTATGGGCCTCTTTTATCAAGCCGCGCTAGTGGTTCCCACTCGGCAATACCGAACGAGTCCATTCAAAGTGAGCACGGCTTCATGATAAACCCTATAGTGGCTAGTCTGTTCTGGAAGTTATTTCACCCCTTTTTCAATAGGTGGGTGCAGCCCTTTGAATATGATCCCATGGTCCAGAAAGCCAAACCTCTGCCTTTGACAGGGAGGATTGATGAGAGCACCACCTGTGCAGATATGTGCTTCACCCTCTCTCTCTCAATGCCATGGAAATTAATGTACTTTTTGTATTCTTAAATATAAACTGATGATTTGAGGCCATGGTTTTTCCAATTTGTAGAGGTTTTATTTGGTTAGTTCACTAGTTAGTACATAATATGTTATATTGTAAGACATTCCATTACTGTATATCACAAATATGAACATTTACATTTGTATTGTTTCCATATTGTTTCTATGACAAACCATGATTGGCTTCTAGTTTTGTATGAGAACCTTTTAACAGAAATATGCAGTCTTAATAATACAGCAGCCTTCTATGCAATACTGATCCTATAGTGCATTCTCAATTGTACCTGTGTATTCTTACGTCAGTTTGTCATATACAAGTGTTCTTCAAGGCAAGGCCTGTGGGACAGTGGCAGCCCCCACTGTCATTCTTTTTTTTTTAGTGGCTACAGAATTCTCAGATTGAACAACTAGATTGAGAATAATTAAAAAAAAAAAAAAAAAAAAAACCACAGGACACTGATATCTATTTGAGAGTAAGGTGCTGATTTTCAAAGCAGATAGACACCTCAAAATGCTTTTAAAGTCCAAATCCTGATTTTGGAAAGTCAAAATTTGGATGTTTCACATTGCAGTTTGTCCAAATAGCAAGGGGCCATGTTTTGGGTGGAACTAAGGAGGGCCCAAAAGTAGGATGTCTCTCAGCGATTTTTAAACAGGAAGAAACAACCATGTTTAAAAAGGATGTTTTTATCTACACCTGTTTCAGTCATGTCCAAGTTAGAAAAAGGTGCTCTGATTGATCAGCTGACCCCTAGAGAGATGAAGGCATGACCCCCCCCCCCCCCTCCTTAATCCTCCAGTAGTTGCTGTCCCTTTTCCTCTTCCCTGAAAGTGAAATCAGAAAGGAAAATGAGGCTCTGTCAGCTGCAGGTATTATGGCCATTTTGAAGAAAGCAACAAGCAGGTCAGAGGAGTAGCCTGGTAGTTAATGCAGTGGACTTCAAACCAGCAGACATAGGTCAAAATCTATTAATTTGTTTCCTCCAACAAGGAGGTTTGATTGACGGGAGACAGTGTCGCATATCAAGGCTAAAGCCGTCTACACCCAAGGAGATTTAATTGCTTCCCTACACAGCCGCCATCTTGATACACTGTGAAAATACATTGCTTTGTATGGAGGCAAGCTTTGCTTACTGGATTCAGGTCAGATAATGGGCCTATCAATTAAATCTCTTTGACCTGCAATCCTGAAGCATACTGAAGTAGTGTACATTCAGGTACAGTAGATAAAAAACAACAAAGCAGTGGAATCAAATGCATTTATTGGAACAATACCCGACGTGGCCACGTTTCGCCCTCAGGCTGCGTCAGGGGTATAAACTATCAAAAGTGTATGTAAATATATCATACACACTAGTAGTTCCAAAAATCTAGTTCCATTTTTCTGCTACTTCCAACTGAACTGAAATGCATTGGTAATGCTAATGCATATCAGTTCAGTTGGAAGTAGCAGATAAATGGAACTAGATTTTTGGAACGCAGCCTGAGGGCGAAATGTGGCCACGTCGGGTATTGTTCCAATAAATGCATTTGATTCCACTGCTTTGTTGTTTTTTATCTACTGTTTTGTAAGCAGTTGTGTGCCTTTTTGTTTTTTTTGTTTCATTCAGGTACAGTAGGCATTTCTTTTCCTGACGGGACCACATTTATAGTAGCCATTTTTCTTTTCCTGGAGGGACTGCATTTATGAGGAAAAAAAAAAGTTACAGTGGGATTTGAAGTTGTCCTTTGGTCTACAGTCTACTACACTAACCACTAGGCTACTCTGTTCAACCACTAGGCTACTCTGTTCGTCTGTGTGGCCATTTTCATATGAGTGCTGCTAGACGGATGTTGTGCATTGTTTTCTCCTGTTTATAATTTAAAAGTTTCAGTTTGTAAAATGATCAGGACGGATGTCTCCAGCATACAGACGTCATCCTTGCGTAATTTCGAACAGGAAATATGGACTTCTTTCCTGTTCGAAAATTGCTGTATTTTTATTTATTTATGTTAATTTATATACCGTGTCTTATTGCAGCTGCAAAACAGAACGGTTTACATATGTATAAAAACAATTAGTGTATACAAATAAACAAACATAGGAATTCCATTCATGACAGGAAAGCACAGCAACCAGAATAAACTACATAATAAAATCAGTACAAATTAAAAATCTAATATACAGTTAAGCTACCCCTTTTTTCTTTTCTTTTTGACCTTATCTCATTATGCTAAGTTCTAGGTAGCTTATAAAGAGAGAGGTTTTTGGTAATGGAGATAAGATTTCTCTAATCTGATCTCCTTTGGAAGGCTATTCCAAAGGGAGGGTGACAAATAGAAAAAAGCCGATCTCCGTGTAGATTCCCATCTAGCCTTAGCAAGAGGGGGAATAACTAACCTGTTATCTGTTAGGGATGTAAGAGTTCGCATAGCGGTGTAGGGAATTGTTAAATTCGACAAGTAGCTAGGATTTAATGTGTAAAAGGCTTTGTGGGTCAGAACAAGAGCCTTAAACTTTACTCTTGCTTCGACCGGGAGCCAGTGCAGACGATGCAATAAAGGTGTTACTCTATCATCCCTCCGGGCCCTGCAGATCATACGTGCTGCTGTATTTTGAATTCTTTGTAATCGCTTTAAGTTTGCTTGAGTAATCCCAGCATATACAATGTTACAGTAGTCTAAATGTGAAGTAATATATGCAGATGTCAGTGTTTTGAGAGAGTCCTTACTTACTGAATTTCTAACTGACCGAAGCCGCCTCAGATGAAAAAAAGATTTTTTCACTACATCAGATACTTGTTCCTCAAAGGTCAATACGGAATCAATAATGACCCCGAGATATCTAAAGGACTTAACTGTTGGGATATTCTGACCAAATAGCATAGGTACCACAGGGGGATATGTGCCTTGCCCTACTATCCAAGATGTTATAGTCTTATCCTTGTTCAGTACCAGCTGATGTGTTGTCACCCAGTCTGCTACTTTATCCAAGCATATTTGAATGGGTGTAAGATCTATGTTCGATGGTCTAACATAATGGATAAGCAGAAAATCATCTGCATATGAATAAAAACTGATACCCATTGTTTGAATGAGGAGCGCCAGGGGACTGATGTATAGGTTGAACAATAGTGGAGATAAAACCGAGCCCTGAGGAACTCCACATGATAGGTTGTATGATGTAAGGTGGATGCCAATTTTTTTTTTTTTTTATGTTTTGAGCAGGATGTCCCAATTCTGACTTGAATGTTCTTTTCGAAAATGCCCCTCTTAGAGTATTAGGGATAATACTAGATCCTTTTCTGAAGATGGTTTTAACAGGTTGATGTAAGATTTTTTTGGGAGGCTCAGGCAGCTGTGGGGAATAAGAAATTATTTTCTAGCTGATCAGTTTAAAATAATTGTGTGATCCTAGTCAGACTATAATAGTTAATATGCAGGATGTGCCCTTTAAACTATGTTGGACAACAGACATTACAAAATACTGTACAGTGACTAGATTGAGTTGTGGTTCAGATAAATATTTAGCGAGCTGCTACTTTGCTTCAGAAACTGCATTGGCTTCCTGTTGAATCTCATATAAAATTACACTTTGCCATTTGGTCTATATGTTAGCATTTATATGTAGACCCGCATATGTGAGGCTACATCTTGTACGTCGCTTTAATTTGATAACATTTCCTAGTCCTAAGGGGGGGGGGGGTGTTTATTGGAAACTATTTCAAACAGTTTTCCCTTATTTATTTATTTTATTTATTTATTGCATTTATAGCCCACATTATCCCACCGTATGGCAGGTTCAATGTGGCTTACATATTGCTAAAAAGCAGCAACCTCCTGGTCTTCGCTTCCAGATAGTATTAGATCTCTACCTAGTTTTGATTATTTTGAGAAAGAAATCAAAAACCTATTTATTCCGGAAGTATGTTTTGGGTACTGTTAATTAACCTTTTTTTTGGAAAATGTGAGATGTATGATCTAGTACTCTTAATGTAATCCGCTTTCAACTATATCTGGTAACAGCAGAACATAAGAATTCTGTCTCTTACATTTCGCAAAAAAACTAAAAACCTTCTTTTTTTAAACAAATTAGAATGTACTTAAGTTTAATTAAGGAAATTTGTGTAATGTTGTACATAGATATATCCTAGAGATTGCTTGTTGACTCTCTTGTGATCCACATCTGGCTTAATTGGTAATATACAAAATACAAGTTCTTTATTTGTGGCTTGTTTGTTTGTATCTGGATGCAGCCTACATGCCTTACATTGAATAACGCTGAAATCTTGCTCCTAATGTTTGGCCCTCTATCTCAGCCCTTCCACTCCACGGTCCTCCAACCTTGCTTTCTTTGCCAGCAGTGATAAAGCAAGGCTGCTTCCATCTGGCCCTGGGGGCCTTCCCTCTGTCACAACTTCTGTTTCAAAACATAGCAGAGAAAAGGCTTTGGGGGCTGGCCGCAGGTAGCCTGGCTTAATTGCTGCTGGTGAATACAGTAAGGTTGGAGGACCGTGGGCTTGAGAGAGAAGTAGAGAAAAATAAAAGACCTGGTGGGGAAGGGAGAGAGACTGGACTGAAATAAACAGAGGGACAAGGGAAGAGATACTGGACCAAGGGAGGGAGAAATGCCGGACTACAGGGGAGTATTGTCGGGGAGATGCTGGTCCCAATGTGGAGGCAGGGTCGCTGAGAGACTGGGCCCGGGTCCCCACTGCCCCCCCCCCCAAGGTCGTCGTCACTGCCACTGCCCCTCCCCACCCACCCCCTCCATCCACCACCGGGCCTGGCCCCCCTGAGTTCAAATCATAGCGTCTCACCTCGACCTTGCTCCATGTGAAAGAAGCGTAGCAGCAGCAGTCTGCAGATCGCCTCCCTTCGGGCCTTCCCTCCCTGTGTTTCGCCCTCGCGCAAGTTACATCAGACGAGGGCGGGACACAGGGAAGGCCCGAAGGGAGGCGATCTGCAGACTGCCGCTGCTGTGCTTCTTTCACACGGAGCGAGGTTGAGGTGAGGCACTATGATTTGAATTCAGGGGGGCCCGGCCCGGTGGTGGACGGAGGGGGTCGGATGGAGGGGGAGTGGCAACGACGGCCTTGGAGGCCCGGGCCTGGGGAATTTTGTCCCCCCTGCCCCCCTTCTCGGCAGCCCTGTGTGGAGGAAGCTGGAGGAAAGGAATTAAAAAGGGGAGAAGCTGGACACAGGGATAGACACACATGCTGGACGGAGAGGGGAGCACAGGGACAGGGATACAGAGGAGCAATCCCGGAAAAGTGGGGGATAGGGAGACAGGAGCATTGCTGCATATGGACAGAAGAGAAGAGGGGAAGGATATTCACATGGATGGAAGGGAAGCAGGAGCAGTGACAACTTTTTCAGAGTGGATGGAATGAGCTATCGCACCAAGACCATGTGTCAAATCTGTCTGTCTAGATCAGGAGTTCTCAACCCAGTCTTCGGAGCACACCAAGCCAGTCTGGTTTTGCAGATATCCACAGTGAATCTACATGAGATAAATTTGCATGCATTGCCATGTTGCCTTCATTGAATGCAAACCTCTCGTGCATATTTGTTGTGGGTACCCTGAAAATCTGACTTGCTGAGTGTGTCCTAAGGACTGGGTTCAGAACCCCAGGTCTAGATTTATTTGGATTTAACTGCCTGAACAGCAAGTATAGGTTGATAACTTAAATAGTATTAACAGTATAAAAATAGTAAAATGACATGTAAACATGGTTAAAACACAGTAAACTTGGAGATGGGCAGATTGTATCATATTACTCCTATTACAAGGATTTAGTGTCGGAAATATGCACATTAAAAGCAGCACAGTAGAATATTAATTAGTGGAAAAGTAGCCTAGTGGTTAGTGCAGCAGCCTGAGAACCAGGGGAATTGGGTTCAGTTCCCACTTCAGCTCCTTGGTTGTAACCATAGAAGTGTGGTATATCAAATCCCATTCCCTTTGTTCGAAGAAATAAAGTAGATGACAGCATGAGGGCTCCCAGGCTGGAGAGGTGGAATAATTTGTTTTCTCATAGTGCTTGTCTGAACACAGGAGCCAGCTAAAAAAAAATTTTTCTTTTATAATTTTTAAATGCTACAATTCAGCTCAAGAGATAGCTAGAGATTTGTGTCGGGAAAAATGAGTGAGGGAGAGGAGAGGAGGGAATGCATAGAGGAAAACATAAACAAGGGAGTGATAGAAAGGAGGTGAGATGAGGGAGGAAAAGGTAGAAGAGAGATGATAGAGGAGGGTTAGATGGAACATAGGCGTCAGCACAAGGGAAGCCACAGGTTCCATGGACTCCTAAAATGTAGTTCCTCCCTGCCTTTCTCACCGCAAGGTATGTTTCCCCTTACTTCACTCTCCTGGGGTGACAACTCTTATCTTCTGCCTATGAGGCATTGCATGGCCGACTGACTGGTTGGGGAGGGGAGAAGGGGGTGGAGTGAGGCCTTCAGCATCTGTGCATGCTCAAGGCTGGCCGGCTTCATCCCTCCAAAATGGGAAGTTTGAAGGGGTCAGGAGCTGGCAGGCCTTGAATATGCACAGGGATTTTACTACTTTTAAATCCTTAATTGCAGCTCAGGGTTCTGCCTCCAGCAACTTTCTGCACTCTTCACCCATCTTTGGTAGAATGATGGATGCCAGGTACTCATCTATTCTCTTTCATCTCCATGCACAAAGCAGTTGTACAAAGCCTTGAACCAGCTCCCCATTATTGATCAAATCTGAGTAATATGCCCTCTTTGTCTTTGAGTTTGAAGCTAAGAATTGACTTGCACAATTTCCTTGTTCAAAAATGATCTGCCTGGCACTCCTTAGGTCATAATAAATGTCTGCTGCATACTGTGCTGCCAGTTCCTCCCATCAGTAGTTTTTCCTGTATGAAACAGCTTATCTATTTGTTCCAGGTCTTGAATGTTCTGAAATAATTTGTTTTATGATGGCCTACCTCTTTCTTCTGCTTGGATGACCATGTAATTAGCTGCCCCTTGATGACTGTTTTTATTGCCTCCCATAGAACTCCCAATGAGGTTCCCTCGGTATCATTTAGGCTGAAATATTCATTAAGTTCTGTGTACCTCACCACTTCTCGTACAGTATGCTGTCATTAAGGTGCTCCATTTCTACCCTTGTGAACAGTCGTATCAGGACATGATCTGACATATATTTTTGATTGCCACCCCCTCTACTGTTGAAGTGAGTGTTTTTCCTGCTGAAAAGAAAAAACCAAAGTCAGTCTTCAAGTATGAGGATTATACTAGTATGAATAAAAATTATAGTTCCATGCATGCAGATGAAGGAGGCTCCAGGCATTGATTACACCCAGTTGATCAAGGCGTTCTTTCGCCTTTCCCTGAAGAGGATAGTACTAGATTGAAGTCTCCCTCAATTATTCATATCCCACCCCCATTACCTACTTTACTATCCTACCAACCATATCCCAGAAATAGCCCTACCCACTATTAAGGGTGTGTTTGCATACAATAATTAGTGTCTCCTTACCTAGAACCACCTTTAAGAACAGATACACCCACAAAATCTTCCATCTATATCTACTCTAAGGGGGAAAATTTGAGGGAAGGCGAGAGGTTAGACTGCACATTCTTCTTCATTCCAACCCTCCCGCCATATCCCTCAGACTTATTTCTGACATCCAACCCTGCAAACTGCTCTTGCCTCGGACTCTTGGATTTTGATTCAGATAACTTTATTGCCATAACAATTTTACATGTGTTGCCAAAGTAAATACATTTAGAGGATAACATGCTTAGACCACTTAGATGGCTGTCTCCCTGTTTAAAACAATACAAATATTTAAAAAAGCCAAGTCTTTTATAAAATATATATAGCACCATTAACACATATATATTTGGTGTTAGGTACAAAAGAGAGAGCTATGGTGAACTTGTGGTTATTTCCTGTAATGTAATTTACTGATCTGGGAAGATAACTCAATTATCTCTTGAAAAAATGTGGTATTATTATAGTGATGTGAGAAGCCCTCCCCCCACCACAATGTCCCCTATTATTGCATATATCTCACAGTCTGTTGTCTAATCTTTAAATATAATATTAGAGAAAGGGAACCTGAATAAATACACATACTTTAAAATGTACTACTTTATTTAAGGAACAAAGTTATCCAATAGCCATTTCACCCATGTGAAAAAGTAACTGCCCCCTAAACTTAATACAGGAACTAGTTACACCACCTTTAACAGAAATAATTGCAACCAAACACTTTATATAAATTGATATCAGCCTTTCACATTGCTGTTGAGGAATCTTAGCCCACTCTTTGCAGAACGACATTAAATCGGCACATTTTTAGTTTTTTGTCCATGATTGACTTGTTTTAGATCCTGTCAACAGCATCTCTGTTGGGTTTAAGTCAGGACTTGTACTGGGCCAATCCAAAACTAATTTTGTTTCTCCTAAGCCATTATTTTGTTGTTTTTGTTTATGGATCATTGTCTTGTGTTGCATAAAGCTTCAGTTCATGGACAAATGACTTGACATTCTTCTTAAGAATTTTCTGATGTAGTGCAAAATTCATGTTTCCTTCAATAATGTCAAGTTTGCCAGGTCTTGAGGCAACAAAGCATCCCCCACTCCATCACATTACTACCACCAAGTTTGACTGTTAGCATGATGATCTTAACTGTGAAATGCTGTTATTTGCTTTATGCCAGACATAATGGGACCTATGTTTAGAGCAGTTTCCCAAGTCCAGACCAGACTTGGAGAAACTCTGGTTTAGACAGTTACACCTTGGACTTGTCTGTACATATATCCCAAAAGGCTTAGAAATGAGTGTTGATGTTACTCTTGGATAACAGCGCTTTCCATTACATAGCTTCTCACTATTCCAGAATCAGTGGGATAATTGTCCATCAATCAGCAGGTGGAGATAGAAAATTATGCAGAGACATATTTTTTTTGTGATCCAGTCCAGCTCCTCAGTCTCCAGCAGGTGGATGGACACACTTTTCAGCCGCTGGTTCCGAGTGCTTTGCTCCTGTTGAGCTTTGCAGGTGACTTGAGTCTGCAGAGTCATATCTAGAGGTCTTCAGATACCAGTCTAGTGCCTGCAAATTTGCTTCTTCCTTCCTTTCAAGAGCCTTAAAGGAAAGAAAGAAAAAAAAAAAGAGGTTTGCTGGAGAATGTAAGACCGAGTATCAATCCTGAGCCTTTCTCATCTGTTGTAAGACTTGTGGAGACTGAGAGTTTGGGGGGAGCAGCCAGCAGTGGTAAGTCTGACTAAAGTTTGACTCTGAACTGTTTGGAGGGCCGTAAGTTCTACTTAGTGCAGGGGGAGGGATCCTGACACCACTTTGGACACAACGTGCTGCACTTGTGACGGGGTGAAGGGCGACTTCCACCGATGCAGTTAAATGGTGGCCCTGCTCTGGGACCCTCTGGCCGGCATTGGTGCATTGTAGTGCATGCAAGTTGGGAATACCGCAGGACTTGGAGGAAACAGGCAATAGCGGCACATCATTGGATTTGGCGCTGTATTCAAATATGCCGGGGTCTTCGGGCCCTGTCTGGCAGGACTGGTGCATAGTTCAATTCAGGAGAGCGTGGGAACAGGTGCCATTTTGTCGAGGCCGACTTGCAGTGAGGAGCAGCCTCTGTCTGATAATGCACAGAGCACAGCTACCATTTTACAGCCTCAGGGCCTGACGGAGCATTCATCTATATCAGGATCTTTGTTTTCTTTGGAGTTTATATTACTCTGTATGCCAGGCCTATTTCCTGAAGCAGGGACAATCAGAGCTGCTGCAAGTGCTTTAGGGCCTGATGCTCAGAAGCAAACGCAGGCACTAGAGATCATTAATGTCTTACTAGTGCCCGCGTTTGTTAGCTCATAATGCTCCGAGGCCATTATCATGGGAAACGAGGAGCTCGCCTGCGATCAGCTGCTAATCACGTGCTAATGTAGTCAAAATGATTATAATGAGGTTGTTTTGTGTTCCCTCTGATGCTCAGAGAACTACGCCCTGAAGAAGGGCACCCTTGCCATACAAAACCGAATGCCAGCTAGGAGCAGGCATTAGACAAAGCTGTAATTGGAAAAGATTTTAGCTGAGGTCAAAATCTGGAACATCCCAAATAGAAAGTCAATCCAGACATCATCCGTTCAATGTTTTCTCTTGGTCTTGTGAAAAAAATGTTAAAGTGCACTTTCAAGACAGTTTTTTAGGTGGAAAATAAAGTATCTAACAAAACTAAACACGCAACAGATTCAACGGCTTCTAAGAGTTGGGCGGAGATTATTCCAGAGCAGTAGAGAAATTGCTTAGATGTGTCCTTGGGTAAAGCTCTGTGGCTGCACTGCCTCTCCCCCTGTTTGACTGGGCATGAGCACAAGAACTTTGCTTACACACAGCTCTTGTGCGCATGCCCCTGGCACAATCCTGCCCCTTAACTTCCTAATGCTCAGTGCTAACAGCATGCTTTTCATTTGCATACCATTAGCATCGAACATTAGGAAGTTGATTTTTGCCACTGTTGTGGCTCTATTTTCTGGCTCTGTTTTATATAGTGCTGGAGTTTTGAGCATCTGCCTCCCAGTTTCTCGCCCCTCTGGCTCCTAAGAGATCTCATTTAGACCTCCAGGAATGGCCAGATGAGGCTTTCTGCTTCTCCCTCCTTATCTGATGTGGCCTCGGTCTATTCAAAGGGGACATCGTTGAAGGTGGGAGAGCTCCCTCCTGAGGAGAATGATCTGAAAGTACTGAGGTTTTCATAAAGAGGAGCTTCGTACTATTTCTGAGGCACTGGCAGTGCTTTCCATTGAGGAGCCTTCTTCTTTGACGTCAAGTGTTCCTTTTTCATTGATCATAAAGGGGCCTGGAGTTCCTTCTGTAGACTACATAAATATATGAATAGCAAGGTAGGGAAAAAAAGTCTGCTTTTTAGATCATTTTTAACTGGAGGAAAAGACCTCAGACTCCTGCTTATAAAAAAAAAACCAACGGGGCCATTGTTTCACAACAGCTTCATCAGGATTTTTTTTTCTAACACTCGCTTGAATCTTTCAACAGCGTCTTGCTTAGTCAGTGCTGCAGGTGCTATTTATTCCACACAGCTGATGAACAAGGAGCTTAACTCTCAGCGTGGGTTGCATTTTCTGTAGAAATAAATACAAGTTAAAAATGAGCACAGTAAACAATCTAAAAATTAAAAATGGAGAAAAGCACAGCTGCTAGTATACCTTTTATAAGTACACGTTCAAAATGGAACCAACACTTAAAGAAATGCTGTAAGGTCATCTTAAAGAGAAAAACCCAGAAGCTTACCTAATCTGAGCTATAGCATTGACCCTAATAAAGATGACATTAAATTCCAAAGTAAGCATAGAAGTAATACAAGAACATTAAAAAAAAAAATGCATTCCACTCAATCTGATTGTTCAATCCACTGGGGACTAAAATATCCAGATGATATATCCAGTGTTGTTCTCTGCATCTTGATCTTAAAATTTGATCTCTAATCCTTCTGCATATAGGTTTGTGGTCAATAATAAACCATCTCAAATCTTCAAAGCCAATTTTTTTCTAAACAATGTGACACCATAGGTTCTTCTGACTTCTTTCTTTTCAAACTGGATTTATGTTCATAACACATATTTGCAAACTCTGCTTGTCTGTTCCACATTAGACTTCTGACAAGGACAGATCATGATGTATATAACAAAATCAGTTTTTCAATTAGTGAACCATTGCAAAGGATATGATTTTTGGTCAGATAAATTAACACATTCTTTAAACTGGAGAGTGATGTTACATATTGAACATGTACCACACCTGAAGTGTCCCACAATAGATGTAAGTTTTGTTCCATATCATCAAGCTGATCAATCCATAGACTGGTGGGTTGTGTCCATCTACCAGCAGGTGGAGATAGAGAGCAAACTTTTGCCTCCCTATATGTGGTCATGTGCTGCCGGAAACTCCCCAGTATGTTCTCTATCTCAGCAGGTGGTGGTCACACACAGCAGCAGCTCTGGCTAGGCCTCCAAGCCTAATTTTTAGGTTTTGTTGAGTGCCTGGGGTTGAGGGCTCTTTTGAGCAAGTGCAAACCTGGTGGTGCCAGGTCCCTCCTTTTCTCCCCCCTCCCGCTGGCTCCGTTAAAAAAAAAAAAAAAAAAAATTTTTTTGAACGTCCTTAAAGGCGTTTATTTCGACGTTTATTTAAACGTTTATTGCAGCTACTCACTGGGACACCAGGTCGTTACAGCTCGGAGCGGCAAGCAGGTAATTTTTACCTTTTTATAGCGGGCAGGGGGTTCCCCGATTCTTCTCCTCGTGGCATATGGCGTCTGAGGGCGAGGGCGCAAAGATCGCTTGAGCGCTTCTAGAGGGGATGCGGGGGTTTTAAAGCCTGATTCGCCCTTGTTGGGTGACAGTTTCGTGACCGATGAATGTCCCGGTCCTTCCTCCGGCGTGGCGGTTTTTCCCGCCATAAACGCCCATCCCCCGCTCCTCGCCTCCGCCATCTTGGCCGGCCACGCGGCTCGGACGGCTTCTTCTTGGGCCGCCCTTGAGGTTGGAGACATTAATGCCATGAACGCCCTTAATTTGGGCGACGGCACAAAAGCGGCTAAAGTTAAGCGCCGTTCTTCCCGTGCGGCTCCTTTGCGGAGTGTCGCGCCGGACGCCATTTTGGATGCGCAGCATGTCTCTCCCCCGCTCTTGCGAGCGCCGGTTGAGAGTGCGTCTAGGGCTGTAGCCCAGGCTGCGGAAGTGCACAGTCTGGGGGGTTTCTCCCCCGAGTTTGTTTTGCTGCTGCATCAGGCCTTCCTTATGCAAAACGCTGCCCCTGCTCCCTCGTCTGGTAAAGAGGTTGAGGTTCCCAGAGGTAAACGCCCTCGGGTTGATTCCCAGGCCTTGGAGGACTTTGTCTCCTCCGATGTAGATGAGGGCAGCGTATCTGAGTTCTCCCAACGGTCCTTTGCGGATTCCTTGGAGGAGACGGATCCCCGCTCGGATGGAGCGGATGACCCCTCTGCAGCGCGGCTTTTTAGCTCAGAGGATTTGCCCAACCTGTTGATACAGGCCATGGACACTTTGAAGATTTCCTCTCCGGAGGACGTCTCTCCCTCAGCCCCTGTTGGCTCTGCCATTATGCTGGGGACGAAGCGCCCGCCTAGAACCTTCCACGTGCATGATGCCATGCACACCTTAATTTCGGCTCAATGGGATGTCCCTGAAGCGAGCCTTAAAGTGGCTAGGGCTATGTCCCGCCTCTATCCTTTGACTGAAAGTGAACGTGAGGCCTATCTGTGGCCTACCGTGGATTCTTTAATCACTGCGGTGACTAAGAAAATGGCGTTGCCGGTGGAAGGTGGCACGGCCCTAAAGGACGCCCAAGACAGAAGATTGGAGGCGGCCTTAAGGTCGTCCTTTGAGGCGGCTGCTTTAAGTTTGCAGGCCTCAGTTTGCGGCTCCTATGTGGCCAGGGCGTGCCTGACTATGGTGCAGCGGGCTTCCCCCTCGGATCATTCCTTGAGGTCTGATTGGCCGGCCCTGGAATCGGGCTTAGCCTATTTGGCAGACTTGCTGTATGATGTCTTGAGGGCCTCAGCTAAAGGCATGGCTCAGACAATCTCTGCGCGGCGGTGGCTTTGGCTGAAACATTGGTCTGCTGACCACGCCTCTAAATCCCGCCTGGCTAGATTGCCTTTTAAAGGCAAGCTGCTCTTTGGGGTCGAGCTGGACAAAATCGTGACCGATCTCGGCACGTCTAAGGGCAAGAAGTTACCAGAGGTCAGGGCTTGGGCTAGTACTCGTCCCGGTACCTCCAGAGGACGGTTTCAGGAAGCCCATCGGTACCGCCCGGGCAGGTCGGGTTCCTCTGCCCCCTCTTCCTTTAAGAGGAATTTCTCCCCCAAGCAGCATTCCTTTCGCAGAGACCGCCGTCCCGGAGGTGCTCCCTCCGGTCCTCCCCCAGGGTCTCGTACCCAATGACGGGGCCTTGGTCCACGCCCCAGTGCAGATTGGAGGACGGCTGTCCTCGTTTCTGGGCGAGTGGACCACAATAACTTCAGACGCTTGGGTGCTGGAAGTCATCAGAGACGGCTACAAGCTAGAGTTCTGCCGACCCTTAAGAGACGGGTTTGTACTCTCTCCCTGCAAGTCTCCGGTCAAAGCTGTGGCAGTGCAGCAGACTTTGGACAATCTGATCCGCCTGGGTGCGGTCGTTCCGGTGCCAGAAAGTCAGCTTGGCAAGGGGCGTTACTCCATTTACTTTGTGGTACCAAAGAAAGGAGGTTCTGTCCGGCCTATCCTCGACCTCAAAGGGGTCAATCGGGCCTTGAAAGTGCGGCACTTTCGCATGGAGACTCTCCGCTCTGTTATAGCGGCAGTGAAGGCAGGGGAGTACCTGGCATCCTTGGACATCAAGGAAGCGTACTTGCATATTCCCATCTGGCCTCCTCATCAATGCTTTCTGCGTTTTGCAGTCCTGGGCCGACACTTCCAGTTCAGAGCCCTCCGGTTCGGGTTGGCTACTGCTCCGCGGACCTTTTCCAAAGTAATGGTGGTCATCGCGGCCTTCCTGCGAAAGGAAGGAGTACAAGTCCATCCTTATCTGGACGACTGGTTGATCCGAGCCCCCTCTTATGCAGAGTGCGGCAAAGCTGTGGACCGGGTAGTTGCTCTTTTGAGCTCCCTGGGATGGATCATCAACTGGGAGAAAAGCCAGCTGCGCCCGACTCAGTCCCTGGAGTATCTGGGAGTTCAATTCGACACCCAAGTGGGCAGAGTGTTCCTGCCAGACAATCGGATTGTCAAGCTTCAGGCTCAGGTGGACCAGTTCCTAGTAGCCTCTCCTCTTCGGGCCTGGGACTATGTGCAGCTGTTGGGCTCTATGACGGCCACGATGGAAGTAGTGCCCTGGGCCAGGGCTCATATGAGACCACTACAACAATCTCTGCTGCAGCGCTGGACTCCGATGTCGGAGGATTATGCTGTGCGCCTTCCCTTGGACCCAGCAGTGCGCAAGGCGCTGAGCTGGTGGATGCAGACAGACAAGTTGTCTGCGAGAATGCCTCTGGTGACCCCGGAGTGGATTGTCATCACGACGGACGCCTCTTTGTCGGGCTGGGGAGCCCACTGCTTGGGAAGGACAGCGCAGGGGCTCTGGTCTCCTGCAGAGGCAAAGTGGTCTATCAACCTCCTGGAACTCAGAGCCATTCGGTTGGCGCTTTTGGAGTTCATCCCGGTACTGGTGTTGAAGCCGGTACGGGTCCTGTCGGACAATGCCATGGCTGTGGCCTATGTCAACCGCCAGGGAGGTACCAAGAGCGCCCCTCTAGCCAAGGAGGCTATGAATCTATGCCAGTGGGCAGAAGCGAACCTGGAGCAGCTGTCAGCGGCCCACATTGCCGGAGTCATGAATGTCAAGGGGGACTTTCTCAGTCGCCATACCTTGGAGCCCGGAGAGTGGCAGCTATCTGCTCAGGCGTTCTTGGACATCACGAAGCGCTGGGGCCAGCCGAGCCTAGATCTGATGGCGTCATCGGCCAATTGCCAAGTGCCGCGCTTTTTCAGCAGAGGACGGGACCCTCGATCCCTGGGAGTAGATGCTCTTCTCCAACAGTGGCCAACACAAGAGCTTCTCTATGTGTTCCCGCCCTGGCCCATGTTGGGCAGGGTGCTAGACCGGGTGGCAAAGCATCCCGGCAGGGTAATCCTGGTGGGTCCGGATTGGCCCAGACGTCCCTGGTATGAGGACTTGATCAGGCTCTCAGTCGACGATCCTCTGCGGCTGCCAGTGGAGCAGGGCCTGTTACATCAGGGTCCCGTGGTGATGGAGGATCCCTCCCCCTTTGGTCTTACGGCCTGGCTATTGAGCGGCAGCGTCTGAGAAAGAAGGGCTTCTCAGACAAGGTCATCGCCACTATGCTGAGAGCGAGGAAGCGCTCTACTTCTACTGCTTACGCCAGGGTTTGGCGTATATTTGCAGCGTGGTGTGAAGCAGGCTCACTTTCTCCCTTCACTGCTCCAATTTCTTCAGTGTTGGCGTTCCTGCAAGAAGGTCTGGAGAAAGGCCTGTCGCTCAGTTCCCTTAAAGTCCAGGTAGCGGCTCTGGCTTGCTTCAGGGGTCGCCTGAAGGGTGCTTCCCTGGCTTCGCAGCCAGATGTGGTGCGCTTTCTCAAGGGAGTTAATCACCTGCGCCCTCCTCTGCACTCAGTGGTGCCTGCGTGGAATCTCAACCTGGTGCTAAGAGCATTGCAGAAGCCGCCTTTTGAACCCTTGTCGAGGGCATCTCTGAAAGACCTGACGTTGAAAGCAGTCTTTTTGGTGGCTATCACTTCAGCCAGAAGAGTTTCCGAGCTCCAGGCGCTCTCATGTCGAGAGCCCTTTCTGCAGTTCACTGAGGCAGGAGTGACTATTCGCACAGTGCCTTCCTTCCTGCCCAAGATTGTTTCTCGCTTCCATGTGAATCAGCAGCTCTGTCTCCCTTCCTTTCGTAGGGAGGACTACCCAGAGGAGTACTCTGCTCTTAAATATCTGGATGTGAGATGAGTCATCATCAGATACTTGGAAGTGACCAATGAGTTCCGGAAATCGGATCATCTGTTTGTCCTGTTTGCAGGTCCTCGTAAGGGTCTGCAGGCTGCTAAGCCTACAGTGGCAAGATGGGTCAAGGAAGCCATTGCAGCGGCTTATGTGGCCGCGGGGAAGGTGCCGCCTATCCAGCTGAAGGCTCACTCCACTAGAGCTCAGGCGGCCTCGATGGCAGAGGCCGGGTCCGTCTCCTTGGAAGAGATATGCAAGGCGGCAACTTGGGCTTCGGCTCATACATTCTCCAAGCATTACCGCTTGACTGTGGCTGCACGGGCGGAGGCCCGGTTTGGAGCTTCAGTGTTGAGGTCAGGGATTTCAATGTCCCGCCCTGGGTGAGTACTGTTTCGGTACATCCCACCAGTCTATGGATTGATCAGCTTGATGATATGGAAGGTAAAATTATGTATCATACCTGATAATTTTCTTTCCATTAATCATAGCTGATCAATCCATAGTCCCTCCCAGATATCTGTACTGTTTTTATTCTGGTTGCATTTCAGGTTCAAGTTTAGTCTTCAGTTACTTCAGAAAGACTTCGTGTTCAAGTTTTTTCACTTGGATTCTTCAAGAGTTGAGACGAGTTTGTGTTACAGTGAGCTGCTGCATTCCTCTCCCCTCCGTTTTACGGGGCTGGATTGAGATTTAAATTCTGCCGGCACTCCCTCCCGCTTCGTGCGGCTGTAGGGCAGCTTTGTACCCCTCCCGCTTCGGCGGTGTTAGGGTCAGTCAGCTCCTCCCGCGGTTGCGGTTGCAGGATAAGCCAGATCCCCCCGCATCGGCGGGTGTGGTGTCCCTCCCCCGCTCCGCGGGGATGAGCTGGACGGATTCCCCTCCCCCACTTGTGTGGGGATGAGCTGGGTTAATTCCCCTCCCCCGTTTCGGCGGTGGTGAGCTGGGCAGAGTGTCCCTTCGTGGGTGTAATTCTCTAAGTGCTGAGTCCTGCGGATGGAGCTTTGATATCGACATACTGAGGAGTTTCCGGCAGCACATGACCACATATAGGGAGGCAAAAGTTTGCTCTCTATCTCCACCTGCTGGTAGATGGACACAACCCACCAGTCTATGGATTGATCAGCTATGATTAATGAAAGAAAATTATCAGGTATGATACATAATTTTACCTTTGATGTCTTTTCTTAGTTGACCACAGTGGTGTTGGATTCAAAATTTCCTTCTGATTATTATACTATTCCTAGAATAAACAATTTGTAACTTCTTTGAAAATCGAATGAAATCTCATGATTTCCTACCTTTTTTCTGATTTACATCTGCTTAAAAAATGCTGCCCTTAAATCTCAAAATGCAAGTCTGCAAATTATCCTGTGTTTTACTTGGTGGCTGTAGCAGATGTTCCCTATGATTTGTAGTTTGCTCTCTCTTATAGGCGCTGTTTAAACTGTCCAGATAGCCCCTCTTCCTTAAATCTTGCAGTAAGCCTTTTGCTTGAGTTAAAAACATGTTTCTTAGAATATGTTCTTCTATATCTTATTAATAGAGAATAAGACAAACTTTAGGCTTATTGGATGACAGCTGTGAAATTGTATTGCAGTCAGTAGGTCTTTACAAATACTCTGGTATCAAAATGGTCATCTACTTTTGACATTTCTACATACAAAAAATTGTTCTCCGAAGACAAACAGGCTTCTATATTCTCGCAAGTGGGTGACGCCGCTATGCGTCGCTCGGTCCGGTATTTATGAAACTAAATGAAAGCCTTGTGGAGTGCAAGCTGTGCTCCGCTGCATATGCGCCTTTGTGCCTGTCACGTGAACATGGTCTCCTCAGTTCTTTTTCCGCATGAGAAGGTGTTTTTCTTGTCCTGCCTTCATTTGCTCAGTCTAGAGAGCTATTTTTTTGTGCCTGTAGGCTAATTTTTCGTTTTCATAATTGAGCTTCTCTTGTTGGGACTTTAACTTTTCTCCAAGGACAAGTAGGCTGCTTATTCTCGCATGTGGGTTGACGTCCGCGTCGTCCCAGGAATCGGCATTTTACAATAGCAAAAAAACAAAAAATATTTGCGAGTCTTCTGACACCCGTGCGTGGACTGATTTCCTGCCCGTCGCGTGAGCGTGTACCGCAGTTTTTCTTTTTCTGTGATGAGGTGTGGCAGGTTTCTCTTGTGCTCCTCGTTGAGGCCCAGGAAAGGAGTCTTCATTTTCGCGAGTTTTTTTTGCCTCTTATCGCTGTTTTGTTTTAAAAACAAAAACAAAGTTATCATCCTTTTAGTTTCCCTTAGTCTTTTTTCCTAATTTTTAAGTTTCCTTTGTTTCAACGCGGCTGGTTTTTCCCCTTTCATTTTGGCACAATCACGTGTTTTGATTTCGCTGAGGCTGTTTTTTCTTCCATATCATCGAAGACACCCAGCGGTTTCAAACATTGTACTCTGTGCAACCGGACCATCTCAGGTACCGATACCCATTCCTGGTGCATCCAGTGGCTTGGGCCAACCACAGCCCAGCTGCTTGTAACTGTCTTCGTATGAAGAAACGGACCCAAGTAGCTCGAGAAGCCCAATGAGAGAAGCTTTTTGGGGCTCAGTCCGGTCCTTCGGCATCAGTACCAAGGGCGGCCGCAGCGACATCGAGGGACGCATCAATGTCAGGAACAGAGGTAATGGCTGCTGTCAGGTCCCCGTCCTTGGTGCTATCCAGGTCAACTCCCCTTCGACGTCGGTGGAGGAAACTTTGCCGCAGTCCATGTGGGCGTTGGCCTCTCAACATTGCCATCGGCGTCGAGGCAGGCTCAGTCTCTGCGTTCCCTAAGAGAGGTATTATCCGATATTGAAGAGGAGCATTTGTTGGAGTTGGAGGGAGATCCCAGATACTTTTCTTCCGATGAGTCATGTGGGATTCCCTCTGAACCTTCCCCTCCACCTGAAAGGAGACTGTCTCCTCCTGAGTGTCTTTCCTTTACATCTTTTGTCTGAGAAATGGCTACGGCTATTCCATTCCCTATGGAGGTTGAGGATGAGCCCAGGGCTGAGATGCTCAAGGTCTTGGACTATCCTTCTCCACCTAAGGAGGCTGTGATGGCTCCTCTACATAAGTTACTAAAGGAAGTTCTTATGCGGAACTGGTCATTCCCTCTGTCTGGCCCCGTGATCCCGAAGAAAACTGATTCCCAGTATATGATCCATGGTGAACCTAGGTTGATGAGGTCTCAGTTATCCCACAGTTCCATGGTGGTGGACTCCGCCCTCAAAAGAGCCAAGAGTACTAGGGACTATGCCTCGGCGCCCCCAGGCAGAGAAGCTAGGACCTTGGATTCTTTTGGAAGGAAGACGTATCAGGCCGCTATGCTTGCTGCCCATATCTAGTCCTGCCAGCTCTTCACAAGCATACACCTGCAGAACTCGGTGAGGCAGCTTGGTTGATGCCCTTCCTCTGGAGCAGGCCAAGCTTTTTCGCCAGGTGGTCAGGCAGCAGAAGGCGTGTCGTAAATTCCTGGCCAGGGACGCTTACGACTCTTTTGATGTGGCATCCAGAATCGCTGCTCAGGGTATAGTGATGTGCAGAGACTCATGGCTGCATGTCTCTGATCTAGATCATTCAGTCCAGCAGTGGATGGCGGATGTACCTTGCCGGGGGAGGGGGGGGGGCATTCTTTTTGGTGAGAAAGTAGAGGATCTTGTTGGTCAGATCAAGAAGCAGAATGATGCTATGGATTCTCTCTCCCACCGGGCGCCTTCTGCTACAAACTCAGGAGGTATTTTGGGGGGAAGAGGAGTGCTCCCTATTCCTTTGCTAGGCGTAGGTACACTCCGGTTTCTCGGCAGCCTACCCAGGCTCAGCCCCAGTGCGCTCGTTCTCGTCAACAGTGTGCGCCTAAGACACCTGGTGTTCCCCAGCAAAAGCAAGGGATGGGCTTTTGACTGGCTCCAGTTAAGCATAGCCTCAGTAAAAGTGTCCATGCCGGACTACTTGCCGGTTGGAGGTAGGTTAATAATTTTTCACCAAAGGTGGCCTCTCAGAACCTCCAACCGGTGGGTTCTTCAAATAGTCCAGTTAGGATACACCCTAAATTTGGAATCCAAACCTCCAAATTGCCCACCGGGAGCTCATTCTTATAGCTCCCAGCACAGGCAAGTACTTGCCTGTGCACCCTTCTAAAAGCCCATGCGGTCGAACCCGTTCTACCAGGGGAAGAAGGGTTGGGATTCTATTCCAGGTACTTTCTTGTTCAAAAGAAAACGGGGGATGTGTCCCGTCCTAGACCTAATAAGGGCCCTGAACAAATTCCTAGTCCGAGAAAAGTTCAGGATGGTTTCCCTGGGCACCCTTCTTCCCATGATTCAGGAGAAAGACTGGCTATGCTCTTTGGACTTAAAGAATGCTTACACACACATCTCGGTACTTCCAGCTCACAGGAAGTATCTTCGATTTCAGCTGGGAACACAGCATTTTCAGTACCGTGTTCTGCCCTTTGGCCTGGCGTCTGCACCCAGAGTGTTTACAAAGTGTCTAGTGGTAGTTGCAGCGTCGCTACGAAGACTGGGAGTGCATGTGTTTCCTTATCTCAACGATTGGCTGGTAAAGAGCACCTCGGAAGAAGGTGCTCAGGAGTCCATGCAAATGACTATTGAGATGCTAGAGCTACTGGGGTTCGTAATAAATTATTCCAAGTCCCATCTCACTCCTGTTCAGAAATTGGAATTCATTGGAGCTCTGCTGGACATGAAGGCAGCTTGGGCTTATCAACAGTTTGAGCGTCTCAGCAGTTCACAGCTCGGCAGATGTTGAGACTTTTGCAGACAGATGATCAAAAGTCCCGCGCTATTCCAAACAGCGCTCTAAAATAGTGCTGGAACAGTGCGGGGCTTTACTGCACCGATGATCAGAGATAATTGCATGCAAATTTAAGCACGCAATTATCTCTGATCATGGGGTAGAAGTGCGGGAGAATTGTGCCTGAGCATGTGCTCAGCACAATCCTCCCGCACTTGTTTGACAGGTCTGGGCTGTCAAATGCCCAAAACTGTCAAACACCAGGGGCTGGTGGTCCATCGGACCACCAGGCCCCAACTACCCCTACCCGGAGCAACGGGGGCTTGGAGGTCCAGCGGACCTCCAGTTCCCCCTGAAGATTCCCCCCCCTCCCTAGGTTCAGGGAGGGCTGGAGATCCGGTGGGTCTCCAGCCCCCCCTAACTCCCCTCAACTTGTGCAACCAGTCCCTGGTGGCCGAGTGGGTTACCAAGCCCCCCCCCCCCCCCCAGCAACAGGGGGGCTGGAGGTCTGCTGGACTGCCGGTGCCCCCCCCCCCCCCAATGATTCCCCCTCCAGGTTCAGGGTGGGCTGGAGATCTGGTGGGTCTCCAGCCCCCTCAACCCCCCCAGCAAAGGGTCCCTGGTGGTCCAGTGATCGATCCACCCCCCCTCCCTGCCTACCCCCCCCTCCCTACTCCCCTACCTTGTGGGTCAGAGGAGGGTGGTAGCCTGCCTCCCTCCTTTTCTTCGACGCCGCAAAATGGTGGCGCCCCATCCTGCCCAGTGTATCCTGGGATTCACTGGGTGGGGCTACACAGCACATAAGGGAGTTTCTCTCTTATATGGTGTGTAGCCCTGCCCAGCACATCCCAGGATACACTCCCTTATGTGGTGTGTAGCCCCGCTCAGCACATCCCAGGATACACTGGGCAGGGAGGAGCGCTGCCATTTTGCAGCGTCGAAGGAAGAGGAGGGAGGGAGGCTACCTCCCTCCTCCGACCCACAAGGTAGGGGGGTAGGGAAAGGGGGGGTGGATCGATCACTGGACCACCAGGGACCCTTTGCTGGGGGGTTGGGGGGTGCTGGAGACCCACCAGATCTCCAGCCCTCCCTGAACATAGGGGGGGGGGGGACCGGCGGTCCAGTGTACCTCCATCCCCCCTGGGGGGGGGGTGGTCGCCCACTGGGCCACCAGGGACTGGGTGCACATGTTGACTGGATCTCCAGCCCTCCCTGAACCTGGGGGTGGATCGTTGGGGGGGACCGGAGGTCTGCCGAACCTCCAGCCCCCTGTTGCTGGCAGGTTTGCCTTGTTGGGGGGAATGGGGGCCTGCCAGCATGCAAATGCATGTTGTACATGGCTCACCATTCCTCCCCAATGATCTGCGAACCCTAACACCAGCTCGGAGCTGGTGTAGGGTTTGCTGCAGCCAGTGACCCAATCTTTGGCACACTGGTTGCTGATCATTGGGGATGAATATGTTTAGCCATGTTTAGCATGCATTTGCAAGCTAGTTGCGTTCAGAGCCCTCGAGCGCGTTGTTTCACGTGCTCTAGGGCTCTGATCATGGGGCAGTAGCAAACGCCGGCGCTAGTATGACGCTAACAGCCTCTAGCGCCGGCGTTTGCTTCTGATCATCCCCTTGTTGGGGCACATTGCCTCCACATTTCATGTAACACCCATGGCACATCTACATATGAGATCAGCTCAATGAACCCTAGCTTCCCAGTGGTATCAAGGTGCGAGGGATCAAGAGGATGTGATCCAACTGTCCACTGACTTTCGGAATTCTCTTCAATGGTGGACGATCCAATCCAATTTGACCATGGGACATCCATTCCAAATTCCTCAGCCACTAGTGCTGACGACGGATGCATCCCTCCTGGGGTGGGGAGCTCTTGTAGATGTTCTTCACACTCTGCGAACGATCTGGAACGCTCTGAAGGTTTTCAGAGATTGGCTGTCCAACCAAATCATCTTGATTCAAACAGACAATCAGGTTGCGATGTACTACTCCAACACGCAGGGGGGGCACCAGATATCGCCTGCTGTGTCAGGAAGCCGTCCAAATGTGGCTTTGGGCACGCCGTGATGGCATGTTTCTCCAAGCCACTTATCTGGCAGGCATAAACAGTAGTCTGGCCGACAGGTTGAGCAGGGTAATGCAACCTCACGAGTGGTCACTGAACATGGGCATAGCCCGCAAGATCTTCTGAGCGTCGGGCACCCCCTTAGTAGATCTTTTTGCCACTCAGATCACAAGGTACCTAAGTTCTGTTCCAGGCTTCAGGCCCACGACAGACTAACGTCAGATGCCTTTCTTCTGCATTGGGGAGCAGGCTTTCTGTATGCGTATCCTCCCATACCTCTAATAGGGAAGACTTTGTTGAAACTCAAGCAAGACCGCGGAACCATGATCCTGATTGCACCCTACTGGCCATGTCAGATTTGGTTCCCTCTTCTTCTGGAGTTCATCCCATTCACTAAAATCTTTTTGGAACCACATATAGTGTGACAATACCAGTATAGGAACTTAAACTGTCAAGGTGACGCCACCCAAATAGAAAAGTCTTAATAGACAAGGAAACCAGAATCTCAGTGCTTCTACAACCACACTATTGAACGGAGGAAAAGGATCTCGGAAACCCACAGACACTAATGTTGTTTTCTGTCTTGTTTTAATCGGGTTCCACTTTTTCTTTCATTGATTCTAAAAAAACAAACAAAAAAACCTCCTTACTTTTTTACTTGAATATTTCTACTTCTACTATTTAAATTTCATAAACTCATCAACCAAAGCAGCATAGTAAGAAAAGCTAGCACTTAGGTTTTTAATACTCGACGGGACCTATTTTACTGAAAATCACGACTTCTTCAGGGGTCAATCATGCGGGCTCTCTTAATTCATTTTGCAGTGAAAAGATTAACTGTATTTCAAAATATGCTTACCATCTACATTTAACTCTACGCACTTGACTTAATTCAGCTTACTTGTGATGAGGCTTTAGCTCACAATAGGTAACAGTGCTGCTGGTTTCACAAATGCCAACACATGGCTGTATTTTAAAGCTACTCCATCCATGTCATCTCAATCTCCCACTTCCGTAGGGAGTCAACAATATTGACTCACATAACAATAACAGTGTTCAACCAAAGGTTCTTTTAACCTAGATCTTCTTAAGTTTGTTTTATGTTCTGTCATCCTGTCATTCTCAAATCTCTGTTAATCATCCCTATATATAGCTTTGAACACAGACATGTAATCCATTATTTTGCATATGAGGGCAAGATATTTCACTCAAGATTTTCGCTACAGAATAACAATAAGCAAAAATAATGATGTGTTCTGAGATTTTCTTCATCCGGTTCTGATTTTGCTAAAATTGTGAGAAAGCATTGAGAGGTCATTCAGTCAATCCCCATGTTTCAGCAAATATTCCTACATATAGCTTTTTCTAGAGGGAAGAATTTAAAAGAAATTTTAAGTCCTGCTATGTTATCGCAAAAAGGAGAAGAACAACATAACATCTTTACCAGTTGGACCTTTTAAATGTATGTCATGTTGTATTTGTCGGATCACTTGCAAATCAAATATTTTAAGAATCTAGCCAATGGGGCAAAATATACAAGTTGAACTGGTTTACTAATTGTAGGACTGAGCAAATAGTATACGTGATTATATGTCTATGTTCAAAGCTATATGTGACGATGACTGCCAGAGATTTGAGAATTAGGATGACAGAACATAAATCAAACATAAGAAGATCCATGTTAATAGAACCTTTGGTTGAACATTGTTTAGAAAAAAAAAGGTGCTTTTAAAGCTCTAAGATGCTTCATGATTGATATAGCAATGTGGGTGTGAGGAGGGGATAGAGTTAAGCTTTTACAGCAGAAAAAAGCATGATGGATTAATATACTGAAAACAATTGAACCTAATGGGTTAAATAGTCAAGTAGAGTGGAATGTATTTTTGTGATGATTGCAGACTGTGATTTGACACATGAATTGTTATGAGTCAATATTGTTGACTCCCTACGGAAGAGGGAGATTGAGATGACATGGATAGAGTAGCTTTAAAATATAGTGCTTGTGTGAAACCAGTAGAACAGTTTTGAAATGTTACCTGTTGTGAGCTGAAGCCTTATCACAATAAGCCAAATTAAATCAAGTGCTTAGAGTTAAATGTAGAAAGCACGCATATTTTAGAATAATATAGTTAATTTTTTCATTGCAGAATGAATTAAGTGATCCCAAGTGATTGACCCCTGAAGAAGCTGTGAATTTTGGTGAAACAGGCCCTGTCGGGTATAAAGTGCTGGATTTTTTAAATATGCTGCTTTGGTTGATGAGTTTATGAAATTTAAACATTTAAGCTAAATTAGGGAGGTTTTTTAGGATCGATGAAAGAAAAAGTGAAACCTGATTAAAACAAGACACAAAACAACATTAGTGTCTCTGGGTTTCTGAGATTCTTTTCCATTAGCCATGTGCAGTATGCTCAGCCATTTCAAAAGAAATTGGGACCCATCTCCATTCAATTTGGGACGCCAAACATAAACTCATACTCTATCCTATCAAAAGCCTTTTCCATCTCTACTGCTAACAATAATGCATCTTTTTGTTTAGCCATGTACCCCAGACCAGATTAAGGATCTCACATTATCATATCCCTGGTGACACAGGATAAAACCTGTTTGATCATGGATAATCTGGGCAATGAAGTTCTGCAACCTCACTTCCAGTATCCTGGCCACGATCTTGACATCTTAAACATAGTATACTATACTAGACTATACAGGGTTTTATATTCCACAATTATCACTAGCATTCGAAGTGAATTACATCAAGAGTCCTCTGACAACAGAGGAGAATTACAAATTTAGAAGTCCATTAATAAAGAGTATGTGTAGCTAGCTGAAGAACAGATATGTTTTTAGGGCTTTGTGAAAATGATAGTAAGAAGAAAGTTGTCTAATTTGTATCGTGAGGTTATTCCTAATCTTAAGGGAAGGAATGCTCAATATATGTTATAACAAACATTTTTTTAAGTAAGGAAATTCAACTTCAGCTTCTGTGAATTTCAAGAGGAAAACCAGATATCAGGTAAATTGAGAGTTCAAACTAATACCTTGGAATTTAAGCCATAAGTTTAAAAATTAAACAATTTTAAGCTCAATACGTGAATTTAATTAGAAGCCAATGGAGGTTTTCCAAAAAGGGGCAAAACCTTATCAAATTTACCTGATTTAAAAATCAACCTAGTGTTCGTGTTCTGAAGAAGCAGGAGCTTTCTCTGCAACTTAAGGGATGTCATCTTATATAAAGAGTTGCAATAATCCAGTTTCTGGAGAAGTATTAATTAACTGTGAAACTTTGTAAACTCAAGGAAGATGGTTAGTGTAACTTAAAAAATAACTTTTTTTTATGAAGCTGTTACTTTGAGGTTCACATGTCAACTTAGAAACTAACAAGATTCCCAGAACCTTTGATTCATTTTTTATTTTCAGTGATTCACCTAATGCTAATATTAGTACTTTTCTGGGGTTGTATCGTAATTTCCATACCGTAGTTTATTAATCTTTTTATTTAGCTTAAAACTTTTTTTTACTTGTCCAAACATCTACCAAAGAGTTGTTTGATATATGTATATTTGTATTTGTACATTGCTTTCAACTGCTCACCAACAAAGGCAGTATACCAAGCCTAGGCGGTAAATAAATCCTAATAAATAAAATGTTTTTTGGAGAATTGGCAAGTACAAGCATAAAAAAGAAACAATGTAGCATCAAAACACACTCAAAACTTCAGAAGGAGCTGAACATCAGCGCTAAAATCTCCTTCCACACCCTTCCTGATTTGCAAACCCCAACTGAAAGGTTAGGTATGAACTTGCCAGAGCTGGTATGCACGCCACACTCGCAGAAAGGAGCCAATACTGTCCTTATTAAGGGCCATCAGCTTCATCATCAAACAAACGTCAAGTTTGATAACAAGGGCTTCCTTGGATGGCAACTTACTACTACTTAACATTTCTAAAGCGCTACTAGGGTTACGCAGCGCTGTACAATTTAACATGGAAGGACAGTCCCTGCTCAAGGAGCTTACAATCTGAAAGACAGGTGTACAATCTAAGAGACAATTGTAGAGTCAATCTGATAGGGCAGATAGTTTGGGGGCATACTATATTTCTCGAATATATTTCTCTTCAATCATTTCTGCTAGGTAGCCAAGCAGATTCTAGCCACCATCTCTACCAGAGTGACCAGATGTTGAACGTCTTCATCTAAATCTGCCGGGGGGCCATTTAGCAAAATAATGTAGATGTCCAACTGGACAGTGAGTATGTCCCTTATAATCACATCACCATCTTCCAATACACTTGCACCTTGGGATAGTCCCACTAAATATAAAGAAATATACCCAATTGGTCATAGCCCTTGTGACAGAGAGCCGAACTTGACCCAAAGATCTTATGAAGGCATGTAATTCCATTGCTACAATACCTTAAAGCCATGCTCTTTGAGATTATCTGCAATGGACACTTTAAGCAGCTTGAAATAGACATTATTCCACTGTTTTCATTCCAACAGCTGTTCCCATTTGTGCGAGCTGCTGGTCTACTAAATGGAAGAGCTCTGTAGAGGCAAGAGATGAGGCCCACTCCAGAACCCATGCATAAAACTTAAAAAGGCAAAGTCCTCCCTCTGCCAATGAGGCAGCACGACCTGATTCATAAAATGCTTGATTTGACAATAATTTTAAAAAATCTGTTGGAACAGAGGCTATACCTTCTCTCCCCCCCTCCCCCCGCAGCAGCTTCAGGAATGGTCAGCTTTCCCAAGGTTCGCAGACCGCGGGAGGTCCAGTGCTGAAAAACTTTCATTATAAGCAGGAGGTAAAAACTCTGGATTGTAAATATTGAAAAAATAAAGCTAACGGGGAAAGAAAAATGTCTGAATTAGAAGCCACATGTTTAAAACATAAGTATAGGGGACCCTCAATGCTAAAGGTGTAAGATGCCCTCAAAGACAAACATGGTGCATTACCTAATAGGTCCTGTTCCAGCAATTCCCATGGTTTGGTCAGCATCCAATCCATTTGAGCAAAAGCGTGAGCTAGGCAGCCTGATAATAGATCAGAAAATCCGGGACTACCATCCTTTCACAGCCCCTCTCCATACATAGTCTCTCGCTATACACCCTCGGAGGCTTATGTGGCCAAATGTAAGAAAACACTCGCCGTTGTAGCTTACATTTGAAAAAAAAAAACCTTAGGGACAGGAAGGCGTAGGCATGCAAACAAGTAAAGAAACTCAGGCAGAACAACCATTTTGATAGCATTAACTCTACCTAACCAAGAAACCTGAAGCTCCTCCCACCAATCTAGCTCTGCGAAGATCTCTTGAAGTAAGGGGAGGGGGTAATTAATGGGATGTTTACATCTAAATGAGAAGCTGTCCAGTAAAACTGAAAAAGAGAGGACAACTTTGCTGTCTGAATGCCTGAGAGGGTAAGATTAAGGAGCTCAGATTTTTGTCACATTAATTTTAAAGCCTAAAACTTTACCATACCTATCGTTATATTAAAAAAAAAAAGTCAGAACTGCTTGTGACAATGTTCAAGGGTACACATCTGTAAACAGATCATCAGCATAAAGCAACAACTTGTGTTCCCGATCTTCAACCTTTATTCCTTGTACATCTGCGCACTCATGGATGCCATCACAAGAGCATAAATCAAGGGAGATAGAGGACACCCTTGCCTGGTCCTGCAGTGATAGGGAAAAAAAAGTCTGTATAGCCACCATTAATGTTTAAAATTACGGATTAGCGTAAATAAGAGATGGCCATAGGAAAAGACTCACAATGAGCTGCAGCCCAAATAAGATCTGATAACCTGCGGATGTTATCACTCAGCTGGTGCACCAAGATGAAGCTTTATTGGTCCCCTGAAATTAGATCAGGAAGATACTTTTGCAGTCGTAAAGCTAAAATACCTGCTTGTAGTCCACACCCAGCATGGAGATTGGGTGATAAAAAGAACAGAACTTCACTGCCCTTCCTGGTTTCTACAGAAATTCCTGTCTGCCATAAAGACAGGGGGAGCTACCGATCCTCTAATATAACGTTAAACATAAATGTCATTGGGGTCACAAGATGGGAGGCATATGTTTTATAAAACTTGTTACAGAACCCATCTATGTCCAGATCTTTATTTAAGGGAAGCGCGGCTATGGCTTGAGACACTTACGCCTCTTCTATGGGGCTAGACAAATATTCAACGTCAGATGACCGTAGCCAAGGGAGCTCTACTGAATTCAGAAATGCCGTAATATCCTCCATGGACGAATTGCAATCTGGGGTATACAACTGTTGATAAAAAGTAACAAAAGCTTGCCTAATTTCAGCCTCCATGGCGATCACCCTCCCTGATCCGTCTTGTAGTTGGACAATCTTATTGCGCACCTGCCACCTCTTAAGTTTGTGAGCCAAATGCAAGCCCGCCTTGTCACCCCACTCAGAATACTCCTGTTGGGTTTTCTGCATCAGTCGAGATCCTCCAAGTCCCAGATCTAGGAGTTCTCGACATCGTTCAGTCAAAACCCAGAGGACATCGTCCGACTGTTCAGTCAAAACCCAAAGGACTTCGGCCAAACCAGGGTATTATTTGAGACCTCTCAAGGTGAAATATAGTTGTCTGGAACTCCAACTTGAGATTCTGCAATTCCAATACCTGTAGGTCCCCCTAGAAATGCCGTGGCCACACATAAGTATTAGTCTTTCCAAAGCGTTACCGCACCTACCTTCCCATTTTCATTGATCGCAAGGTAATAATTCTTTCTTTAGTTATGGTAGATACTGGGGATCAACCAATATCTAATCACTCAATCTCCAATAAGTAGTATCATACTCACTATAAGTGGAAGCCAACTGTACAAAATTAGGGCATGGTCAGACCAAATTCTTACCTCTGTGGTGATCTGTCTCGCTTGAGTACAGCTAGACTGTTCTAAAAACCACAGATCAATTCTAGTGTAGGGGCATTGGAGGGCCAAATAAAACGTATAATCCCGCAGTCCAGGATTAGGCAAGCTCAAAACATCCTCTAGGCTATACCTGCTTATAAGACTCAAAAGCATGGCAATATCCCACTTTGCATATTGGATCGCTGGGTTAGACTTATCCAAAGAGAGTGATCACAGTAAGATTGAAATCACCCCCTACAACTAGTGCCCCCTCACTAAAGGTTTAATAACTTGCTTTGAATCGTTCATAGAAGAGGCCCTGCTCCCTATTTGAGGCATAGAGGTTAAGAATTATGTAAAGCTGCCCCTCCAGTTCCACTTTTAGTAAAAAGAATCTCCCTTCAAGGTCCCTACAAACTCTTTGGACATGAAACACTCTATTTGATGAATTAAAATCCCAACCCCATTAGTTTTGCTTTTGCACCTATTAGAGGCAAAGAAAGCCTGAGGATAATGTTTATGGGCTAAAAGATGTTCATGTTTATTTAACAAATGGGTTTATTGAAGTAAAACAACATCTATTTGTACCCTAGTTGCCTCCTTGAAAAACAGCCGGCGCTTCTGAGGCATACTTAGCCCCTTTATATTGTATGATGATAAAAAGAGAGTAGGCAGTATGACAGCTAAGTAAACAAATAAAGGAGCAGTTTCTTGACAACAAGAAGAAAGCCAAGATAGTCTCATGCTGCCTGTCACCTCCCAAAACACCTTGCTGGCCTATAAAATATCTTTAAAAAAAAAGTTTTTAAAATGGTGAAAAGGTGGGGCCAAGCAAGTCCACAAAGCTCCTTAGCAGCCAACCTGCAATATGTTACCCCTCACCCATAACAATTCAAATACCACCTTCCAACCTCCTCCACCCCCCCAAACTTATGTTTTTCCGTTGGAAAACCAACAAACCTTGCATGAAAAGGAAGGAATGGACAGCATAGTAAAACCTAGTATTGCCCACACAAGAAATAACCTGCATGATCTTCCCCAATTCAAGCTACTCCAAAGGAGAAATTAAATTAGTGAAAATTATAATTTGTCCACTCCACCCCCCCACCCCCAGGCAGCAAAGAAGCGTCTTCTCATGCCAGTACTGTTTACAGCAAATCACTGCCAAGGGGAGAGTTCACTAGAAGCATGCCAGGTGGCTGTCTCACCTAGTGGATCAATCGTGTCACCTTCTGCCACTTCTATGGATGGGAGGGCGGGCCATTTATGTTGGTGCAGGTGGCGCAGTTTCTATTGATGCATCTAAAGCTACAAATAGTAGATGACGGCAGAAAAAGACCTGCACGGTCCATCCAGTCTGCCCTACAAGATAAATTCATATGTGCTACTTTTTATTTGTACCTGTCCTCTTCAGGGCACAGACCGTATAAGTCTGGCCAGCACTATCCCCGCCTCCCAACCACCAGCCCCTCCTCCCACCACCAGCTCTGGCACAGACCATATAAGTCTGCCCCGCACTATCCCCGCCTCCCACCACTGGCTCTGCCACCTAAGCTCGGCTAAGCTCCCAAGGATACATTCTTTCTGAACAGGATTCCTTTATGTGTATCCCACGCATGTTTGAATTCTGTTACTGTTTTCATCTCTACCACCTCCCGCAGGAGGGCATTCCAACTATCCACCACTCTCTCCGTGAAAAAGTACTTCCTGACATTTTTCCTGAGTCTGCCACCCTTCAATTTCATTTCATGTCCTCTCATTCAACCACCTTCGCAAATCCCACTACAATAAGATGGCCCTGGGCAGTGCCTGGGGTAGTGCCCAGATAAGTCTTTCTATGAGCTGTGAAAGCCAGGCCCATCGGGAAGAGCCAGCAGTACTGAATTTGTTTTTCACGCAGTATGGTAATCCCACCGCCATCGCAATGTGGCAGTTTATAAATCTGGATAAATTACAATCTCTTGAGTCCTCCCAGGTAAATTTCCTGCTTTGTTGCTGTGCTGCCTGAAGCACTGACTCCTGATCTTCAAACTTGTGGAAGCAAGCTGCAATATGTCAAGGTAAATTTCTACCTAAGGACCAGCTACTCGCTACACCTGATCCAACAGCAATTCTGAGGGGCAATTGCATACACTGTGAGTCCACCACAACCTCTGGCACTGCCCTGAAGTGCAGTTTGTGCTGCTGGGATCTGTTCTCAAGGTCCTCCAGCTTGACAAGTCTATCCTTCTGTGCTTTCTCCAACTGCTCTAATTGTTTTTGCACCTCTGCCATATCTTCCGCATGCGCTTCCAACTGAGTCTGTCTCTTCTATGTGCTAGCCAATATCATCGACATCTCTCCGAAGCTCCTCCATAGAAGTCTGTAGTTCCAACCTGACTGAGGTAAGGTCATATTTTAATTTTCTGGAACCAAGTGTGTATCTCCTACTGAAATGCCAATGTCTCCATTACCTGCGCGGCACGTGAACCCACTGGCACTGCTTCAGTCTGCAACCTTTTGACCTCAAGCCGCACTGCCATCTGAGCACTAGGACTCGCAAAACCTTTTACTTCTGTCTTGCGCTTCCTAGATTCCATCACTGATAGTAGCTAAACCACTCTGCTTCCGCACCACTCAATGTAGCAGACTCAGGGGCACAAACAGGTTTATGTTGGCAAATACGGGAGCAAAGTGCCTATGCTGCCATCTTCTTTTATGACGTTGCTTCCTCCTTCCAATTGGATGTTATATTTTAAGCTTTGAAGTGTATCTTTGAAGGAATCCAACTGAGGACACAAGAGGAAGCTATCATTTGAATAGGATAAATGTAAATACCTATATTAGACATTTTTCCCGAAGAACTGAAAGAGACATTGAACAGTGGCGAACACTATTGACCAGGGTCTTTCCCTGGTCTAGACAGCACTCTTATACCTGCTATATGTGTGGAGATCGGTGGTTCCTCTCCCTGCAGTACACTATTGTACAGTTTAACCAAGGGCTAACAAATAAGTATTGAAAAGTCTTGGTAAAACTTGGCTGTGAACCCATTAAAAACAGGGAGATTTTGCCAATTTGAGTGTCTTTATTGCATCCAGTACTTCTTGTTACCGAATCTCCTCATCCAAGTAAGCTGTTTCTTCTGTCCCTATTTTAGGACACTCATAGCCCTGTAAATTTTCATCTATTTCTGCTGACTAGGCTACCACCTCCTTAGACTACAACTTCTGGCAAAAATTCTCGAAAGGTTACTGTAAGTCTTCCTACTGGAATACCCAGTCACCATTCTAATTCCTAATTCTGGTAAATTTGCTCTTGTCTCAAAAGGTTAACACTTGCTATATAGTTTGCCTAATCCACTGTTTATCTCCAGCAAATAATTCTATCCTAATTGCATCTAGTTTTTGAAAGCAAATAATTTCTGTCTGCAGTAACTCTCCAGCCTTCTGTTTTGGATCAGGTGCCTTTCCTGTGCACATTGGAAAGAATAATCTGAATCATAGTTACCTGATGCTAGGGTCTACCTTAGAAGTGAGCACTCAACAAAAAGATCTAGGTGTCGTTGTAGATAATATGCTGAAATCTGCTCAGTGTGCAAAAAAGCAAACAGGATGCTAGGAATTATTAGGAAAGGGATGGTGAATAAGAGCGAAAATACTATAATGCCTTTGTATCACTCCATGGTGCGACCTCACCTTGAGTATTGCATTCAGTTCTGGTCGCTGTATCTTAAAAAGGATTATTTTATTAACAATCGGATTAGTTTCTCCCTATATCATATTGTTTAACTTTATTATGCAATCCATGTTAAACACTTTCCTCACCTTCCCTTTCTGAAATATCTTTATTTTCAGTACTAATCTTTTGCTTTTCAGCTGCTTCCTTTTGGAAACCATATTGGTGTCTGCCCCTCTGTGCATTTATTAAATTTGCTATCATAAAGCTTTGTTGCCTTCACTATATGGCCTTTATTGTAACCTACTGTACTACTTTAGGAAGAATTTTTCTCCCCTGCCAGTGCTTTTTACTCCCCCATTTTAAAACAGTTGACCCCATGTGAGGTATAGGACCCTAATCTTCGATGCCTCTCTGCCGTTACTCTTTAAATTGCAGTATCTGATGATCATTGTAAGCATTTTACATTAGTTATTTTAGTAACTTTACACTTTTCCCATTAATAAAAACCAGGTCCATTATCATTCCGTCATGGGTTTCATTATCATTTGTCTAAGGATTTCACTAATTTTAAATGTTTCTGCAGATGGGATGTTCCAGTCAACATCAGAGATTACAATTTCCCACCAGGAACATCTTTCCCCTTCTTCATTGTTAACTTGTGTATGTCTTTGAATTAGATCTCTATCTAGCTCTTTAGTCAGTGCTTGCAGTCTGTAGAGTACTCTTTTGTAGGTGCCTCCTGCCCTTTGTTTACTCTCCTAAGTTTCCCTGTTACCTCATATTTATGAGATGAAAATAAAGCATTAATCAGTCTTTTTTTCACTGTTTGTAATGGATGGGTGTAATTTAACAGGGAAAATGGTATAGGACTTACTATTTCAAAGAGCGAGTCATGTTAGCTCTGCAGTCTCCTCATTGTGTCTGAATTTGGCTCGCCAGCATATAGCACTACAATTTTCACTAAAGTGTCTGGTTTTCTAGTTACAGAAAAGCGGTATATCAAATACGTGACCCTTTCCTTTCTTAGAAGCATGACCAATGCATGTAATTTGTAGTCTTCAATAGAGACCATTGTTTGCCACAGGTTTATAGTTACTGTCATGTCCAGAAAATTAGTAATTTAAGCTTTCATTTTTTTGTTTTTGCAGATATATGGGAATTGGACTTTCTGCCCAAGGCGTCAATATGAACAGACTACCAGGTAAGTCTAACGCATTATGGGTCTGTTTTAATGGTGATGAAAATAACTAAACAGTAAAGTTATTACTCCTGACTGGTGTGGAGGTAAGGTTCTAGGGGTTGTTAATGTGTTTGGGCAGCTTGATTCCACTACCATACTGCTATAGTGTTTAATGCCATCTTAAATTAAAACACAAATGATGTGTTATAACGATAACACTTGCTGTGAATGCTCATATACCACCCAGGAATTTTGTTACATATTATATGAGTTCTTGAAAGTCTGTTACAATTACAGGTTACAACAGGGAGCAGACAATGAGGTATCGTTTGGCTTTTATACTCTTTATAATATATTTAGTGTCATACTGTAGCAGAAAAGAGGTAAGTTTGTGTTATGATTTTGAATCTGCATAGCAAAAGGTATAATGTAATGCTTTTTTGGTGCTGATTTGTTTCTGAGAGTGTAATCCTGGTTGGCAGTTTGCCAGTATAGCAGTCCTGTTAACACATTCTACTTTTTTTTAACCTGCCATTTTCTATTTTTGAGTTGTGTGCCCCCCCCCCCCCCCCCCCCCCCAAGCCAGCAGATGAAAGCACAGAAAAACAATTTCCATGATATCACCAATCTAAAGATAAACAGTACTGGAACTTGCCAGTATACCATGCCAAAGCTGAAGTTAAACATATTAGAGAAAAAAAACCCCTCATAATTAACCAGGTGAACCAACCAAAACACATATCCATCTAGGGTCCCCATCCTAACCTTGACAAAGCCATAAGCATCTGAAGGTCCCTAACATTTACATTGCTGAAGGGAAAAACTAGGAGCCCCAGTCTTGCAGGACTCGTGGAAAGGAAATTAGCAGACAAGAACAAATTTCACCTTCCTTATCTTGCTAGACCAAAATGGGTTTTCTCATAATCCTACACAATATCTAACCAACAAGTTGCAAGGTTGAATCAGTGTCGATGCCTTGAGCTCAGGATTCCTTCCTTCAGCTGAAGAATTGCTCAGTGCTGTTGGTTTGACAGGTCACCTTCTGGTTGAATACCGGTGGACTCCAGCATTCCACCACCAACCTTGAATGCCTTAGGACCCAGCTCTCATTTGCTTGGATCCAGCACATTCTGATTGAGAAAATCCACTTGAACATTTCTTACCTGAGTAATATGGGTTGCTGATAAGGCTAATAGGCAGATTTTTGCCCACTGTCAAAGCAAGCTGTTGCTACTGCTACATTTTTGGTACCCCGTGCCTGTTGATATATGCCACTGTCATCATATCAGATAGCACTCTGCTGTACCCTTCACTAGTGGAAACATTTCTTTCAACACCAGCCAGACAGTCCTGGTCTCTAGCCCATTGATAGACCAGGAGGCTTCCTGACAAAATTGGAGGCACTGTATCACTTGAATCCTGACAGTGAGCTCCTCAGTCTGAGAGACTGGCATCAGTACCACTCTGCTTGAGAGATTTCAGCTCCATGTCCCTGAACAGATAACTAGGGGAGTGCCACCATACGAGAGCCCTCTAAGCTGAAAGGGCAACAGTGTCGTGCTCCTGCGACCCAACATCGGCCCAAATGTGAACCAGTGCTCTCTAGGATGACAGCTTCATCTGATGGCCCTGCAGAACTCTACCAGCTTCCTATTCCCCTGCAACTTGTTTCTTTTTGCTTTTTTTGTTTGTTCATTTTAATGAACTTTGTTATTTAGCCAGGCAGAGACTGTGAGGGATGAAGGCAAAAGAGTTGGCGGAGGGATGATAGGGTGGACTTAGTGAACCATACTTAAAAGCTTTTCCAATAGTGTCCCCTCAGAACCACATTGCCATAGAAACACCTGGCCCAATATAACTAGCAGCTGCAGCTCTTAAGTCCCAAAGGGGCTGACCCTCAGCCCAGTAGTTAGGGCAAAGGTCCTCGGACCAATCACTAAAAAGGCTACACTGGCCTTGTGCTTGATTAAGCATAGACCTTGACCTTTGCCTAGCAAGCCAGATCCCAAAATATCTTGCTGTGCCTATCTAAATGTCAGCTATCTGCCAGGGGCAGAGAATACTGGCAAATTCTAGCACAGCAGAATGGAAATCGATTTTTCTCTGCTTCCATCTGCTGGTTGGGGGCACAAGCCACTTGTCAGGACTGGTCTAGGAGGATGGTAAGGAAAGTAATCTTAAAATCCTCTGTATGGAAGGATGAGCCACAGATTCAACTTTAGAAACAAATGATATATGGAATGGCAACCTTATGGCCCTTTTTTTTTTTGTGATGGGGCATCAAGAGCTTGAGCAACATATATTGGCACCTGGAGACTCGCCTGGTTCTGGGCTTCAGACATCAGATAATGACGTCCAAGAAAAGCTTGTTGATATGCCATGCCATGCTATGGAGCAAATCTCTTCCGAGATCAGGTGGGATTTTCCTCAGAGCATTTCCTGGTAACAATTAAAGAGAGGGGGTTTATCTTAGACCAGGGGTTCTCAAACCCAGTCCTCAGAACACACCTAGCCATTCAAGTTTTCAAGCTATCCACAATGAATATGCATGAGATACGTTTACATGTACTACTCCATTGTATGCAAATTTATCTCCATCCTCATTGTGGGGGTATCCTGAGAACTTAACTGGCTAGGTATGTCCTGAGGACTGGGTTAAGAACCCCTGTCCTTGACTTAAGAGGCCTGAGCAAGTTTATAGAAAGAAAATTTCAAGATGGTTTCCCTGGGGACACTAATAATCTTTCTCTAAAAGCAAGGCAATATGTTCTCTTAACTTGGACACTTGCACCCATATAGGTTTGTTATAGGGCAACATCACTTCCAGTATAGTGTACTGCCTTTTGCCCTTGTGTCACAAAGTGCCTTGCGGTTGTAGCAGCATAACTATGCAGACTGAGAGTGTATGTGTTTCTCTGCTTGGACAATTGGCTAGTAAAGAGCACCTTAGAGAGCAGAAGGACTAGTGCACATTGGAGCCGACTCTGTGGGTGCTTGAGCACCCCCAATATTGGAAAAATTCCTTGTATGTGTCCAGGGAGGGATTATTTCCATTGGGCTTAGCACCCCCAATAATTTTGAAAAGTTGGCTCCCATGCTAGTGCATGCAACCATCTGGATGATGAAGTTACTAGGGCCTTTTATAATCTATCCCATCTCTGAGCCCATCAACACAATTGGAATTTATTAGAGCTTTTCTAGATACAACTCAAACAATAGCCTTTCTACCACAGCAGAGGATCACCAGTTAGCATGGGACATGTTGAGAATGTTGGGTCAAACTGCCTCAACAGTAAATATAACACCTCTGGCACATTTCAAAATTAGACAAGTTCAATAAACCTTACATACTTGGTTCATTCAAACCACATGAACTGCAGGACGTTTTATCTGTCACAGAACCCTTTTGGGACTCTCGTTGTGGAAGGTACAGTTCAGTTTGACCGAAGACATCCCCTTCCAATTTCTACAGTATCAGATATGACAGATGCATCCAAACTGGGCTGGAAAGACCATTCAGATGAACTCTACACTCAGGGTTCATAGTCCCACTGGGAGAAAATGCACCACATAAATTTCCTAGAAATGAGAGCAGTATGGAATGCTCTAAAGGCCTTCAGAAATGGGTTGGCCAACAAAATTGTATTGATTATCCACTTGTATTATATCAGCAAGCAGGGAGGAAAAGAGTTGTACTTCTTGTTCTAGAAAACTTTCATGATGTGAAACTAGGTCACTTCTCGCAGAATGACTGAGTCGCTAACCTGGCAGACAAGCTGAGTTGTGCCCTACAGCTGCATTAGTACCCCTTGGATGAGGATATGTCTCTGATGATATTTTAATAGAGGAGTACTCGCTTGATAGATTTTCACCATGCCTCAGGACAAGAAGGTTCAAGGTTTCTTTTATTTGATATACCGCCGGTAAGACAAGCCATCCAGGCAGTTTACAATAAAACTATATAATCAAAAAGAGAAAAGAAATCCAATAAAAATAGGAAAAAAAAGAAAACTACACTGCCAAAGGTCCCACAGGTCCACAGCCCTCACTGTCCTGCAACCCTCAACGCAAGCCGAGAGGGGCAAAAAAAGGAGTTCATAGAGTAAAGGCTTTCCTGATTAAATACATTTTAAACCTTTAATTTAAAATTTGAAAGGGAAGGCTCCATTTGGATATCTAAAGAGAGCCCATTCAACAGAATAGGCCCTACTGCATTAAACATGGACTTAGGAAATCATCCTGAAAGATCTGGTGAAAAGAGAGAATAACTAGAAAATTCTGATTGGTTGAATGAGGAGCACAGGAAGTAATATAAGGAGTCAAATATACTGAAAGAAATGAAGGCAAGCCTGTATGAAGAATAATATGTACCAGAAGCAACATTTTGTACTGTAGTCTATACTGCACATGGAGACAGTGTTCAGACTGCAACAATGGGGTAACATGATCAAACTTTCTTGGACCCATAAATAATTTACAGTGTTCTGTACTATTTGCAGCCGTCTAACCTTCGTAGTGGCCATGTCTATAAATAAGGCATTACAGTAATATAAGTGTGTCAAATCAAAAGAATGCGGTAGTACACACACATCTTTTGGTTCCAAGAGATTTCGACTGGAACCCAATTGCAGGGGAAAACCCCTACTTCCCAACAATATAGAAAATGTGAGCATGGAACTTTAAAGCTGAGTTTAAAAAAAGACTCCTAAAATTTTAAGCGTCTCATTTGCAGAGATATTGGTATCTGCCAATGGTATAGCGCTAGGGGGAGATTCATCCTGCTTTCTAAGAAATAAAAGCGCTTTAGTCTTATCTGAGTTGTTGCATTCTGTTTACTTGTAACCAGTTGAAAACTGTAGTTTGGTGTCAGGATCGGTGAGAGCAGTAGCAGTAACAATCCATAACCGTCTTTAAATATCAGCATATATGTGTGGGATAAGCATCAATGATTCAATCAAGAACGCTAAGGGAGCCGTATAGATGTCAAATAGTAACGGTGCCAAGAGGGATTCTTGAGGTTCCCCCATAATCAAGGAAATAGAATTGGGAATTCCCACCCTGCTGTAGAACCTGATACAATCTATTAGAAAGATATGATTGAAACCAATTCGAGGCTTTTCCCGTGATACCAAGATTCCGGAGTCTGATAAGTAGGATTTCATGATCCACAAGCTCAAAAGCCGCTGAAAGATCAAACGATAAAAGAACTACTACTTTACCCTGAGCCAGAAATGAGCAGACAGTGCTAAGCATACCCAACAAGGCCATTTTAGTATCATGATGAATATGAAAGCCTGTCTGGTTAGCATGTAGTGCATTCTTAGAGTCTGCTAATTCAGAGAAATGACCAAACCCTAAATACTCACTGATTTTTCAGATAAATGGGACATTCTAGGTGGGATGATAATAGCCACAATATTCTTATCCGGTTGATGATTTTGTGGCCACGGCCTAATGATAACCAATTTCCAATAAGCTGGAACTAGACCCAGATCAAAGCTACATACTATCATCCATTGAATAAATGGGGCTACAATAGGTTTAAAAGCTTTCAGCAGTTCTGATGGAAAAGGGTCATGAGGAGCTATCTGGTAGGATGCAAAGCCTGAAAAGCTTGGAAAATATGAGAAAGGGGTGAAGAGGAAAAGGAAGATACAGTGACATCTGGTAAGATTATAGGAGTACCCTCCACCAATGACATAGAAGAAGGGAGAATACTTTCAGAATCAGTAGGTATCCTTGGTAAAGCAGATCACAATATATACACCTTTTGAGAGAAAAATCTAACCAGTTCTTCAGAAGTTAGTCATTGGGGCCTCGGTTAAAGTTGGGAGCCCAGTGAAAGCCTGAACAATTCTGTACAGCTTAGCTGTGTTAGGTGCCTTCTGTATTTGTCCACCCAGAGTATTCAACAAATGCCTAGCAATAGTTACGGTATCTCTGTGTGGACTGCGGGTACACCTGATTCCCCATTTGGACGATTGGCTGGTTAAGAGCGTATCAGAGGAAGGTTCAAGAAAATCATGTGCAGAACCATTTAGATGCTAGAGCAACTAGGGTTTGCAGTGGAACCAATTGATTATAAGTTCAAGAAATTTCTGAGTCCCAGAGAATGGCCTGTGAATCAAGGGTCAATAAGCCAAATGTAGTAGGGTTTAGTGAATGTTCTTCTGCAAAAGATTCTAGCCTAAGATTGGTAGGATCACGAAAACACCTCTTCAGAGGAGGGAGTAAGCAGGATTAGCAGGTTAAGACACAAAAATTCAAGAGATAATGGTCAGTCCCTGGTAGAGGACAAGGATGAGAGGTCTAGAGATGTATAGTCTCTGGCAGGGAGGAGAGAAGGACATCAAGGGTATGTCCAACCTAATGTGTGAGGAGAAAAACATGTTGCCATAGACAGCGGTCCTGTATTCAACTGTTGAAATCTGATGTAAAGGGGGCTCCAGAGTCTTCCATATGGATATTGAAGTTTCCCAGAAGAATTGACAGAGAGGCAGTCAGGACTGCGCTGTGGTGTTCTGAAGTAATTGAAAGGAAGCAGTTGAGAATAGATGAGGTTGAGGTAGGTAGAGAAGTAAGAAAGTAAAAGGGACATGACAAGATACTAATTGCACTTGACGTGATTCATGAGGTACAGTTGCGGGAGAGGGCATATGGCGTGTGGAAAGTTTTGAGGAATAAATAACAGCGAGAACACCACCTCTGCCAGATGGCTGCACTCAGTGAATTATCTGGTAGCCTGAAGGCGTCACTTGTGTTAAGGAGGAAAGATCGAGTTCCATTAACCATGATTCAGTAAAGGCATAGAATATCAAAGGAGTGGGAAATGAGGTCATGGATGATTGCACGCTTGCTACGCATGGAGTGCGCATTCAGTAATCCTATCTTAAGGGTTTGCTGTCTGAGAGCAGTTGCTGAGAATGGCAAAGATATAGATCACAGCCCTTACCTGGTGGCTTTAATGATAGTGAGTAGGTGTTGGTTGATGGCCCCAGATGACTGGAATGTGAAAACCACCATGCAAAGAAGGAAAAAAGTGAGAATCAAATATAGAGGCCCCTGTAGATGGTAAGGATATGGAGAGTGCCAGGGAGATATGGTGGGTGTACTCATGCACACTAAGAAGCATGTCCTGTTCCTTGTGTGTGCTTCTTAGGCGTGCGCCCACGGCACACCAAAGTATGGGATTCTTTTTCAGTGCTACCAGACTAGTGTCACTTCTGTCTATTACGAGGGCAGGGCGGTGGCACTGTGTTCACAGCCCTAAAGCTGAGAGCAGAGAAGCAGCATCCAAGTCTGTAGGGAAGAGCAGAGAGTCAGACATAGAAGAAAGCATACAGTAGCAATAGCAGTGCTATGTCAGTACTATGTCAACGAGCAGGGGTGTATGAGATCGAACCTCCTCCCCTGCCCCATGTCAGGAGTCAGTCAGGATGTGGAAATGGGCCATCTTGCACGGGATGATGCTCGGATCCACTTGCCTGAGGGGGAAAGACAACTGTATGCCAGAGAGACTGAGCTAGGTTATGCAACCTCAGGAGTGGTCTCTAATCATGGGCATTGCCCAGAAGATCTTTCAAGAATGGGGCACCCCCTCGATAGGCCTTTTTGCCACTCCTCTCAACAAGAAAGTCTGTTCTGCCCCAGACTGGCCTGAAATTCAAATAGGATTGAGGAATCGTGATTGTGATCATGCCTTGCTGGCCATGATAGATCTGCAGTCCCTAGCCCCCACAGCTTGGATGAGAGATTAGAGATGGACTCCCTGAACTTACTAGAGGGTGTCTCCCAGGTCCTGCATGCATTCAGGAAAGATTCCATTAGGAGGTCATGTGATTTTAAAGTGGAAGAGTTTTGCCATCTGATGTGAGGGCAAAGCCCTAAATCCTTTTTCCTGCTCTGTGCAAAAACTGATTGAATATTTTCTACATTTGTATCTCAGGTCTCGAGACCAGCTGCATAAGAGTTCAGCTCAGTTTAACGGGAGCTTATCGCCATGTAGAGGGTAAACCCATCTCAGCTCAGCCTTGTTTGCTTCATGCAGGGCTTGCTTTTACTGAAACCTCCCATCTGACCCCCTATGGTGTCATCAGATCTCAGTATTGTCCTAAACCAACTGATGAAAACTCCTTTTGAGCCGCTTGACACCTGTCACCTGTATTAGCTGACCTGGAAGGTTTTTATTTTTGGTGGTGGCCACTTCAGCCTGCGGGGTCAGTAAGCTCCAGGCTCTAGCATCATACACAGTGTTTTACAACAATAGAGTGGTTTTGCATATGCATTCTAAAGTTCATTCTTAAGGTAGTGTTGAAATTCAATTTGAATTGGTCAGTTGTTTTGCCAGCATTTCTCCTGAAGCCACATGCCCATCATGGTGAAAGCATATTGCACACTCTGGACTGCTAGAGAACCTTGGTCTTCTATCTGGAGCAGACTGAAGCTCAAATATGATAGAGACTGCCATCGGAAAATGCACACTTTCAAATTAGCTAGCAGACTGTATTTCCTTTACTTATTCCTAGGCTGTGCTGATTCTGGAGGGTCATGTTACGGCTCAATGTCAGAGCCATCCATTGCTGTGTCAGTGGCACATCTGAGAACAGCCTCTATAGAGGAAATTTGCTGAGCTTAGTCCACACATTCACATCTCACTACTGTCTGGAACAGGACTCCTGATGCAACCAGCTGGTTTGCTCAGAAAGTCCTTCAAAATCTATTTGGGGGCAAGAATCCAAATCCAACTCTACCTCCTGGCCCATGTGATTTCAGTTCCAGGCTATCTTTAAAAAAAAAAAAAAAAAAAAGTACATTAGTTTATACTTTGTTATGGGTCTTGCCTGTTGCAGGCCTAAATTGGATTCCCCTTTTTATTTCCAGGTAGCCTGGCAGCTAGAGATTCCCAGTAGTTAGAAGATTACGCCCTACTTGTTCTCTGAGAAAGCAGAGTTACTTATCCTATAGTAGGTATCCTCCAAGAATAGCAGGATGAATATTCTTACTACCCTGCCCACCTCTCCTTGGAATTCTATTCTTTAAGCTATTTACATTAGACTGAACTAGTCCTGTACAATGATGGCAGGCAAGAAAGCACGTGAGTTGCTGCCAAGAGCTTCTGGAAAAGAAGTTGGGGAGTATTCTCACTCTGGCCTCTACTGGATGGTGTTGCCCAGTAAAAAAGTATTCATCCTACTATCCTTGGAGAACACTTGTTACAGGTAAGTATTAGATTAGATGTCTATTAGATTGTAAGCTCTTTGAGCAGGGACTGTCTCTCTTTGTTAAATTGTACAGCGCTGCGTAACCCTAGTAGCGCTCTAGAAATGTTAAGTAGTAGTAGTAAGTAACTTTGTTGTACAATCAAAACAGCATATGTTGGCCATTGGAGGGGGTGTTTTTAAATATTAATTCTTGAATGGTTTTTTTTGTTTGTGTGTGTTCTTTTAGGTTGGGACAAGCATTCCTATGGTTACCATGGAGACGATGGGCACTCATTTTGTTCCTCGGGGACAGGACAACCTTATGGCCCAACTTTTACAACTGGTGACGTCATTGGCTGCTGTGTAAATCTCATCAACAATACCTGCTTCTACACCAAGAATGGCCATAGTTTAGGTACAGAGTGAGAGAACCTTTTATTGCTTTTTCTGTTGTCAAATATGTAGAAAACAACTTGTTCTGGTATTATATCAGATTTAGATGATTTTTACAGTTAGGCAAACTCTTAGTTTGCAGTTTTGTTTTAAGGAAGGAGGACATGTGAATTTAATGCTATTTTCTTGTTTTCATAAATATCAAAACACATGAAAGTGGAGGTGTATTTGGGAAGTAGAATGGAGTGCCTGAAGATGTGTTTAGTTGGAATGCCTAGGATTCAGTGAATCGTGAAATTATATAGTTACAGCAGCAATAGAAAGTTTACACCTACCAAAATGTTCACCTTTTTTGTTACTTTATAGTCTAGAACTCAAATACATATGAAATATACATGTGAAATATCCACAACAATCAAATGAAAAATATATTCCAGAAATCCATAGAAAATAAAATCCATACCCCCTTGTACTTTTGTAGCAATCCTAAACATCATAAGCTCTGGTGTAACCAGTCACCTTCAAAAATGAATACCAAGTGGCTTAGTCCCAGTTGTGTTGAACTGGATGGTGTTGCCCATGCTAGGATATATTTAGCACTTATGAGTTGACAAAAGACCTCTTGGACAAAATAGTGGAAAAGCATGTATCAAAGAATTGCAGACCTCTTGACTGGCCTGAGTATAGTCAGGACGATTATTAAGAAGTGGAAGGCCTTCCCTTAGGATGATAGAGACTATTTGAATTCTCTGATAAAGGAAGACGAAATGGCTGTAGCGTTAGAAATTAGTCCTCTGCTTTAGACCCCTTGGAGAAGACGGCTTCCGGGCGGAATTTTATAAGCTTACTAGTAAAAAAGGCCCGTTTCTGACACAAATGAAACGGGCGGTAGCAAGATTTTCCTCGAAGTGTGTGTGTTTGAGAGAGAGAGAGAGAGAGAGAAAGTGTGTGTGAGAGATGGCGTGTGTATGTCAGAGAGGGAATGAGTGAGAGAGAGTGTGTGTGTTTGTGTCAGAGAGAGAGAGTGTGTGAGAGAGACAGAGTGTATGTGTGTGTGAGAGAGAGTGTATGTGAGAGAGTGAGTGTGTGTGGGGCTCCAAGTTCCATGACCCCCTCCCTCCCTCTCCGAGTTCCAGGCCTCCCTCCCTCTCCTCCGAGTTCCATGCCCCCCTTTCCTCGGAGTGTGTATGTTTGAGAGAGAGTAGGTGAGAGATGGAGTGTGTATGTGAGAGAGAATGAGTGAGAGAGACAGAGTGTGTGTTTGTGTCAGAGAGAGAGTGTGTGAGAGAGAGTGTGTGTGTGAGTCTGTGTGTGTGAGATAGAGTGTATGTGAGAGACAGAGAGTGAGTGTGTGTGAGAGAGAAAGTGAAGCCTTGAAGCATTCGTGCGCGCTGTAAGGCTCCATCTCCTCAATTCACGACACGTAGTTCCGGAACGTTGCAGGAATGCTTCAAGGCTTGAAGGCTTCACTTTCTCGGCTTCAGAATGTTGGAGGTGCGTTTTATTATATAGGATGGGGGCAGAGGTGGTTCCCCCTCTAACTAATTTTTTCAAAACGATAGTGTACTCAAGAAGCTTTGCCGCATTCTCTTGTTTTACCGCATATTATTGTTTTGCCCAAGCCTGGTAGAGACCCTTTGTTGCTGAAATCTTATCGCCCTTTTTCTCTTTTAAACTATGAAGTTAAACTATTGGTGAAAATTATGGCAAATCATCTGGCTTGGTTGTTGCCCAGTTTACTTCATGAGACGCAGGTGGGTTTTGTAGGTGGCCGTTCGGTCACGAAGAATCTTCGGAGAATACTGGTGACTTTGGAGTATAGACAACGCAAGGACTTTTTGTCGATTCTTAGTTTTGATGCTGAAAAAGTCTTTGACCGAGTTCGGTGGGATTTTGTTTGCCTCTCTAGTGGCTTATGGTTTTTCAGGCTGCTTTGTATCGGTTCTCAGGGCGTTATATTCGGCGCCCCAGGCAATGGTACTGGCGAATGGGTTGATGTCTTCATCCTTCCCGGTGCTTAGGGGTATGAGGCAGGGTTGCCCCCTTTCGCCTCTGCTTTTTGTGTTATCATTGGACCCCTCATTCGGGATATTATGCGAATCCGATATTCAAGATGTGCAAATGGAGTCACAGTGCTTTAAGGTGGCGGCCTTCGCCGATGATATTTTAGTTCATTTTACGAGCCCTCGGAATCTCTTGAAGCTATTAGAGACTTTTCGTGAATATGGGGATTTCATGGGGTTTCGCTTAAATTTGGAAAAATCAGAGGCCTTGTCCTCCTCGCCACAGGTGCGGGTCTTGTGGGGACTGGAGTTTCCTCTTCGATGGGCGACAGACTATTTTACATATCTAGGTATTAGACTGGCTATAGATTCTAAGCTGATGTACAGACAATGTGGGGGCCCTATTGGACAGCACACGGCGGACTTTGGCAGGTTGGAGGGATCCTCCTTTGTCACTGGTGGGGCGGATAAGCCTTTTGAAAATGGTTCAGTTTCCCAGATGGTTATATGTGCTTCAGGTTTTACGTTTGTGGTTATTACAGAGAGATTTGAGATGTATTTATAGGCTCCTTGGCAAGTTTTGTTGGGCGGGTAAAAAAACAAAAATGAGAATGGCTACTATGCTGGGGAATTGGAGACAGGGAGGCCTGGGGGTTCCAGATCTGAAGCTTTATAATCAGGCATGTTTGTTGCGGCATTTGGGAGATTGGTTTGGGGACACCCAGATATACGCACCGTTGGACTTGGAAAGAGCGTACTATGCACCATACAATCTTTATTACCTGATTCACTGTACTGCTGCTCTGTTGCCTTGCCACCTTAGACATAGTGTGTTGCTAGGCCCATTGCGTGAGATGTGGAGGGTTTTAGTGGGGAGAGTGTGTGGGAATGCAAACACCACAGATCAGCTTTCTATTTGGGGGAATGGGGCGTTTACCCCGTGGATGGATAACCCCACTTCTGAGATTTGGGAGCGGGAGGGGATTTCCCTGCTAGAATATGTGGTTGGGGGAGGGGGGAATATGCTTTCTTTTGAGAGTTTGCAGGGTAGGGTGGGTTCTGCTTAAAGCGATAAGTTTGCATATGCACAACTCCAGCTTTATATGTCTGCTCTGGGCAGATCTTTATTGGAGATTAAGGTGGGGGCTCGGGTTTGAGAGGTTTTTTTTTTTTCCCCCAGAGGTGGAGGTCAAGGGTCTTTCTATTTCGCAGCTCCATAGGGGCTGGTGAAAGGTCAGTCTCGGAAGGATTTTTCCTGTCCTAAAGAAAGATGGTGATAGACTCTGGGATCTCGCTGGAGCACTGGGATGTTATAGCCACCCTTAAGGGTCTCCATACTTTGACCACTGATGCATGACTCAGAGAATGTGGGTGGGTATAGAGTGATTCTTGGAGCATATATGCCCAAAGCTCAGTTGGCTCATGTGAGGGGTGAAGGGGAGTCTTCCTGCTCTAAATGCGGGCATCCTTGCCACACTTTTTTCTTGCTTTGTTGGCATGTCCCAGGATTTGGAGCTTTTGGGAACAGATTAGGAGATTTTTGTCAAGGTTATTGGATCAGGACGTATGGGGAACGGTAGAGCAATTTTTGCTGGATGTGCCCTTATTCGGATCTGTTATTCTTTTAAGTCGGAAGCTGTGCCTGATGGCTCAGAAAGTTATTTTACAGTATTGGCTGTTACCAGACCCTCCGGCCTTATAGCACTGGAAGAACCAGGTGCACCTCTTGGTCACATGGGAGGCCAGGGAGGCGAAGGGTACTCTTAGACGCAAAAAGTACTTTTTACTCATATGGAACCCCTGTTTGTCCGTTTTAAATCTTAGGGGCCGCAGCCTCATTATTAATGACCTATAGCTCTCGTGCTATGTTTTTTTTTTTTTTTTCCAGTGAGGTTCTACTCAGCTTCCAGTTAGGTGGAGGGGGGGTCGGTAGGGGAGATGGGGGACAGGTTTCTAGCTTTATTGTCTTTTTGATTGTTTTATGTGTTGGGGGAGGGGGCAGTTAGGGAGAGAAGCTTAAAGGGGTTATTCTAAAAACTGGAATTGATGATTTCTATTGTTGAGGTGTGTTAAGTTCCTTTCCTCATACTGGTTTGTATTTTACAGTTGTTCATCAATAACAATTGTTGAATAATAATACAATAAATTGTTAATAGAGGGTGAGGGAGGGATTCTGGGATTAAAATGTTGCTGTTTGCAGTCTGGAGGGTTATAAGAGTCCAAACCCTGCAAATTCTGATTGTTGCTTGGGATGGGGGGTGGGGAGAGAATAGGTTTGAAATTGTTGGAAACTTGAGCATATATGTATAAGATTGTTGTCATGTATTATATTCAGGTGTTCAATAAAAATTGTTTAAAACTTAAGAAGTGGAAGGCATCCTCTGCTGGAGGCATACCTAGCCAATCATGTTGTCAGTGTTACCAAATGAATATGCATAAGATTTGCATACATTGAATCTCCTATATATGCAAATGTATCATCTCATATATATATTCATTGTGATAATGCTGAAACCCAAGTGGCTAGGTGCACTTCCAGGAGAAGGTTGAGAAGCACTGATGCATGTTACTACCAAGCAAGGAGATGACTGATAGGGAGGTAACCAAGAGGCCCATGGCATCTTCTGAAAGAGCTGCTGGCTTTGATGTCCAGGTTAGTGTAAGTGTGGATGTGATGACAATATCCCAAGTATTTCACAAATCTGGCCTGTATGGGAGGGTGGCAAGAAGTGAGCCATTCCTCAAGAGAAAAACACCTGAAATATTATTTGAAGCATGCAAAGGAACAGTCAGATATTGTAGCCATAAAGGAAAAGGTTTTATGATCTGAAGAAACTAACATAAGACTTTTGGTCTGAATGTAAAGCATTATGTTTGATGCAGACTGGTCACAGCATATCACCCAGAGAGCAGCATCCCTACTCAAGAGCATGGTGGCAGCAGCAGCATGTTCTGGAAACTGAGGCATTTGTCAGGATATTTATTTATTTATTTATGAACATTTATACCCCACAAAGTGGCTTACAATGTACTGATGATTCAATTACATTAGTCAGGGGAGAAGGAACAGAATGGGGACGATGAATGGAAGAGAGTACAGAAAAGTCTTTGAAGAAAACCTGCTGCCCTCTGTAAGAAGCTAAAACCGGGACAGAAAAGTTCACCTTTTCTCATGATGACAACCCAAAGCACATAGTCAAAACCACAGTGGACTCGTTATGGAACAGCCTAATCAGAACCCTGACCTCAGTCCAGTCAAAAATCTGTGGCATGACCTGAAGATTATTTTCCATGAACATCCCCAAAGAACTTGCCAGTGCTTGAACAGTTTTGTAAAGATGAATGGTCTAATATTGGTAAAGCTGGTGGAAACCTATTGGCAATAGATTTTTCAGGGGGAATTCTGCATAACTGTGCAACTCAGAATTGCACAGAATTCTTCTGCCCCGCAGAACATACAGAATTTTGCAGAGTTCTGCCTGGTGCTGGCATTGGGTCTCTACCCTCCCCGAACTTCCCTGTAGAGATCGTGCAGCAGGAGAAAGAGGAAGTGAACTGCTGCACATTGGGTCACTTCTGCCTCCTCTGCCAGCTTAGACTAGACTGAGGCATATTTTCAAAGCACTTAGCCTTCCAAAGTTCCATAGAAACCTATGGAACTTTGGAAGGCTAAGTGCTTTGAAAATATGCCTCTATGTGAACTGGGGGGGGGGGGGGGGGGGGGAGTTCCTGTGTTTCACATCAATAGGCTGGTCTAAGCTGGTAGAGGAGGCAGTAGTTCACTTCCTCCTCCTCCTCCTCCTACCATGTGATCTCTGCAGGGGAGAGGGAGAGCCAGCTCCAGGCGTACAGTGAAGGAGGTGATAGAGAAATGTGAATGTGCCATTGGGGAGGGTAGGAGGAGTGGATTCAACAACACATAGCTCTTACCTTGGTTGTAGTGAAATCAGTGATGTAAGAAGCAAAGAAATGCATAAATTCAGAGTTGCCACTGGGACAATACCCTAGGCTTTTGGACCATGTTGGAAAAAGTCTTCCAAAGAGCCATGCTCTGCAAGGATTATGTCATAAATTATATGTAGTCCTATCCATGAATACCTTAGTTCAAAAGGTACAAATAATTTCACCTGAGTTCCTGTGCTACCCAACTGAACTACATTTTGTCTGAGGCAAATGAGTATGGACTACATCTAAATGTGTTCAGCTTATGATATCTTCTAGAAGTTCAGTATCAGCCATTGCAGCAAGACACCTTGCCTGGTTATGGCTTTCAAATTTCAGAGGAGATGTTCATGTTAAGTTGGGCGGGTACACCTTGCACTGAAGATAACTTTTGACAGAAAAGTTAGAAATAGTCTTGGAAACGTAGTAGATGACCAGCATATAAGGCTTGAAGAATCCATCTAGTTTGCCCAACAGTCGCACTCATCAATTTGTGATTAAACCAAATGAATAATGAATGTGGTATAAAATACATTTACATAATCCTGATCTTCCTTTGCCATTTTCAGGACAAAGACTGTAGAAGTCTGCCCAGTATTGTCCATATGGCCCAACTACTGGAGTTGCCATAAAAGCCACTCCAGCCTATCCTGATCTGTCTTGCCATATGTGGTACAAAGATCGTAGAAGTCCTCTTGGTATTGTCCTTAGTTCCTCACAGCCAGTCACTGTCTTATCACCATTCAACATATCAACATACATACAGTCATTTAAGTTTTGTTTTTATACCATCTTCAAATAGGTGTCCTCTCTGTTTATCTCGCACCTTTTTGAATTCTGTCACTGTTTTATCTTCACTACCTCCCTCGGGAGGCCATTCTAGGCATCAATCAGTTTCTATGTAAAAAAATATATTTTGTGACATTACTCCTAAGTCTACCACTCCACAACGTCACTACATGTCCCCTAGTTTTGCCGTTTACCCATCTCTGGAAAAAATCTGTTTATGCATCAGTACTTTTCAAGTATTTAAACCATCAAAGATCATTGTATAACCCTGCAGCATCTTTGTTCTAACCTCAGAGCCTATGTCAACCTCCTATATGAACAAGCACAACTCAATATAGATAAAGGTTCTCAGTTATGAAAAGGAGCATCCTTCCATTTGTAAGACGAGCAAAACAAGTCCAAATCCAACAGCAGACTTATTCTAGGCCTTACCAGAGAGAAAGCAAGCAACTTTGACCACTTAACCACTTTGTTTTTTTTTGTATAGAAAGCCTGTATATGAAAATCTTGAGGATATTAAACACATATACCAATTCATCCTAAATGCAGGTAATACCTTCACTTTACCCTGCAAAACAAACACTGTCAGTTCAAAATCCTCCCTTTTGGACTTCGAGAGTTCACCAAGTATCTTGTAATTGTGGCAGCCCACTTACAAGCAAAGCTTCTTGTTTTTCTTTTGCCTCACTCACACCCCCACACGTGGTCCAGCATTTTATCTTCTGCCTCACTCACACACCCACATGTGGTCCAGCATTTTATCTTTTGCCTCACTCACACCCCCACATGTGGTCCAGCATTTTATCTTGTCTCCCCCTCCCTCAGAAATAGTCCAGCATTTACATTCTCTTCCCCCTACAAAAATAGTCCTGTTTCTGTGCTTCCTATCCCCTCTCCAGATGACAATCAGACATCTCCTCTTGTATGTCTTGACACCCCCCCCCCCCCCCCCCCCCCCCCCACTGGTGTATCTTTTAAAAGTCTCTAGTGGTCGGTGGCAGCAAGCAGCAATTCATACAGCTTACTCTTATCAGCCCTGGAGCGTTGTACCTGACACTTCCCACCTGCATGAAAGCAAGAAGTTAAATCGGAGAGAAGGATCCATGTTTGATGCAAACAGGCTGTATGAATCACTTCTCTCTGCCACCGACTGCTAGAGACAAGAAACCTTACTCCATTCTGGCACAAATTAAGCTGGCCCAACTCCCATAGCACATCTGGGGATCAGCCGCGGCACACTGGTTGAAAAATGCTGCTCTAAGTACTTTACCTCTTGGAGGGGGAAGAAGGTACTACAGGTCCCTTTTCATTTTATGTAGTGCTGGCTTTATAGTGTGTCTCAGGTTCAGATCCCGAATTCAAAACTTGCTTTAAAAAGGAAAAGCTACGTAAGAAAATGTGTTTTTTTTCTTAGAATTTTTTTAAAATAAAAATTATACTTTGGGTGCTAAATTAGTGTGTATTTGTCTCATTGCAGGCATTGCTTTCACAGATCTACCGGTAAGTTTTATACCTTTATGAATTATTCATTTTCTCTCTTGAACAGAAAGATTTTTCTATGTGAATGCCTGCTTGAAAACATTCTTTGAGAAATTATAATGTGCCCCTCTCCTCAGCTTTTTAACCTTTTTGTAGAGAGAATTTTTTTTTCTTTTTTTATAGTACTGGTGAAATGTAGAAATCTGAAACCTGTTAGAACCACTTCTTCAATTCACTTAGAACGCTTAATACATACTGCAAGGGTCTGCAGATCTGGCTTTTGAGGGCTACAGACCAGTGTGGGTTGGCAGGATATAAACAGCAATGTTCATGAGACATCTGCATATTTATGGGGTAATTTTATAAGGAGCTGCCTAATTTAGGTACCAAGAACGCGCATATATGCTGATTATTTTAAGTTTTTATTAGAATTGATATACAGCTTTTGAGAGAACCATCAAAGCATTCATAATACAAATCAATATTTGTCATTTATGTGTATAGTTTTTTTTTTAAATATTTTCAAATGAAAGGCCAACGTGAAAGTACACATGTAAAATTCATGGCATGTACTTTCACTATGGGTATGCATATGGATGGAGTTTGTGTGGAGCATGGGCAAAATTCACACTTACATGCCATGGAGCTGGTGTGTTAGTACCTAAATGTGTGGCAGTGCATTCTTTCACACTTAACACTAGTGTTTTATAAAGTAAACACATGAAAATACAACTAATTAAGTAGATAACTATATAAAATTGATTCTCACACCAATAAGGCAGGTTAACATGAAATTATATTGGCTATCCTGAAAACCAGACTTTGCACACCACAGACTATAAAGCCCTGCGTAACCTTACCTATGGATATGGTGCAGTTATCCCCGAGTAGTAAATCTACTAGTGCAAAATGAATGGACACAGTGTGTGGCAGAACAGTCTGGCATATTTGCTTCTCATTAACTGTCCTTATTTGTATTTTGATAGGGCTGTTTCCTTCCAGGTGTGTGCACTTTTATGGAAGTCTCTAAAGGACAGATAGTATGAAAGTCTTTTCATTTTATACTGCAGAAACCTACTGCTGCCCTTCATTAGAAACCCTGCAATTATTATTCTTGCTGATTCTGCACCAAAATTCTGTGGAAAAAAATGTCAAAATTGTACGCACAAAGTTTGCAAATTCTGCAAGTTTATTCGGCATAATTCAACCAATATTACCAATAGCGTCCCTTTTTTTTATAGCCACCCACAGCATCCCCCCTTTTTTTATTTTTTATAACAGAAGAAGTGGTTTAATACAGTATAAGTTGCATTTGCTTTGGCATCTGGACCAGATCTGAGTGCAGTAGGAAGGGTTTAACATGGCTTTTCTTTGCTGGTAGAAATGGCCCCTTAGACCAATCCAGCTACACTGCCTGATTGCTTGAGTGAACATCACCATGTACTCATCATTGGGGAGGAATGAAAATGTTGTAATTGCTTTGGATATTCTCATTTCAACTGATTTAAATGTTGGATGCAAGAAAACCAGAAATAGTGGTGAAGGAGAAAAACACAAGAGCTGCATTGATGAAAAAGTTCTCAGTACCAAGCGATTTATTCTGTGAACTGTGTGGAGAGAGAAAAGATCCTCAGGTACCAAGAAATACAGTCAGAGACCAGAGACACAGAATTATTTCAAGCATTTCCCACCATTTTGTGTGTCGCAGGCTTGATTAAAAGGGCTTTTCAAGCACACCTTGAAAAGTTGTCTATACATCTTATGACCTCCAGAAAGAAGTTCCTTGGCATGATGCAAGTATTACAGCAAATGTTAGCAGTAAAGTTGAGACTGAGATCATACTCCACATACTCTGGCTTAGGAGTGAGGTTCATTGCAGTCATGGTATACACAAAACTAGTCCATTGGGAGGATTTCTTTCATGAGGCTTTAGAAAAACTAGTGATCTCACAAATTTTTTTTTCCTTAAATGCATTGATAATATTTGTGATTACCTTTTTTGTGTCTTTGAAAAGTGTTCAGACCTCCAGAAGTATAGTTCTTGGTTAATTTGAGCTTGGAGACTGGAGGGGGAGCTCATACATAGACAGTTTAAAAACTGCATTGTCCAGATGGAAAGCTATATAGTGCACTGTTAGGACATGAGACAAAGTGAGGCATATTTTCAAAGCACTTAGCCTTCCAAAGTTCCATAGAAACCTATGGAACTTTGGAAGGCTAAGTGCTTTGAAAATATGCTGTCCTTCGAGTGATGGATGTGCATCCCACTTGAGAGGAGCTCAGGGCCCTACTGGAATCAAGCCAATGTTTTCACCATAAACATTTCAATTTTCTTCAAATATGGCATTAGGTGGAATGTTTGCATATCTTTTTATGCCTCTGATTTTAAAATGACAAGTTTACTTGGGCTTTGTTCCAGAGATTTGTATTTGTGTACCTCCCAGGGCTGCTGCAGGATATACAGGTCAGGTCAAGGGCGGGAAGGGAGTGAGACCTGTTCTTTTATATATACTATTTCATTGGTTATTTCAATGAATAAATCCATTAGTTGAATAGATTCAAAAGTATCTAACATGGTGTCCTTTTTGCTTATCTTCTGAAGTATATTAGAGGGATAATTTTATTACAGACTAAAAACATATACCCTTTATCTTCTTAGACAATTTTGTAAAGGCACGTTGGCACCTATGTGTCTTCATAAAATACTAGGATTAAGCCATCTGAAATCATGGCTAGGCTGAAGCTGCAAATATTTACACCAGCTTAGGAGCTGATGTAAACATGCATATGCAATTTGCATGACCATGCATATGATACAAAGAAAGTACCGACTTTGTGACTCCACTGCACTCCTCTCCACATGTGTGTGGCATCAGAGGACATGTTTTGTCACCGTGCATCGTTTTGTACGTGTACACTGTGGAGTAATTTTTAAGAAGCCCTTTTACATACAGGAGCATTTTTTAATAAAATTACCCTACCCCTGTGTACTGTGGCCTTTTGGCAAGGCTAATTTTAAAAAACTTAGTTGGTGAGGTCTTGTCTTGGAGTCTGTTGCTGCCATTGAAGGAAATCATTTACTTCTAACCAATGTCTTGCAGCCAAACCTGTATCCCACAGTGGGACTCCAGACCCCAGGAGAAGTGGTGGATACCAATTTTGGGCAACATCCATTTGTGTTTGATATAGAAGACTATATGCGAGAGTGGAGAACCAAAACACAAGCTCAGATTGATAGATTTCCTCTAGGGGACAAAGAAGGCGAGTGGCAGACCATGATTCAAAAGTAAGTTCATTGCAGAAGATTGCTCTAAAATGTAAGGCGCACAAACAGGTAAGGTACTTGTATAATCGCTGGTTGAATAAGCAGAAAGTATATGATTTTACAGGTTATAAAATCGACGGTCCCTATGCTGTTACCTTGCAGTGAGCAATGCTTTCAAAGCTAGATTGGTGTAACTCTATTTCAGATTATTCCCTCAGATCATTCACTGATATTGTCTGCATGCACCAGTTTGTGCTCTGAGTTTGAGATTTAATAATGTAGTTCTACCAAAATGAATTTTTAAAACCATTGAAGGGGAAGCAGATCCGCTTGACTGTGCTGTAGCAGTGTGGAATAGAATACTTGGGGATAAATCTTTCTGCCACAGAACTTGAGTGGTGTAGCCACAGAGTGATGCCCTCAAACCCTGGGGAGACAGGGAGGATGACTCACTGTCATAGCAACACCTTCTGATGGTGAAAAGATTCAGTATTGAAGTTGCTTGGGGTAGGGGGCTATTAAAGAAGAAAAGAAAGGGGGAGAGGACGCTGAAACAACCCACTAATTGTATAAAACTAAGGTACCCCAGTTACAGCCAAAAGGAAAAGCTCATAGGCTCTCCTGCATTGGAAGCAACAGTAATGTGACGTTTTGTGGCCTCTACATGCTAAACCAAACTGTGCAGTCATCTTGTCGCCATGTATCACATCCATAGCAATTAATGTTCTACAATTTGATATTAAAATAGTGATTTTATATGGAACTTAGGGTTTATCAATCTTACCTCAATGCTTATGCAACGTGAGTTGTAACAGTTGATTCATCATTCTTATCCTGTGTTAACATACTTTCCATTAAAACTTATCAAGTTCATTTAATTAAATTTGGTTTGTTAGATGGGGGCTACCATTTCTCTCTCCCCCCCCCCCCCCCCCCGAATTCTAATTTTCTAGATAGTTGAAGTCTTTACAGATCTACAACAAATACAGAATTTATTTTCAATGTTTTATTACAGCAATCCCATGGCCTTTAGATATAATTACTTGTGGTATTTTATATATTGTTGAGGCACCATTGGCCTGTCTTCATTGTTAACCAGGGTTTGTTTGTTTGTTTGTTTGGTTTTTTGTTTTGTTTTTTTGGGGGGGTTCTTTTTTTTTTTCTCTTGATTAGGCCCTCACCCTTCTTTCTTTAAACCAGCCAGCACAGTGACAGCCCTCAAAAGGGAGCCATAGACTGTGACTCTCTTCAACACCTGCTATCTACGTATGAAGTATGAATCCCATTGATAGTGAGACACAATGTATTAGCTCTCCCCGTGGAGAGCTGTGAATCGATCTCATGTGTTTTCAGTGTGAATGTTCTTGCCTATAATATTGTAGTCATAAACTCTTTCAGTGATCGTTTGTTTTTTTTTTGTAGTCTGAAGGTTTTGATGTCTGAGTTTTTTCAGGTGTCTCTTCTTCTTTAGGATGGTATCGTCTTACCTGGTGCATCATGGGTACTGTGCCACAGCAGAGGCCTTTGCTAGATCCACAGACCAGACTGTTCAAGAAGAATTAGCTTCCATTAAAAACAGACAAAGTAAGTGTGGGATAGTACTCTGGATTAGTGTAGATTGAAATGATTTTTTTTTTAATGTGGGGAAGGGTGGTACATAAGTATTGCCACACTGGTACAGACCAAAGGTCCATCAAGCCCAGCATCCTGTTTCCAACAGTGTCCAATCCAGGTCACAAGTACCTGTCAAGATCCCAAAACATTTTATCCTGCTTATTCTAGAAATAAGCAGTGGATTTTCCCCAAGTCCATTTTAATAATGATCTATGGACTTTTCCTTTAGGAAGCCATCCAAACCTTTTTAAAACCCCACTAAGCTAACTGCTTTTACTACCTTATCTGGCAACGAATTCCAGAGTTTAATTACACGTTGAGTGAAGAAATATTTTCTCCGATTCGTTTTAAATTTACTACTTTGTAGCTTTACCTTCTTGCCCCCTAGTCCTAGTATTTTTGGAAAGAGTAAATGAGCGATTCACATCAACCCATTGCACTCCACTCATTATTTTATAGACCTCTATCATGCATTTAAATTGTGTTTTCAAAGCATGTCTGTTTTAAGAATTCAGGTATTATTGAAAAGCTCTCTGGATCTGGTTCTGTTTGTTTAACTTCTTGTAATATGAGTGTGCAGACGCTTGGCTGTCTTGTGGCCTTATCAGGAGGCCATGAGAGGATAGCGTAAGCTGAGAGCATAGGATTAAATCCACCAGATTGCTTAGTTGCCATTCTATCTTGATACATAAATCCAATCTTTGCTGGCTGTTTCCAGGTAGAAATTAGGGTAGAAATTAGAGTAGATGTTCTAAGTGATCACCAGTGTGAAGAGAGCCCAATGAAAAGTATTACAGCATTTTGTCATGTTACTGCTTAACTCAGAATGGATTTGAGATATCTAGGATTTACTATGCTGATCTTTGTATGTTTTTTTTAATTCACTGTTAGTTTTACAAACCACGTAATACACTTTGTTCTCTGTATGTCGAATAACAGCTCTGCAAGGGAGGTGTACTTGGGGGGCATGGATATGTCTCCAACTTATGCATGCTATAAGTTTTGTTAGGTGCACAGTTTACAGCAGTGTTTCACTTGGCTTAAATGGGCATTTCTAAATGTAGGTACGCCAGTTGGGTTTACGCTAATCTATATATATAAATCAGACGCGTGTGTTTGTCAGTGTCCAAATTCCAAGAGCTACAGCCACAAAACCCAACATGCAGACTAGCCACCGTTGCCGAGGTTATTGTAAGTGATCGGTTCACGGGGGCACTTAAGGGAGGGGGAGAAATACCTCCATCCATTAAATGAATAGGCTGCAGGTCAGACAGTTCTTTCTTGCTGTTGGATCAGGATGAGGGCTCAGAGACTGGTGGGGAGAAACATGGATTGCAGCTGTGCAGTTGTTCCGCTCTCATTCTCTAATACCCTCTTCCTAGGGTTACCACATATCTGTTTTTTGAGGACAATGCTGGGAACAGGGTAGAGAGAAAGTATTGGGGTCAGGCTGGGAAGTGTGTGTCTGTGCCTGAATTCATTACCCCACCAGGGGAACGCTCCATGAAAAGGGGAGGAAACTGAATTTCAATAATCCGAAAAGAAAGCTGTGTTTTGACAGGAAAAAGGTGAAAGCCGAATGGCAGGCACTTGCTTGATTGATTAGTTATTTATTTCTATTTTTCTTCCCAATGTGCATTACTTTTTATTTGTCCACATTAATTTTCATCTGCCATTTGGATGCCCTGTCTTCCAATTTCCTAAGGTCTTCCTGCAATTTTTCACCATCTTCATGTGTTTCGACAACTTTGAATAGTTTTCTGTCCTCTGCAAATTTAATCACCTCGCTCATTGTTCTGATTTCCATAACATTTATAAATATGTTAAATAGCACCGGTCCCAGTGCAAATCCCTGCGGCACGCCACTGTTCACCGTCCTCCATTGAGAAAAATGGCCATTTAATTCTGCCCTCTGTTTTCAGTCCAATAACCAATTTCTAATCCACAGGAGGATATTGCCACTTATCCCATGACTTTTTAATTTTCTCAGGAGTCTGTCATGAGGACCTTTGTCAAAAGCTTTCTGAAAATCTATAAATCAGCTCACCGTTATCTACAGTGGGGGAAATAAGTATTTGATCCCTTGCTGATTTTGTAAGTTTGCCCACTGACAAAGACATGAGCAGCCCATAATTGAAGGGTAGGTTATTGGTAACAGTGAGAGATAGCACATCACAAATTAAATCCGGAAAATCACATTGTGGAAAGTATATGAATTTATTTGCATTCTGCAGAGGGAAATAAGTATTTAATCCCTCTGGCAAACAAGACCTAATACTTGGTGGCAAAACCCTTGTTGGCAAGCACAGCGGTCAGACGTCTTCTGTAGTTGATGATGAGGTTTGCACACATGTCAGGAGGAATTTTGGTCCACTCCTCTTTGCAGATCATCTCTAAATCATTAAGAGTTCTGGGCTGTCGCTTGGCAACTCGCAGCTTCAGCTCCCTCCATAAGTTTTCAATGGGATTAAGGTCTGGTGACTGGCTAGGCCACTCCATGACCCTAATGTGCTTCTTCCTGAGCCACTCCTTTGTTGCCTTGGCTGTATGTTTTGGGTCATTGTCGTGCTGGAAGACCCAGCCACGACCCATTTTTAAGGCCCTGGTGGAAGGAAGGAGGTTGTCACTCAGAATTGTACGGTACATGGCCCCATCCATTCTCCCATTGATGCGGTGAAGTAGTCCTGTGCCCTTAGCAGAGAAACACCCCCAAAACATAACATTTCCACCTCCATGCTTGACAGTGGGGACGGTGTTCTTTGGGTCATAGGCAGCATTTCTCTTCCTCCAAACACGGCGAGTTGAGTTCATGCCAAAGAGCTCAATTTTTGTCTCATCTGACCACAGCACCTTCTCCCAATCACTCTCGGCATCATCCAGGTGTTCACTGGCAAACTTCAGACGGGCCGTCACATGTGCCTTCCGGAGCAGGGGGACCTTGCGGGCACTGCAGGATTGCAATCCGTTATGTCGTAATGTGTTACCAATGGTTTTCGTGGTGACAGTGGTCCCAGCTGCCTTGAGATCATTGACAAGTTCCCCCCTTGTAGTTGTAGGCTGATTTCTAACCTTCCTCATGATCAAGGATACCCCACGAGGTGAGATTTTGCGTGGAGCCCCAGATCTTTGTCGATTGACAGTCATTTTGTACTTCTTCCATTTTCTTACTATGGCACCAACAGTTGTCTCCTTCTCGCCCAGCGTCTTACTGATGGTTTTGTAGCCCATTCCAGCCTTGTGCAGGTGTATGATCTTGTCCCTGACATCCTTAGACAGCTCCTTGCTCTTGGCCATTTTGTAGAGGTTAGAGTCTGACTGATTCACTGAGTCTGTGGACAGGTGTCTTTCATACAGGTGACCATTGCCGACAGCTGTCTGTCATGCAGGTAACGAGTTGATTTGGAGCATCTACCTGGTCTGTAGGGGCCAGATCTCTTACTGGTTGGTGGGGGATCAAATACTTATTTCCCTCTGCAGAATGCAAATAAATTCATATACTTTCCACAATGTGATTTTCCGGATTTAATTTGTGATGTGCTATCTCTCACTGTTACCAATAACCTACCCTTCAATTATGGGCTGCTCATGTCTTTCTCAGTGGGCAAACTTACAAAATCAGCAAGGGATCAAATACTTATTTCCCCCACTGTACATGTTTATTCATGCCTTCAAAGAAATGAAGCATATTTGTGAGTCAAGACTTGGCTGAAACCATGCTGACTCTGTCCCATTAAACCATGTTTGTCTTTGTGTTCCATAATTTTATTCTTTATAATTGTTTTGCCTGATACTGAAGTCATGCTTATCGGTCTGTAGTTTCCCGGGTCACCCCTGAAACCTTTTTTAAAACTTGGCGTTACATTAACCATCCTCCAATCTTCAGGTACTGCAGACAATTTTAACGATAGATTACAGATCACCATCAGCAGATCAGCAATTTCATGTTTGAGCTCTTTCAGTACTCTGGGGTGTATACCATTTGGTCCAGGTGATTTATCGTTCTCTAATCTGGCTCACTACGTCTTCCAGGTTCACCAGGATTTCTTTCATTTCCTCCGCATTGTCACCCTTGAAAACCAGAAGGTACAGGTAGATCTCTTATGTCTTCTTTTTTAAAGAACGAAGGAAAGAATTCATTCACTCTCTTCTATGGCCTTGTCCTCACTGAGTGCCCCTTTGCTCCATCATGATTTAATGGTCCCACTGATTCTCTCACAGGCTTTCTACTTTTGATGTACATGAAAAAAGTTACTATGAGTTTTTATCACCGCGGCAGGTTTTTCTTCATATTCTTTTTCAGACTTTATCAATGCTTTGCATCTAGCGTGACAGTGCTTGTTACTTCTTATTTTCTTCATTCGGATCCTTTATCCATTCTTTGAAGGCTGCTCTTTTGCCTCTAATAGCTTCTTTCATTTCACCTTTCAACCCTGCTGGCTGTCATTTTCTCTTCTTTGCAACTTCAATACATGAAATACAACTGGTCTGGGCTTCCATGATAGTATTTTTAATCTACGTCCGTGCCTGATTTAAAGTTCAACTACAACAGCTGTCCTAACCGTTCTCTCCTGGGCAAAAGCTCCTGGTGAGACGTCCTCGGTATGAGAGAATATTGCACCAGGTCCTGGCCACAGGATTACTTCCTACTTCACCAGGGTGATGCTCTCCTTATAGGAGACCTCTCTCTTCCAGACTAGCTAAGCTGCCAGACTGGAGGTGGTACTTCTCTACAAAGTCACCTGTAGTCCTCTTCTATGTACTTCTCCATCTCCCTCAGCTCCTCCAAGTCTACTATTCTAGCCTCAAGACAATGAACTCATTCTCTGAGAGCTAGGAGCTCTTTGCATTGAGTACACACGTGTATCCTTTTCACCAACTGGGAGGTAATCATACATGTGACACTCAATGCAAAAGACTGGATAGCTACTATTACTACTGCTTGTAATTTATATATCACTACTGGATGGACGTAGCGCTGTACACTTGAACATGGAGACAGCCCCTGTTCGACAGAGCTTACAATCTAATCGCACCCCTCTCATTGTTGCTGTTTGTTTCGTGTTTTTTCTGATGGTGGTGTTGCCTTTCTGTGACAATCAAATGGTGATATTGCCCTTATCTAGGAAAGAAAATTGAAATGATTTTCATTCTCTGCCTTTTGGATGTGCATAGAGCACTTTGCACTATCTTGAGGTGACCAGTGATGCTTGTACTCTCCACAGATGTGAAGAAATATGAAGCCACAATGAAGTTGACTATTGTTCATTGGCTTAAGGAACCAATTATGTCAGCTTGTATTCTCCTAATGATCTTCGGCAACATTCATCCGGGGTGGGGGTGCAGTGTCATCTAGGGCAGAATTTCACGCTGTGTCTCCAGTGGAGATTTGTAGCACTGTGGTTTGAGCATTGTTGTGTGCTTTTCCCAATCACTACTGGAGCAGATGTTCATTCCAGAGAAGATGCGGCCTTTGGTGCCAGGGTGCTTAGAGTAGGAGTTTCTTCATGCCACTTGGTTGTAAAGGTGCCTTATTACATCTTGAGCATTTTGGGCTGGTCTAAAGGGAAAATTTAGTCTTAACCTGTTAAGCAAAGAAAATAAAGTCCAACCAAACAAGTACAGAGTCCCATTCTGGAAGATACTTGTTTAGTTTGGTTGCAAGTTTAATTTGCATCTCAAGGCATGGAAGAGCACTGGAGGATGCTCTGGGTTACCTCTGGTATGCATTTCCTTATTGTTTTTAGGAAAGTGACTTTTTACTTTGTTATAGGCATGCTCAAGTGCAAGCGTTTTAAAGAGCAAGGTTCACAGCCCTCAAGTCTATCTCCATCTCTCTGAAGGGCATGGCCCATGTGTTATGAACTGGTGTGGTTGGACTTAAGGAAAAGACAGTTAGCTGGTATGGACTATGTTTTCCTTTTTTACCCAGCTGTTATAGGTTACCAAGTTCACTGTCTTTTAAGCTGCCAGTCTAATCATAAGATTCTAACCACTTACCAAACGGCAAAGCTCTCAGGAAATTTTAACCACTATACTCTGATTCACACCTGAATTCTCTGTGAAAGTTTGGTTTTGTTTGTCCTCTCCTGGTTTAAATATATAAATTCTGCTTTGATTTCCAGTGTTTTAAATTCCCCTACCTTAGCCTAAGTAGTAGTTCAGGATTTGCATACTGTTAATTTCTCTTTTTTTTTTTTTTTTTTTGAGAATTCCCTGCAGTGACAGTGAGCTGAGTACTAGCTGGAAATCTGTTCTGTATGAAAGCACCTCGCCCCAGAGCCTTTTACTTAATGTATATATCATAGATGTTTATACCTACTGTTAGTTAAGATAGGGTATAGGGAGGGTGATGGGTGGAGATGCAGGGGCTCCAGCAGTCTTGGGAAAGATGATTGATTCTGTTGCCACACAATGACGACTTTGCTCACCTGTTAGCCATGCTTGCTCTGTAGGGATCACATGCTTGCCACACACAAGCATAGCAGCAGAACCTGGAGTTACCATTGCATTATGTATGAATGGAGTCTTTAAAACTTAACAAAAATGTATTTTTTTTTTAAATTTTATAATTTATACCCTGCTTAAAATAAAAAGCATTTCCTCCCCCAGATGAAATACCTCTTGACAAATCAGCCAGTTATCATTTGATGTCTGGCTACAGACCAGGAAGAGATGTGAAGGGGAAAAGGGCTGTATATCGATTAAAATTTTCAATCGCACGATTGATCTTATAAAGCGCTCCCTCGCATTTCCTCCCATACAGTGTGATATATAGATAGCAGATATAAATTCTCAAACTGATGTATTTCAATTACTAAACTAAAAATAAAATAATTTATCTTACCTTTGTTGTCTAGAGATTTTATCTTTCTAATCATCTTGTTCCCTGTCTCTGGTGCTGTTGGCCTGTGCTACCAGCACAGTTCTGTTCTCCAAACTCTGTTTCTAGGGCCTCCTGTCTATTCACTATTTCTTTTTTTCTTCTCCTTCACTTCCTGACCTATATCTTTATTTTATTTATTTGTTACATTTGTATCCCACATTTTCCCACCTATTTGCAGGCTCAATGTGGCTTACATAGTACCGGAAAGGCGTTTGCCGTTTCTGGTGTGAACAAATAACAATGTGATGTTGTGAAAGATGTAATTTAAATGGTAAAGTCACAGTAATAGTCATAAGGTGGGAGAGTAGCATTGTGTTCATACATGCTTCAGTTTTCTTATGTATCCATGGTCAGTCCTTTAGGTTGAATCGGGAGCATAGGAGCCGACTCTGTGGGTGCTTGAGCACCCCTAATATTGAGAAAATTCCTTGTATGTGTCCAGGAAGGGGTTATTTCCACTGGGCTTAGCACACCCAATAATTTTGAAAAGTTGGCTCCTAAGATCGGGAGGGTATGCTTTTTTGAACAGGGTGGTTTTTAGTATTTTCCAGAAGTTTTTGCAACTTGGGTAATGTAGGTTTAGATGTGATCGAGTTGAATCGGAGGCGTTTCTGATTGGTAGGTCAATTTAAGTCTGTCATGTACCCGGGCGCTTTGCCATGGAGAATTTTGTGGACCATGGTGCAGATTTTAAAGGTAATGCATTCTTTGATTGGGAGCCAGTGTAGTTTTTCGCGGAGGGGTTTTGTGCTTTCGAATCGCGTTTTTCCAAATATGAGTCTGAATGCCGTGGTTTGAGCAGTCTGCAGTTTCTTTAAGGTTTGTTCTTTGCATTCTGCATAGATTCCATTGCAGTAGTCTAGGTGGCTTATTACCATTGATTGTATCAAGTTGTGAAAGGTATCCCTCGGGAAATATTGTTTCATGCGTTTGAGCTTCCATATTGAGTGGAACATTTTCTTTGTGGTGGATTTTACTTGGCTCTCCAGTGTAAGGTTGCAGTCTATTATGACGCCGAGGATTTTCAGGCTGTCTGAAATAGGGAGGGTGTGACCTGGGGTGTCTATGCTTGTGGGGTTGTCCGTGTTGTGTTGGAATGAGAGGACAAGACAATGTGGTTTTTCTTTATTGAGTTTTAGTTGAAATACATTGGCCCATGAGTCCACGGTGTTCAAACTTAGCTCGATTTTGTTTGGCAATTTCTGTCTGTTTGGTTTTGTAAGGAATGTAAATTATGACATCATCTGCATAGATGAAAGGGTTGAGGCCAAGGTTGGATAGGGACTTGGCTAGTGGGATCATCATTAAGTTGATCCATCTATCACATCCAGCTTTCTTCAGTTTTTCTTCTTCCTTCTCAAGTCTTACCTAGTTTCCATCTCTTCCCTTCCTCTCCATTCATGGGCACGATCTCCTCCGTTCTCTCATCTCTCCCCTTGCCCTCCTCCATGGGCACCATCTCCCTTTGTTTTATCCATCCCCTATTTCCAGCATCTGTCTCTCCCTCTTTCTCCTGGCACCTCCTTCTACACTCCTGAACCCTCCTTCCTCCCCACCCCTGCTGAGGTCTGCATCTCTCTCTCTCTCTCCTCCCCCCCCCCCCCCCCCCCACCAAAAAAATCTCTCTCTGTAGTGCCCTGCCCAGAAACAGGAAGTTCTGTCAGAGGAGGTGGGACTCTACAGAGAGAGGCTTGGTGTGAGTGAGAGAAGCAGCAGATGATGATTTAGTTCACTGCGGATGAAAGTGGAGCAATGCTGGATGAGGCCGAGAGACCTGCCATTAACGTGCAATAAATTTTTTAACACGCGTTAAATGTTCAACCCTAATATAGATGGAATGAAATAAATGTTTTTGTACCTGAAAGTTTTCACACTAAGTTTCCTTTTATGTTCTTGTTTGCAGGAATTCAGAAATTGGTGTTAGCAGGACGCATGGGAGAAGCCATTGAAACCACTCAAAACCTGTATCCAAGTTTACTAGACAGAAATCCTAATCTTTTCTTTACATTAAAGTGAGTTTTTCTCCTTCCTTCAGAGCTGCAGCTTAACTTTAAAAAAAATTTGCTGTGACTTAGGTGTTTGTTTCCCAATCCGATTATGAGTTTTAGCCAAGAGGTCTGGTTATTACTGAATGTGAAGCCTAGTGCATGCAATATGTCATCCTCATAACCAGGCCTGTTGGGGGAGGCTCAAGGACCTGATCAAGACCAGGGGGGAGGGCAAGGAGAAAGGCTTCTAGTTCTTTCTTCAGGATTTCATTGAAGGGTACTCTTGCTGACAGCTGTGCTATACACTGAAAAATGGTGGCAGGGAAGAGCTTTTCTGTGTGTGGAACTGCCTTGCATTGTGCCTTCTAATTTGTTGGCGCTTGGTTTTCATCTCTGCTTTCAGTGACACTGCAGCCCAATGAGCTTGATGCACATAAAAGGAGCAAACAGCATCATGCTTACTCTGTGCTGCAGGTGTCGAGGGGTTAACTCTCGGAAACCATTACACTTGATGATAAATGTGCCAACTAGATATTTAAATTCCTCCCGAGGGAATCTCTTAGAGATTCCTACTATAAATAGGATTCAAAAGACAACTTGAACAAGGAAGTCTTTCAGTGTGGTTGACCCAAAATATTGGAATAAATTACTTAAGGAACTACGAGGGTCTCTTAATTTGTTGTTATTTGAAAAGGAATTAGACATATTTAGTGCCCATGACCTAAATAGAATTTGTTTGGAGAAATGGGTTAGGAATACTTGTATCCTCTTGGTGGTCTGATCCTGTAAACCTATTGGTTTCGATGATGGTCTGGTACTTTGGCTAGATCTGTTGGTATGTACTGAAAGATCTATGATTATGTTTGAGAATTCCATCTATAGTCTTTATTTTGTCTGTTTATATTATACTTTTATTAACTGTAAACCATTCTGAATGAACATGAAGATGGCATAGGAATGTTTATAAATAGTGCATTTGTATGAGCTTGTTTTTTATGCCTGAGAAATGACTAATAATTCCATTCATTTCCTGTCTTTACTCTTGCTCCTCTGTCCCAACACCACTTTCCCGTGGAGAGGTTGATGGGATGCTGAAAGGCGTAACATAAGAATTTTAAAAATCTCTAGCAAACAAAATAGTTCTTCTCTTACATATTGCTTCCCAATTCATTTATTACTTAAAAGGAAGGGGAGAAATTATCTGATGCCGAGTTATTGGGTCAGGCAGCACTTCAGTGGAGGACTATTTAATTATGCAGACTAAAAACAGCTGCACACATTAAATAAGTCTTTGTGCAGAAGGCTGCCTGACATTAAAGTGCTAATTTTCAAATTATATAGACTTACAAAGTTCTATAGTAATGTATGTAACTTTGTAAGTCTGTATTCTTTGAAAATGAGCCTCAAAATGTCAAGGTAATGTAGGAGAGTGTTCATCTCTTCTTCCTGGTCCTTACAGCCATCCTCTGGGGTTCACTGCTTCAAAACAGCAATGCTAGCAAAAAGGGTCCTAAACTCCATCCTTAGCCAGATCTAGAATTTCTAGTTTTCAGGAGGACTTCAAAGTGCAAATGATTTTAGACCAAGTGGCTAACATAATTCATGAAATCTTAACATAGATTCCTGAAAACCTGAGCTCTAAGTTTTACTTCATTTTAGGTAACTTAACTATTGGTGAAAACAAAGAGGATAATTTTATAACATATAGAGCAGACCAGTGTAGAAAATTTATATGTAAATTTTACCATATGCAGATTTAGAAAAAAGCCCCACATGGCCATGTTTCGTCCTCATAAGGTTTGTATCAAGGGCCGAAGAAGAACCAGCAGGTGTAATTCTAAACTTTGACCTAGGGCTTGACATCCTGGCACCAGGTCACCATGGCGCCTAGAAGTTTCATACCTTCAATATATATATTTAATGCTTCTCTCCACCCCGCACATCGATCAGGCTCTGCAGATATATGAGCCACACACAGTGCAGGGGGTTCTGGAAGTCTCACAGGACTTGAAACCATAAGACTTCCCCAACTTTCTGCATTGCACAGCTCAAGTATATGCAGAGCCTGATTGCCGTACAGGGCAGAGAGAAGCAGTTTCAGGCAGTGCTGTGAGTAACGAGGCTGGAGAAGGGGGGACATGAGAGACTGGGGGAAGGCTAGAGAGAGGCATGAGAGAAAATGATGGGCACTCAGGCTATGATGATAGGTGAAACAACAAGGCAACTGTCTCTTTTCTTCACCTGTCTAGATGGTGCTGTCACACAGCTGAGCTGACATGCTTTGGAAAAGGAGACTATTGACTTTTGCAACTGATAGCAGAGTCACCTTAAAGAACTGATTTATTAAAGTTTCTGTGCCCAAAGGCACAAAATATATATAAAAAAAAAAAAAAAGAATCTTATTCAATTTGTAAAACAACTACTGCTAATCTGGGAGGAGATTCCCCCCCCCCCCCCCCCCCCCCCCCCCCCCCCCCCACACACACACTTCACTAAGGACAATGTTGGAAGGGTGGGAAAGGAGAAGCAAGAAAGGTCTTAAATGCTGGCTCCTAGATTTAATGAAAATTTGTTGAGGCCTGCTTTAACCTGTTTGGTAGAAGCAATACTGTGAAGAGTCACAGCTATAGCTCATATGGCTGAGTCGGGCTTTTAGAGAGTGGTTTTTATCTTTTTAAATCTGCTTGTGGTAAGTACATTTTCTATGCTGGTCTGCTGTATTCTTGCTGGATTTTGTGGATTGCCTGCCTACTTGTTTTCTGGGACCTTAATTTTATAACATGCCATTTGACTTGTGTGGTAGATATGCACAGAAGTTAAACTAATTTTCTAAGGGAACTTTTGTGCATATTTTTCCTTGGAAAATTACCCATTAGAAAATAAGCGCACATTTTACACCTGCTCTTGGCGCATTTTGTGTATATATGTATTTTATAGACTCTGCGCATAAATCCAGACCCCAGCCATGGCCCAGAAGTCTATCTGTTCAGGTTCTGACAATTTTAGCACGTAAAAAGGGTAATTTTATAAGATGGTGCCTACATAGGCACTATATATTAAAAACACACAGGTACCTGTATGTCTTTAGAAAATACTAATGTAAACAGCAGAAATGGTGCCTGCATTGCAGGCATGGACGTTTACACCTGCCTTCAAAAAGTTTAAATATCTGTGCTTAGATTATCTAAGTACATGCATAAATGAGTTTATTTCGGTAATAATCTACATGCGTACATGTGAACTTCATCCAGGCTTTGCCCAAACTTCACCCCTGAATACGCCTACCAGCAAAGTTATGTGCCATCATGTCAATCCACATATTTTTACAATGGTTGGAATTTTATAACAAGCCATTTATGTTACTTTATGAAATCAATCCAAAATGTTTTACCTAGATAAAAATTACATCCAAAATCTTTTGTTTCTTTTTTTTTTTGTCTTTCATTCTTAAGATTTTAATAGTTTTAATTTTTTGAAAGTTCATGCAGTAGGTGTGGAAGGATATCAATCTAAAAGGAACGCACCTTTTTGCTCTAAAATTATATTTATTCAAAATACATTAGGAGGATAACGTGGTTCTAGGCTTGTGATCAAAAAGAGAAGGCTTTGAGCACTGTGAAACAACTGTGTTCGAGATATATTTCACTGGTGGCAGCAAAAATATTTCAGATTTGTGACTTGTAGATTGCAGTTTATTATTTGGGTACGGTAGGTATCCATTTGTGTTATAAACACCTTTTGAAAATTATTATAGTGAAGGACCAGCAGAGCGTGTTGCCCTTTCTGTTCCCTTGTGTTGCCAAAGTAAATTTTCTGCGGTCTGTTTTTAAAAATATTTTTCAGAAGCATTTTTACAGATACATGCATAAATATTTCAGGCAGCCGAGTCTCCCAAGTAAAGGCAGGATATGTGTGGTGGTGTACTGCTATCCAACCTGATATGTTTTTAATTCCCACAGAGTGCGCCAGTTTATCGAGATGGTGAACGGCACAGACAGTGAAGTGCGCTGCCTGGGAGGCCGAAGCCCAAAGTCTCAGGACAGTTACCCTGGCAGCCCTCGACCCTTTGCTGGTGCTAGTATGAGTCCCAGCCATGGAATAAATATCCACAGTCTAGCAGCCATTAAAGGGAGCACTGCACATGGCCCTGGTAAGAGTGTACTTTAATCACACCTGATGGCCTTCAAGCTGAGAAATAAAACTTGAAAGGTTGTTTCTCTTCTAGGTTAGTATAATGAACACCAGGAATATAATTTTAGTAACCTCCAGCTTTTTCCATCATTCTTCATATTGGGATTTTGGTTTGCTTGCACTTTTCTGGGTTAGTAGGTTAGTGTGCCTTGGAAAAGAGTAAAAGCAGTAGTGCAATAGACTACTTTCCCTACCTAACTTACCACTAAAGGGGGTTCCAGTTAATCCCACAAAGGAAAAGGTTATATTTATTTCTGCAGAAACACACAAAAAACAAGTTTAAACTGGTTTTTTTTTTTTTGGTGGGGGGGGGGGGGGGGGCGGTATTTTTTGTACTGGTTGCTGACTTCTGTCCGTTTCAGGAGCTTGGAAAACTTCTCATACCTCTTTTTTTGTGATTGTTTGATCACTTTTTTCCTTTTTCTTCTATTAGCACAGTAAAGTTTTCTATTCCAGTCAGGGTGTATTGGTTATGTCAGTAGCCCTGTGTGGTGGGTGGATAACGCTTTCCCTCCCCTAAGAGAACTTGCTGCTATCATCTATTGACCCCTTCTATGAAATTTATTCTAGCAAATTGTTCGTTTTGTGAGATCTTCATTCTTTGGTTGTTTAGCATTGAACACAGTTGCCTCCTTTACTGAACAAACAGTTCTTAGTGAGGTAGTCAATAGTGATTTTGGATTTTCAGAAACTGTTTGACAGAATTCCTTTTGAGATACTCTTGAGGAAACTAAAGTGTCTTGGGATAGGAGGCAACATTCTGGATTAGGAACTGGTTTAAAAAAAGAGTATAGGTTTAAATGGTCAAGTCACTAAATGGAGAAAGGTAAGGAGCGGAGTGCCACAGGGATCTGTACTGAGGCTGGTGCTTTAACTTTAAATGATCTAGGAATGGGAACATAGGTGATCTAATTTGCAGATGACATATCTGTGCAAGTTGTTAAATCACATGTGGATTATGAGAAGTTGCAGGAGGATCTTGCCATACTGTGAGAGGCTAAGCATCCAAATGGTTGAAGTTCAGTGTGGACAAGCACATAGTGGTGTACGTAAGGAGAAATAACTCAAATTATAGCTACATGATGCTAGTTTCCATATTAGGAGTCACCATCAAGGAAATGGATCTAGATGGCATTATAGACAATAGGTTAAAATTAATCTGTTCAGTATGGTACCAGCCAAAAAAATAAACAGAATAATTTGTGTATTTATATCCCACTTAGAAGCCGACCAAATTTTGGTTTCAGTTTTGGCTTAATTGCTGACAGTGCTGAAACTGACCCGAAACTTGGCTTCAGAGGCTAGTTGGGGCAGAAGTGATCCCTAGTTACTCTTACCCATGTTGGCTCCACTGACAAAATGACTGGCAGGACCTCCTGCGGCAGTCTTGCAAGGCTACTGCTGGGGTTCCTAACAGCCATGTTGTGAACAATGCTGACATGGACTGGAGGAATCCACAGCTTCTCCTACCCATGTCGGCTCCAATCTCAAAATGGCTGCCAAGACCCTCCAGCAGTAGTCTTGGGATGGAGGGATGTGGGAGTTGTTCCCATTTGGGGGCCGAGGCAATTTCAGTTTTGTCTGAAACCTAGTGGCAAATTTCAGCTGCAGATTGTTTCAGCCAAAACTGGAGAAAAAAAAAAAAAGAAAGTTTTGGTCATCCTCTAATCCTACTCATGAGCCATGTTCCTGTGATGCAATAATATATAAATCTGCTTCTCCTCTTAGGGCTTGCATGCCTGGGATTTCATTACCTAAATGATCAGCATTTATATTCTTAGCCTTCACTTGTCTTTCCTCCTGTATGACTTCAGCCCTGCCCTCCCTCCCCATACCCTCAGTTGCCCTTTATCTTCCCTGTTTATTGTTAGCTTTGTGTAATTCACATGTTTGTGTTTCTCCACTTAAGCCGGCATGATTCAGCTAGGTTCCATGTGCCTTCCTCCTGACCTAGTTTACTCTTTTAAATGAATGCAACCACAGGTTCAGATCAGCTTTTATATCTTTGTGACACACCTGTGGATCATGTTCATGTGCATGACACTACAGTCTGTGACTGAGCAAAGAAAGAATCCAGATATTTTATTGTAGTAAGGGTAAATGATGCAGGGGAAATACAAACTGTTCTTAACAGCATCTTTTTTTTTTTTTTAATTGGTATTGAAATCAAAGGGATAGATATTCAAAGGGATTTAAGCAGGCAGGATAGGCCAGGAGGGGATTTTCAGCAGTACTTTGAACGGATATCTCCTCTGTCCACCGCAGCACTATCTGATTAGTGCCAAGGTGATCCGGGTATGAAGTCTAGGTAGAGCCAGCAGATAATGCAGCACCAGCTGTATTCAGTGCCAGTGCTCATATACCTAACCAGGCATTTTGTCACTGGTTATCACTCATTTAGATTTTTGTAATTCTTTGTTTTCAAGGCTCTCTCTCTAATGTCTCTTAAGTGACTGCAACTGGTGCAGTCCACCACAGTTAAACTTCTACATAATTCACACAAATTTGACCATGCAACTTCTTTTTTGAGGACTGAACATTTTGTTCTCCGAGGACAAGCAGGCCATATTTTCATTATAGGTAACGTCATCCATGTCACCCTGTGCGAAGCATATAAAAGCTAATATCGTTGTAAGAGCATGCGCAGCATCCACACCGTGCATGCGAGAGTGCCTTCCTGCCTGCCGCAACAGCGCGGGACCATCAGTCTCTTCTCATCCATTGTATGGAGAGGATGTACTTTCCACGGCTCCTCACACTGTCTAGTGTGCAAATACTTTTCAGAGCAAGTAGTGCCTTCCTAATGAGATATTTTTTTTCTCCTGTTTTTTTTTTTAAGCTCCTTTTTCTTATTCTTTTTCTTTTTTTTGTTGCCCTCTTAGACCTGAGCTCTGGTCAGAACTCATTCCTTTAATTTTTTATTTTCGGGTGCTTTGCCCCTTTTTTTTTTTTTTTTTCTGGCACCATCAAGCTGTTTGATTTGGCCATGGCTGTTTGCCCTTCCATGTCATCAAAGCACCAGTGGCTTTTAAGTGCTGTACCCAGTGCAATAGGACCATCTCTGGCAAAGACACTCATTCCTGGTGTCTTCAGTTTTTGGAGCCTGAACATACCTCTGCATCCCAACCTCTAGTCTCACTCTCACAGCCTGGATGTTGAGAGTTTAGAACTTGTTGGCTTCCAGGAAAGATTTCACTAAGAGGTGTTCTCTTTCAAATGGAAGAGGTTTGCCATCTGGTGTGAGGGCAAGGCCCTAGATTCCCTTTCTTGCCCTACACAGACTCTTCTTGAATACCTTCTACATGTCTCTGAGTCTGTTCTCAAGACCAACTCTGTAAGGGTTCACCTTAGCACATTACCTAAATCAAATCAAACAGAAAATGAACAGACCCTCAGCATATGCAGAATAAGGAACCATAAATTTAAAAATATATATATAAAGAAATATGTATATAAAAACCAAACCACAAACTCCAAAGAACCATTTCCCCCAGACTCTGCATGCAGTACAGCACTAGAGCAGAAATGTATTTCTTTCTGTGCAGTGCAAATGAAAAACATATCAAACGCTATTCATTCACATTCTGAAAGTAAAATGCAATATAAAGGTTTCATTGAAAAATAGTTTCTTGCCCTTTTTTTTTCTTTTGTTGCTTTCTTCTTCAATTTCAATTTTTCATGTCTCTTTTTTTTATTCTTATTTGTTGTTTTTATTTATTCTTTATTCATTGTTCATTTTGCTACATTTCATCTCTCTGATTTCTGTATTTTCTCCTACCCTCTCAGATTTTTTTTACATGCTCCATTCTGCTGTTCCTTTCTTCTTTTGCTGATCTCACTTCCACACACACACTGTGCTCACTTCTATCCATCTCACATACATCCCTTTTCCTTCTTTCACCATTTCCTCTTCATCCCTCTTCACCTGCCTTAATTCTGCCTCTCCTCTCTCCCTTATTTTTCAGCACTCCATCACATCTCCTCCAATTATTCCCTTCATCTTTTTCCTCAATATCCTTAGCTCATTCCTTTCTCTATCTTCCTTCTTGTTCTCCTTTATCTTCCATCCCTCCCCCTCCATTGTTCCATTGTCTTTCTGTCGTCTCCCTTCTCCATATATTTGAGTGTCAGTAGCAGTGCAGCTAAGAGAAAATGCAATACTGCAAATATTGAACACCAGTACACCTTCTGTTGGCAAAACAAGTCAGATTTCTGTAGATTCCTAGAGAAACTACATGCCAACAGAATCCCTCACATGCAGACACAGGCACATGTAAGCCTGACCGCCCACCCACACATGTACATACTGACAGCTGCCTGCCTCCCCCCCCCCCCCCCCCCCCCGCACGCACACATGCAAGCATGCCTTCCTGTCTTCCCCCCCCCCCCCCCCCCCCCCCCAGACATGCAAGTAGGCATGCCTACCTGGTGCCTCCATACATGTGCAAATGCAAGTGTGCTTGCCTTCCCTTGCCCCCTCTCCCCCCCCCCCCCCCCCCACATGCATACACACACACATATGCCTGAAAGACCAAACTTTAGGAATGGAAATGTCCAGGACTTGGTTTGCCTGCCTCCTCCTCCTCCCCCCCCCTCCACACACACACACAAACCAAACGCCTACCTGAAAGACCAAACATTAGAAATGGAAATGCCCTGGACGCTTCCATGAGCAGTACAGATTTAAGAAATACAGACATAAGAAATGCCTGTTCCCAAAACAAATGTGTTTTCCAGTCACTAAAAGTTGGAAATAAAATCTTTGTTTTTTTTTTTTTTTTTTTACCACTGTTATATGGGTAGTTTGTTTTTCTTATTGGGATGGTCCTAATCTCTTCACTCTCCTTTTGTTGGTCTTCTCTTAAATTAATTTCCAGTGTATTCTTTATTTTTTTTCTTCTCTTTTCCCTTCCTTCCCTACCATCTGCCTCTGACATTTGATTTTTCCATTTGTTTTTTTTTTTCAGTTTCTTTCTCCTGCGCCTCTTTATTCACTTCACTTCCTCTCACCACCCTCCAGTCCTCAGTCTCCCTTTTTTTTTTCATTTCTTTTATCTTTTTTTTTTTTTTTTGTTTGGTTGTTTGTTTATTCCTCCCCACTCCTACTTAGCTTCCCATACCTACTTTCACATCCTCTCCAGCCCCTCTGTTTCCATGTTCTACCATTTCTTTTCTTACCTCACGAAATGAAAATTGCCGTGCGTCCATTTTGGGTCTGAGACCTTACCACCAGCCATTGACCTAGCGGTAAAGACTCACGCGGTAACGGGCGGTAATGACCTGCACACGCCAAATGCCACTTGGCGCGCGTCCGTTACGCAGGCCAGAAAATAAATATTTTTCAGACACGTGCCATAAATGAAATTACTGCAAGAGCCATGCGGAATTCGGGTGGTAACTCCATTTTGGCGCGCCTTGGGCACACGTGTAGATGCTTACACGGCTTAGTAAAAGGACCCCAAACTGTTTGATCTAAGTGGTTCACATAAAATCACTTTCATAAAAACAAAACATAATACTAAATTATATACATATAAAATATATCAAACCCACTTAAGAGAACATGACCACCAATACTACCAAAACTCTTAGGTTGTAAAAAAAATAAAACATCCTGTGTTAAACAATTTTACTAAAAACATCTTACATTTTTATCCAGCCGTATTTCCTTTGTTGATTTATGCCACCATAAAGGCACTATCACTGAAAACATCCTCAATTTGAATTTTTCCCCTTAAACTTCTTTAAAGTAGGGACATGCAACAGAGAATCTTGACGTGATCGTAACATCCACTGCAGAGTATATTGTCTTAAACTAGCCTTTAAGAGTCGGTGGTGGGAGGCAGGGATAGTGCTGGGCAGACTTATACGGTCTGTGCCAGAGCCGGTGGTTGGGAGGCGGGGATAGTGCTGGGCAGACTTATACAGTCTGTGCCCTGAAGAGCACAGGTACAAATCAAAGTAGGGTATACACAAAAAGTAGAACATATGAGTTGTCTTGTTGGACATCTACTATGTTACTATGTAATTAATGATTAAATAGTGAAATCATTGAAAATGTTTCAACACTGTTGCAAGGGGTCAGGTACAGGTCAGTCCCCAGCTACGTAGTGGGTTTTACTTTACCAACAGGTTGGGTCTTTTTAGCCAGTCTGGGGGAGTGTGTGGGCAAGTTGGTTTGGGTGGATCCACTTTGCAGCTGCAGACAGCTCTTCTTGTATCTACTGTGTAAATTTCATAGTTTAGTTAACTTTTGAAACAGTGTTTTCATCCTTTCTGTTTAGGAATATAATCCTTTTTAACTGATATTTCATAAATACATTAGAAATGAGCCTGCTTTAGGGGGAGGTTGGGGAGGGGGTAATTTTATTTTTTTTCAGGTCTCCTTCAGGCTTGGTTGTGGGGCTCTGTACTGCCACAAAATGCAAGTTTCCTTCTGTTGCTTTTATCTGTGCAAACACAGTAGTTTTAACTGCTGTAACCTCTGTGTGCTATGGCTAGCAGCAGAAGAAGGAAGTTAGGGCTGCCAGCAGCTCAGGGCCCTGTTGTCAAGCTTTGAGCACTAGAAGTAAAAACAGAACAAAAAAAAATACCAAAATTGTAAGCCTTACTTGTAACTGAGATTTTGTTTTTCTGATTTTAGGTTTTGAAGTTAGTTGCAGTAATGGAGTAATATCAAACAAAGCACATCAGTCTTACTGTCATAGTAAACATCAGTCCACTAACTTAAATGTACCAGAACTCAACAGTATAAATATGACCCGGTCACAGCAAGTTAACAGCTACACCAGGTGAGCGATTCTCAGCAGCTGTGTATCAAGCCTTTTCATTGTTGCGTCATGGAATCCATCCTGAATGATATTTCTCAAGTCATAATAGAAAAGCTGGTGACAGGGCTACACTTTCCATGCAGTATCTGTGTATACAGCATCCTTGACTCTTGCAAACGTCTCAGTGGTCCATATTCTCTGGGGAACATATTCCTGTCTCTGGATAGTTGGAGATTTGTGCGGTCTGTTATCTATAGAGATTTTTTTTTTTTAAACTGAGAATGTCATCAGTCATGCCAACATATTACTGATATCTAGTAATATAACTACATTTCTGTCTTATAAGCATGAAAAATAATGTTCTAGAGAGTTAGTGGTTATCATATCTGGTACATCAACCAGGCCTGGTGTTTGGTATGCGTACAGTTGAACATTCCTCAGATAACTAAAGTATGTAACTAAATGTGGTTATTCTGAAAACTAAAGCTGTTTGCAGGCCTGGGGGACTGGAGCAAGAACCCCTGCTTTAAGAGATGTATAAATCATTGCTGTCTGTTTGGGACCCAAGCTGCCTTTTCCCTGTAGATTCACGTCAAAACCATAAGACACCTTCCTGGCATGAAGTTATGTTTTCTGAAACCGTATAAAAAAAGGATCGTGGGACTTGATAAAAAGGCTTTAATGTCCAAAGTTCTCTTGTCCATAGGCCCTGTACGCACTGGAATAAGTATGTGGCACTATAACATATTTTAGTCATGATGCTGCAGTTAATTTAGGGTAACAGGTACACCCCAGAAAGTTATACAGTAAAAGTTTCAAAATTGTGCTGAAATTCTCAATTATGAGAAATCATGCAAAGGTAAAAAATGTTTTATTTTTTTTATTTTTCTACAAAATAGATTTTAAAATGGTATAGAACCTGCATAAGAAGAGGAAGTGACATCACTGGAATAGATGGCAGCATAGGAGCAGAGCTCCAGAGCCACCAAGCTTTTATGTAGCTTTAATCTTGCTGGTTTGCTGCTTAGGCTGAAATTTTGGGGCCATCTGTTTGAGTATACAGCCTGCGCAGTAATGACTAAAAAAAAGACAGACTGACACTAACACCTACTCCAGCATTGGTGTTACCCCAGTGTCCCAGCAGGAAGCCAAGGTGGCAGTATGAGTCAGAGTGCGCACCGCAAAATGAGGTATGAGGTGCAGAACCTGCTTAGCTAAGGGAGGAGATGCAATCTTGGTTTACAGAGATAAAGTCAGATATTGCAGCTGTGCACAGTGAGATAAAAGCTGCTATGGACAAATGAGACCTAACTGAAATTGGGTGTCAAGTGGCAGAAATGGAGTCTTGATGAACAAGGTGAAGAACTGATTGCCATTCGGGGTGGCCTTGGTCAAATGCAAAGTCAATATGTCAAGCTGCTGTTTAAGGTAGAAGATCTTGAAAATAGATCTCCACGAAGAAATCTTTGATTCTGTGGTGTTCCTGAGAAGTGGTAGATGCATGATGCTCTGAGACACTGCAACAGATATAGGGGGCAGTGCTGCAGTAAATGGTATGCAGGCCCAACCTTTGGATACTTTAGTGGAGTGCATATTGGGTTGTGGCACCCAGGGATAGAGATTACCCTTGTAATCTAATCGCTTGCTTTCATAGATATGTGGATAAAGAATGCATTCTGTGCATTGCGTACAAAAAGGTGGACTTGCCAAGTGGGAAGAGGCTGAAGTTGAAATATATGCTAATGTGGTGCTCTCTACCTTGCAGTGGAGGTGCGAGTATAGAACCCTGGCTGAGACTGAGGAAGGAAAAAATTGCATTATTGCTGGCTCTGTCCCATAGGACTGACTTTTACTGTGGAAGGCAAAAGTTACAGTGGACAGACTGTGGCGGAAGTTCAAAAACACCTAAGCAATGACGGGCGAGCTCAGAAGCGTTGGGAGCAATCAATCTCGAACTGGCTGCCCTTGAGAATCCCGGTGGGCCAAGAAGGGAATGCCTGGTGACGGTCAGCAGAAATAGCAACCTTGTCAGGGCAGCAGTGTAATATTACTTATTTCAGGCTTTGACAAATTTTTATTGACAGTCCCAAAACTTGGGAACCAACAACAGAAACCTTTATTTCCCCTCCATCCCACACCTAACCGTGTGTTGTCCAGTGACGTTCCAGTTGGCAGGGGTGTGAATCTCCTCCAAGATTAACTGTAGCTCCTTTAGAAACTGATTTACTAAGGCTCTTGCTTCCCATTCTGTGTCTGAAAGTTTAGTAAATCAGTCTCAATGTAGTACTGCACATCCCTGCCAAAAACCATCAATCTCTCTTCCAGAAGCATGGTGTTGGCTGTGTGACATTATCCACTTTATAGGTGAAGCAAAGAGAGAATTGTCTGTTTCACATTTCACCATGTCATGGATCCCCTTTTCTCTCTCTCTGTCTCACATACTCCTCCCCTCCCCCCCCCCCCCCCAAGCCTTCACCCTGCCTTTCGTACTCCTCTCCCCCCTTCACCCAGTCTCTCTCAAGCCTGCTGTTTAATTCCCTTCACCTTACTACCTGCAAAGAAACAGCATGTTTCTGACAGCTGCTGTAGTTCAGCTCACTAAAGGCTTGAGCCGCACAATGCAGGAAGTTTGAACCAGTCTCACGGTTTCAGTCCCGCAAGACTTGAAACCGTGAGACTGGGCAAACTTCCTGCACTTTCCTGCTCATGCTTTTAGTGAGCTGAATTGCAGTGGCAAAGGAGTGCGTTTTATACAGCGGCACAAAAAAAAATGTAAAATTTGTTAAATAAAATAAATCACTTAATTCAGGGGCATGAAATCCCAGGTACCAGGGTGGAATTTCTAGGTGCCATGGTGACCTGGGATTTGTTAAGCCTTGACTTATGACTCTGTTTCTGTCTGTGTGAAAGTGTAGAAGAGAGTTTGAGTTGCAGAGATGTCTGGAGAGGACCAGGAATAAGTTTGTGACACAGCATGCAGCCAGCCGCAATTTAAGACTTTGAGAGCTTGTTGGCTCTGGAAGAGACTGTGTGACTGTTACTTCCTCCTTTAGTGCATGGAGAGTGGTTGTGATAGTGTGGGGTGGGAGGGGGAGGGGAGTTAGGGAAGTCCATGACAGTGTATATGGCAGAGAGGATGTGTATAGATAGACAGTGAAAAAAGGGGGTGTGTGTGGATTGAATGGATACTAGCTGGGAAACATAGATGTCAAATTTTTATTATTCAGAAACATAGATGTCAAATTTTTATTATTCAACGTACAAGGATTAAACTCTCCTTGGAAACTGCAACTTATGTTTAAGGAGCTTAGAAGTCTACATATGACTGTCAGTTTCTACAAGAGACCCACTTGCTAGTAGCTTATGAAAGGCTCCTGAGACATAAGAATAAGCTGGATATTTTATCTCCAATAGAGCGGACAAGAAAACAAATGGTGGGGGGGGGGGGGGGGGGGGGGAGATATTTGTATTGAGGGACTTTTGAAATATGAAGGTATTGCTACAGGGCATCAGTACATGTTGGGGACTATTTATGCACCAAATATCTAGCAGGCAAGCTTTTTTTTTTTCTTTTTTAACACCAGCAAGATGTTCTTCTCAATATTGTGGGAGGGGGTTTTGATATGTTTCTTGATCCCTAAATGATAGCATGGGAGGTAAGAGGAAGTGGGACCAGAAAATTACAACAATTTTATGGAGTGCTATCAATTGAAAGGTGTGTGGAGATGGCGTCACCCTTGTGTCAGGGACTATACTTCTTAATTCCCCTGTTCATAAAACACATTCAGGACCTGGTTGGTGGATGTACAAGCTTTGGAGAGGGTAAGGGATATAGGGGTTGTGACAGTTACCTGGTCTGACAATATATCAATCTGGATGGATTGGGGAAAAGAAGTATGGAGTGGGGATTAAGATATTGGATCCTTAGTAAAAGCCTTTTGACTGATTGGGTAGTGCTGGAGCGAATAAAGGAACAAATAGAGCTTTGATTGACGGGGCTATTAGGGACCAGTCTCCTATGTAATCTGGGACTATTTAAAGGCAGTCTTGCAGGGCCAATTGATAATGGTGAAGGTTCAGAAAAAAAAAAGGACAGACAAATTATAAACTCAGTTTAGAACCCAAATAAAGCAGTTGGAATCGCAGCATAAAAGTAGGAGCAGTCCTAAGGGTGTGTTGCACAGGTTAGAAAAGCTACAGAAAAAAAACAAGTTTTAGAATCAACATGATATCCAGTTTTTAGCTTGAGAAATTGAAACAGCATTATTTTGAGTTTGTTTTACTAGCTGTTAAACTTTGGAAATTAAAATCTAGAAATGCTATCCCTAAGATTCAATATGCTCAGGTGTCCCTAGTATAGACTGATCAACAAATCCAGCGGTGTTTCACTTACTATTATGAGACACTATATTAAGGCTGATCTTCGGGTATTAGAAGACAAGATTGAGGAATATTTAGGAAAGGATTTTTGTGAGAACTTAGGATATAAGATTATTAAATAGGCTTATAATGGAACTGAAAGCCCTCTGGGCTATTAAGGCTTTGCCTGTAGGAAGGACCTTGGGCATGGATGGGTTCAGTGTTAAATTTTACAAAATCTTTGCAGGGCAATTAAGAGTTCCTTAGTCAAATCAGTTAACTGTTTAGGTCCAGACCAAAATATCCTATGGATGATGAGGTTGGTGGGAGTTACCCTAATTCATAAGATAGTCAAAAATGGGTCTTATGGGCCCATCTCCCTACTTTGGTTAGTTTTTAAGACTCTGACAAAAAAATACTGGCTGAAAGGCTTCAAGGGTTTTACTATGCCTGGTTCATGAGGAACAAGGTGACTTTCTTAGAGGTAGGCAAGCTTCTGATAAAAGAAGGAAAGTATTAAACCTAGTATGGTCTGTTAAAGCCTCTGGGGAGCCAGTTATTCTTTTGACTGTAGAAGCTGAGAAGACCTTTGACAGGGTCTCTTGACAGTTTGGTTAAACTACTAGAGTGTAGGAAGCAGGAAAAGTTTGTCTCCCTTTGATCCTCGATTCCATAAAGAAGGTACAACTGTTGAAGGCAGAATATGTATCTTAAAATACTCTTAATTTTAAATTCCAAAGTTGAAATAAAAGGAAGACCAGCAATTGAAATTTGCTTTGTGAAAGAATGCTTGCAGACAGAAAGAACAAGATTGTTCACCAAATTGCTAAACTTTAAATTTGCTGTGTTAATCCAGTGTTTTCAATTTTGAAAGTCAGCTGTTCATGACTGTAGGCGCAATTGTACCAGACAGCTACTCTTGTAGATTAGGCTGGTCTTGTTAGGAATATGGTTTGCTGGCAGTGCAAGAAATTATGCCAAATTTTGGATAAATATTGCCATTTATATCAAACTAAAAAATATATATATATTTGATGGCGAAGCAAAGATTATTATAGTACAAATCACAGTCAGTGACATGTAGCAATGAGCAGCACAACTAGTAATTGTTCCTAATACAACCTTAGAATTTCCTGATAAATAGTAACACAAGGTAACCATGCACAAATGATCCTGAATCACTTAGAAATTTAGTAATACCATTCTCTAACCCTGGAGTATAGGGAAGGAAACCACTTTCCTCCCCTGAATTGTGAGATTTATATGGACAAGTCCTCGGCTCCCTCAGGATGAAAGGTCTCTCATCCCTCCTGGTCTCCAAGCCAATGTCTTAAACTGGCTCCCGGATCAACCTTGTCCGAATGCACAAGGTCACGTAGATAAGATACCTTGACTCCACAGTGTAGCTCAGTCTCGTACTTTATGAGAAGGCTGGCTCAGCAATGAAGCTGGAATGGTGAATGAAAGCAGACTATCTTAGATAGTAACTGTAGCTAAGGTAAGAACATAAGTACATAAACATTGCTATACTGGGACAGACCAAAGGTCCGTCAAGCCCAGTTTCCTGTTTCCATTAGTGGCCAATTAAGGTCACAAGTACCTAGCAAGATCCCGAAAGAGTAAAATAGATTTTATGCTGCTTATTTTGGGTATAAGCAGTGGATTTTCCCTAGTTTATTTTAATAATAGCTTATGGACTTTTGACTTCTTTTAGGAACTTGTCCAAACCTTTATTAAAACACTGCTATGCTAACTGCTTTTACCACATTCTATGGCAGTGAATTTCAGAGCTTCATTACCCATTGAGTAAAGAAATATTTTGTCTGATTTGTTTTAAATGTACTACTTAGTAGCTTCATTGTGTAGCCCCCTAGTCCTTGTATTTTTGAAAAGAGTAAACAAGTGATTTACATCTACCCGTTCCACTCCACTCAGTATTTTATAGATGCTATACAATACTGGTTCTTGCTAGTAGTTCTGATTGGGTACATCTCTTGAGTACTAAGTTCTCATGGCCTTGGAGGTACTTAGATGTAAGGTAGCATCTATTAGGAAAAGGTGTCTTGTAAGTGTAAGCTCCCGAATGCTGAAAGCTCGCCGCTCTTTGGTACTTAAACCAAAAGGTGAGTCATGTGCTGTTGTGTATAGAATGATGCTGACCAAGGACATAAGCCCCCCAAATATCTTATGATCACACAAAGATTGATGGGCAAAGGCTTATTTATTATTATTCCACAAATAATGTGTCCTTGGCAAAGTCCATGATGTAGTGCATTAGAAGTCCATGACAGGATGGTTATAATACAGGCTGTAGTTTGGTTCATAGGCCTAAGTTAGGCTAATGCAGGCCTTATGCACACAAGCAGGTATCGGCAGGCGTTACCCCTAAATAAGCAAAACACAATGTCAGTTTCCCCCTGAGCATTCAGGATTGAACAGGGCCACTTTTGCAGTATACGAAGTGAAATCAACTGAAGTGTACTCTTCCTTATGAGACTTTACAGAAAACCTTTTGGGATTGAATGTCCTGACACAGTTCAGGAATTTAATTGCAAACTGCTCATTCTGCATCATCACTGATGTGGATTTTCAGCTATAATGGCACTAGCTGACAGGAAGAGGTGCATCAACTTGCATCTTCAAACCCGATACATTTGAATGCTTTTTTTTTTTTTTTTTTTTTTAATGAAAACCGAGCATTTATCTATGGGAAAACAGCAGCTCCTCCATTTTCTCAAAAACAAAGAAAGTAGTGCATTGGCTTTCAAAGTTATCCATAAGTTCAGTGATTAACTTGCATGTGTGACTGATAAAACATAAAAGTTTTCATCGTGAAATACGAGGTTTTATCAGGTAGTCATCTTCAGAGTTCTCTCAGTGAATTTGGTGCTGGGTTTCCAGATATGACCATTACTTCAAGAAAGCGGTGATAGACTCTGTATGATCCTGAACACTGGCAAACCAACTGTTCATCAAGCTATACTAGATCAAGTGCCATATGTGCTCTGGGAATGTTTTGCCTGATGTAGTTTAAGTACCTCATTTTCCTACTTCCTGCCATACAGAGCATTTGTGGGAAACACCACTGTATTGATGTCCTCTAATGGCATTCAGAAGCTTTCCATCACTGGATTGATGTGAGCAAGGCGTGTTATAGATGTTGCCAGAAAACAGGCCTAACGGTACTGTTTTATATACTTTTTTTCATGCATGTCACGTTATTCATGTCAAAGATGACAATGTCGTAAGCTGTTACAGCATACACAGTCTGAATGACTACTTGAGACACCATGCAGTGAATTTGTTTTCTCCATGAGGTGTGCATCAGCAGGATAGGTGGACCCATTTCCAGTACATTTGTTTAGTTCAGTGGTGGAAGCAAAACATTGAATATGTTGCGTATTTCATCAAATATAATTCAATTCATCCCTGTTTATTTCTGTCAGTGTTATAAATATCTGTACAATATCCTTATCGAAGTTGGTAAGCTTCTGGTATAGCACTACCATTCCTGGCTTGAATGTTCAAAAACTACCATATTTAAGGATGATCCATTTTAGGTAACAATATACTTGTAACTGCCACAAAATAAGACCCACCACAAAAAGGTGGGAATTACCAAAGCATCCTGATGGGAAAAAGCATGCTACTTGTATTTTCATTTCAGCATTACCAAAAATTGATATGTGCTCATAAGTTTTCACTGGACTTTCACAGACCGACAGGGCTAACTGTGTCCATGCAGTTTAATCGTTGCACATAATTATGCTAAATTTTTTTTTTCAAAACTTTTCCTGTGCCATAGTGCTCCAACTAAAGAGTGATAACATAAATAAAATTAGGTTAAAGTGATCATCATGAGTCCTGACTTGGACCATGTTTCATAAAAATGCTTTTTCAAGAGACCCAATGGTTTCTTCTTAATGTCTGTTCAGTCTCTAAAAGCATATGAGAATTTAAACCACCACATATCCTTCCTGAATAATGCTTTCTTTTTAGTAAACAGCTCAAGACTTTTTAAATCACAAACAATTGATTGGCTAGAAATTAGAAAGAGGGCAGGACTGTACCTTGTTAATTCACTTCAACCTTAAAGGAACGCAGAAGCAACCTGAAAGTGGAAACGACCCAAAATTTAAAGGCCTATAAGGGCATGAGACCATGAACAGGTAGCAATCTAAATAAAATGCCAGAAACATTAAAAAAAACAGAAAGCTGGTTAATTTACAAGGTATTGAAAGAAACTGAAGGGATATTTGTTTTTATAAATACATCCACCACTCCACCTCTCAGTTGAGTCCTTGTGGTTCCACTGTATTCCAATTATCTGCAAGCCAATGCTCTACAAGGAGGCCTGCCTGATTCCCATTCTGATCTGGTTCAATTGCTCTCTAATAACAGGCTCGAACAGTTTTACTAGTTTGACTAATGTATATTTTTGGACAAGGGCATTTGATCTTATCACCCGTTCAGTTGAGCAAGTTGACAAGCTCTTTGTATTAATTCAGAAGAGTGGAGATCCAGCCCAGTCCCTTTTGCTGTCACTGTCTCACATTCCGCATGGGCAGACAGATGGACAAAGCCCTTCTGCTATTCTATATATAGAGATAGCTATCAAAATATTACTATTACTATTTATCATTTCTGTAGTGCTACTAGATGTACGCAGCACTGTACACGTCAACATGAAGAGAGAGTCCCTGCTTCACAAAGCTTAAATCTAATCAGGACAGACAAACAGGACAAATAAAGGGATAAGGGAATTGCTTAAGGTGGGAAGGATAAAACATATATGGGTACTGAACAAGTACATAAGTATGGCCATACTGGGACAGACCAAAGATCCATCAAGCCCAGCATCCTGTTTCCAACAGTGGCCAGTCCAGGTCACAAAACCTGGCAAGATCCCAAAAAAAGTACAAAATATTTTATACTGCTTATCCCTGAAATAGTGGATTTTCCCCAAATCCATTTAATGTTCTCTGGATTTTTCCTTTAGGAAGCCGTCCAAACCTTTTTAAAACTCCGCTAAGCTAACTGCATTTACCACATTCTCTGGCAACAAATTCCAGAGTTCAATTACACGTTGAGTGAAGAAACATTTTCTCCGATTTGTTTTAAATTTACTACATTGTAGCTTCATCACATGCCCCCTAGTCCTAGTATTTTTGGAAAGCGTAAACGGACGCTTCACTTCTACCTGTTCAACTCCACTCGTTATTTTATAGACCTCTATCATATCTCCCCTCAGCCGCCTTTTCTCCAAGCTGAAGAGCCCTAGCTGTTTTAGCCTTTCCTCATAGGGAAGTCGTTCCATCCCCTTTATCATTTTTGTCACCCTTCTGTGCACCTTTTCTAATTCCACTATATCTTTTGAGATGCGGCGACCAGAATTGAACACAATATTTGAGGTGTGGTCGCACCATGGAGCGATACAAAGGCATTATAAGGTCCTCAATTTAGTTTTCCATTCCTTTCCTAATAATACCTAACATTCTATTTGCTTTCTTAGCCACAGCAGCACACTGAGCAGAAGGTTTCAACATATCATCAACGACGACACCTAGATCCCTTTCTTGGTCTGTGACTCCTAACGTGGAACCTTGCATGATGTAGCTATAATTCAGGTTCCCATTTCCCAAATGCATCACTTTGCACTTGCTCACATTAAACGTCATCTGCCATTTAGACTCCCAGTCTCGTAAGGTCCTCTTGTAATTTTTCCACAATCCTCCCGCGATTTAACGACTTTGAATAACTTTGTATTGTCAGCAAATTTAATTACCTCACTAGTTACTCCCATCTCTAGGTCATTTATAAATATGTTAAAAAGCAGCTCCCAGTACAGACCCCTGGGGAACCCCACTAACTACCCTTCTCCATTGAGAATACTGACCATTTAACCCTACTCTCTGTTTTCTCTCTTTAAACCAGTTTTTAATCCACAGTAAAAAAAAAAAAAAAAAAAACTACCTCCTATCCCATGACTCTCCAATTTCCTCTGGAGTCTTTCATGAGGTACTTTGTCAAACGCCTTGTGAAAATCCAGATACACAATATCAACCGTCTCGCCTTTATTCACGTTTGTTCACCCCTTCAAAGAAATGTATTAGATTGGTGAGGCAAGATTTCCCTTCACTAAATCCATGTTGAGTTTGTCTCATTAATCCATGCTTTTGAATAAGCTCTGTAATTTTGTTCTTTATAATAGTCTCTACCATTTTGCCCAGCACCAATGTCAGATTTACCGGTCTATAATTTCCCCGATCTCCTCTAGAACCTTTTTTTTTTTTTTTTTAAATTGGCGTTACATTGACCACCCTCCAATCTTCTGGTACCACGCTTGATTTTAAGGATATATTACATATTAGTAACAATAACTCCGCAAGTTCATTTTTCAGTTCTATCAGTACTCTGGGATGAATACCATCCGGTCCAGGAGATTTGCTACTCTTCAGTTTGTAGAACTGCCCCATTACATCCTCCAGGTTTATAGAGAATTCATTTTAACTGCTAACAGAGGTTAGCAGTTAAAAGCAGCCTCAAAAAGGCTTTTTTGCTATTTTGGTTTCCTTCTTTACATATTATTTTCATTGTTTGATAAGCAGCTACAGTGGAGTGTACTAGGTCATGTAATATGTTTTGCATGCAAATCTCAGTAGCTCGCCTCAAATGGAGTAGAGGAGAAATCCAATAGAGTAGTAGGCTGAGAACCAGGGAAGCCCAGTTCAAATCCCACTGTTACTAATTGTGATGTAGGTAAGGTCAGTTAACTTTGCATTGCTTCAGGTACATACTTAGATTATGAACCCTCCAGGGAGAGGATAATACCAAGTCCAAAAGATAGAGAGACTTCAGGTTTTATTTAAAATTCGTTATACCACCCATGAGAATAACTGCCTGAGTGGTTGCGATACAAAATCATAAGTACATGAAATTAAAGTTAAAGGAACTCCAGAGAAAATAAAAAAGATTAAGATCAAAGCAAAAATAGACTACACATGTCCCCCGCTTCCCTTACCTTACATGTGCCGCATGTCTCCCCTCTTCCCTTCCCTATATGTACAACATTTCACTCTTTGTCCTCTGTGGTATTGTCTCTCCTGTTCCCCACCACCTTCCCTCCTGCAGTTACAATATCTTTTCCTACCTTTCTTCTCCCACTCCTCAGGCCTCTCTGTCCTCTCCACTTCGATTCTACAAACTTTGCGGTTGCCAGCTGCTAATAGAACAGGCCTTCCTCTGGCCATCCAGAGGCTTTCCCTCTGCCGTGTCCCCTTCCACATGGCAAAGGGAAGTCACGTCAGAAGGAAGGAAGGAAACCCCAGGGCTGGCCAGAGAAAGGCCGGTTCTAATAGCTTCTGGCAACCACAAAGTTTGTAGAATTGTGGTGGAGAGGAGAGAGACCCAAGGGGGTGGGAGGAAGATATTGAGGTGACACCTATGACCTGGAGGGGATTCCTTCGGGATCCCTATGGACTCTGTGACACACCTGGGGAGCAGCTGCGGCATACCGATTGAAAAATGGTGTTATATATAATATGTAAATTGCTTTGATTATACCACAGAAAGACAGTATATAAAATAACTTACCTTTACCCCTTACCTAGCCAGTTAGTGTCGATATTTAGTCCACTAACCAGTTACGTATATGGATAAAGTTAAGACCGCAGAAAGGCTGTCCTGACTTGATCTGCTGAGTTAACCAGGCACTGGTCTGCGTATCGGCTGGTGCCTGATAACATTTTGCCTCCAGCACTGAATATCTATGTTAGTGCAGCAACCCAGGACATGCCCCAGCATTGAATATCCAGTGTTAACTCAGCCTATAAGATGCTTACCGCCGCCTTTAGCTTTCAAATGGCAGTTCATAAGCAAGTAAACAAAGCTAGTTTATCAACTGAATAACAACTGAACAGGAGATCTAGCAAAACTCATTCCCCCTCCCCACTTTTTTTTTTTTTTTTTTTTGGGGGGGGGGGGGATTGGTAACTTTTGCCTTTAAACTAGACAAGATTTGGACTCTGAAGTTATACTTTAGGTTCAGGAATGTGGACTTTCTGGGTTTTACAGTTTGTTTTCCTTGATGTTTCTCATGCCTTCCTGGTGGAGAGGCAGGTGTTATTTCTCTGGGTGCAAGCCTTAGTATCAGGTTAAATGGATTCAGAATTAACATCAAGAATTTCCTGTAATACTGTCTCAGCATAGCTATAGGTGAGAAGGTTACTTCTTGAAATTTAAAAAACTGCAAGTTAGTCATTTAATAATTTTCAGTGACCTCCATCTTCTGCTGAATTACTACTTGGTCTTTGATAATTGCCACATCACAGTTCTTAAATTCAGTGGCTTGCTATTCTAAATTAACCAGTCTTGATTCAAAGTTCTGCTGAATTACCACTTGGTCTTTGATGATTGCACCAGAAAGCACAAAAATTGGAAGGCCAAACATCAGTTGTACTACTAATTCAAAAATAATGTGCGTGCCAAAACCTGATTGAGATAAGGTTATACTGAAAACTTATATAGATATTGTCATGAAATATCTAGCCACTGGCCTGGGGCTAACCTTGCAGCCACGGCCATTTAGAGGGTCTATCCCCAGCACAGCTGAGGTTTTCCTGCACCTGGGCATGTGCTATACACTAGCACCCTCCTCTCAACGACTGGATCCCAACTGCCTCTGGGCGAGTCTCCCACTCTCAAGCTATCCTCGTTGATTTCTAGGTTATTGGGGCCACACTCCCAGTGCTCCCACAGTTCCTAGAAAGCACTCACATACTCCAAACCCATATATCAGTCCACAATACATAGTTCCAAAGTGTCACACATCCACAGTCCCAGATGATTTTTAAGACTTGAAGACTGCTCCACCTTACCTCGGGCCCTTCTTGTTTCGATACCCTGCTTCAGGAGGAGGAATACAAGTGAAATCTTTAACATGGTGACAGAGTTTGAGAACACCACCCAATCCACCTAGCCCAAAACAGAAACACAAAAAACCCTCGTGATATAACAGTCAAAATTCTTAATAAAATGCCTCCCATTCTATTGGGCCATTCAAGCCCTCTAGCGTCACCGTGCCTAATTTGTAAATCCAACGCGGTTCCCTTTGATGAAGGTACCTGGATACATCATCCCCTCTGTTGGCAAACAATTGATCAGTCATCACTAAATAAGTTAAATCTTCAAACCTATGTTGCTTTTGTAGTCAATGGGAGCTTCAATTTTTGTGCTGTAGTACAATGTTTATATTCTGCCATACGTTTTTTAACTTAACGCTTTGTTTACCCAATGTAGTACAACCCACTTGAACAGGTTATTTTATAAATCGCACATGTAGAACAATTAGTAGAACAATGTAATTGGAACCAACAGTGGTTTGCTGCACTCCAGAACTCAGTAGTTTGTTCCGTGATACAACATAGTGAGCACGATCCACACTTTTGATGATCAGTAAATTCCCTGATAGTGGTAGACCATGAGGCATATTTTCAAAGCAATTAGCCTTCCAAAGTTCCATAGGTTTCTGTGGAACTTTGGAAGGCTAAGTGCTTTGAAAATATGCCTCCATATGTCTGATTTGTATAATCAGCCAAGTTTATATTTCTAAAATAAGCCAATAAACATTGAGATTGCTTAAACATCTCATGAACAGACAAAATAGACCAGTGTTTAACAGTCTTTGCTACTTTATTGGAAAAGCTTGTGTATTTTAATACACACAGGATTTTATCATCCCCCGATTTATGTTGGGCCTGCAATAACCAGTCATGATGATTATATAATGCACTCTTATGAGCACATTTGACAGAAGTAGGAGGATAACCTCTTGCAATGAACTTTTCTTGTAATTCTGTTGAAGTTTGTTTATATGTGACCACATCATCACAAATCTGGCGAGACCTCAAAAATTGAGAAAACAAAAGACTGTTTTTGACATGGTATGGATGCCTGCTTTCAAAACGTAACAGAGTTACGATCCGTTGTCTTTGAAAATATGCTGGTACAACACTTCCCATTTTGTAAAGAGATGTTCACATTCAAAAAAGTAATGGTGTGAGAATGACAAACATACTGAAATTTTATAGTAGAATGAATACAATTAAGTCTGTTTGCAAATTTTACCAAATCTGTCTCATTTCCACACCAGAATATAAAAATGCCATTGATAAACCTCCACCAACAGATTATATTATTAAATTCTTCCATATTGTAGATTGAATCTTGTTCTAATTGACTCATAAACAAATTAGCCACCAAAAAAGTGAGAGGCTCCCATATTGCTGTACCCAATAATTTTGGGTACATTTTGTCCTGAAATACAAAATGATTATCCTTTAGAGCCACTTCTGTCAAAAGCCATAAGAAACCGTTGGAACAGACCATGGACGTGGATGAGAATTCAGTGCAAACTATCTCTCGTTTCTTCTTCTTGAGGTGTCATAGTGTAAAGAGATAAAACATCAAACATAGCCAACGGCACAGGGTTAGTATCCAGCTGAACCTGAGACAATTTGTTTAAGAAATGAGTGGTGTCCTGGGAATTTTCTCAACCAATAGGGATAGAAAACCATCCACATATTTGAACACCCATTCCAGGAGAGAGTCATAGGCCAAAATGATCGGGTGACCAGGGGTTTGATGGAGAAATTTATGGATTTTGAGGACTAATAATTGCCATATCACAGTTCTTAAATTCAGTGGCTTGCTATTCTAAATTAGCCATTCTTGATTCATAGTTTACACACTTCTGTTCCTCTGCCCCAATGCACTTCTTTCTGTGAGCAGACTGATTCAGGACCAGATCAATATGAGAAGCAAAAGACATCTTCATTTTACGTATGGCAGTTCAGATAACATCTAAAGTGATCTCACCTGAATAACATTTACATATAGGGGAAGGTTCCCAAGGGAAATCTCTCCATGTCTTCCTGCCTGTCCCACACTGTCCTTAGATTGGGACCTGTGTTGGCTCTCATTCCTCCACTCTGCAGGGTTCCTTGTGCCTCCAAGAGAATTCCAGTATCAATTCTCACTTCAGCAGACTGGTCCTGATTCTCACTGATCACCAACCAATGCGCTGCCAGTATATGGCTCCCCTCTGTGAAGGGAAGTCTTGCCTCACCAATCTAATGCATTTTTTTGAGGGGGTAAGCAAACATGTGGACAATGGGGAGCCGGTTGATATTGTATATCTGGATTTTCAGAAGGCGTTTGACAAAGTGCCGCACGAAAGACTCCTGAAGAAATTGCAGAGTCATGGAATCGGAGGTAGGGTATTATTATGGATTAAGAACTGGTTGAAAGATAGGAAGCAGAGAGTAGGATTGCGTGGCCAGTATTCTCAGTGGAGGAGGGTAGTTAGTGGGGTCCCGCAGGGGTCTGTGCTGGGTCCGTTGCTTTTTAATGTATTATAAATGACCTAGAGATGGGAATAACTAGTGAGGTAATTAAATTCGCCGATGACACAAAATTATTCAGGGTCGTCAAGTCGCAGGAGGAATGTGAACGATTACAGGAGGACCTTGCGAGACTGGGAGAATGGGCGTGCAAGTGGCAGATGAAGTTCAATGTTGACAAGTGCAAAGTGATGCATGTGGGTAAGAGGAACCCGAATTATAGCTACGTCTTGCAAGGTTCCGCGTTAGGAGTTACGGATCAAGAAAGGGATCTGGGTGTCGTCGTCGATGATACGCTGAAACCTTCTGCTCAGTGTGCTGCTGCGGCTAGGAAAGCGAATAGAATGTTGGGTGTTATTAGGAAGGGTATGGAGTCCAGGTGTGCGGATGTTATAATGCCGTTGTATCGCTCCATGGTGCGACCGCACCTGGAGTATTGTGTTCAGTACTGGTCTCCGTATCTCAAAAAAGATATAGTAGAATTGGAAAAGGTACAGCGAAGGGCGACGAAAATGATAGTGGGGATGGGACGACTTTCCTATGAAGAGAGGCTGAGAAGGCTAGGGCTTTTCAGCTTGGAGAAGAGACGGCTGAGGGGAGATATGATAGAAGTGTATAAAATAATGAGTGGAATGGATCGGGTGGATGTGAAGCGACTGTTCACGCTATCCAAAAATACTAGGACTAGAGGGCATGAGTTGAAGCTACAGTGTGGTAAATTTAAAACGAATCGGAGAAAATTTTTCTTCACCCAACGTGTAATTAGACTCTGGAATTCATTGCCGGAGAACGTGGTACGGGCGGTTAGCTTGACGGAGTTTAAAAAGGGGTTAGATAGATTCCTAAAGGACAAGTCCATAGACCGCTATTAAATGGACTTGGAAAAATTCCGCATTTTTAGGTATAACTTGTCTGGAATGTTTTTACGTTTGGGGAGCGTGCCAGGTGCCCTTGACCTGGATTGGCCACTGTCGGTGACAGGATGCTGGGCTAGATGGACCTTTGGTCTTTCCCAGTATGGCACTACTTATGTACTTATGTACTCTGTTTTTATCTCTTCCCCCCCCCCCCCCCCCCCCCCCAGTGTATGATCATATCAGCTCTGGTGCGTCCTCTTGTTCTTTTCATCCCCCCCTCCCCCCCTACAATTGTTTTTCTTTTTAACGTAGAGAACCGGCTCTTTAAACTGTATTGCAGTGAGTGCAGAGGCAATAGTGATGGATGAGCCATCAAAGTGGCCCACAATATGCTGTCAAGTGACAACCACAAAGACGTGTGGTATAGTTTTGGTACATAAAAACATAAGAGTTGCCCTGTTGGGTCAGACCAAGGGGCCATCTAGCCCAGTATCTTTGTTTCCAGCAAAATCCAGGTCACAAATGCGCTTCATGTAAGTTGTCCTGAACATTTTCCGTTAAGTCTGTCCAAACCAAAGATGCAGCATAGTGTTTAAGTTGATGATCAGCATAGAAGTCCTTAGAAAGCAGAGAATACTCCTTTTGCAGAACATAAAAAGATTTCATACGTTCCTCGTCCATCAGAACATGGAAAAGATAGACCACTCCCCATTTAGCCCACCTGGTAAAAATACTAGGACCCTGAGCTGTTGTAGGAATTAGAAAAATGATGTCACCTACATAGCCACCTCCAAATAACTCTAAGCCCTCAAAAATGGATACATTAGAAAATCCCTAGGGAGCAATTCACCACTAGTATGCAAAATTATGCTAAAGTGTACAGAAGCAAGTAGTTGATTATGTCTCATGCCTCTTGCCACACTAAGATATCATAAGTTGAGAAGGCCCAAGCCCCCAAAGATCTTAGTGTCAGCAGGATCCTAAATGGCAGAGCCCTTCACAATTATCCTTCATCTCATTTACATAAAAATATGGGTAACATTTGAAACAAATAAAGCCACTTAGGTGCCAGAAGCATAGTAAACAGATATACCCGCCCCCACATAGACAGTGGAAAACTTGCCCAAATTTGCAATTTACCCCATGTGTCAGCCACAATGTACATTAAATGAATACAACAATTTAAAGTAAGAGAGAAAGAACCTCTCCTTTGGGTACTTGTCCGTGCGGTAATTGGCAAAGATTTTGATTTACTTAGATTAAGGGGAAACGTAGATATGACCTGTAACAATCAGGGCAGGGAGTTTATGGGATTAGTAAGTAAAAGCAACAAATCATCTGCAAAAGCCGAAGTCTTTTTATCTGGTCACCCTGCAATATTACTCCCAAGACCATCCCATCTGCATTAAGGACTCGGATCAAGGGCTCCAGGGACAATACAAATAGGAGCGGGGACAGGGGGCAACCCTGTCTTGTGCCCCAAAAAATGGGAAAAGTGGATATTCATTCTCCATTAACCAATAACTGGGCTTTTGGCTCATGATAAAGAGCTTGAATGGCAGAAAAGAACCAGTCCTGTACACTCACTCTCTGTAGTAGTTTATTGAAAGACCTTTTCCGCATCTAAGCTAATCGCTAGGGCGGGTGTGTTCAGCGATTTGTCAGTGATACATCGCAGGCAAGGCTTGTTGTACATTTAGGACTGATTTCCTCCCCTTAACAAACCCTACTTGGCCCGGTCCAATCAAGTCTGGTAGGTACTCGGCTAGTCTTTTTGCTAAGATTTTAGTTAAGAGCTTAATATCAATGTTTATTAGTAATCAGGGCTGGTATGAGTTTGCATTTTCCCATGGTTTGGTAGATTTAGGAAGAAAGGTGATCAATACCATATTAGCGTATGGAGGAAAGGCACCCGATTCTACCACTTCCATAAAATAGGCCAACAAGGGTTTTACTAAAGAATGCTGCAAGGCCTTGTAAGTGTCTCCTGTAAATCCATCAGCTCCAGGAGCAGAGGACGGTTTCAACGATTTTATGGATGCTTGTAATTCCTTAACATGAAGCAGTGTGTTCAGTGCCTCCACCACCTCCGGTGCCATCAAGGAAGCCTTGCCTTATCCAGAAAAGATTGCAGAGCTGTGGGGACCGTGAGCGGCGCTGCACCATATAAGGTACTAAAATGTTGCACAAACATTTGTGCAATTTGATCAGTACGAGATGTAAGAACCCCTTGGTCATCCACCAACGTTGCCACTGCCAAGAGCCCCCTCCATGCACACATTTTAACAACATGAGCTAGTAAACAACCAGATTTATTTCCAAATTTATGAAACCGAAATTTCCTATACAAAATACTTTTATTATTTTTTCATCTATAAGAGTATTTAATGTGGCCTAAAGAGTAACTAAGGTTTCTTTTATGTTGAGAAGGGTTTGAAATGTATTGGCGTTTAGCTTGTTGCAGCCTTCTTTCCAAGTGAAGTATACTAGACGCTAGTGACTTAAATAGCTATCATGTTCTCCCAACTAACAGCTTTTGTTGTGTTCCAGAATAAAAGTGATTTGGATTCGTGTTGTGCATTAGAAGTTGCAAAGGCCAGATATTTAATAAAGTTGGTGTTTTTTGCCAAATAAGAAGGAAAATGCCAACTTCATAGGGACTATCATCCAAAGGAGTCTCCAGGTCTGTCCAAACTGGGGCATAATCAAAGATCTTGCCAGGACCCACTTCTGCAGATTGAATAGCACAGAATAAATTTTGATGGACAAAAATGGAGTCTAAATGAGAAAACGTTCAGATAGCTGTAGCAAACACCAAAGGTCTACCAACCTAAGTGCATTTACAAAATAAGTAAGCATTATCTGGGCAAATGAATTCTCTCTGTGGCTCCTGATGCCCCTCCAGCAATCCTGTATTGGATTTAATACTAGGTTCAAGTCTCCTCCAGCTGCTATAATATCTAAGGAGTTGTATGGTAGTAAGCATTTTAATAGGGCTGGGTAGAACTGTGGATCATAGGGAGTGGAGGCATATATGACAAATAAAACTCACGACCTTGAGCCCAGATCTTAAGAAACAAATAATGTCTGCTTGCATCTTGAAAAATAAGTATGGAGGTATTGTGTAAAGATTTGTTAAAACAACCCCCCCCCCCCCCCCATGCCTATCCCCTGAAGAACAGTAATAGACATCTCCCACCCATTGGCATTTTAATTTTTGATGTTCGTGGTCTGTGAGCCATGTCTCCTGGAGAGAGGCTATGTCTCCGCTGTGTCTTTTGAGAGCAGAAAGAATTTTACACCCCCCCCCCCCCCTTTTACAAAGCCGTTCGGCAAGGCTGACACAACCCATTCACTTTGAATGGGCTGTGTCGGCTTTACCACACCAGCAGCCACTAGCGCAGCTTTGTAAAAGGAGGAGTTAGTACGCTTTATGGGAGAGATGATGCTGCCCATATTCCAAGTCATTGGCTGACAAGGAAATGAAATGTGTAAAAATATACAATACTGTAAAGAGCCCAGCTTGCCAAGCCCTCACCCCAAGCATAAGAAACTGAAATAAAACTTGAAATCGCATCTGTAGAGTCCCTGGACTACTGGACATGTGGACTGCCCCAAAAAAGTACTGCATCATGAACATTGCTATCCCCCCACCCCCCCTCCCATGCTGCCTCTCTATACCTCCCCCCCCCCCCCCCCACTCCACCCATACCATTCCCATAAACCATCTCCTAAACTACCCACAACACCTGTCACTACCAAAACTGAGCGACAGAGATGGAAATCACGTTTGATGCTTGTGGTCCCACCCTCCACTCCCCCCTCCCGATACTACTAAGTAAGCGAAAACAAGTAATGGTCAAACAGAGAACACTGACAAAACACCATTACATAGGACCAGTTTCAGGTATTAGATAAAACAGAATCCAGTCCAACAGCAGCTACAATGTTAATTCTCAACCAGTCTCGGATGACGACTCTCCTTGTAATGTGTTAATACACTCCTGCGCTGCACTAGGAGTATCAAAAGAGCACCACTGTCCATTGATAAGTTTGAGGAGTGCTGGGTAAAAACAGCATAAACTTGATTCCCTTAGCCTGACTTGCTGCACAAATTGTGGAAAACGGCGCTCCAGGAGTTCCACTGAATAATCCTGAAAGATAGAAACAAGTGTGCCTTCATATTTTAAAGAGTCTTGTTTTGTCTGAAGCCCTGCAAAATTTCCAGTTTGTTACTATAATTGTGTACCTTCACTTTCACTATCAGTATTCTGGGCTTCTGTCAGCCTTCATGAAAGCGGCCCAACCAATATGCCTGCTCCAGACAAAGTGGCCCCATATTGTCAGAACGAGCAAATTCAGCAGACAGCCTTCCAATAAGGGCCCCAAAGTGCATTCAAGGATAGTATCTGGCAAACCTATAACCTGCAGGTTACTCCGACGGGAGCTATTCTGGAGGTCATCATGTTGGTCCACTTGGCTGTGGACCTGTTTTTCCAAACCTGCAGTTGAGTGCATGATGTGCCCGGTTGAGTCTTCCACTACAAAGACCCAGTGTTCTAGTTCCCCGGTTTTGCTGAGTAGTAGTATCTGCCAGAATAGATTCCAAATGCGTTAGCTGCTCAGACAACTGCTTCAGTCATGGTTCCAGTGCCTTCTCCACTTGGCGGTGAGTTGAGAATGCAGAGGCCCTGGGCACTTACACCGTCACCATCTTGCCTTTGCCATTCTGCACCCAGTCTTTCTTTTTTTAAAGCTTTTTCCCGCTGTCTCTCCCCCGAACGCAGTGTCGGGGGAAAGTTGAATGATAGGCTACGCGAAAAAATGTACGGAGAATGCGAATGGAGAGCGAGACCCTAGAGAAGGACTACAGCACATCTAACCCGATCAACGCATCACATGATTTCCTGCAACCTCAATAAATAAATACTAAGTTTTAAAAAAAATTGTGGCCCCCTGAAGTCTGTGTGACCTAAATACACAAGTGTAAACTCCTACCCTCTTAATCTCAGGTAACCTGTTTGACCACGAATTATCTACAGCTTTCTTTAAATCAATAAATTTCCTGAGAAATAAATTGGTCATTTTGTTGATTATTAATTATAAATAACTTCTTGCTTCTGTTTTCAAGTATTTAATATATAAAATGCACTAATAAACCCACAGGGAAATTTGTCATGTTTGTGCCAGCATTTTGTATTCTACAATTTTGCACCAACTTTGGTATCTTAAATTCACTGAGATTTACTAAGGTATCGCCACTGCTTTCAAACAAATGCATGGTATAGTTTAGCTGATTGATAATGGAGCATGTTTAATGTTCGTGAAATATTAATCCTTCAGGAAAGCCTGACTTTAGAAAGGAATAGGAGGCTAGTGTGAACCATAATCCATATAACCAATATTTCTAAAGTAATTGTGTTCATTTTTCCCTTTCTCAGCAACGATGCAGAGATGGAAACTGATCATTACTCCAATGGTGTTGCTGAGGCCTCATCCAATGGCTTTCTAAATGGTAGCGCTAAGCATGATGATGAAATGGAAGACTGTGACGCAGAAATGGGTCTGTGATATTTCTTAAATTCTTTCTATAAAAACATAGGTTGCAACAAGTTTCATTTCACCTAAATATTGAATTGCACTGAAACAGGAGTAGCTTAAAGCAGCAGTACCTCTGCTTGGTTGAAAATCTTGACACATTACAATTGGATTTGGCTGCTGCTGCCTCCTGGAAAAATTTTAACCAGTGCTTTCATCTTTTTCCAAGAATCAGTAGCACAGTGTTTAGAGTTTTCTCGAGGATCTCCATTAGAGGGGTAACTTTTACAATGTCTTTTTTTTTTTTTTTACATGTATGGGTCCTGCTCTAAAATTCCAGCTGGTGTGAAAGCACACACATTGATGCAGAGATGCATTCTTTGCCAGGGGTATAGTCAGGGATGAGATCTGAGTGGAGCACAGGCAAAGTCTACAAGCACATACAGATTATAAAATACCTTAATTTATGCAACAGTGGTGAACAGCATGTCCAAATAGCTTGGATAAGAAAGGGAGGAGGGAGATGGGATGATAGTTGGAAGGGCAGGGAGGGTCCAGTGAAGGTTTTTTGAGGAGTGGTGTAACTACAGCATATTTGAAGGAAACTGGAACAGTTGCAGTGGAAAGAGAGGCTGAGGATATGACGAGAGATAGTGATGAGTAGATGGGTAGGAATAGGATCAGAAGTACATATGAGTTTGGAGGCGGAAAGAAAATATGCAGTTTGCTCTTCAGTGATTTCAGAAAAGGAGGCAGGGGTTGAAGAAAGGTTGACAGATTGGACTAGGGGAAGGAGAGGTGAAGGTGACTTGGTTGAGAACTCAAGTTTAATCTTGTGGACCTTGTCATGGAGGTACTTGGCCATAGTCTGGGGAGAAAGTGAAGGGGGCATTGGAGATGAAGGCACTTTGAGTAGAGAGCTCGGTGTGGCAAAGAGACAGCAAGGATTGGAATCAAGAGGGTTTATCAAATGGATATAGTAGTTTTGCTGGCAAGTGAAAGAGCAGACTGGAAAGAGATCAGAAAGAATTTGAAATGTATGAAATCAGCGTGGGCACGGGATTTTAGCCAAAAGCGTTCAGCTGATCAGGCATAGGAATGTAGATAGCAGATTCTATAGGTCAGCCAAGGGGAATAGGAGGAGCGAAAGTATCCAGAGCAGAGGAGAGAATAGTATTATAGGATGAGACAGCGTCATTGACAGACTTGGATAACACAGTGGTTGAGAAGAGGATTGAAACACTGGTGGAGAGGGTGCAAGGGTCGATAGCCTTGAAGATTTCTAACTGCATTGGTGGAGATTGGGTGGGATTAGGAAGGAGGATGATTAAGTGTGAAAGTTATCAGATGATGGTCAGAGAGAGGAATAACTGAGATGGAGAAATTGGAGATTGAGCAGTTGGAGAAGACAAGATCAAGGCAGTGGCCATTCTGGTGAGTTAGGGGTAATGGAGCACAGCACAAAAGAAGCAGAAGTGAGTGGGCTTCATTCCTGCCTCTTCTTGAAGGTATGTCGGAGGAGGGGGGTTGCAACGGGTTGGTGGTGCCATTAGATGGTAGGGCTTTTTTTGGTGGGGGAGGAAGGGAATCGGGTAGGTGGGGGGGGGGGTTTCTAGTAGATGTCAGGTCAGGTTGGGGATTGGGAGGATCAGGGTAATCTCTGGGGGGGTCAAGGGTTTTGGGAGGCTGAGGGAGGGTAGTAGCTGTTTTTTGGAAGGGATGGGGGGGTTCACCAGATGGCAAGACAATTTGAGGGGGTTCAGAAGGAATAAATGGTAACGAGCCTGTTAGCTTTTCTACCCTGATGCAATTGTAGCAGAAGGGCACGTTAACCCTTTTACACCTCCTCAGACCTGGTAATAAATTTCTTGGATTGTGCTTGTCTTAAAATCTGTGTGCTTCTGTGCATCAGGATAATAGAATAGCTAATAGTAGCATTCATTTCAATATGCTGTGTGCTGATGTCTACCTTGCAAGTTAACTGTCTTTCTTCATTGTGCAGCATGTAAAGTGCTCACATATCTCTTGTCTACCACACGCTTATGCCTGTGGCAGCTTTCTGTATTGGCCCCTGGTTACACATAGCCTCCTGGCATTTGGTAATGTTACTATACAAAATTGTATTGAAGGCAATCGTCAGCAGGTTGTAATCAAATATAGTTATAAAGATATGTGGAGAAACAAAAGTGTATGTGTGTGCTAAATAGAGCCCAACCAACACCAGGATCCTCAGTTTCTGCCGAAATTGAATCTGCAATCAAAATTGGTCACTCTGTTTCAGCAGAAACCAAAGCCAAAACTCCCCCCCCCCCCAGCCCCCTCCTGCGCATACCTTTTTGTTGGTGGTAGCGGGTGCAGGATTATCCCTAATCATTCTTGCGTGCTTCTGGACTTCCAACGGCAGTCTTGGCAGGCATCTTGAGAATGGAAGCAGCACGTGCAAGAGTGATCACTCGCTCTTGCCCCATGCTGATTCCATTCTCAAGATGACTGCTGGGATCTCCTGTGGCACTCACTGGCTGGAAATCCCAGAAGCCATTTTCTGAGCTGGGCATGCACAGGAGCAAGTAGGGGATGCTCCTTTGCCCACTACCCACCAATGAAAAGGTAGGCCCAGGAGGGGCTGCTACTGGGAGGGGGGGTTGCCCTGTGGGGAAGGGAGACTCAAGAGGAGAGGGTAGCTGCTGCTGGCGGGCTCATCTGCTGGGGGTGGGATCTAAGTGTGATTGCAAGACAAGGTAGAATTTCTGTTTTAGCTGAAAATGTGTCATTTTCGGCCGAAACCAGAATTTCGGATCAGTTTTGGTTCCAAATCTGAAACCAAAGCGAGAATTCAGACAGACTCTAATACTAAATTACTTCTACTCATCTGAGAAGTGCTTTGGTCTCAGCTCATCAGGAATCATTTTGTCACTTTTTTTTTTATTTTATTTTTTTTTTAAATCCCAAATAAAAACATCCTTGTATTGTAAAACATAAAACATTGTAGACTAGCTGTCAACTAATGGAGAACCACATCCTTTCATAGATTATATTTCACCAAACAGTGGCTTGGCATACCTTAGTTTATAAAGGTACAAAATTACAGAAAGATGAGAATCCAACCTGCTCAGGCAGGAATAGATATTGAAAATTACTGTCATAAGAAGCATTTTCAGATATTTGAAGGCCAATTATTGGACTATTTTTATTGGGATTTATTATCCGCCATTATGAACAGATTTACCCAAAGTGGTGTACAGCAGGTCCAGTTAAACACAAAACTTACAAGTTTGTTAACAATAGTAAAATGACCAAATGTAAACATAAATGAATGATGTAAACTTGGAAAGATGTCTGTACAGTATAAACAATATCATAATAGCATTGAAGAATATTCAGATAACATATGATGTCAGCACAATGAAACACCTAATAAGCAATGCAATAGAACATTCAAATAGCATAGATATGATGTCATTGCTTTTTTTATTTACTACTTCATATTGAATCCATTGTGCCCCGAAATTTGGTATTCCCTCTGAGCAGGTCCAATAACACAGTGCATTGAACATGACTTGTCTGATCACTTTGCCAAGGAAAAAGTTTTGTGTGGTAAGCACAAGGCATTCTGATTATCAGCATTAGATTTATGTGTGTAGAGCACCAATGGGTTAGGGATGTTCTGCTTTTAAGAGAGAAATAATACACAATGCATATTTATTTAATTATTTGTTTTACATTTGTATCCCACATTTTCCCACCTATTTGCAGGCTCAATGTGGCTTACATAGTACCGTAAAGACGTTCGCCAATTCCGGTATAAACAGTTACACAGTGATGATGTGGTAGAATGAGGTTCATGTGGAACAGACATATTAGGGAATCGTATGGAGGAAGAGTTACGTTATGTCCATTACGTGCTTTGGTTTCGTAGTGTTGCAGGGTTCAGGCATTTAAGTTGTGTCGGTAGGGTATGCCTTTTTGAACAGGTAAATTTTTAGTGATTTCCGGAAGTTTAGGTGGTTATACGTTTTCATGGCTTTTGGTAATGCGTTCCATAGTTTGATGCATGAGTTGATTTGTATTTGAGTCCTTTGCAGCTTGGGTAGTGGAGGTTTAGATATGTTTGTGTTGATCTGGTTGTATTTCTGATTGGTAGGTCAATGAGGTCTGTCATGTATCCTGGGGCCTTGCCGTAGATAATTTTATGAACCAGGGTGCAGATTTTGAAAGCAATACATTCTTTGATTGGGAGCCAGTGCAATTTTTCTCGGAGGGGTTTGGCGCTTTCGAATCACATTTTTCCAAATATACCTGGCTGCCGTGTTTTGAGCGGTCTGAAGTTTCTTTATTAGTTGTTCTTTGCATCCCACATAAATGCCATTGCAGTAGTCTATATGGCTTTGAACCATTGATTGTATCAGGTTGCAAAATGTTTCCCTCGGGAAGAATGGTTTCACGCGTTTGAGTTTCCACGTTGAGTGGAACATTTTCTTTGTTGTAGATTTCACATGGTTTTCTAGTGTAAGGTTGTGGTTGATTGTAACGCCGAGGATTTTCAGGCTGTCTAAGATGGGGAGGGTGTAATCAGTGGTGTTTATATTTGTGGAGTTGTTCGCATTGTACTGGGATGAGAAGATAAGTGTGTTTTTTCTGTACTGAGTTTTAGTTGAAATGCATTTGCCCATGAGTTCATGATGTTCAAGCTGAGCTTAATTTCGGTGGTGATCTCTGACAGATCATGTTTGTAAGGAATGTATATTCTGACATCGTCCACATAGATGAAAGGGTTAAGGCCTTGGTCGGATAAGGACTTGGCTAATGGGGTCATCATTAGGTTGAAAAGGATCGGTGATAGTGGTGATCCTTGAGGTACTCCGCAGTCTGCTTTCCACGGTGATGATATGTTTGAATTTGATTTCACTTGATATGTTCTAGTGGTTAGGAAACCCTTGATCCAACTAAGTATATTTCCTACGATCCCAAAGTAATCTAGGAGTCTTAGTAGTATATTATGGTTTACCATGTTGAATGCACTAGACATGTCGAATTGGAGGAGAAGTATGCTTTTACCTGTTGCTATTTTCTGTTTGAATTTGGCTAGGAGAGTAATTAGCACTGTTTCAGTGCTATGGAGGGGGGTGGAATCTTGATTGTGATCCATGTAATATTGAGAATTTGTTTGAATAATCAGTAAGTTGTTTGGTTACCATGCTTTCCATCAATTTGATTACCAGTGGGATAGATGTTACTGGTCGGTAGTTGGTGATTTTGTTTGTATTTTTCTTGGTATCTTTTGGTATTGGGGTGAGTAGCATGTTGCCATTTTCCTTAGGGAAGAGACCTTGTTGAAGCATGTAGTTTAGGTGGGATGTGAGGTCCGCTATGAAGCGGTCAGGGGCGGATTTTATTAGGTAGCTGGGGCAGGTATCCAATTTACAGTGGATGTTGGAGAACCTTTTGATCGTCTGGGTAACTGTTTTGACGGTGAGGAGAGCGAAGTTTGACCAAGTTCGGTCAGCTGGGTATTCTCCAAGGGTTGGGTCCAAGCCATTGATGAAGTTTTCGATATCTGTATTGTCCTGAGGTAGAGTGTTGCGTAGGTTTGCAATTTTTTCATTGAAGTATTTAGCAAGTTTGTCTGCAGATGGGATGTCTGTATTGGTTGTAGTGACCACTGTGATATCTAGTAGTTTGTTCACGAGTTAGTATAGTTTCTTCGTGTCTTTGTAATCTGGCCTTATTTTAGTTTTATAGTATGACCTTTTGGTCTGTCTTATTGTGTATTTGTATTTTCTTTGTATTTGTTTCCATGCATTGCGTGTGTGTTCATCTTTTATTTTTTTCCATGCTCGTTCAAGTTTCCTGGTTTGTATTTTTAGTGTTTTCAGTTCATCATTGAACCATGATATGGAGTTATGCCTACGTGAGGTTCTTGTTCGTAAGGGTGCTATTTCGTCTAGTATGCTTCTGCATCTTTTATCCAATTCTGGAGTCCATTTGTGCTGTCCATTTGTTATTGTATATCTGTTGCCAGAATGTTTTTGAGTTTATTTGGCCTCTTGTGCTGTAGGTTGTGTGTTCTTGTGTGCGGTTTGAACCCTTCTTCCGCCATTTTAGGGATAGGTTTAGTTTGTAGTGATCAGTCCATGGTGTTTCCATTTAATATCTGCTGTTATTAGGTTCTGGTCTGTTGGCAGTTTGTGTGAGATGAGGTTGAGTGTGTGCCCTTTGACATGGGAGCTTGCATTTGTGGCCATTTGAGATCCCATAAGTGGAGGAATTCCTTATATTCTCGTGCGTTGGTAGAGTTTGGGTCTTCTAGGTGAAGGCTAATGTCTCCTAATACTAGTATATTGGAGTTGGTTGCACAAGTGTTTGAAATGAAGTCAGTGAAGTTTATCTGGCCTTCGTTCCAATTACCTGACGGTCTATAAAACAAGACACAGTTCAGGTGATCAAGCAGAGTTTTGTTGTGGATTCTGATTGAGGCAATTTCAAGTTGGGTTGGTAAGGACTCGGCAGTAGTTTTGGTGGTAAAGTGGGATCGATAGATTAGTGCTATGCCTCCGCCTCTCTTTTCCTTTCTGGTCCAGTGAGCGATTTTGTATCCTGGAGGGCAAAGGTCTAGGATTATAGGGTCCTTTGATCATGGATCCAGGTTTCGTTGATGAAAAGTAGATCAAGGTTTTCTGACGTGATCCATTCTGTTACTATTGTTGATTTGTTTACTACGGATCTAGCGTTGATGTAACCCACTTTAATTTTTTGGTATGGGTCTTCTGTGTTTGGTGTTGTGTGGATTTTTGTTAGTTGTTTCTTTGTTAATGTGAGTTTGTTATGAAGTTTCTTTCCCTTCTGTTGGGGTTGTCCGCACGTTGGAGTTCTTCCTTTGTTTTCGTAGTTGTCAGTTTGATGAGGTGGGGTGTATCTGGTCAGTCTTTGATGATTATGTAGTATGGGGATGATGTTACTTCCTGCGAGTGGGGTGGTTAGTGTTAGGTGGATCAGTGATAAGGAGTAGATTGTTAGGAGTAATTTGATGGTATTCATTTTGGTTTTAGTTCACTTTGGGCTGCTAGTAGGCCATGTTTGATAGGGTGCGTGATAGGACTTTGTTCTTTGGTATGGAATCCTGTGTCCTGGTCTTTTGTGTTTTATGTATTTTCAGCTTGCATTTGAGCTATTGAGATCAGTAGTGGCTCCAGGTCCAGTATTCTGTTAGTGAGTATAAGAGGTGGGAGGGGGGAATAGTTCTGGGATAGGGTTCTTCTTTAATTTGTCTCCTATCAGCTAGTTGCTTCTTTGTAAGGTCTCAGTATCTTGGAGTACACACCTGAAGGCTCTTTCTTATCTGAAGTTTCTTTTATTTAATAAATGCAGATAATTTACTGCATTTGTGAAAGATGATGGCTGAAGAGCAGGCTACAATAAAGGTTGGAGCTCAGCAGCTCTAATAAGAGTGTAGAATACTGTAAAAATGGGAGCTCAGCAGTTCTAATAAATGTGTAGACTGCTGTAAAAGTGGGAGCTTAACAATTCTAAAGTAAGTGCAGACTTACAGTGAGAGTGGGAGCTCAGCAGTTCTGATAGGAATACAGGCTCACAGTGAGAGTTCTGGAGGATAACAGAGTGAACAGTGCCAGATATGTAAATAAAAGGTGCACTCTGTTATCTGAGTAAAAAGAGAACTGGATTCCTCTCTTGCTCCCTAAAGTTTGCAAGATGAAATGACTATCTGAGAATAAACCAAGAAATGTTAGGAGCTGCATGAAGCAGATAACTGCCAGAGTTCATTTAGCTGTTGGTGTCAGCTGTTGATAACATGGAAGCGGCTTCTGATAGCCAGTACTAGTGCAGCAGGCTGAGAATGTACAGAGAAATAAATGAAATTAAAAGTTGAAATTACATAGTGTGGGTTGGAGCCTCAGCTACTGGGAATGGAGGAGGAGCAACAGACTGAAAATCAGAAAAGCTAAGGTTTAAATCTTGTGCATCTTACTTAATGCTCCTTGGGGCCCATACAGAAAGCATTACTGTGGCTTTAACATGGTTAAACTGCGAGTTTTACTGGCCAAGCAATGCAGGACAAGTTTCATTGCAGGTGCCAACTTGCACAGAAACCCTTACCGCAGACCACATTAGAATGCATTTTAATGTGCTCATAACTATCATACAGCTGTTCAGGGAAAAAAAAAACCTGTTTTTCCTGCGTGTTCTGCATGGGAAACTTTTTGCCAGGTTTGAGGCAGTGTAGAAAGGTTAGTTGCAGCACCCCCCGTCTCGCACTACAACTCGACCACCTGCCCCAGATTGCTTTCTGCACTGGTCCCAAATCTAACAGCCTCACTGATCTGACTCTTCCTCCCCCCCCCCCCCAGCAATAAAATACAAATTACCTGGTGGTCCAGTGGGCCACCCCCCACCCTGATCCACTCGCCCACCCCCAGATGTAAAAGAAACCTCCCTGGTATCTAGTGTCTCCTGTGGACCCCCCCCCCCCCCCCCCCCCAGCTATCTAAAGGCAGGAGCAATGTCCACGCACTCCTGCCTCTAGTGCCATCATATTCAAAATGGTGGCACCCTGCCCATGCGGTGCATCTTGGAATGCACTGGGCAGGGCTGGCCTACCATGTATCGCGCCATCATTTTGAAGATGATGGTGCTGAAAGCAGGAGTGAGTGGGTGGGCAGGCATCATTCTTGCCTTACCTGAAGGCATCTGGGGGGGGGGGGGGGAGTCCAGAGGTCTTAGAAAATGGATTAGGCAGTTCCATCAGATACCAGGACATTTCTTTTACAGTCGGGGGTAGGTGGGTTAGGGTGGGGGGAGGGAGGGGGCCCATTAGTCCACCAGGGATTTTTGTTTTGATGTTGGGGCAGGGGTGGGGGCCCCACTAGTCCACCAGAATTTGACTGTTGAGGGATGTGGGGTCAAGGAGTGGGAGGGAGCTAGACTGATAAGGGGCCCTGCAGAAAGCTGGATTGGGGTGCCAGCAGTTTCTTCTTTTTTTTTTTCTTCAGTGTCACCCTTCCTGTCAATGCCTGCACCAGTTACTGCTTGAGCTCTGGATTATTGCTGCAGTTTTATTGTGACAGTAATTTGCATGCTCATTGATTATTCCATGCCGTGGGGGAGGGTGCAGTAATTTCGCAGTAGAGTGTGGGTTCTACTGTAAGGTTTTCTGCATGGGCCCCCTTGTGACTTTAGGCATGTTGTTTTACCTTCCACTACCTCAGCCACTTGAATGTAATTCACATTGGGCTTGGATTTGGAAATGGCAAGTAATTAAATCTAAAATGTAAATCTATATGCGAGCCCCTGGCTTCAGGCTGGCGGGTGACTTTGTGTGAGCCTCCAGCTTAATAAGAAAATGCAGTATGCAGAGTCCCAGCAGACAGACTTGACACATTCATGTCTTAGGATGAGAGACAAACTTTTAAATGTTCCTGTTGGAGATGTTAGAACATGTTTCAGCTCTTTAAATAATTTAATTTTGTGGCTGCTGAGACTTCAGTGGGGAAGAGCACAAGGGAAGAGGGGTGGTGTAATAGACAACTTAATACACCATTCAGAAATCTTCTTGAGACACTAGTGGATTTAATAATCATTTGTTTGTCCCATAACATTGATTTCCATCAGTGCACCTGGAGTGAGGTTAAATTGTCCATTAAGTGCAAGTGATTTCTTGTGTTTGAATGAAAAATATAAAGGAATCCTTCCCCTTACTCCTTTTGGAGTAGTGGCGTAGCCTAGTGGTTGGAGCAGTGGACTGAGAACCAAGGAAGCACCATTGAAATCCCACTGCTGCTCCATTGCCTCATGTACAAACTTATGGGCTAATGCAGAAAAGTACTGTAGGCTCTGTGCACCAGTCAAAAAAATGGGTTTTGCACAAACCCTAACACAGCACTTTTAAATCCATGATAATGAGGTTTTGGACTATTTGGCAGAGATGTAGAGAGGTGCACAGAAAGCCAAAAGGCATAGCACAGTGCTGGGGCTTTATCGCCAGGTCTGAGGAGACATAAAAGGTTAGCTCTGAACGTCTGTGGTAGCACTTAGGAGAATTTCATGCCAGTTTCTTCCCTTCACTGTAATCATAACGATCTACAACTTTTCTAGTGCATGTGTGAGGTAGGCAGGTACACAGAACATAAGCGCCCAACTGTATGAAAAGAGAGGTCTGCGCACAGGAAATTGTACCTGCACCCGAGTTGCAGGCATATACTGTATATCTGCACATTGCTGGAATACTGTCCTGCACATAAATATTAGTATTGCACACATTCTGTACACAGACTAGTATTCCAGCACATGCACAGATGTAGGTTCATGCAACTCCGGGTTCCGATATTTAGTGCAAGACAGGGTTGATTTGCATTGAGGAGCAAAACTTCCTTGCATTAGGAAGCCATATGCTAAATGTTAACGAAAAGCTGTTGCACAAAGTTTCTGAATTGGCCCCTTAGATTGTGAGCTCTCCAAGGACAAGTATGTAACATACCTGTATGTAACTCACCTTGAGCTACAACTGAAAAATAGTATTTGCTAAATCTAAAATCCCTTCCGTTCCCTTTCCCTGCTTTACTGAGAAACCCTAGGGTAGTGTGATATTATTGGCAGCGCCGTATCTTTTGGTGCGCTTCAGATTTCATGGACATTGTGTTTTTGTAACGTGTCACCATCATTCCTACAGAAGTGGACTCAGGACAACTGAGGCGTCAGCTGTGCGGAGGAAGCCAGGCGGCCATGGAAAGAATGATCCATTTTGGCAGAGAGCTACAGGCTATGAGTGAGCAACTACGAAGAGAATGTGGCAAAAACACATCTAACAAAAAAATGCTCAAGGTATGTTACTGCTTCACTTAGATGAGCACTAGGATGTGATAAGGAAGTGAGTTGTACTATATGTCGCACCTCTGGGAGAGGAGATAAATCTTGGGACCCCAGATCAAGCAGTATCCACCAAACCCTTCAGGAGCTGTGGTCATTTCCATTGTCCTCACCTGGGAGTCTTACAAAAGGCCTTAAAAAGGAAGCCCCTGAATTATTTTGTTTCTAAAATTTGTGACTTGCTGTAGTTCCAGAGTACTCGGAGTGATATACATGGAAAAGAAAATCAGGCAGCAACACATGGAGCAACCTTTGCTTGCCCAGCATATACTCCTCCCCTCCCCAGCATACTGGATATTTCTCTGGAAGAATTGGTATAGTTGGTTCAGCCTTTTCCAGTACCTCAGTAGATTCTGTGCACATTGACACAGATAGCATGGTTTATGTATTATATATAGGACTGTTAATTTTTCAGTCTAAGTGCAATTTTGGTGGTGTAGAGAGTGGAGTGGAAGAATAGCAGGTTGATAACCAGGGAAGCCAGGCTTCAAATCCTGCTTCTCCTGACCTAAGTCACTTTACCCTTCATTGCCTCGGGTGCACACTTAGATTATAAGCCCCTGGAACAGGGAAATAATACACCTTGAGTTTGAAAGGTAATGAATTACAAAATCCAAATCCATTGTTAGAGGCCTATAATTCAGTTCTTGGTTTGGAAGATGTCCCCTGGTTTTATTATCTTAACACAGGTTCTCAGAGGAGCTAAAGGCCCTGCACAGAGGAGAGTTTGAGGCGTATTTTCAAAGCACTTAGACTTACAAAGTTCCAGAGGTTACTATGGAAGTTTGTAAGCCTAAGTGCTTTGAAAATGAGCCCCTTTGTCAGCAGAAAACATTGAGATGACTCATGGTCCCAGTTCCTGCCTGAATAGACACTTTTTTTCTGGGGTATTTCCAGTGGTGTGTTGGTAAATTTTTAACAGGCTCTCTCCCCGGTCCACCTCTGCGCCCCCCCCCCCCCAAAAATTGCAGAGCTGGCTATAGCCAGGGGGGGGGGGGCAATGCATTACTCTCTCCAGGAAAAAAAATTTAAATGATCCCAGGTTCCAATCTAATTCATGTTTAATGTACGATAAAATGCCATAAATAAGTAAATATAAACTTTTAATGTTGAGCACCTGATTTTCAAAGTGAACATATTCCAAACACTATAATGAAAATAAAATGATTTTTTTTCTACCTTTGTTGTCTGGTGAATGTTTTTCTGATCATGCTGGCCCAGTATCCGATTCTGCTGCTATCTGTCCTCTTAACTCCGTTTCCAGGGCTTCCTTTCCATTTCTTTCTTTCTTTCTTCCTTTCTTCTTCATTTCTGGTCCTCAGCTTCTGCCTATTTTCTTCATCCATGTGCAGTTTTTCTCCTCTTCCTTTTCCCTCATCTCATCTCCTTCCTCACTCTTCTCTCCCCTCCATCCATGTCCAGCATTTCTTCTCTCTCCCCTCCCCTCCATCCACCCATGTCCAGTGACCCTCCTGTCCCTTGCCCTGCATGTACCCATGTCCAGCAGTGACCCTCCTCTCCCCTGCCCTCCATCCACCCATGTCCAGTGACCCTCCTGTCCCCTGCCCTGCCCTGCATGCACCTATACCCAGCGATCCTCCTGTCCCCTGCCCTGCATGCACCCATGTCCAGCAGTGACCCTCCTCTCCCCTGCCCTCCATCCACCTATGTCCAGCAGTGACCCTCCTCTCCCCTGCCCTGCATGCACCTATAGCGACCCTTCTCTCCCCTCCCCTCCATTCACAAATGCCCAGCGACTCCCTTCTCTCCCCTGCCACCCCCTCCCGAGTTCGGCGAATTCAACTCCCTCCCTTTGGATCCGGTCCCTTACGTCAGCGACGTCACGAATTCTTCGGGGTCGCTGCAAGCGCTGACTCTCCCCCGCTGGCGCTGCAGGTTCGTGATTCAAAATGGCCACCGAGACTTACAAGGGCGGCCTCCAAGACTTCGGCAGAAGTCTCGCGAGGCCACCTCTGGAAGTCTCGGCGGCCATTTTTAAAATGCGAACCTGCAGCGCCAGCGTGGGAGAGTCAGCGCTTGCAGCGACCCCGAAGAATCCGTGAAGTCGCTGACGTAAGGGACCGGATTGGGAGAGAGGAAGAGAGCCGGCTCACGCAATTCAACAACCGGCTCGCAAGAGCCGAGCAAAGTTAACAACCGGCTCGTGCGAGCCGGCTCCAGCACACCACTGGGTATTTCCTTTATCAACATGCCATCATCTAGTCAACTGCTGCAAGTTCTAACAATTTTTCATAATGAAATGACACACACAGGACTAATGCCAAGCTTTTGGTTTGTTCTGTTTGCAGACTGTCTATCCAGTTGAGAGCTCTATGTGAACATTAAATGTTCAACCCAAATTACAATTCTCAACAAACTAGGAGTAGCCTAGTGGTTTGAGCACCAGGTTGACAACCAGCAAATGCCCCGTTCAAATCCCTCTGCTGATGCTTGTGATCTTAGGCAAGTCACTTAAGGGGTAATTATGTACAGGTTGCTGAAAGTTAGGTGCCTGAAGTGTATGTGCACAGCTTACTTGTCTTTATAGAGGAGTAGCTAATGGTTAGTGCAGCGGCCTAAGAATAAAAGGAGCTGGGTTTGATTCTCACTGCATCTCCTTGTAACTCCGGGCAAGTCGCTTAACCCTCCATTGCCTCAGGTACAAACTAAGTACCTGTATATAATACGTAAACCGCTTAGATTGTAACCACAGAAAGTCAGTATATCAAATCCCATCCCCTTGCCCTTTCCTTTTCCCATTATAGAATATCACGTAAGTGTAGTTACGTGTGTAACAGCAAATTAGGGCCAATTATTGGTTGTCATTTCACACCTAATTAAGCAATTAAGTTAACATGCATAACTATCAGTAAGCTATAACCTGCACATGCAAGATTAGAAAATCGGGGGGGGGGGGGGGGGGGGGGAGGTTAATCCTTCATGGCCTCAGGTACAAACTTAGATTGTAAGCTTTCCAGGGACAGGGAATACCAAGTGTACTTGTACTGCTAGGGGAAAAAAAAAACATGTGCGCTAAATCCAAATACATAAAACCGATAAGGCCAAAAATCATTTATAATAATGGTAGCAGCTGATAAAAGCACACAAAAAAGAGCCCAAAACCTTTATAAATCACAACAGCCAACCTTTGCATTTTTTTGTCATCAAACTATTTTTAGATATGTTTGGCTCAAGTAATAGCACTATTGGAGAGGTTTAATTCATCTGTATACTAGGAGTACTCCCTCCCCTGCCATGCAAGATGTGGAATGAATGGTTACCACACCATTTAGGAGAGGGATAATGGGCTCTTGTATATAAGTGTGGTGCTTGATCTCTTCTGCCACTAGGCAGACTCAATGCAAATTAATTTACAAGATGTACATAACCTCAAACCTCTTTTCTAAAATGAGGTGAAGGATCAGCAGAGTACTGGAAGAGATCAGATTGCCAATCCCATTACAGATGGGAAAAAAATTGCCTGAGTGGTACAAAGAGTTTGGAAGGGGTGGCATCTCAGGTAATGGATATCCTGGGTGTTGACTGCCCTGTGAGCCCTCAGCTCTGTTTTGCTTAGGATTGCACTTTACCCAGAATACAGAGGGTGGGGCAGTTAATGGCTAAGTGCTGTTAGTGGCTAGAATGGTGATGACGACAAGTGCATGGAAAGGAGAGGCGGGACCATCTGTGTTGGAGTCATCAATGAAAGCTGGTGAAAGAGTGTGTTTCCGTAAGCTTACTTGTACGTTAAAGCAGTGGTTCCCAAACCTGGTCCTGGAGTCACCCCAGCCAGTTAGGTTTTTTGGGATATTCACAATGAATATTCATGAGAGATATTTGCATGTACTGCCTCCCACTGCATGCAAATCTTTCCCATGAATATTCATTGTGAATACCCCAAAAACCTGACTGGCTGGGGTGCCTCCAGGATCAGGTTTGGGAACCAGTGTGTTAAAGGAATGATTGGGGTCTTCTGACAGTATGAGCCCCCTTTTATCAGTATGTATGCTCTAGATAAGGGGTTCTCAACCCAGTCCTTGGACACACCCAGCCAGTCATGTTTTCAGAGTACCCACAATGAATATGCATGAGAGAGATTTACATGCACTACCTCCATTGCGTGCAAGTCTTTCTCATGAATATTCATTATGGATATCCTGAAAACCTGACTAGACTGGGTTGTAAACCCCTGCTCTAGATGAGTTTAGCTATAGAAGGTACAGTGATGATGGTGGACAACCCTTTACATATGTAAGAATGCAATGCACACATGCATCCTTATTCTTTGCTATTTATTAATGTTAGTATGTTAATTTGGACTCGTTGTATGCCAGTACCAATTGGTTTTAGGGTAAATTACAAAATAATAAACCAGTTTAGCAAATCAGCATATAGCATTATGGTGGAGGTCATGATATAGCTGTTACGAGTAATTTGCTTGTTGGAGATGCTGTAAACTAATAAATTTGAAACAAAAGACAGAGTCACACATATACACAAAAACGTACATGCCTTATATAGCCCCTGTCATTATGAGACACATTTTTCTATGTCTCTTCAGACCCAGTCCCCAAACAGACACACGTGAATTTGCAAATGGAGATAGAGCATATGTGCCGTTTTGTCACTTTTCAACTATATTTCTGGTTGTTTTTGCTTTCTTCTTGTTGGCCACTTTCATGGCAGCACAGTCTACTAACTTGTAAACTGTGTACTTGTGTTTTTCCCCAACCCTAGGATGCATTTAGTTTACTGGCTTACTCAGATCCTTGGAACAGTCCCGTTGGATACCAGCTTGACCCAATACAGAGGGAACCCGTGTGCTCGGCTCTTAATAGTGCAATACTAGGTAAGGTTGCAAAGTGGTGCTTTTAACATTCACATTGTTCAAATTCAAGGACTTAGTATTTATTTTGGCCTATAAATGTTCCTTTTAGTTCCAGTTCAATCGAAACCAGTGCTGGGATTATTCATTTGCACTACCTGGGGATTTTTTGTCCTTATTTTAATAGACACCCCCTCACTAATTGTACTAGTAAAAAAGGCCCGTTTCTCAAACAAATGAAACGGGCGCTAGCAAGGTAATCATGTAATGGCGATTGTTTTTAAGGGAACTGTTAGGAGAAATGTGCTGTGATGATAAGGAATAATTCGGAAGGGTGTATAATGAGTGATATGCTCCAGGGGTATGAGATGCGGATTGTTTTCTCTATGTATTTTTTTTTTTTTTTTTGTCTCTTGTTGTGATTTTTATTTATAGTATTTTTAAAAAGATAGAGTATGCAGAAATTGAAAAAGTTTTATTAGAAATATAATGGTTGTTTACATTTTCAAGATTTCTTTATAAACAATATTTTTAGTGAAAACTTTGTTACAATGAAGGAAAAGCTTTCCTTGTTCAGGACCATCTATGACTTTTACAATTGCATCAGAAGAGTTTCGAACTCGAGTTTCGAACTCGTGAAAATGCTACATACAGTTGCCCATGTGTAAACACTGGTTCTTGGAGGAAAATGCCAACTTTTTCAAATATTTGTCCTTGTGACTTGTTAATTGTCATTGCAAAAGCCAATTTCACAGGAAATTGTTTTCGGCATAATGTAAATGGGAGGTCAGTGTTTCCGTTTACCTTCAGCCTGCTCCTCAGCAGTTAGTGTTCTTTTTCGAGTCATGTGATGTGCACCATGTTGGAGTGTGTGTCTGCTTGTTGTTTGTGAGCTACAGTACGTTGAAGTGTGTCTCTGTTTCTCCTCTGTGCCCCGCCCTCCCCTCCATGTGCTGCAGTTTTCCCCTCCCCTCTCATCCCCTCCAGTGCAAACCATGTGCAGCGATTGTCCTATACCCTTCCCTCCCTTCCGTCTCCAGCAATTGTGGCCTCTACATGATGTGCACCGATTCTCCTATGTCCTCCCCTCCCCTTGCGTCCCATGCCATCCATATCCTGTGATTTGCCTGGGTGTGAGTGTGTGTGAGAGAGAGTGTGTGTGTGAGAGAGAGAGGAGGATCGACAGCCTTTGGAATTTCACAGCCCACTCTTGGAGAGAAGGAAGAAGCCTGTGGTTCACCATTCTGCACCTGCGCCTCTTCCCAAGGATTATGGTAACATGCAGTCTCCTAGAATGTCTCTGTACCTTAAATAGAACGGGAAAGTCATTCTGACATATGACAAAGGGACTTGTGTGGTCTTCAACCCAGTGCACTATATCATCGCTGCACATGGATTGCATCAGAGGGGATGAGAAGGGAGGGAAGAATTGCAGCACATGGAGGGGAGGGCGGGGCACAGAGGAGAAGCAGAGGCACACTCCAACTTACTGTAGCTCACAACCAACAAGCAGAGAGACACTCCAACGTGGTGCACATCACATGACTCAAAAAAGAACACTAACTGCTGAGGAACAGGCTGAAGGTAAACGGAAAAGAGCTGAAGCACAACGAAAAAGGCGTGCAGCTCTGAGTGAAGACGAAAAGGCACGTGAAAGTCAACAAGCCACTGCAAGGAAAAAGGTCCAGGATACAAAAGATGACTAATGAGGAAAGTGCAAGTAACAGATAAAGAAACGCAGATTTAGAAAGGCACAGAATTGCTGACATGACAGACGAACAGAGACAAACACAAAGAACAAGGCGCACTGCTATACAACACAAAAGATTTGAAAAAATGACAGATGAACAAAGAGAAAAAGGAGAGCATATTTAGAACGGGAAAGAATTAAACAAATAACAGAGAAACAGAGACTAACAACCAGACAGACAAAAAGATTTAGAACGGCAAAGACTTGCACAAATGACAGACAAACAATGAAGAACAACTACACAAAATATAACGGATTTCAAACGGAAAAGAGTTGCAAATCTGCAAAAAAAGAAAAAAAACCCCGTGACACAGCACAAAATAAAGCAAAAAGAACGGATACAGTGACAGCACAGTATAGAACTCCAACCACAGGTTGTTAGTGCCCGTTTCATTTGTTTGAGAAACGGGCCTTTTTTACTAGTGTAGATATAAATATCATGAAATAACAATTGAATATCACTAAAACAGCTTTAAAAAAATTATTATAGCTGGTAGGAAACAGCAATTTTAGACTCTGTATTTTGTGCTCATTTTTCTACACTAAAAACTAAATAAATACACTGTATACAATACAGATGGCCAAATTTCAGTGAGGATGTCCTGTTTCCTGATGGGTTCATCTTAACTGTTGTTGTTATCTGCCTTGGAAAGCATGGTGTTATAAAGATGATGGAATATATTGAAATTAAATGAAAGTAGAATTAAACTCTCCTTTCATCGGGCCACACATAATCACATCTTCATCTGTTTTGTAGTTTACCTTCTAGATACACAAATGGATTATTCTGTTGTTTGAGCATGTTTCAGGGACAAGTGGTTTATAAGTCAAAATAATAAAAATATTTTGTGTCAAACAGATCTCTCATTTGTTAAAGCATAACTAAATGGGCTATAAGCCCCTTATGCAGTCCATTGGTTTTCTTATATTTTGTTCTTGTGATAGCTTATACTGTGACAAAACTGGAAATACAGTGAGACAGAATAATAGAATTCAGTAACATCCTGTTAGAAATGGGTACTAGATAACCTGAAAACCTATACAAGGAAAGAACTTCAAAAACAAATTGGTGAAGCAAGTCTTAATTAATTTATTATTTCAAAATATAACCTTGCAAGAATGGGTGTCTATTATAGTAAGCAGGCACATACAGTGGTGGAAATAAGTATTTGATCCCTTGCTGATTTTGTAAGTTTGCCCACTGACAAAGACATGAGCAGCCCATAATTGAAGGGTAGGTTATTGGTAACAGTGAGAGATAGCACATCACAAATTAAATCCGGAAAATCACATTGTGGAAAGTATATGAATTTATTTGCATTCTGCAGAGGGAAATAAGTATTTAATCCCTCTGGCAAACAAGACCTAATACTTAGTGGCAAAACCCTTGTTGGCAAGCACAGCGGTCAGACGTCTTCTGTAGTTGATGATGAGGTTTGCACACTTGTCAGGAGGAATTTTGGTCCACTCCTCTTTGCAGATCATCTCTAAATCATTAAGAGTTCTGGGCTGTCGCTTGGCAACTCGCAGCTTCAGCTCCCTCCATAAGTTTTCAATGGGATTAAGGTCTGGTGACTGGCTAGGCCACTCCATGACCCTAATGTGCTTCTTCCTGAGCCACTCCTTTGTTGCCTTGGCTGTATGTTTTGGGTCATTGTCGTGCTGGAAGACCCAGCCACGACCCATTTTTAAGGCCCTGGCGGAGGGAAGGAGGTTGTCACTCAGAATTGTACGGTACATGGCCCCATCCATTCTCCCATTGATGCGGTGAAGTAGTCCTGTGCCCTTAGCAGAGAAACACCCCCAAAACATAACATTTCCACCTCCATGCTTGACAGTGGGGACGGTGTTCTTTGGGTCATAGGCAGCATTTCTCTTCCTCCAAACACGGCGAGTTGAGTTCATGCCAAAGAGCTCAATTTTTGTCTCATCTGACCACAGCACCTTCTCCCAATCACTCTCGGCATCATCCAGGTGTTCACTGGCAAACTTCAGACGGGCCGTCACATGTGCCTTCCGGAGCAGGGGGACCTTGCGGGCACTGCAGGATTGCAATCCGTTATGTCGTAATGTGTTACCAATGGTTTTCGTGGTGACAGTGGTCCCAGCTGCCTTGAGATCATTGACAAGTTCCCCCCTTGTAGTTGTAGGCTGATTTCTAACCTTCCTCATGATCAAGGATACCCCACGAGGTGAGATTTTGCGTGGAGCCCCAGATCTTTGTCGATTGACAGTCATTTTGTACTTCTTCCATTTTCTTACTATGGCACCAACAGTTGTCTCCTTCTCACCCAGCGTCTTACTGATGGTTTTGTAGCCCATTCCAGCCTTGTGCAGGTGTATGATCTTGTCCCTGACATCCTTAGACAGCTCCTTGCTCTTGGCCATTTTGTAGAGGTTAGAGTCTGACTGATTCACTGAGTCTGTGGACAGGTGTCTTTCATACAGGTGACCATTGCCGACAGCTGTCTGTCATGCAGGTAACGAGTTGATTTGGAGCATCTACCTGGTCTGTAGGGGCCAGATCTCTTACTGGTTGGTGGGGGATCAAATACTTATTTCCCTCTGCAGAATGCAAATAAATTCATATACTTTCCACAATGTGATTTTCCGGATTTAATTTGTGATGTGCTATCTCTCACTGTTACCAATAACCTACCCTTCAATTATGGGCTGCTCATGTCTTTGTCAGTGGGCAAACTTACAAAATCAGCAAGGGATCAAATACTTATTTCCACCACTGTACATCCCTTAATTCTTACAGCTCCACACTCCCAGGAAATTTAAGGTGGAGCACAGGAAATGTTAAGTCAGAAAAATGAGTCTCTGCTTTGTTTTCATCAGTGCTGGCATAAGGGACTTAAGTTGCTTTATCATTTTGCTGAAAGAGAAAAATCGGTTTGGGAAAACACACAAAATTCAAGTATCAGTGGGGTAATGGTTTTGTTCTGTTGACACTGCAACCTCTGCTCTACCTATTGGTCAGTTAGTTTAGTTTTGGTTGTCATCTTCTGACAGACCGAAGGACCATCAAGCCCAGTATCCTGTTTCCAACAGTGGCCAATCAACTCTTGAAGCACTAGGGACCATTCAGTCGTGTCATGTTTCTAGGATAAGCAGCACAAAATCTGTTTTACTGTTCTGCAGTGAGGTTTCCTACATCAGTGCCGTGTGTGGTTCTGGTGTCAACAGCCACTATGCTGGCAACCTGTGGAGGAAGCTTCGCTGGAGTCAAGGGTGGAGCCTGCACCACGATTCCTTTCCAAACAGGGACATGGTTTCTTTCTCGAGGCAGGCTTAGTCTCAGTCCTCCCATGAGGAGTTCTTTGCTGACACCGATGAGGAGACCTCATGGACATCTGATGAGGATCCTAGGTGGTACCTGGAGGATGGGTTCTATGGTATCCTATCTGACCCCTCCCCTCCAGACGAAGGAAGGAAGTCTTCACCTGAGGGCCTTTCCTTCCTCGCTTTTGTCAGGGAAGTGGCAGCTGACATTCCAATTCAGTTGGAGACAGAGGACAAGCCCAGGGCTGAGATGTTCGAGGTCCTGGACAATGATTCTCCTAAAGAGGCTGTGGCAGTCCCAGTTCACAAGATCCTGAGATGTTCAAGTGAAGAACTGGGAGTCCCATCTTTTGGTCCCTATCCTCCCAAAGAAAATTGACACCATGTATCAGATTCAGAGTTCACCTGGTTTTGATAGGCCTCAGTTGCCTCATCACTCCTTGGTGGTGGAATCCACGTTCAAAAAGGCCAGGAGTTAGAGACTTTGCCTTGGCGCCCCCAGGCAGAGAAGCTCGAACCGTGGACTCTTTCAGGTGGAAGATGTATCAGGCCTCTATGTGGAACTTAGTGTGCAGTATGACTAATTTGGTGTTCCTCTACCACTGGAGCGGGCCGAATCACTTTGCCAGTTGGCCAAGCAGCAGAAGGCATGTCGTAAGTTACTGACCAGAGGCAGAATGACACTTTTTTGATGTGGCTTCCAGGATCTCTGCCCAAAGTATGACTACTCTCATGGCTGCGTGTCTCTGACTGGGACCCGGCAGTCCAGCAGAGGTCTACGATGCCACTTGCAGTGGGGATAACCGTTTTAGAAAGAAGGTGGGTCACGAACCTCATCAAAAAAACATACTAATACTCAATCACTCTTTCCCGATGGGCGCCTTCTGCACCCTCCTCATCCAGCAGGTTTTTGGACAAGACTAAGAAGGCTCCCTACTACTTGCAGAGGCATAGCGCTCCTTCTTGCCAGCCTCGGTGCACTCATTCTTGTAGTGCACCTAAGGCCCAGCCATCTCCCCGGTCAAAACAGAGGACGAGCTTTAACTGGCTTCAGCAGAGTGTAGCCGCCGTCACGGTAGCCATTCTGGGCAGCCTACTTGTAGGGGGAGGCTGAGCTTTTTCTAGGAAAAGTGACCCCTCGTAACCTCTGACCGGTGGATTCTTCAGATAGTCTGGGTCGGTTTCACCCTACATTAGCATCAGACCTTCAAATTGCCCAGCGAGAAAAAAAACAACCAACACAGACACCCCATCGGCAGACAAACTTGCCAAATACTTAACGAGAAAATTGTAAACCTACGCAATACGCTACCACTGAACACCAGTGGCATCGAAAAATTCACTGACTGTCTGCACCCAGTCCTAGGTGAGTACCCAGCAGACCGAATCTGGACAAACTTTGCACTCCTCAACGCTGAAACAGTCACCCAAGCTATTAACAGATTCACCAAATCCCACTGTAAACTGGACATATGTCCCAACAACCTAGTAAAATCCGCCCCACAACGCTTCATAGCAGACCTCACCTCACACCTAAACTACTTGCTACAACATGGACTCTTTCCTAAGGACAAAGCCAATATACTACTCACCCCAATACCTAAAGACTCAAAGAAAAAAAGCAAATGATATTACCAACTACCGCCTGGTAGCATCAATCCCTCTGGTATAATCAAACTACTGGAAAGCATGGTAACCAAGCAACTTACTGACTACCTGAACAAATTCTCAATATTACACAAATCACAATCAGGATTCCGCTCAAACCACAGCACCGAAACAGTACTAATCACTCTCCTAACCAAATTCAAACAAGAAATTGCAAATGGCAAAAGTGTACTTCTCCTTCAATTTGACATGTCGAGTGCGTTCGACATGGTTAACCATAAAATACTACTAAACATACCTCTTTTTAATAAAGACTTCATGAAAATAAAAATAAAAAATACTACTAAACATACTAGAATACTTCGGGATCAGTGGAAGCAAACTCAGTTGGATCAATGGCTTCCTAACCACAAGAACATACCAAGTGATAGCAAACTCGAAAACATCACTACCATGGAAACCAGAATGTGGAGTACCCCAAGAACCACCGCTATCATCGACCCTTTTCAACCTAATGATGACCCCACTAGCCAAATCCTTATCCATCCAAGGACTCAACCGCTACATCTACGCAGATGATGTCACAATATACATCCCGTTTAAATGTGACCTAACAGAAATCACAAACGAAATCAAACTTAGCCTCCAAATCATGAACTCATGGGCGGATACATCTCAATTAAAACTCAATGCAGAAAAAACACACTGCCTCATCCTCTCATCACCACACAACACGAAAAACCCACACATATAAACACCCCAGACTACACCCTTCCTGTTTCAGATAGCCTGAAAATTCTCGAAATCTCACGCTAGAGAGCCAAGCAAAAAATACAACAAAGAAAATGTTTCACTCAATGTGGAAACTTAAGTGAGTAAAACCTTTCTTCCCAAGGGAAATATTCTGCAGCATGGTACAGTCAGTGGTTCTGAGTCACCTAGACTACTGCAATGGAATTTATGCTGGATGCAAACAGCAAATCATAAAGAAACTCCAAACTGCCCAAAACACCGCTGCCAGACTCATGTTTGGCAAAACGAAATATGAAAGTGCCAAGCCCTTATGAAAAAAAAACTACATTGGCTCCCAATCAAAGAGCGAATTGCTTTCAAAATCTGCACCCTGGTTCATAAAATCATTCACGGCGAGGCACCAGTCTACATGGCAGACCTTATAGACCTACCAACCAGAAACACAAAAAGGTCTGCACGCACATATCTAAATCTCCACTACCCCAGCTGCAAAGGACTAAAATACAAAACAACATATGCATCCAGCTTCACTTACATAAGCATGCAAATATGGAATGCACTTCCAAATGTCATGAAAACAATGCACGCCCTAACAAACTTCCGGAAATTGCTAAAAACCAACCTATTCACAAAGGCATACTAGAATGATCTAACCTAAACACCTGAACCCTCCAACACAATCGAAACTACTATCAAAACTGGACAAAACTTAACTCTCTCTCCTTATATACTCTGTCATCTATGATCATTAACACTTGACCACTCTGTATTTCTCTTACCGGAATTGGCGATCGCCATCACGGTACTATGTAAGCCACATTGAGCCTGCAAATAGGTGGGAAAATGTGGGATACAAATGCAACAAATAAATAAAATGCGTTTAAAAAAATCTCTAATCCTCACACCCATGTGTAATTTGAGCTGGTCACCGTCTAGGGATGTAATATAGTGTTTGATCTGGCTATAGGCAAACCTATGTCCCCAATCCACTCTGATCTTCTGTTGAGTCTCATCAATCGAAATAATACCTCCTTCCCTGTCTATGATGTGTTCAAGCAGATATAACCCCTTCTGTTGCCAGGCCACAAAGTTGTTACTATCCAAGCGGGGTTAAAATGCCACATTACCGCTCAGTGTAATCTGATCAGTAACAAAATCCCCACCCCCTCCCCAGACCTCTGACATAGGATTTCCATACCTCTCGCAGAGGTCGGAGGAAGAGGCAGAATTTGAACACTAGAATTATGCAGTAAGGAGAGTAAGTTTATAGGGTGCATAATAAGCCTGTTCCAGCTCTGTTGGGGTAAAATTAGATCTCTGGAAGAACCCAGTCCCAAGTGTCATAACAAATAGGCCTGATTTGTATAAACATAAATTAGGTAGCCCTAACACCCCTTGACCCCAATTGCCCACTAACAAATGAAATTTGAGTTACTTATTGACCCAACAAAATTTGTAAAAAAAAAAAAAAACTGGTTTAATTTTCTCATGTCTCTTTCCAGAAGGTGAAGGGGGATCATTTGAAGGAGTATGACTATACATATCAAGCTTATTCTCTCAAACAGAGAAAGGCAGGTCTCTCCACCCCTCCAAACACCTTTTGGTTTCCCCCAACATCCTAGGAACATTCAGCGCCTATAGAGATGACATATCCATTGCCGATTGAATGCCTAGATATTTAAAGGAGGTGTCCTAAGTGGCAAATTTGGACCCCAAGCCTGGTGCACCTGTGCGGAGGATGGAAGAGCCTCCGATTTGGCCAGATTCAGACAAAAACCTGCATAATGCCCATATTCATTAAACGTTTCTAGCAAGGTGTCTTAAGGAACGTTCATGGTTAGTAAGGTGAAACCAGTATGTCGTCCGCAAAAGCAGCCACCTTAAAGCTGCATAGTCCTATCCGTACCCCTTTAAATCTGGAGACCATGAAGGTCGTGAAGCAATGGGTCCAAGGTTAAAATAAATAACAGGAGCAAAAGGGGACAGCCCTGTGTCGTGCCTCGTATGGCAATAATTCCTGATTCCATGCCATTTAACTAGGATTTTTGCATAGGGGGAAGACTATATAAAGCCTTTACTGCAGACACAAATCGCCCTGAGAATCCATAACAATCTAAAGTAGCATAAATAAAATCCCAGTGCACCCAGTCAAGGGCCTTCTCCACATCAAAACTAATCAGGATGGAGGGAAAGCGGTCCCGCTACACTGTTCCAAAGATGCCAGAATTTTTCTTAGATTCACCAGAATCTTGGCAAAATCTTGATCTTGGCATTCAATAGCGAAATTGGTCTATAAGAGTCAGGATGGTTTGCAGCACATATTTAATTAGATGATGATCTGATCCAGGCATAAGCTTAACGTCCTTCAGCCAGCAAAGATAAGTTTTAAGAATGGTCCCTTGCATAGCATATCGTTTCCTAAAAGCAAGAGTTGAATAGTATGTGTAATTTTTGCATGAAACGAGAGACATATTTCAGTACACTGCTGTAAGATCATCTTGAATACCAACCTGTTGTAACTTCTGAAAGGCCTCAAGTAAAAAAAAAAAAAAAAATCTAATTTGATATAGTATTGATGATTTTTGATAAGTTCATTAAGGGGCTCATTTTCAAAGCACTTAGACTTTCAAAGTTTCATAGGTTACTATCAGGCTTGTTTTCAAAAGAGATCGCCGGCGATCTTCCGACACAAATCGGGAGATGGCCGGCCATCTCCTAAAACCGGCCAAATCGGTATAATTGAAAGCCGATTTTTGGACACACTCGCCGGCATTCCGTCGCGGAAGCGGCTAAACTTCAAGGGGGCGTGTCGGCAGGGTAGTGAAGGCGGGATGTGGGCGTGCTTACGAGGTGGCCGGCTTCAGCTGATAATGGAAAAAAGAAAACCTGCGATGACGAGCATTTGGCCGGTTTTACTTGGTCTATTTATTTTCACGACCAAGTCTCAAAAGATGCCCAAACTGACCAGATGACCACCGGAAGGAATCGGGGATGACCTCCCCATACTCCTCCAGTGGTCACCAACCCCCTCCCACCCAAAAAAAAAAAAAGCTTTAAAACATTTCCTTCCTAGGAGGGGAAGCCAGTCGGCCAGCTCGTAAAAAAAAAAAAAGGATCTTGCTGATCAGTTATGTTATGACTTACTTGTTCTGAAGTGCTGTATTTTGTGATACTGTTTTGAGAAATGTTCAAGAAAGACTTCATACAAATTAAAAAAAAGTCCCTGCTGTGCATTTTCCCTTGATGGCCGTCCCTGATGTGCACTTCCCTTAATAGCCGTCTTTCTCTCCAAACATGGAAATCAAAACCGTTTTTGCTCACAGTTTTTTTTAGTAGTAACAGTGGGATTTGAACCAGCCACCTCTGCATTACAAGACCAGTGATGTAACCACTTGGCCACAGCTCCACTTACTTGGTTGTCCCTCCCTTTTGATTATACCCCTTCAGGTCTCTCTCAGCCAATCACAGTGCGTTAAGCTGTCTGTGAGTGGCTGAGAGAGACCTGGAGGGGTATAATCAAAAGGGAGGGACACCCAAGTAAGTGGAGCTGTGGCCAAGTGGTTACATCACTGGTCTTGTAATGCAGAGGTGGCTGGTTCAAATCCCACTGTTACTACAAAAAAAGCAGTGTGCAAAAACTTTTGATTTCCCTGTTCAGGGAGAAAGATGGCCATTAAGAGAACTGCACTTTCAGAGAGAAAGACGGCTATTAAGGGAAGTGCACATCAGGGACGGCCATCAAGGGAAAATGCACAGCAGGGACTTTTTTTCATTTGTATGAAGTCTTTCTTGAACATTTCTCAAAACAGTATCACAAAATACAGCACTCCTGAACAAGTAAGTCATAACATAACTGATCAGCAAGATCTAAACATCCAGAAGTACCAGTGCAGTACGAATGCTAGCCCCTCTCACGGCCAAATGCCTTGGATTTGACCGGGTTTGAGATGGCCGGTTCCAGCTTCCATTATCGCTGAAAAACAAAGTCGGCCATCTCAAACCCAGCGATCTGTGGCATTTGGCCGGCCCAACCGTATTATCAAAACAAAAGTTGGCCGGCCATCTTTTTCGATAATACAGTTCCGGCCAGCTGTTGCGGCGCCGCCAAAATAGATCGCCGGCAATCGATTTCTCTGGCGCCGTTTGATTATGCCCCTCTGTGTAACTTTGTAAGTCTAAGCGCTTTGAAAATACACCTCTAAATTTCTCATTTTCTTTGTTTTGCATCAAGTTAACCTACAGCACTTTTGGTTTCAGGCAATGATATAGTAGTGGTTTGGGGTTATTTTTGTTTTACCTTTTTTTGTATTTTTTTAAACCATAATGCTGTTCAACTTATTGTGGCTTTCTGTTTTTTTTGCTCCCTCCCCCTCCCCCCCTCCAGAGACCCACAATCTGCCAAAGCAACCACCCCTCGCCCTGGCCATGGGGCAGGCCATGCAATGTCTAGGACTTATGGCCCGATCAGGAGTTGGCTCCTGTGCATTCGCCACCGTGGAAGACTATCTGCACTAACTATGCACAGAGGAAGAGCTCAGCATGGGGCATGTGTTCAGCATAGAGCCAGACCTGGGAAATCATCTCTGCTGATTTTGAATTTGGATTTTTATTTTAATGATTAGTTATGTACTGGGGACAGGTTTCTTCTGTCACTTTATGGCTGCTTCCTAGTTTACAGCATGATGAAACGTGTGTTTTGTTTTTTGTTTTGGGTTGTTTTTTTAATTTCTTTCCTTTTTTTTTTTTTTTTTTTTTGAAACTTCCCAGTGTTAGGAAGAATTTACTTCCCCATTTTCAACCTCTTATAAAAATTAAAAAAAAACAACCAAGGGCACAAAATTGTTTTGATCTAGCAGCACACAGAATAATAGTTCTTATAATTTCACACAGTTTGAATTTGACATTAAAAGTCCCAGTAACTTGAATTAATAGGAGCCATTTTCCCTTTCAACATAATTTGTATAAGTCAAATTGGGAAAGAGCCAAAAACAAACCAAATAATCATTTTAATAGAACAAAAACAAAAATACCACACCCCTTACCTTTTGTGAAGGGGAGAGGGATGTAGGAGGTGTATGTATGTGTTTTTAGCATGTGTGTGAGGTAAAGTTCTAAGCTGGACAAGTTCCCGTTCTCCCATTTAGCACACTGGTCAGTCTGTACTGTGCAACATGCGTAAGCATCTGACAGTTTACAAAAGATAGTGCTGTCAGAAGGAATCCATCTTTCTAAATGTGTTCTGTAAAACTTGAAATACTCAGGAGCTGAGTGAAAATGTTTGTTGCTATTTACAATCCCTTTTGCCCCCTCAGCCTGTCAATCCCAGTAGTTATGTTTTAACATGGTCTTTTCAATTTTGTTTCCTGTTAACTACAAACCGACTTCAGTCATAGACTCACCAGTTTAACTGTTGTATTATAACAGTATTACATGTCAACAGAATGTGTGGTTATGACCTTTATTTATATACGAGAACCAAATATTTAGTCAATTTACATGTCTTAATTTAATCTTTGTACACCTTGCATTTTTAAAAGTGCTTCCATGAGCACTTGATTGCAATAAAAATGTAATGATACCATGATTAACCAGCCATTAAAGATTTACTTCTAGAGATACAATCAACTTGTGGCTCTTTTAAGACTGCTTTCACGTTACTGTGTTAAAATCAGCTTACCTGTGGAGAAAAGTGGAACTGATCCAGCACTTTCTTCATGCTCCTTCCTAATTCCAGTTCATTCAAAAGCCTGGCTAGAATCTGAAATCTAGCATCTTCATGGAATTCTTTCTCCTATTTTATACCTCACACAGAGAGATTAAGGCTTAGGCAAACTAGGCAAGTGCCTTGGGCCCAAAGGTTTAAGGGGCAGTGTCAGATGTTCTCAGGATTCAAGAGGCTAGGGTTTCCAATTGTCTGGATTTGTTTTCAGCATGCTAAACCAGAAGGATGGCTAAGTGTGTGGATATTTTTCAGAGTTTAGCCCATGACTTACTCACCACTGCTCCGCTTCCTGTTCCAGTGCAGAACAGTGTAGAATCCAGCCAATGGGAAGCCTCTAATAGTCACAGGAAGGGAGGGGCTGAGCTGTAGAGGAAGCTGAGCTCTGCACAGGGTCTTTGGAGTGTTCTTGGGGATGGGATATTGTTAAAAAGGAGGGAAAAGTGTGAAGGGTCTTTCTGTATGCTGAGGAAAAGAACAGGCAGTAAATGCCAGAATTTTACATGATGGTGGGCAGACCTGATGGGAGGCGGGGGCACTGCCTGAATGAGCACATGACATGAGCAGCAGGACAGAGAGATAAAAATGCATGTCAAGTACTTGTGGTTGTTTCTGTGTATCCTGGTGAGTACAGTCTCATAGAATTGAAGCTTCCCTTTGAAAATTTAGGTGGGAATGTGGAACTTCAGTGGTACAAATGTACCTGTGCACATACTAAGTGAAGGGAAGTTTTCAGCCTAGGGAATTTACCCTGTTAACTATTAAATTCCATTATAGTTTATTTTGCTTTTTTCATTTTTGAACCTTTTTTCACATGTAAAATTTTGTAAATTTATATCATGGACCCATTGCCCTTAAATCTCAGTCTTTCTGGCAGTCCATCTTTTGAATCTCTGGTTTGTATCGGAGGCAATAGTGAATAAGAGTTGCCCAGCTTCCCTGGTTCTGAGCCCACCACTGCAGAGCTGCCAAGTTACCAGTTCCAGTCCAGGAGGGAGACTTTTTGTCCAGTCCTGTTTTTGAATTTATATCCCAAGTCTGTGTTTTTGTAGTCTCTGATATCATTAATTGAAATCAGCACTTCAGGTCCCATAATGTACCAGGATAGGGTGGAAGAAATCTAGGACTGGCTCAGAATTTCCCTCTTGGAACTGGGTAACTTGGCAGCTCTTCTCTACCCATTAAGCCTTTCCATTCAAAGCACATGCTTGCATAGTCCCTATGGTCACTCATAAACTATTACTGCTATCATAACCACAGTTAGGCTGCAGCCTGCACTTTTCTCTGATACTACTACTTAACATTTCTAGAGCGCTACTAGGGTTATGCAGCGCTGTACAAATAAACAAAGAAGGATGGTCCCAGCTCAAAGGAGCTTACAATCTAAAGAACGAAATGTCAAGTTGGGCAGTCTAGATTTCCTGGGTAGAGGTTAGGTGCCGAAGGCGACGTTGAAGAGGTGGGCTTTAAGCAGAGATTTGAAGATGGGCAGGGAGGGGGCCTGGCGTATGGGCTCGGGAAGTTTGTTCCACGCGTGGGGTGAGGCGAGGCAGAAAGGAGAGGTGAAATGATGGTGGGGATGGAGTTCCTGGTAGGGGGGCCCACAAATTTATGTTTGCCTAGGGCCCCTATAGTGTTAGTCCAGCCCTGACCCCACCCCAATCTCAACCCATCCAATTGGGTCATTGTGGTCATGGTTCTGGGTTGAGAGCCATGCAGCTGGGCTCCTTCTAGAATCCTTCAGTTAATGGCCCTGAATACAGTCACTACATTACCCTTTCTGATGACCACAACTCCCAACCCTTGAGAGAATACTCAGACATAATCAGAGACCTTCCCCATAGCAGTGTATAGCATTTACCACATGAACCACAGAGCTACTGTGGGGCTCATTTTCAAAGCACTTAGACTCACAAATTTCCATAGGTTACTGTGTAACTTTGTAAGTCTTAAGTGCTTTGAAAATACACCTCTATATAACTTACATTTAAGGCAAAAAAAAAATTGCCTACTTTCTAAATTTTGCAACTAGGTTTTGACCAATAATGCTTCTAAAATACTATGAAGTTTAATTTATAAGGACTGGGGTACAGCTGTGAAAAAGTCTTCTGGGGCACAGCCAGCCACCAGTCATAGCTCTGCTCACCCCAACTTGCAGCATCCATGTCTTTTGGTGTCAGAGAAAGTTGGGGTGAATAGAGCTGTTATGAGTGACATCCAAGTCCTGTGAAGCTGTTCAGTTCCCAAAACATCTATTGTGTGGCAGCTGGTTACACATTTATGTCTAAGAAAGCTATTTAGCTACCTAGTAATTCTATTATTTTTTTCCAAAGGGGCGCTTTAAAGTGAACTGATAACTAGATTTCTCTCTGTCTCATCATGTCATTGTCACAGATCAATGATAAGAGTGCAACAGAGTTCACTGGTACATAATAATCTGACAGGATCTGTAATGTGAACAAACTGTATCGACCAGTGGAATTGCTGTTATCCTGTTTGTTGGATTTGGCATGGGATCAAGCTCCACCTTGTTTGATTGTTTTACCAGCAATACTATCTGCTCTCTGCCTCTGGTGTGGAAGCAAACTCCACCTACTCCTCATATACATCAGACACCACAGGCTCTTTAAAATCAAAGCCATGAACTGTTCTACACTGCCCTGACATCCTTCAGTGGAATTGCTTCTATCCTGTTTGTTAGATTAGGTGTGGGAGCAAGCTCTACCTTGTTTCATTGTTTTACCAGCGATACTATCAGCTCTTTGCAATACTTCTACCTCTGGCATGGGAGCAAGCTCTGCCTACTCCCTGCATACATCAGTTACCACGGGCTTTTTACCGCAGAACCTAGCAGCACGCCGCCTAAGGTACAAGCTCTAGCACAGCATCTTGAGTAGCGTAAGTTCTGTTTTCTAAATTGAATGTTTTTTAAAATTTATAATGGCCTGGTGTTTTTGTTTTCAGTTATTTCTTATTGAGTAGTTGTAATATGTTATATGGTCATACTTTGGGGTTGGCTGACCAACCTCTAGTTCCCCAGATACCATGACCTTTTCAGTAGGAATTTGATTTACCATTTGAATATTGTACTATCTTACGCTCCGTCATCATGCGCTATTGAATCTTTAAAGCCAACCATTAGAAATAGGAGTTCTACCTGTTTCAGAAAATGAGGTTTTGGTTTTAGTGCACATAATATAATCTTGATTATATTAATTATGAAAGAACTGATCTTAATCATTTGTCCCCATTCGAAACCTGCCTAATCAGGGATTGGATTAGTGATAGTCAACCTGGTTGTCTAACTGAAACCTGTTTTTTCTCTGAAGTTGACCCATGGATTAATTAAATCTGTCCAGCAGGCTATAAATTGCTATCTTTATCCAGATGTGGTAAGAGAGTCAGAATCGCTTTAGTGGTTCCCAAACCTGGTCCAGGAGGCACCCCAGCCAGTCAGGTTTTCAGGATATCCACAATGAATATTTATGAGCAATGTGCATGCACTGCCTCTCTGTTATGCAGATCTCTCTCATGAATATTCATTGTGGATATCCTAAAAATCTGATTGGTTGGGGTGCCTCCAGGACCAGGTTTGGGAACCACTGCTTTAGTGTATAAAATAGTATTAGAGGTAATTTTAATTGATTTCATTTAATTCTTCTGACATTTTTTCATGTCACATAAGAGATTCCACCTTAACAGATACATTGGGTTGTATTCTGTTATTGTTCTCCTGATAGGAGGTCTAAAGCATATCCTCTTTTTTGTGACTTTGTTGTCAAAAACTCGGTTTCTAATTCTTACAATTTATTACTAGGAGATGTTAATTTGCACTTGGAAAAAGTTAATGATTAAATAATTTAATTGTATTCATTTTTATCTTTGTTGATCTATACCTACTATTTCTATAACTCACGAGAAAGGTCATCAGTTGGATCTGATTTCCTTTTCTGATACTTCTTGTATTAGGTTGACATATGTTCTCTGGGAACAATCTCTATGGTTGGATCACTATACTTGTTATTTTAGAATTCAATGGAGGGAATTTAAGGGTCATCCCAAATCAGTCAGTTTGCTATTCTTCTAGAGGCAACATTGATCAATCAGCTTTTTGGGACTTGGTATTAAAGCAGTGGGCACAAAATAATAATAACTTTAAGTTAAAGAGCTGAGTTTTCAGATTATCAGTTGGATGCAGTTTTTGAATTTCCTTCTTCTGTCATGGAATGGATTCTAGGAGCCAGAATTTGGAAAGATTTCTCTCCAATTTGCTGGAATGATTTTGAAATTATATAGTAAGTATATTACATTTTACTATATACTGGATAGTTGTCATTGATGCAAGCAGCTCCTGTCCTTTTGCATAGCTTTGTGCGACTGGATTCAGGAGCAGCTATCTCTAGACTCATTCCAGTTGAGTGAAATAATTGTCATTCCTCTATTGACTGACTCAATTACCTGTTTCCACTATATCCAATTACAGTTCAGTAGCTTTGATTCCATTTTTTACTAAACTAATAGATAGTTTTGTAATGCAACAATTAAATCAGTATTTTTAGAGAAGTTTTCAGTTCTGCATTCTTAAGTCAGGGCTTCAGGCTTTTTTTTTTTTTTAGTACTGAAACATTTGTCAGTTCTCCGATAGATAACGCTAGATGTTTTTTGAGTGAAGGGGAATGTGCATTGCTGCTATAGTTCGATCTCTCGGCAGCATTTGATTTGGTGGATCCAAAATTCTGTTAGTCTCTTGAGGATGTGCTTGACTGGTCTGGTGATTTCTTTGGTCGTTCTTATAGAGTTTGGGTGAAAGATGTTTTTTCCTGCCCATGGTGGAACATGTGGAGTTCACTAGGGATCACCCCTTTCGCCATTACTTTTTAATGTTTTTTTTTTTTTACAATCTTTGTCCATTGTTGCAAAGTGACAATTTTTTACATTACATCTATGCAGACAATACCTCAGTTTTGATCCCATGTGACTATCTGGAATTGATCCCTTGTAAGTCATTAGATAATATGCTTTGATACTAATCCAGTGAATATTCCTAGGTCAATTTGCATTAATCAAGTTTCCTCTCTAGTCAAGAAATGTTTCCTTTTAATGAGGAAGCTAAGGTGTAGGCATAGTTATTTTGAACAAGATCAATTTAAATTACTGGTTCAGGCACTTTTTTCTCAGACTATTGCAACCTCCTATACTTAGGATGTAGTAAAGGTCTTAGGAGATTGCAAACTATTCAGCACACGGCAGTTTGTTTGATTTTTGGTTTATCTGTTTATGATAGTATGTCTTCCAGTTATCTAAGATTACATTAGTTGCCCATTGAAGCCAGAGTATATTTTAAGTTGGCTTCTTTTCTGTTTAGGATTTTGCATGGTTTAGCACCAAGATGAAAAGGTGATGCTGGTTATTCATTCCCGTCAGCTAAGGGGAAGAAGAGATTACGTTTATTTGAATTAAGCCTGGCCTTTCAGGCAGCTAGGTTTTGGAATGATATTGCTGATACTTTCACTCTTCTAAATCTTATTTTGTTTAAACATGTACACACTGGAAGGGTAGATATGACAAAGACATTTACATTTTTGAAAGAAGACAACTAGTTGTAAGTAGAAAATTTTAAAAAACATCAGAAAATTTTCTTGGAGGGTGGTGGATGCCTGGAATGTTCTTCTGCAAGAAGTGGTAGATCAGAAACAATGAAAATCAAAAAGGTGTGTGATAAGCACAGAGTAGAAGAGTAGGCTAATGGTTAGTGCAGCAGCCTGAGAACCAGGGGAACTGTGTTCATGTCCCACTGCAGCCCCTTGTTGACTCTGGCCAAGTCACTTAATTTTCCCCAGGCACAAAGTAAGTACCTGTCTATAATAAGTAAACCGCTTAGATTGTAACCACAGAAAGGTGGTATATCAAGTCCTATTCCCTTTCCTATATCGTATGAAGATGAAATAAAAGTATTTAGCATTTCCACTCACAGTAAAACTTAAATAACTCTCACATTTTAAAGAAAAAAGAGACTGCATCAGTTACAACTCTAACGTAGAGTTACACGGGGACAGAAATCTTACCTGTCCCCACAAGAATTTAACCTATCTCCACTCAGTCCTGCAAGAATTTAATGGTAACACAAAAAAAAAAAAAGTCCAGTCCTCCCTCTCTGGGTTTGAGCTGCAGGCAAGGAAGGAACAGACATTGGAACTTGGAACATGCTGGTGCACGATTGTATGACTTGTTTCTGAGTCACTGGCACTGTGTGCTAAAAGGTTCCCACATGCATGTGCCAGTAGGTCTGGTGCCATCTGATGCTTGTGCATGTGTCACAGCTGAGGTCTGTGCATCAGCCCAGGTGCAGACAGGATTAATAGTAACGTAGTAAGTGACAGTAGATAAAAACCTGAACGGTACATCCACTTTGCCCAACTCAACAATGAACATGATATTATATACTTGATTATGGTGTTTCTGGGGATGAAGTCCACCCTGCCCTATCCTTATGTTCCAGCCATTAAGGTTGCTATGTAAGACCTTTCCAGCCCATCCTAAACCAGATTGCCATATATGAGAGACAGACCATACAAATCTGCAACACATACATCCATTTAAGTTCAGGTTTTTTTTTTTTTTTATAACTTCAGAGATTCTTTGTGTTCATCCTACACCTTTTTGAAATCCATCACCATTTGTGTTTCTTCCACCTTCTTAACGGAGGCTTTCCGCATCTGTGCTGTTAAAGCAAGGAGCACTGAAAGAAATTGATACTTGGTAGGTGAGAGGCTGGTGCAAGTGCAGCATACACTTCCACGGGAACCCCGCAGGAATTGCTTCCGTCCCCAAGGGATTCCCACAAACCCTGTTCCCGTGCAGGTCTCTACTCTAAAGACTTGAAAAAGGGGAGAAGATGGAGTACTAACCCACATAGCATCACACATACAACCCTGGCCACCTTTCTGAGCAGACTGATACTGGTCTTCATTGGCCTCATTTACTGTATTACTATAAACAAGAAGTCTGGACTCTTCTGGAGACCAACAACTCCCCTTCCACAAACTACAAACTCACACCTAAAGCCAAGCCAGCACAGCAAGACTAGTCTGTATCCATTAAAAGAAGACAGTTGCAACTTTTCTAAACAGGGCTACAAAACGTATTTTAATGATGAAGAAATATACAAAACTACAAATCCCTTCCATGTATTTTAAAGCACTCAAGCATTATTGTGTACATAAATAAACATTAAGGCTGCTGAAGACCTGCAACATAACCTAAGACTAAGAGGACAGTGAACAGGCTGACAGGCCACTAACCAATCCCTGCACTCAGCTTCTGGGAAGTTTTTAAAGCTCCTTTTAAAGATCATAATGCCACCAGCTGCACATAGCAAATGTACAGGTTTAGCAAACAAAAAAAAACCCAGAGATGGTGATTCACCATGATGCTGCATCCTTGAATTCTTGTTAAGCATTTATACTAGGGTAACAACATTCGGGGGGGGGGGGGGGGGGGGGGGGTTAGCACATTTCTTGTAAACCGCTTGATTTTAAGAAGAGTGGGACATCACATTAGAATTAGAACCTACCTTTAAACCTGAATCCCCTCTAATCATATTGCCCAAGTCTGTGGAAGAAAGGCTGATAACTAGGGGCCGGAAGCAATATTCCCTCTAAGCAGAGCACGAGTGATTGCTCATGTTTTAGGAGCATTGCTCTCAAAAAAAATTTTTTTTTTGTGCTATCTATAGCGATGAACTGCTACTGGTGCTGAAAAATTGATGCTTTTAACACTTGTTGCTCATACGAGAGAAAAAACATTTGCACACACCAGGCCACTCCTTAGAGGAAACATTGGCCAGAAGCACTGTCGCTGCAGCATCCATCCTGGCACTGGAACCAAATCCCTTTCACAACAGCTGAGGTGGGTGCAATACTCACCTTTCAAATAACCTTTCAATCCACAAGCCATCTTGCAAAGGGGCTAGAAACCAGCCTTGCAAAACAAAACAAAACTCAGCTATCAGAGTAACTAAAGAAAACAAAACAATGCAAAAGGTTTTATTCCATCAGTGCAACCTGGCTGTTTACACTGATACACAGAAGTTAAGATGTATTTTTCTTAACAAGGAATAATAAATTTCAAAATAAAACTCAAACCGGGAAGGTAACGTTTCTTTACAGCTATGTTCTTTTACTGATATCACTTTGAAGTTTTCTAGCAAGCACCACCACAAAATACAAATAATAACTTGAGGCAGGAGGATGAAAACAAGGAAAAATATAGTAAAAATCTATGCAGCGATATATAAGGTTGTCTGAAAGCTGCTTTTTTTTTTTTTTTTTTTAAATTCCCCCCCCCCCCCCCCCCCAAAAGATAAAGACCGTTAACTGTTTGCTCCTGAAATCCTAAGTTTTCATACAGTAAATAAAGAGCACATGACAAATTGGTTTGAAGAGGAGTCGTGCAATGGGACGAGGCCTGCTGTGCTAAGGAGTATGGAGAGTGTTAACCAGAACAGACTTTGCTCAAAGCTCAGAGTGTTATTTGCCTACAGGAGCACTGTGTTCAGGCTTTAGGGTGTTTAGGTCTAAAGCTAGTTGCTGGTAGCCCTTGGCATTTTGAGTCCAGGTAACCTTTAGAATTCGTGCTTCCAAGTCTTCAATATGGTCAGAAGGAGGTCAGCTGTTTGTGAACCCGACGCAGCTTAAACCTTTTGGCTTTCTGTTTTTTTTCTGTTCCTGGAAAAGACAAACAAAAGTGTATTATTCTATGCAAACCATAAGAGAAAAGCAATTCCCATGCCTGCCAACTTCTCTGACCCTAAAAGCAGCCTTATAGGGGAGCTAAGCATTTTGGTGGGGGGGGGGGGGGGGGGGGGAAGCCAAAATTCACACAGGTGCATATAGTTTGGAGTGAGGTATTTTTAAGGGATACTGTGAAATATGTGAAAAAGCGGATATTTGAATGACATGCAAAGACTCCAAATTTCACAGGACAACTGCTAGTAATAAGCTAGTTATGAACAGGAATAAAAAGAATGGGTCAGATACACAAAAGCATTTATCCATATAGTGGCTGCCGCTATTCCGACAAGTGCCCTATCCATGAATTTTCTGTGACATATTTGGACCGTGCCAGGGAGAAGTGAAAACATTCTGCCTAACTATGGATAGCCAGCCATACAGCTACGTGATTTAAGCTTAGTAAGTCCAGCCTATAGTGAGGGGAGGGGATTAAACATACGGCTTTGTTGTATTTTATTTTTCATCCTTATGGTTGAGATTTTCCTACTGAACAGAGTATATGCCCTCACACACTGTGGGATGATTATGAAGATTACCATGTAACGAAGCTTTCCTTGCTTTGTATATCCACTCCTACCCTAGCTAAGAATATTCAAGCACCTTTCTGACCTCATGTGCAACTTTCTTAAGTTAATCGCCTTATTTTCTTACGCCTGTTACTCACTCTATCTTATCTATCCATATATTCCATCTTTGCTTACACCTTATACTGTCTATTAAAATGTTTTATTGTGTTGACATTGTAACGTAACATACTATGCCATACTTTGTATTGTTTGAATATTTTTACTACTGTAATTATCTATAGCTTATGTTTGAGTGGTTCATTGAGTGTCCCCTCATTTTTGTACTTTATGAAACGGTAAACAATCGATTCACATTTACCTGTTCCATTCCAGAATTTTATAGACATATGTCGTATTTCCCAAGCCTTCTCTTCTCCAAGCTGATGTGCCGTAACCTCTTTAGCCTTTCCTCGTATCAGAGTAGTTCCATTCCCTTAATCATTTTAGAATACCTTAAACACCTTGTGGGAAAGTATCGGGGGCCTCAGATATTGTATAGGTTGGATATTAAAGACCTCAGACAGAATTTTAAATCTTCAGCAATACTCAACTGAAGGACTCAATATTTGTTAATCTGTATTTCTACTGTACTCTACACAATTTGATTCCTATTCGGTCTTGACTAGACTAGCGTCCTGTGATGGTACAAGAATTTGACTGAAAAGGGCACGTACGATGCTTTTTCCCTACTATAGACTACTATTCTTTAAAAAAGAACTGAACGAATTCTGTTTCAATGTTTTGTATAAGAGGAAGGTGTGATGACTGGATTCTGTTGGTAGGTGGCAGAGTTTTAGTGAGATAGGTAAGGAATGCTAATCTTGTCCTTAGTCTTAGAGGATTTTTGGTATGCCACTATGCTGAAAAGCAGCATGATGCAAGAGCTGAGGATACAACATTTTCAGGTTGCCAAGGAGAAAAATGTCCAGTTCCTAGTGAAGCTCAGAAGCCCTATGAATATTTCCATCATGGTGAAACAAGATCCAAAACTTGGAACAGATTATACAAGGAGAATATATATATGATAGTAACTCTGGAACAGAAGGGTCTCACTGACTGTACCTTATTGGTGGTGGTGAGGGGAGTAATTTAAAAAAACTTATTTAAAATATGTATTCTTTACCATGTAAGATGCTTTCTTTTACTATGTAAGCTGCACTGGACCTGCTGTATGTGGGAAAGAGTGGGGTACAAATGTAATAAATAAATAAAATAACCCGCTTTACCTTACAACTCTAGGCAGGGTACAAAATAAAACCTACAGAGTATCAAATTGCATAACAAAACAAATAAAATCTCCTGTAAATCATGACAAACTGAAAAGCATCATGCTGCAGACAACAAGGCACCTATTAATCAAAGGCCTGCACAAATAAAAGTGCTTTCAAGATGACAAATTCCTTAGAAAAGCTAGGGAGAATCAGCATGATTCAAAATCCTTGAATTTTCTCCAAGTATAGTAGTTTATTCTGAAGCAAGCTTGAAATAAGGTAATAAGTAATTCTTCTACTAGATTGAGAACCATGATCCAAAAGCTTCCAGGAAAGCCAACAATGGAATAAACTCTGAAAGGAGTGGGGAGATTGGTAACTTCATAAATGCCAGAAAAAGCAAAATGCTTGTAAATTCTTAAAATTCAGTATGAAAGGGGATCAAGATGGCATTGGAGGTGGTTGTGCTGCTCTGGGCTCTGTGCACTTAGCATTTTTTCAGCCTACCAAGAATCTCCTTGTGTTTGTTCTCAAGAGGAAGAGAAAGGTTAAGCTTCGGGTCGTACCTCCAGCCCCGGCAATACTGGGGCGCTGTGTAGCTCAGAGTACTAAAGTTCAACTTGCAGCTTCAGGGGCAACAGCTAACCAAAGCATCAAAGGGGCGTCTTACAGCCCTGATCAGCAACTAGCTCCGTTGAGACCCGGAAGCATTTCCCGCGGTGTTGGAGGGCATGGAAGCTTGGATCAGAAAGTCTTTCTCCTGAGCCCCAGCCTTGGAGGAGTGCCAGCCGCTGTGTCTACACCTCATGTGGAGGGTTTACACCCTGATAGTCAGCAGTTTGAAGCTGCTGATGAGGTAGTAGCTTCAGGAGGTGACATTCATAGCTTGGTGAGATCAGCAGGAACACTATACAGGGCCTGCACACTGTGATGGTAAGGTTTTCAGCTCAAATAAGAAAGATATGGTGAATCACGCTCAGGAGCTGGAACAAGCTTCCAGAATCTTGGCTACAGAACAGAGGTTGGAAGGTTGCCAGAACTTGGGGAATGTTTTGATTAAAGAAAGGAAAAGAAAATGGAGTACCTTGAGAACCAACTGAGGGAAAACAACTTAAGACTTATTAAATTTCCAAAGTCACTTTTGATATGCTGAAAAAGTATTTTAAACCCTTTAGTGTCCAATGTTCCCATCAATCTGTTCCCATATGGCTTATTACGAGAACTTAAAGGGTTAAGGAGATCCTTGGGTTCCAGAGGACAACCTTCCACCAACAGTAAATGCCTATTATATATCTGGAATAAGAAGATCAGAGGCGAAGGAACACAGGGCGTAATGAATCTCACTAAATTTTTGGAAAGCTCATTGGAAGTAATTATAGAGTGTATAACTTAAATTGTTAATTTTGCTCTTGAGATAGATAGAAATAACATTTTGCATTTATAGTTTCAGCAAAAAAAAAAAAAAAAAACACAAATGGACCTTCAAGATTGGAACCATGATCAGCAGCAAGACCAACAAATTGCATCTATGTGGTTTCCGTGTTGGAGCAGGCACTGTGGCATTTGTATGATTTGTTCCATTCTGCTTAGCAGTGCTGTTTGAAGGACTTTGTCACATTTTCTTTGCTTTTGCTGCATTCATTTTTGAACCGTGAGGCAGGCCTAGTTTCACCGAAACACGGCCCATGTTGGGTCTATCTAATTAAAGAACTCTCTATTGTTCCGCGCACATTTTGTCGGCGGTTTCACTGACCTGCCGGGTATTTATCACAGCTTGGCGCTATAGGGTGCTCTTCTCCTGACGAAGCTCCAGTGGTGAAACGGGACCGTTGGGGAGCCCCTGGTTGGAGCAGCAACAAGCTAAGTAGTTGTGATGATTGTTATCTTTGAATATGGTAGTGTTATTTAACACTAACAGATACTAGAAGCACACAAATGAATATTGAGGTAGGAGGTTGGCAGAGGACCAGTGATTACATGTTTGTGGCCACATTGATATAATCTTATTGATTAAAAAAGTGTCACTGGTCTGAGGTCCTCTCCTCCTCTGTCACTTATTCACAATTGATATATAATGCCCGCTGTTCTCTGGTTTGTCCACTCTTGAAGGCCCATTTGTGCTTCTTTTTTGCTGTTGGTATACTTTTGAATCCTCTTTTGCTACCTGCATTTTATATTTTGTTATAAGTCCACGCTGTTTATGGGATTTCCTGCACATTTCCCAATTTTTCTAGGGATATGCAATGGAAAGAAAAGAATTCTTGTTTTTAAAACTGAGAACTCTTGCTCTGGGAGCGGTATTCCTTTTGAAGTTTCACTGTAGATGTTTACATTTTGAGTGTTTTTATTTTTTTGCTGTTTGAACCCAAACAGCTTCTTAATTTTCTTGAAGCCAAGGAGGTTGGATGTGGGATAAACCTGGGACAAAATCATGTGCTTGCTGGCTGCTGTAGCTGAATTTCAACCACTCATTTTATATATTTGTGGGTCCTTTGTATTTCCTTATCTTGATCCAGGTGGACTAATTTGCCAAAGTTTGTTTTATTTTTTTTTTCATGTTATTTCGCTATTTCCTGTTATTCAATAATATGTTTGGATGCTATTTTGAAATAAAGATTAAAGTTAAAAAAAAAAAAAAAAGCTTTAGTATTTATTTAAATTTTCCTGAGTTCCAAAGGTAAACTGTTCCATAACGTTGGTCCAGCCACATAAAAAATAGTTGTTCCATATTCATTCAACCTTATAACCTTAAATGAGGGAACTTCTAAATACATTTGTTGAGTAGATCTCAAACTTCTTGATGGGCGGTACACATGCCAACTGGCTGTTAATATCTTTGAAACCATTCTCATCAAGATTTTAAACACTAGAAGCTGGATTTTAAACCTAATCCTAGCATCAACAGGTAACCAGCATAATGATTTCAAAATGGGTTTGATATGTTCATATCTACCCAACACCCCTCAGAACTCTAGCCATAGCATTCTGCACAACCTGTAAGGCCTGCAACTAAGAATTTTTTTTAACTCTGTATTAATATAAAAAATTAATAAAAACTGCCATTAAAACCAATACACGTCATACCTTGATTCTTAGGTACAATGCTTTGCATACCCCTAGAGCAGCCTCCCTCATCCCCCTGTACTCCCTCCTCCCGTAACATAGGGTTCAGCACAAAATTTAAATGACTAGGTATTCACAGTTGTCTCTGTTCTTGCCATTTAATATAGATATCCCATGATCAAATAAATTTCTGCAGTCTATTTCTTCTAAGAGCAATGAGGCACGACATCTGGCACATATAGTCCACTTTAGCAAGCACCTGTGATCTGGATGGGAGGAAAGGCTATTTCCAAGAAGCTGCTAGTAATAAGCGGGCAGCCATTACTATGTGGAAAGTAAGTGGAACGTATTTCCCTGGTAACTCCTGCAGCTTGTTGAAAACCACAGAAATATCTAGTGTTAAGAAGAAAAAAAGAGTCTTTCTTCACTGAACCCTGTTCTTATTTCATCAAAAAGTGACAACAACAAAGTTTCCATATCACGATTTATAAGAAAACAAAATTGGTTTATATCCAAAATATCATTAATACCCAAAAACTAGAGGAAACAGGCTGATAATTATCCACCAATTCCCTACTTCCCTTTCAGTCTTGCAAAACTGGCTTCACTGCCACCAGCATGCATCCTTCATCAAAACATCTATTCATTATCTGAACATACACTGGCGCCACTTGCTCTTTCACCTTTTCACTACACTAGGCTAACAAATATCTAATTTGCAGTAGCTGTTTTTCACCCAATTCATAATTTTTCTTGTTTCAAATTTTTTATTGATGACACAGAAAAAGAAACACATCCAATATTCAAGGTACATCAAGAATTGAATCTCAAAACATCCAGCAGAAGAACACAAGAAGGTCCATCATCAATAAATTTTTGAACAATTTTCCCCCTTTCCCGCCCTCTCCATGTTCCCCCACCTAGTATTTAGAAAGAACAATTGTTATATAAATATCCGTAACAACTTATGTCAAATGCAAGAATACAACTTAGAAAATACATTCACCCTCTACACTCCTTCCCACCAGCCCCAGTGGGAGCAGGGAAAACATACTATAGAAACTCAGCGCATGATAGGTTCTCATGGGACAAAAATAAAACTTATCTATCCTAACCCATAAACATCCCACAACTGTTAAAGACCACCACTGCACCAGATAAAATGCTGCAGTGTCTGAGGCCGTGGCTCTTCAATCCCAGACCCAAAAATAACGACCTCTAACAGACTTAACCCCACAGCATCCCATCCCCCTTCCTCATGAGTTTCCAAGTCCCTAGTGCGTTATGGATAGAGCTTCAGAGAATCTATCAAAGACCTGACTGCGTGCCCCTGGAGATATCCTCTGTAAATATGGCCCCCAGACTGAAAGAAATCGCTTCTGACATTTAGAGGATAGGTGATACCCAAAGGATTCCCATAACATTAAAGAATGCAATTTATTGCGCCAGTACCAAATGGAAAGTGGGCAATCGGAGAGCCAATGATTTAAGATACATTTCTTCCCCAGGATACAAGATTTGCTGGCAATTTGTCCCCACTGCTCCTTAAACCTATTGCTCCAGTGGAATCCAAAAGTGTCCCCTAAATTATTGCCCCTGAGTCTCCATTCAGGGGACACTTTTGGGTTCCACTGGAGCAATGGGTTTAAGGAGCAGTGGGGACAAGTTGTCAGCAAATCTTGTATCCTGGGGAAGAAATGCATCCTAAATCATTGACTGCCCGATTGCCCACTGTCCATTTGGTATTGGGATCTTACCAGGTATTTGTGACCTGGATTGGCCACTGTTGGAAACAGGATACTGGGCTTGATGGACCTTTGGTCTGTCCCAGTATGGCAATACTTATGTACTTATGGCAACTCCATACTGGACAGATACGCTTCACCATCTAAAGTGGAGCATAGAGGCGGAGTATAAATTCCCCAAGAAATCTTTTAAAATACTATTAATATCTCTGCTATGAAAAAGCTCACCCAGAGAATTCCGCAAGGTAGCAATCTTTCTAGGGTCCTTGCTCTAATTTAGCCAGTAGGCTACTACTTTTGTTAGCGAATCTATACAGCTTGTATTTATAACCACCAATACATTTCTGTATGTTCTGATGAAGAAGTTCACTGTGTTTGTTGAGCCTCCAGCAACTGCCCTCTAAGATTAATAGAAGGACCTCTTCCAAGCCTGCTATGCAGTGTTGTCACTTGCCTTTTGAGGCAGAGTACCTCCTATGACGCACTTTCTTCTGAAAACTGGTATAAGGAATGATCTCCCCCCTGAACACCACCTTTGCTATTTCCCAAAACAGGATGGGATCATCTGTATGTTCCCAATCATTTTCTGCATATGATTTCCATTTGGAAAGTAGGATAGGTAAGAATTTTCCATCCCTATAGAGATAAGGGGGAAACCTCCACAGTACTCTACTGCCTGACACAGAACCCAAAGACATTACCAAAGCCACCCATGCATGATCAGAAATCATAAATGGCCCAATCAAACCATCCACTACTGAGGAAAGGAGAGCTCTCAAAATAAGAAGAGTCATCCAGAGTTGGATCTGCTACATCATTAAAGTCACCCCCTATCAAGATGAGGATGTCCTTAAAAGTGTTTATATGGCAAAAGAGACGTTGATAAAAATATTTGATATTTGTCATAACTGTTAGGGAGCATACACATTGCACAACATAGGTTGATTCTCCAATATCACCAAGGCTAAAATAAATCTACCCCCTGGGTCACTTATCACCCCCCACCCTTAGTCTCCAACTTAAGATCTTTACGAATTGAGATTATCACACCTGCCTTTTTATCTACTGCAGGTGAATCAAAAGAATATCCCACCTACCACCTATTCAACTTGGCATGCTCGATAGTATTTAGATGGGTTTCTTGTAGAAAGGTAACTGATCTTTTTATCATTGACAGCTTTAAGAATTGTATGCCTTTTAATTGGGGAATGTATTCCTCCCACATTTCAAGTATAAAAGCTATGTGATCCCAGGGCCAAAAAAAATTTCTCTTAACCCAAAGCAGATAGCATAAGTAGTAATCCCAGAAGGGCGTCCCAGCCACCACCCTCTGAGCAAACCCTCGAAGCCAAGCCATCAAAACTCAGAAGCGAGCTGCCCTAAACCCTGTGTCCCTCTTATTGCTAATAAAGAGAAAGACAACCCCCCCCCCCATAAACAACCCCTCACCCCATCCCCAATCCTACCTCCAAATTCCCCAATCCAGCCCCCCTCTCCAAAATCTACCAGAAGCACCCAAATTGGGTTCCTACCCTGAGGAGCCCCTCCCTCCCTGTACTAACGCTGCCAAACAAGCCCTCATAGAAAAATTCATCATTTATGGAAAGCCCCCCCCCCCCCCAGAAGAACCTCAGGGACAGCTATCTCAGAGAGAATGGAGAAAAACCTACAGTACTCATGGACACAGCAAATTATGAGTAATTTCCACCAACAATAATTTAAATACTAGTGAACGAATTGCAGAACAATAAAGCAAGCCTTCCCCCTCCCACAAAACTAAAGTGCTTTCACCCTGTCGCTGTCTTGACAAAGAATGAAGTTCACATTTCCATTACCCTCATGCACCTTATCAAATACACGTGGTACAAAGTATAGTGTCGCCAAAAGCGGAGTCTGAGTCACCAACAGATTGGTAATGATTCCCATAAACCAGTTATCAGACAGCAGAAATTATAATTTCCTAGCAATCGGAAGTCTTTCCAAGCACCCTCAACCTCATACATGCTATCTGGTACACATAGCATAGGTCATCATTGGATTACATGAGAGTCAGGACCCCCTGTGTGAACTAACATTAGGAAAAACAAAAAAGGTTTAACCCTAATGGCTGAACTGCAACTAGGTGTGCACACACCCGATAAAATCAAGTTAAGTGCGCCCATAATTATGGTTTATTGCTTGTAGAAATCATTGAGTATATTATGAGAGGTTGATACAGAAATAGCACACAAGCGTGATAAAGAGTGTATGAAACGTTGCATACCTGCAACTACATTGGAAGTTGTCAGTGTATACAGTGTGCATAAGGTTGGTGGAGTAAGTGACAGGATTGACCTAGCAATTAAGTCAATAACACTAATATTTCTTTTAGGTGAAGTGTTCATTATTATTTAAAGAAGAGCACTGGTGTGTATTTGCTCACATAAGAATTAAAAAATCTTTCGGAGAAGATCTATGATCGAGAAACTTGTCCACCCTTAGAGGCGGAATCTACTTTGCAGTGCAGCTTCACTTGGGTGAGTTAACACTCTGAGAACTTCTCCTTCATTTACAAAACTTTCTTTATATGTTTTCTGGGTCAATCCTTCCACTGTTTGTCTCCTTAAGGTTATACTCTGGTTCTTTGTAAGTGATTGTTGAACTGCAACTAGGAGCAGGTGAATCTATCAGGACTACAAGCCTGAAAGTGCAAAAAGCCCCCCCTCCCCCCAAAAAGGGGGGGGGGGGGAGTATCAGATGAAAAATATATGTCCAAAAAGTCAGTCCCAACTGTAGATATCTAAGCGAGTCTGGAAACAGTGTAGTCCACGAATGTATGCAAAGTCTATAAGCAACGAAATTTTAGAGAGATCCCACAGTATAAGCCAAACTTCTCTCATGGGATGTCTCAGCCAGAGCTTGAGGACTCCAAGTTATCCACAAACTTAGCAGCCTCAGAGGCAGAATCAAATGTTGTAGTAACCCCGTTATTTGAGATGCGAAGTTCGGCGGGGTATGCTAGCGTGAAACGTATCTTCTTCTGCACTAATTTAGAACATACAGGCGAAAATTCCTTCCAGACCACCGAGACCACAACCGAACAGTCTTGAAAGCATAATATCGGTTTGCCATCAAACTGCAGTGATCTACCATTTCGAATCACCTGTAGAATGTCTTGCTTCTGAATATAGTTGAGGACTTTAAAGAAGATGGCTACTGTTGGTCACCCTGCCGGTTCCTGCCGCCAACCAAGACGATGGGCTGTCTCAATCCGCAGGAGCCCTGCTTCTGCTGGAAGTTGTAGGGCCTTCGTTAACCATTTTTCCAAGAAACAGGGTAGGTCTTGATCTGCCAGGGTCTCAGGTAGCCCTACTAATTGGTATTATTGCTCCTCAACCTATTTTCCAGTGTGTCCAATTTATCCTCGAGGCTCCGCAGCTTCCTTGCCACATGGGGTTTGTCTTGCTCTAGAAGCTGCACCATGTCCTCCACCTCCCCAACTCTGCGCTGCACTGTCTGCAGATCCACTGAGAGTTGTAAAACACTGTTCTGTGGTATCTAATTTATTGATAATTAATTGCAATTTGGTTCCCACTGTTTGCTCCAATGCTGCCTGTACTTCCGCCGTGATCTCAGCTGCCCACTCTGAGCTAGGCGAGGGCGATGCGGGAGCACTCTTGTCAGCCACTTTGTTGTCTCCCAAATGGCTCTTCTCCCTGTCCTTACAATTTATGTGGGATGCCATAAAAGATTATCTCCCTGGGTACAAAATGTTAAACAGTCAACAGGGAAGCACTTCTAATTCCACAGTGTAAGTGCAAATTGGGCTATACCTACGATAAGTAGCAACTCAATTTAGGAAAGTCAAGAGCTCCTCAAACCTCCATCTTCACCCCTCCATATCTTTACCGAAGTCTTCATATTTATTTTAACAGTATCTGTTGTCACCAACACAAGTTAGACCACTTATCCTCTCCTTTCAATAGACACACTCCTTCAACCAGCCCTTTTGAGTAATCAAAACGTTCCACAATTTGATCAACCTTGTGCTTAAATGCTTTTACAAAGTCTGTACTGGACAATGCACTGGAAACCACCCTTGAATTGTCCTTACTACTAGGAAACCTAGAAACTACAGTGAAGAATTCCTTCATACTCAAAGATGCTTTCTCAATGGAATAAATGTACTCACTCTGCTGCTCCCCAGTATCTCTCCACACTCGTCCTTCCCTACACTCCTTCCCGTGCACTCCGCTCCATGGATAAATCCTTCTTATCTGTTCCCTTCTCCACTACTGCCAACTCCAGACTTCGCGCCTTCTGTCTCGCTGCACCCTACGCCTGGAATAAACTTCCTGAGCCCCTACGTCTTGCCCCATCCTTGGCCACCTTTAAATCTAGACTGAAAGCCCACCTCTTTAACATTGCTTTTGACTCGTAACCACTTGTAACCACTCGCCTCCACCTACCCTCCTCTCTTCCTTCCCGTTCACATTAATTGATTTGATTTCTTTATTTATTTTTTGTCTATTAGATTGTAAGCTCTTTGAGCAGGGACTGTCTTTCTTCTATGTTTGTGCAGCGCTGCGTACGCCTTGTAGCGCTTTAGAAATGCTAAATAGTAGTAGTAGTAGGAATCATTAAAAAAAGGTACATTTTACTATATTAGTCTGCTCCCTATATTCTACTAGTTTTTTTTTAAGTAAATTTCCTGTGTATAGCCTGATGGAAACATACGTCATTCTCTTTCATTTTTCCTCAATTCTCTCTTTAGCAATCTACTACTACTACTACTATTTAACATTTCTAGAGCGCTACAAAGTGTACGCAGCGCTGTACAAACACAGAAGAAAGACAGTCCCTGCTCAAAGAGCTTACAATCTAATAGACAAAAAGTAAAGCATTTAAATTTAAAATATTTAAGCAGTCAAGCACAAGAGAACAGTCACAGAAGGACAGAAGATGTTGAAGGGTGGTCAGTGTGATTAGGTGTAACTCTGGTTGGAGTAGTGGGAGAAGGTGATAGAAGAATAGAAATGGGTGAGGTAAAGTAATGAGTGGGTTGATAGGGAGGTTATATAAGACATGTCACTCTAGGGGTGGGTGGGTAGAGGGGTAGGGTGGGTAGGATTAAGTCTAAAGCAGGAGAAGGTATTCTCTGCAGCCTATCTGTGAGATGGAAAATGCTCTCTGAAGCTGCTGCTATAAGTTGTTAGTTTTCTCTCCCTGAAAGAGATCCAAGCCACACCCACGAAGTTCAAACTGTCAGTGGGGAGGGTGAGGGGAGGAAATGGCAGTGCTTGATGAAAAAGAGAGCTCAGTTTGATAGGAGATATACTATAGGATGTCATTCTGAGGCCAGGCTAAGTCTAAAGCAGGAGAAGGTATTCTCTGCAGCCTATCTGTGAGATGGAAAATGCTCTCTGAAGCTGCTGCTATAAGTTGTTAGTTTTCTCTCCCTGAAAGAGATCCAAGCCACACCCACGAAGTTCAAACTGTCAGTGGGGACGGTGAGGGGAGGAAATGGCAGTGCTTGATGAAAAAGAGAGCTCAGTTTGATAGGAGATATACTATAGGATGTCATTCTGAGGCCAGGCTAAGTCTAAAGCAGGAGAAGGTATTCTCTGCAGCCTATCTGTGAGATGGAAAATGCTCTCTGAAGCTGCTGCTATAAGTTGTTAGTTTTCTCTAAGCTCATCATTAAACCAATCTGCCTTAATGATTTCTTACCACCCTTTGCTGCTTCATGAGTGCAGCCTCATTAATTGTATCAAGTAACAAAATATGAAAGCATGATCTAGAATTGGGAAGAAAGTGGAGTTTCAACTCTGAAGACTGGATTGGTGAAAGTTTATCCCAGCTTTCTGAGAGCTGAGTACATTCAATTATTCTTGTGGAGCAACTTATATATTTTTTTCCTGCAAATCAGCCACAGCACCTTTGAAACCACAATTTTGGAATATGTGCCATTATTCTAGGGTGTTAACTACATCAACATTGACTGCCAGAGGAGACTGGTGACCCTTACGTTTGAGTGATTTCAAACACAGTCCATAATACCATCTACTTGATAAAAATGAGCACCCCCTGCATCTTATGAAAAGCTTACATTTAGGGCTTCTTTTATCAACAGGCAAAATAAGGCAGTTGCCCTGGACCTTGCATAATAGGGACCCATTATTAAAAGGCAGCCATGAGGCAGTAAGAGCCCCCCCCCCCCTCCAAAAAAAAAAAAAACCTCAAAAACAACTAAAATGCCAACTTAATTGCTGCTCTTCTCAGCCCTTGTGTAAAAGGAAGGGCAACAGGGTGTTTCAGCAAGAGCAGGACCAGGATTTATCCAATTTCAGCACCAGTCAGAAGCTGGATCTCATTTAGGAACCAACAAACTGCAGCATATTAGGCTTGGTTTCACCACTTTCCCCGGCAAATAATAATAGGGTACATACACAGTCTCCAGAGGGACACAAAAAAGAACAATGATGTTGCAGATGGAGCGATCTTTGATCCCTAGATATCTAAGCCAAAGTTTGTTGTTGACGCCGCTGCGTGACGCTTGGCAGTTCTTGGGGAACTGCTTGAAAGTGGATACTGGAATCACGGAATTAATGACCATTAGGGGGAACCCTAAGTTTGTGTCAGGCTTGGAGAATCCAGTATTTAAAAGATGGGAGGAAAGAGGAATAACTTGTTTGGAAGATGTAATTGGAGTCGAGGGACAGATAAAACCGCAAGAGCAAATATTGGGTAATGAGTCGCTGCAATGGGGGGGCACTTTTGCTTACTGCCAATTGAAGCACTTTATACATTCTCTAGATGGGGAGAAACTGAGACAAAAGTCGGGGTCCAAGTTGAAAGAATTCTTTGAGGAAATTTCAGATACCGAACCATCCGTCTCTGATGTGTATAAGGCATTAGGGTCAGTGGGGATGATTAAAGATTTGACAACAGTTAAAGAGCGGTGGGAGAAAGATTTGGGAATAGGCCTCCCCAACTGGGATATAAACAGACAAGTGAAAGGTATTGCAAACTTAGTTAGTGGAGCCCATTATCGGGAATGCGCTTTTTGAGTACTTCATAGGGCTTACTTCACACAAGTACAATTAGCAAAATTTGGGGGAGCACAAAATTCAATATGCTCGCGATGGAAAAACGCAGAAAACACATTTTATCATGCATTTTGGAGTTGTGAAATCATACAGGGCTTCTGGTCAAGAGTAGCCACTTATCTGTCAAATTTGCTGTCTTGTGAAGTAGTAGGAACCCCCTCACAGATGTTATTGGATATATATGGGTTGTTCAGAGGAAACACCTAAGAGGAAACATTATTTTTTCGTAAGGGGTGTCTGCTAGCAAAGAAATGTATATTGCAAAACTGGACTTCAGAGGCAGTGCCAGAATTTTGGCACTGGCGGAACATGGTGCACCAGCTGCTGATGTGGGAGGCAAGAGAAGCCAGAGGATCCACAAAACGAAAAACTCAGTTCTTGAAGATCTGGGGAAAATATATAGATACCTTATCAGCTAAGGGTAAGAGTTTTGTACTTAATGTGCTGTAGACACTATATTGATACTGAATGCGGGTCAATTTCCCTTTTTTTAGGATGTTTATGAGTTTTCCATGGGGAGGGAGGGAACAGGAGAGTTAGCGGAGGGAAAAGTTTTTTTTTTGGGGGGGGGGGGGGGGGGAAGGGGAAGGGGGGGAAAAGAAAGGGAATAAATAAGAGAAAACAGTAGACCCGAACTGTTTGATGTTTGATTAGAATGGAGTTTCATGACTGGTTGTATATATTGAATATCTGTTGTTGATAAAAGTGTACACTGTTTTCAATAAAAACCGTTGAAACATATATATATATACACACATACACCCTTTAGAGGGATGGGATAGGGGAGAAAAACTGGAAAAATACTAAGAGCCATGAATGACAGTTCCTTCAAGAGGAAGATACAATTTTGGGAGACAGATTTGACTGTATGTTTTATATTGTTGTAAAGTTCATTGATGCAATGGATGTTAAAGGCAGTATATAACATGTAATAAATGAAAATTAAACTACTAAATCCTGGTAAAATCTGGGGAGAGAAAATTAAAAAAAAAAGAACAATGATACTATTTCTGGATCTGGGTAAACCAAAGCAAAGGAGATGTGTCTTGCCAAAAGTCTAGGAAGGGTTTGAATTTGTGGTCTCTCCATTCACCCTTCCTCCATAGTTGTTCCACATGCATTGTGAAGCGCTAGCTAAAATAAAAATAGACAAAGCGATGGGGCCTGATGTGATACAACTGAGGGTACTCAAGAAACTCAGAAGGGTTCTAGGGCTCCCTTGTCTGACCTTTTCAATGCTTGTTTAGAGTCTGCAGGTGCCAAAGAAGGGTAGAAGTGGTCCCCCTGTACAAGAGCAGAAGTAAGGAGGTAGTTGAGAATTACAGGCCTGTTAGCCTGACCTCAGCTGTGAGTAAACTAACAGAAATGCTTCTAAAACAGAGGATTGTGAGGTTTCTAGAACTGAATGGACTGCAGAACCCAAGGTAGCATGGTTTCATTAGAGGCAGCTCTTGTCAGACAAATCTGATTGATTTCTTTGACTGAGTGACCAAACAGTTGGAAATGGGTGGGGCACTAGAAGTGGTGTACTTGGATTTTAGCAAAGCCTTTGACATGGTTCCGCATAGACGGCTGATAAATAAACTGAGGGCCCTCAGTATGGGACTAAAGTGACTGACTGGGCTAAAAACTGGTTAAGAGGAAGGAGACAGAGGGTAGTGGTAAATGGAGTTTGACCTGAAGAAAAGGATGTTATCAGCGGTGTACCATAGGGGTCATTCTCGGACTGGCTCTTTTTAACATCTTTATGAGTGATATTGCGGAATGTTTGTCTCTTTGCTGATGATACCAAATTCTATAATAGGGTGGACACCCCAGAAGGTGTGAATGTCATGAGGAAGGATCTAGCGAAGCTTGAAGAATGGTCCAATAATTGGCAACTAAGATTTAACGCTAAGAAATGCAGGGTCATGCACCTGAGTTGCAAAAATCCAAGGGAACGGTACAGTATAGGGGGTGAAGTGCTTCTGTATACAAAAGAGCGGGATTTGGGGGTGATTGTGTCTGATGATCTCAAGGTGGCCAAACAGGTAGAAAAGGTGACAGTCAAAGCCAGAAGGATGCTCAGGTGCATAGGGAGAGGAATAGCCAGTAGGAAAAAAAAAAAGAGGTGATAGTGCCATTGTATAAGTCTCTGGTGAGACCCCATTTAGAATACTGTGTGCAATTCTGGAGACTGCACCTAAGAAAAGATATAAACAGGATGGTCGGTCCAGAAGGCTGCTACAAAACTGGTCAGTGGTTTTTGTCATACAGTGTATGAGGACAGACTTATAGACCTCAATATGTATACTCTGAAGACAAGTGAGAGAGAGAGGATATAAGAACACTAGTAAAACAGGCCCATTTCTGACACAAATGAAACGGGCGCTAGCAGGGTTTTCCTCGGAGTGTGTATGTTTGAGAGAGTATGTGTGAGATTGACTGTGTGTGAGAGAGAGAGCGTGAATGTGCGAGTGTGTGTGTGTGACAGAGATAGAGTGAGACTGCGGGGTGCGAGTGTGTCTCCTCTGTCCCCCCTCCAGCCACCCAGCGATTCTCCCCTGCTCCCCCTCCAGCCACCCAGTGATTCTTTTTCCCTTGCCCCCCTCCAGCCATCCACTGATGCTCTTCTTTCCCCTGCCCCCCCTCCAGCCACCCAGCGATGCTCTTCTTTCCCCTGCCCCCCCTCCAGCCACCCAGCGATGCTCTTCTATCCCCTGCCCCCCCTCCAGCCACCCGAGTCTCCTCTGTCCCCTGCCCCCCCTCCAGCCACCCAGTGATTCTCCTGTCCCCTGCCCCCCCCCAGCCACCCAGCGATTCTCCTTTTTCCCTTACCCCCCTCCAGCCACCCAGCGATTCTCCTATTTCCCTTGCCCCCCTCCAGCAACCCAGCAAATCTCCTCTCCCCTGCCCCCCTCCAGCCACCCAGCGATTCTCCTGTCCCCTGCCCCCCTCCAGCCACCCAGCGATTCTCCTCTCTCCCCTGCCCCCCCTCCAGCCACCCTATTTCCCTTGCCCCCCCTCCAGCCACTCCTCCATTTTAATCAGCATATATTAAATTCCATCCATGTGCTACAGAAAAGCACTGAGCATTTGTGCGCTCTATAAGGCTCCATCTCCTCAATTGATGACACGTAGTTCCGGAACGTTGCAGGAATGCTTCAAGGCTTGAAGGCTTCACTTTCTCGGCCTCAGAATGTTGGAGGTGCGTTTTATTATATAGAATAAGAATAGCCATACTGAGTCAGACCAATGGTCAATCTAGCCCAGCATCCTGTTTCCAGCAGTGGCCAATCCAGGTCACAAGTACCTGGCAGAAACCCAATTAGTAGCAACATTCCATGCTACCAATCCCAGGGCAAGCAGTGGCTTCCCCGTGTCTGTCTCAATAACAGACTATGGACTTTTCCTCCAGGAAATTGCCCAAACCTTTTTTAAACCCAGATACGCTAATCGCTGTTACCACATGGTATGATAGAGACATTTAAATATCTCCGTGGCATTAATGTACTGGAGGTGAGACTTTTCAAACGAAGGAAAACTCTGGAACAAGAGGGCAAATGATGAAGTTAAGAGGTTATAGGCTCAGGATTAATCTAAGGAAATACTTTTAAGGAAAGGGTGGTGGATGCATGGAATAGCCTCCTAGTTGAGGTAGCTGAAACAAAGACGGTGTCTGATTTCAAGAAATCATGGAACAGGTACATGGGGGCATCTTTTACTTAGGCATGCTGGAGTTAACGCACGCTAAAAATAGGCATGTGCTAAACGCTAAAAACGCCCATAGGAATACATTGGCGTCTAGCATTTAACGTGCACCTATTTTTAGCGCGCACTAAAAATACCCAGCGTGCCTTAGTAAGAGACCCCCGGGATTTCTTAGAGAGAGGAGATAGTGGATGCTGCAGATGGGCAGATTAGATGGGCAGTTTGGCCTTTATCTGATGTCCTGTTTCTATGTTTGTATAGGACGGTTACATACCCCAAGTGTTGTCCACAAACTGCATGGCAGGCTTTTTGATGGTTCCTTTCTTGTTGGCGAGCGAGAAGAACTGGTTCACTTGAAAAGAGGAGGGAAAAAACAGACCTTCCATGTTAACCCAAACACACAAGTTAGTAAGTAGCATCTCATTGGAAGCAATGCTCATATCATTCTCTTTACCTGTCGTCCTGTTACTGCCGGGTCCATATAGGCAGCTTTGTATAAAGTCTTTGGCTGCCTGTTCCTGTAGGCTGATCTGGTCCCAGGCTTTCAGCTGCACTGCCCTGTAGCTTTCCTGCAGTCTGGTCAAAGCAAAACAAATCACCATTAGCACAATACATGGTTTGACTTTCTCTGAAGCACACAATGCACACTGGCTTTCAGTCTGGAAAATTTCAGAAGTCTATTACGCAAGAGCTGCTTCTGAACTTTTCCTTCCCCTTCAGCCTGAATACTCACAGGATCCAGCACAGAACAAAGCTTTCACAGGATTTTAGATGGATGGTATGTAACAATTAAAAAAAAAAAAATTGTTTACAGAAGAGCTTTCTGCCTGCCCTCTCTTCTGCTGCTGCTTTGTGACAGAAAGTTCCTCAGTTAAGAAAAGCAAACAGCTCCAATCTCTCAAGTTACAAGCCACATCTTCTCCACCTGAAGGAAGCCCACAGGCTCTTTTCACAGCCTGTGTTCAGTATCATACCTGTCTTTCGTCAGAAAACAGGAACAAGCCTCTCATGACCTCAACACCAGGTTTGCACCATTACTGAAACAGTAGGGAGCATTTTCTGTTTTTATGTTCTCTGGCTTCGGCAGCTGGGGTCATGATTGTTGTGGTTGTCCAGGCCTTACCGTGTCTGAGTATGTGAAACCAACGTTTAAGCCATAATGCCGTGGCTTTCTTCAGACACAGCAAAAACTGGACAACCGCAACAATCATCCTCTGCTTTCATTTTTACAAGCTCATGTTTCATGGTTCTGTATCAAGCCTCGACTCTGGTCCCTTTAAATAGAGTTCAGGGAAAGCAACACAATATGTCTTCTATGCTCTATGGAGAACGGCTCGCTAGAAATGGCTCGCTAACAGGTATGTTATCTTTATCATTTGTTCATGACAGTAAGGGTATGTTTTATCATCAGTAAGTAGGTCATGAAAATATTTTTAGGAGTAATACGAGTACAGAAGGAAGTGTCAGCAGTTTGAAAGTTTTTTTTGAGCATTTTAACATTACAACAACTTCTTCACGCCATTTTGTGAAGCTGGCATATTTTTAAAGAAACATTTATCTTTCTTGGTATGTCATTTCATTTAGGTTTATGTACTCATTTTTTTAATACCTATTTACATGTATTTCTGGATTTATATATTTAAGCAATCTTAATTTACACTTAGTTGTCATCTGTATCCTATTTATATTTGTCTACAGATGGCTTTACCCCTGATGCAGCCCTTGGTTTGGACCAATATGGCCATACTAACTCTCTGATTTTATAGTTTTATGTAATAAATATGTATGTTTGTATGAACCTGTGATCTGCTTTGTTCTACTGCAAAAGGTACATAAAAACATAAGTATTGCCATACTGGGACAAACCGAAGGTCCATCAAGCCCAGTATGCTGTTTTCAACAGTAACCAATCCAGGTTACAAGTACCTGGCAAGAGCTCAAAACAGTAAGACAGATTTTATGCTACTTAGCCTAGAAATAAGCAATGGATATTCCCAAGTCCACCTTAATAATGGCATGGCAGTGGTTCCCAAACCTGGTCCTGGAGACACCCCAGCCAGTTAGATTTTCAGGATACCCACAATGAATATTCATAAGAGAGATTTGCATGCAGTGGAGGTGGTGCATGCAAATCTCTCTCATGAATATTCATTGTGGGTAGACGAATAGCAAAGAGGCGCAGAGTGTCTTGCAACAACAGAAGAGATAAACAGAGAGCAGACACAAAGTCCAAACAGATTCTTTATTCATACAGACCCAACGTGGCCACGTTTCGCCAATGAGGCTGCATCAGGGGTAGTGACATAAAGCAGCTAACCAGGGATAAGAAAGGCTTAGCCCGGACAGCACAACTGATCATCCAAGACGACTTCAGCAGTGGTTCCTTCACAGAAGTGGAGCAGCAGCTTCAATCCTCTGTATGCTGTATGCAACCTTACTGGCAAAACATGACCACATCGGGTCTGTATGAATAAAGGAGAAATTAGACCTTACATGCTAATTTGCTTTCTTTTAGTCCCTCTGGACCGGCCCAGGATTGGACTGATGGGTTGTGCACGCCTTCCAGCAAGTGGAGACTAAGAAAAATTCTGACTCTAGAGAGCCAATAAGAGCCCTGGCCATGTGACCCTAGCCTCAGTATTTGAATAACAAAGCAGGAAAGAAAAGAAAGACCAACCTTCTGTGTCCCATGGAATCCAAGCAGCCACAAGCATTCACAAAACGTACTTAAACAACGGCCAAACCGTGTAACAATGCTCACCACCAACTCCCAACGGAGAAGAGATATGGCTCAAATATAATATTTATTTTATAACTTTTATTTATTTTTTATTATGTAGAACTGTAAACTTGCAGAGCAGCTCCGTCGCAGAAGACCGAAAGAACTAAACTCCGAAACTATGTACAAGTCTGTACTCTTGAAAGAACATGGGAGGGATCTGGGCCAGTCCAGAGGGACTAAAGGAAAGCAAATTAGCAGGTAAGGTCTAATTTCTCCTTCCTTAGCGTCCCTCTGGACCAGCCCAAGATTGGACTGATGGGAAGTAACAAAGCAGTAGTTCTAAGGGAGGGACCCCAGCAAACCCGCTGTGAGTACTCGAGTCGCAAAGACCGCCTCCTGTCGACACTGTACATCTAGTCTGTCATGTCTAGAAAAAGAAAGGAGAGAGGCCCATGTCACCGCCTTACAAATGTCCGCGGGTGGAACCAAGAACCGCTCCGCCTATGAAGCCGCTTGTCCTCTCACGGAGTGAGCTTTAACACTCTCCGGGACTGCTCTCCCTGCGAGAAGGTAAGCAGAAGCTATCATTTCCTTAATCCACCGAGATATAGTGGGCTTAGAAGTGGCCAAACCCTTACGCCGACCAGCAAGGAGAACAAAAAGACAATCCGTGCGCCGAAAGTCTTCAGTAACCCTCAGATAGCGTTTAAGCACTCTCTTTACATCCAATGTACGCAACTTCCTCTGATCCTCTGTGCACGAGGAAGATCCCAGGACAGGAAGGAAGACTGATTGGGAAAATGAAACCGAGAAACTACCTTAGGCAGGAAAGAAGGTACCAGACGAAGAACCATTCGCTCTTTGGAAAACTCCAAAAACGGAGGCCTGACCCTTCTAGCTGAAGCAATGGCCACTAAAAACACTGCCTTGAGAGTCAAATCCTTAAGAGAACAAGAAGACAGCCGTTCAAAAGGAGGACCTGTCAGTGCGGAAAGCACAAGATTGAGATCCCAAGACGGAAAGACCGCTCTGGCCGTAGGGTGAAGAAGACTAACTCCCTTCAAAAATGGGAGACATCTGGAAGACTAGCCAACGACTTACCACGTATGCGACCTCGGAAACAGGAAAGGGTCGCAACCTGCACCTTAAGAGAAGAAACAATCCTTTATCAAAGCCCCGCTGCAGAAAGTCCAAAATCTCCACCATTGAAGCTCGGAAGGGAGCAATACCAGCATCTGAACATCAAGCCTCAAAAATCCTCCAGGTGCGAATATTATTTATAGACTTAGACGGACGATGCGACCGAAGCATGGTAGCAATCACTGGAGCGGAATATCCTTCCTTAAATGGGCCCATTCAAGAGCCAGGCCGTAAGACAAAATCGAGCTGGGTCTGGATGAAGAATCGGTCCTTGCAATAGAAGGTTCTCGTGAACAGGGAGACGAAGAGGAGGCGAAGACAGAAGACGCTGGAGGTCCACATACCACGGATGTCGGGGCCAATCTGGAGCCACTAGAACTACCAGTCCACCGTGCGCCTCAATCCTTTGTAAGAGACGACCCAATAGAGGCCACAGAGGAAACACGTACAGAAGCCCGTCAGGCCACTGCTTTAAGAGGGCGTCTCTCCCTTCTGCTCGAGTCTCTTCGGCGACTAAAGAAGCAAGGAACCTTTGCGTTGGGACTGGAGGCAAAAAGATCTAGCACTGGAGTGCTCCACCGGACTACTATCAACTGAAACGCCCAAGAGCTGAGAGACCATTCCCCTGGATTGACAGTGTGACAACTGAGAAAATCTGCCTGAATGTTTTCGACCCCCGCCACATGAGCAGCTGAAACGGCGGACAGGTGAAGCTCTGCCCATTCTATGAGACTCGCCGTCTCCCATCGCAAGAGCAGACTCTTTGTTCCCCCCTGGCGGTTGACATAGGCCACAGCCGTGGCATTGTCCGACAGAACTCTCACCGCCTTGCCTGCCACTAGGGAATAAAACTCCTCGAGAGCTAGACAAATCGCTCTGGCCTCCAAGAAACTGATGGACTGGGACGCTTCCAGGGGAGACCAGAGGCCCTGTGCCAACCTGCCTAAGCAATGGGCTCCCCAGCCCCTAAGACTGGCATCGGTCATTAACGCTATCCACTGTGGAGACTCCAGTGGCATTCCTGTAGTGAGATTCTCCGTCCGCAACCATCAGAAGAGACTGCTGTGCTCTTGGGAATTCAGAGGCAACCTCACCTAAAGGAAGTCCGTCTATGAGGACCATCTGGACAGGAGAGAAAATTGGAGAGACCTCATGTGAGCCCTGGCCCAGAGGACTACCTCTATAGCCGCTGCCATGGAACCCAGGACCTGAAGATAATCTTGAGCACAGAGACCACACCTGTGAAGTAAACTTTGAATCTGAGATCGCAGTTTGAGAACCCTGCCCTGGGGAAGAAAAACACGACCCCATGCCGTGTCAAAGGTAACCCCTAAATACTCCAGGAACTGCGAAGGAATCAGGTGGCTCTTGGCTGAATTCACCACCCAATCTAGGGACTGCAAGAAATGCACTTCTTGGTCCGTGACCTGCTGACGCACCAGATAAGATTTCACCCTAATTAGCCAGTCGTCCAAGTACGGGTGGACGAGGATCCCCTCTTTCCTGAGGGCCGCTGCCACCACTACCATGACTTTGGTGAACATACGAGCTGTCACTAGTACAAACGGCAGAGCCTGAAACTGAAAATGGTGTCCCAGAATTGCAAACCGCAAGAACTTTTGGTGACCAGTCCGGATAGGAATATGCAGATAAGCTTCTGTCAGATCTAAGGCCGTTAGAAACTGTCCTGTACGAACTGCCACTATCACCAATCGAAGGGTCTCCATTTGAAAACTTGTGACTTTGAGAGCCCGATTGACGGCCTTGAGATCCAAAATAGGACGAAAGGAGCCCTCCTTCTTGGGAACCACAAAGTAAATGGAATAACGACCCTGTCTGTACTCTGAAGGAGGGACTGGGCAAATTGCTTGAAGGTCCAAGAGCCTCTGTAGAGTGTCCCGTACAGCGCCTGCTTTGTGGCGAGAGTGACAGGGAGACTCCAGAAAGGCGTCTGAAAGAGGCTTGGCAAATTCTAAGGCATAGCCGTCTCGAATAATCTCCAAGACCCTCTGGTCGAAGGTAATGGGCCCACCTCTGAAAGAACTGTGACAGCTGAGCTCCTACAGGAACCAGAGGAGAGGCCCGCGCACCTTCATTGGGAAGAGCGGGAGGGGGACCGGAATAGGGCGCTTGAGTCTCAACCTCCCCTACGAAAAGCTCAAAAGGACCGAGTTCTGTTGAAAAACCTAGACCTCCGAGCCTGAGCTCCGTGGCTACGATGAAACCTACGGAAATCTCTCGCCCGACCACGACCAAACAAAGCACCCCGACTAGACGGGTGAGGTCTATCCTCCGGGAGACAAAGAACTTACGTATCCCCCAAAGAACGGACCAACTTATCCAACTCTTCTCCAAACAACAGAGAACCCCTGAAGGGAAACTTACTCAGTTTAGATTTGGAAGCCGTATCCGCCGACCAACCTTGTAACCAAAGGGAGCGGCGAGCCACAACCACCAACATCAAGGACTTGGAGGATGCTCTGAACAGATCATACAAGGCATCCACCAAGAAGGCAGATCCCGTCTCAATCTTGGCCACCTCCACATCTACAGCAGAAAAATTATCTGAGGATCTATCCAAGACTCTCTCCGCCCAGCGGAAACAGGCTCTGGCCACCAGGGAATCTCAAATAGCCGCCTGCACTGCCAAAGAGGAAACATCAAAACTATTCTTAAGAAGAGAATCCAACCTCCTGAACATCCCAAAGGGCTGTTCCCCTGTCCACGGGAACCGTATTACGCTTGGTAACCGCTGAGACTACCGCATCCACCACTGGGACCTTAAGAAGAGCCCTGTCCACTTCCGGCACTGGGTAAAGTCGGGTCATCGACCTGCATGGACGAAAAGAGGAGTCGGGAACATCCCACTGCGCCTTAATAATGTCCCAAATGTCTTGATGCATGGGAAAAGTTCTACCTGAAGATCTAGTGCCTTTGACCAATAGATCAACCTTGCGAACCTCGAGAGTCGGGTTCCGTTGTTCCTCAAAATGCAGAGTGGAGGAGACCGAGGAGATGAGTTCCTGTAAGTCCTCTTTATGAAAAATCCGAGCCACAGAAGGATCTTCTCCCTGGGGAAAGGATTCTGTAGCAGAGTCCGCAGGAACTTGGTCCTCCCAAAACTCCTCTGCTAAGCCCTCCTCCTTCCAGGAAGGGTACATCCTGATCCTGGTCAGACAGTGAATCCAATTGTGGATCCGAGCATCTAGGTCTTTTAGATCTGGAGGAGGACTCCCCCTACAACTCCTGCCCCAAGACCAGACTTCTTCATCAAGAATGCCTGGTACATCTGGAGGACAAACTAAAGCCCCCCTCCTGAGTCCCTCCAGACTGCACCAGAGACACTGCCTCCCTGCACTCCTGAAGGCTGAACATCAGAGGAGAGCTCGCGTGCTGCAGGCCCTGCAGCTGGAGACAAGATGGCATTCTGTCGCGCCAAAATCGACAAACCAGGGAGATCTGCAGCAGAACAGGAGGGCGCTGAGGCAGACGCGACCGAACGGGAAGATGAAGAGGCAGGCACAGTCACTGACGCGGACAGAGGAAGATGCACCACTGAGACTTCTAGTGCTGTACAAAACTTACATGAGCCGAGGGCGCCTACTCCCCAGCATTGGCAAACAGTGCAGTGCTTCAATTTCTCCGCCATAGTGGAGCTCTCCCTGCCCTCAAAGGAAATGCTTTGCACTTTTTTTTTTTTTTTAAGAAACCGTTCCGGAAAAAAAAAACACAAGGGAAAGGAGGAAATTCAGCACAAAGAAAATTGCTCGTTCAGTCCTCGGGGCACTGTAGTTTGTACTCGTTTTGTTTTTGTTTGTTTTTAAACAGCTGAGCAGGAGAAGTAATTCCACACCAAAACAAATAGAGCACGACGGAGCTGTCTGCTCGTTAGTGCTCTGGGGTGAGAAAGATTTTTTTTTTTTTTTTAAACGAAGTGGCTGCCTCTTCCAAAGGCAAAATCCCTTTTCCACCAAAAGGGTAGCCCGTCCCAAATTAGTAAAGGGAGATGGGGAGGGACACGGGGGACACCAGATTTTAACACCCCAGAGGCTGAAGAGGAAAAAAAAATCTCCTATCTGCCAAACCTCTAGATTCCCCAGGCACAGAAGAATTAATATTTAATTGTTTGGGTTTTTTTTAAAGACAGAAAGAGAGAGAGACTAATGGGCTCACATCCTACCTGCTGGAGACTGAGAAAATACTGAGGCTAGGGTCACTTGGCCAGGGCTCTTATTGGCTCTCTAGAGTCAGAATTTTTCTGTCTTCACCTGCTGGAAGGCGTGCACAACCCATCAGTCCAATCCTGGGTCGGTCCAGAGGGAAGCTACGGAAGAATCTGTTTGAACTTTCAGTGTCTGCTCTCTGTTTATCTATTCATTGTGGGTATCCTAAAAACCTGACTGGCTGGGGTGCTCCAGGACCAGGTTTGGGAACCACTGGCTTATGGATATTTCTTTTAGGAAATTATTTAAACTTTTTTTTAAACCCTGCTAAGCTAACTTTTACCACATTCTCTGACAAAGAATTCCAGAGTGTAATTACACGTTGAATAAAGAAATATTTTCTCCAGTTTGCTTTAAACTTATTACTTAGTAGCTTCATTGTGTGTCCCCTAGTCCTAGAATTTTTGGAAAGAATAAACCCTGCTAACTGCTTTTACCACATTCTCTGACAACAAATTCCAGAGAGTAATTAAATGCTGAGTTTGTTTTAAACTTATCATTTAATAGCTTCATTGTGTGCCCTCTAGTCTTAGTATTTTTGGAAAGAGTAAACAACAAGCAATTTACCTCTATCCGTTCCACTCCACTCAGTATTTTATAAACCTCTATCACATCTCCCCTCAGTCATCTCTTCTCTAAGTTGAAGAGACCTAGCAGCTTTAGACTTTCCTCACAAGGAAGTCATCCCATCCCCTTTATCATTTTCGTCACCCTTCTTTGTACCTTTTCTAATTCCGCTATATCTTTTTTCAGATGTGGTGACCAGAACTGCACACAGTATTCTAGGTGTGGTTACATCATGGAGCGATACAAAGGCATTATGACACTCATTTTTTGTTTTCCATTCCTCTCCTAATAATTCATAACATTCTATTTGCTTTTTTAGCTGCCGCTGCACACTGAGCAGAGGGTTACACTCATACTGATCGCCTCACATAGAGGAAGGACCTATACTTCTCTGTCAGGGACAGCCAGAAGCAATGCCCAGTCCTTCCCATTGGTCTATCCTCGGCACCAAGAGTATCAGGGTAGCATTTCACCACTACCAGAGTTTTCCACAGAGGGATAAAATGCCTTTGACCTATGATCTCTGTACCTGGCATCCACAGCCTCTGCTTCACTATCTTCAGAGCTTCTGGCCTCACTTTCCGTGACATCATCTGGGGGGGGGGGGGGGGGAAATAAGGGTACAGTTAAACATACATGATGTGCAGACATGTAAGTGGGAAGACATAAAGATCATCTATTAGCAGTCCTTCTCTTCTATGTTTAAAAATGGTCAAAGCAACAGTTAATCATTCAATCTGGATAATAACCAAAAGTAACAGCACCATAATTCCAAACTCAGCAATCCTCTTCCTACGTTGAGGTCTCTCTGGACAGGCTACCTCTGCTCCATAGCAGAGAGTACTATCAACAGACCAGGAGAAACAAAACACATCGTAAACCAGCCAACAGTGTACAAAAGATGGGGCATCTTTGTTGGGGAAAAAAAGGGATCAAATGGTTACACTGCAAAACTAAGGTGCATTCTTAACATGTGCTACTGTTAAAACGTGTCTTTTAGCACAGATCCCATTTTATGTAAAAAGACCTAGTTACATTAACTAGGGTTAAGAGTAAAATAACACGTCTTAACAGTAGCTCACATTAATAACTATACCCCTAAATATCATTATCAATGTACACATCTTTTCAAGATGAGATGTTTTCCCCGTTTCAATATTAAGAATATAGGAGCAACCAGTAATTAAACTAAGTTTCTTACTTGTAACAGGAGTTCCCCTGGGAAAGCAGAAAATAAGTTAAAAAAAAAAAAGAGGCGGCAAGTGCACCACACAAAATAAGACAGAAAAAGAGTGCACACTAAAAAGGCAAACAGAGCTCTGTGTTAAAAAAAACTATTTAACATCATAAAGTGATCACAAAAAAACCTCAAAGGTAGACACCGACTACATTTTTCTATACGTGGGATTGCTATTAACGTGCACTTTTGATATGTACGTACTGTATATGCTTTTATATTGTCAGTACAGATGTTTTATGTTTATTTTTGATATTTATTGTATACACATTTATTAGGATTTATTTATCGCCTTTTTGAAGGAATTCACTCAAGGCAGTGTACAGCAAGAATAAGTCAAATATAAGCAACAGACAATTACAGCAATAAAAATATTCAAACAATACAAAGTATAGCATAGTATGATACATTACAATGCCAACACAATACACAATAAAACATTTTAATAGACAGAATGGGATGTAATCAAAGATGGAACATATAGATAGATGAGACAGAGTAACAAGAGTAAGAAAATAAGGGACTAGTTAAAGAGAGTTGCAAATGAGGTCAGAAAGGTGCTTGAACATTATCTTGGCTAGGGTAGGAGTGGATAAACATGTCCCGTTCTACTATGTGCAGCTGGTATCATTTACTTCTTCCGTTAAAGACCTGGCTGAAGAGTCAAGCTTTCACCTGCTTCCTGAAGTATAGATAGTCTTGTGTTAAGCGAAGCCTTTCAGGGAGTGCATTCCAGAGCATGAGGGCTACTCTGGAGAAGGCTCGCTTGTAGGTATCACATTGTGTGATATCCTTTGGAGAGGGTGTGGTTAGGGAAAACTCCTTCTTGTTTTTAATTATGGTATTTCATCTGATATATTTATGTTTCAGTTTAATATATCTAACATCTACCTCTGCTGAAGCCTTTTTGGCAAAACATGTTGGGTTTCATGTGATCACTACGATATATATATATATTTTTTTAACAGCGCTGTTTTGTTTTTTTAACCCATACTCCTTTTTTTGTCCAGCAGAATAAGTTAGCCACATACTAATGACATCTTCCAACAATACCATGGATGGAATATTTCTAAAGCTAAGAGAGGCTTGAAAAGGGGCCTTCTAAGAATGTGTCAGCCACCCCCCACTATAGTGCCCATTTCTATTCCAGCATATTCTAGTTGTAAGCAAGTTCATTCCAGAGGAGAAGATGGATGTGTCTGTGTGACTCACTTATCCTGCTGTCCACAGAGAACCATCATTACAAGTAAGTACCAGTAACTTAACTTTCTTCATGGACAAGCAGGATTTTAGACTTAAGGGGATATAGTTTAGTTAAATGTATGGCTGCTAGAGGTGGCCAAGAGACATAGGAAGTTTTGGGCTGTGATCTCGTTGGCAGAGATGCAATGGGTTAATGAAGTTATGTCCACCCAATGGAAGGGGAAGAAGGCCTTCGACGAAGTCCTTCTGATATCCACCCCAATGAACTTCAGGGACAGTGCATATTGGATGTGTGTCTTCTCAATGCTGGCTTCCTGGTAAGTAGGCCCCACAATGAGCTAGCCATCCAGGTAAGGGAAGACAATCCATATCCCTTTCTTGTGGAGGTGTGTGGCTATTACTGAAACACACTTGGTGGAGACACTTGCTGCCTAGGATAGACCAATGGGTAGGACTGGGCATTAATTCTGATCATCCTGACAGAGAAGTATAGGTCCTTCCTGTGTGTGAAGCAGATCAGTATGAGTGTAAGCATTCTCAAGGTCCAAGGACTCTAACCAGTTATCAATTTGGAGAAAGAGGGAAAACAGTCCCCAGGGAGTGCATCTGAAATTTCTCCTTGTAGTTGAACCTGTTGAACTTCCAGAGATTCATTATGAGGCACAGGCCCTCTGTTTCCTTGAGGATCAGGAAGTAGCCCTGGATGACCTCTATGAGATGAACAGGCTCTGCAGCTCTTTCTTGTAAAAGGGAGACTTTTACCAGCAAGAGTTGCAGGTGTCCTTTGAGAAGGAGGGTGGTGCACAATGAGATGGGGTGAATCTGTTGGTCATGATCTCCCAAGAGGCTGATAAAAACATGAGGTGCTCCTCCCCACCCCACTGAAACAGCACAGAGAGATAGGGGTGCAGTCTTTGCTGGAAACTATGGTTTTATGGGTGCTGCTTGGGGCATCTGCCACCTGTTGTAATTACTATAGCATCGCGACAGAGGAAAGGACTTGCGGAACTGCACACACTATAATCTTTGTTTATTAAAAATACATTCAGACCTTCGGAGGTGAGGGTTTTAAGGGTGATGTAATGATCTTTAATTACACTGATAGTGTCATTAACCTTGTCGCTGAAGATGTTTTCCCCAGTGCAGGGCAATTGGGGGATCATCTAGATAAGAGGTGCATCTGCAAGGTGCTCCTGGATGTCTTTCCTTAGGCCAGAGGCTCTGAATATGTCACACAGATGTTTCTAATTTTGTTTATAAATGATTTTTGCAGGCCATACGAAACTTTAGATATTGTAGATTATAAACATTTATATAAACAAAATATACACAGAAAAATAAAAGTCATGAAATGAAATGCCTCTTTTGTGGCACAGACTGCAGTGAAGAGGAGAAGGGAGTTTAAACAATTCAATCTGTACTTTACCTTGTTCTTGTGTGGTATGTTCCTCATCTGCCCTAAAAGAAAAGGTTTTGTTTAGCACACGATAAGACTTCTGATTTGAGCAATGCACAGCCTCTGGAAGCATTTCAACTATGCAGCCTTATTCTTCATTGTGTAAATGCCTCTGATAAAGAAGCGTGTACACTAGGAGAAGGGGACAGAGGTTTCCTTAGTCCAACTACACAGTAGGAAATCCAACTTATCAGTGCCAGCATTTTACCAGGATACCAAAAGGAGCTCAGATCTAACATTTCACCATCTGTGGCTCTGAAACAGGGTGCCCCTTCCTGCTGCTCCCAGCAATTCCCAAGAAATCCTGGTTAGCACTTGAGCTCTCCTGGAGTCAAGTGTGAGGCAAGATAACAGCATGCCTTTTAAAGTGTGTTTCATAAATGACATTACTGCACTGATTCTGAGAGCTCTGAACTAAGCATACACCTATTAAGTAACTCCACAGAGATAGGAGCTACCACTCTTCTGACTTTTAAACAATTTCCTGATAGAGACATTACTAAAAGAAAAAAAAAGAAAAAGAAACAACAAATAAGAAATGAGAAGCATGCCAGAATGAGTGTACTTCCCAGGAGCAGAATGTAATATTTACCTAGGGCAGGCCGTGGAGGTGATCTCTTCCAGAACAGTATTTGGTAATAACTTTCTTTTCTAGGGAATATATGTGGAATCAAGATAAATACATTCAAGACATTGGCAGCACGCCCCCTTTCATTTATCTTCCTTTAAACCCTGATATGCTAGATGCCTTGACCACATCTTACAGAAACAAGTTCAATAGCTTAATTGTGCAAGAAGTGAAAACATACAGTCTTTGTACTGTTTGACATGGTTAATTAGAGTCCCCTATTTACCCATTCTACCCCACTCATGATCTCATAAACTTCTATCAAATCTCCCCTCAACTGTCTCTTCCTAAAATGAAGAGCCCTAAGCCCTTTAGCTGTTTTCTCGCTTCCCTTTATCATTCTCTGTACCTTCTAGACCTGCTAGATCTTTTTTGATATGGTGCAATCAGAACAGTACACAATACTCAAGGTGCAGTTGCACCACAGATTAATAATATTCTCTATTCCTTTGCAAATGATTTTTTCCCTAAGAAATATTTGGATTTTCTTCCAGTAATGTTTCTGCCATTACCTTTTGTTCTTTGAAAAGTTCCTCTCGACGCCGTCTCTTTTCTTTCAGCAAAGCTTTCTCCCTTTAAAATAAACATCACAATGACATTACAAATTACTGATAATACTTCTGAAAAGTTTATTTTGTGTCAGAAAAATCCTCCTTTCATTCTCACAAGCAAAGCATTACACAGGAAAAATCAGTATTAAGTAACCCGAGGAAAGGCATCAGCAGGGGAATGTCTTTCCTAATAACAAGAACAGCAGTGGATGCAGCATTGTTCAAACAAAACTACTCATGCCAAGCGACTCGGTCATCAGAAGAATTGACTTAGGAATGTGGAGCAGGACTGGAAGAACACAAGGTGGTCAAATTCCTACCATGATCCTAAGCTGACTAGAATCCAAACCAAATTCTTAGCATTTTTGGAGTAGAAACCGATATGGTCCACTTGGGAACCAATAGTCTGGCTAGGAACCAAATCAATAAAACTAAGAGATTGAGTTCAAGAAAACAGGTCTTAGAAAACATTTCTGTCCTTGCTCACTGCCTAAGATCAACATATAGTAATAAGTAGCGAACATGGCTCGAGGAATTCTTTCCAACGCCTCTATGTGGATGCATACACACACACACATGGGTCTTGTGTCTGGGGAGATTTTCAGGCCAGCTGCATATACCCAGCGTCCTCCTGGGTGACTCCCAGACATCAAACCACTTGGGTCTCTGCTCCTGCTACCCTATACTCCATCCAGCCACTTTCAGGTGCTGGGAATGTTTGCAGCCCACCTGTATATTCCTTCCACTGTCCTCTGGAGTGATTTCCAGATTCACCCTAAAGCACTTGGGGTTCTGCCCCTGCTACCCTGCGCTTAATCTAGCCATTGCCAGAACCTGCATAGGTTTGCTTCACTACACTTTCTCTTCCTGATGCTAAGTCTTTCTAATCTTATTCCCTTTCTCAAAATACTATTTATATCAAGTCCACACTGTTCATTCTCTATTTTTGTCACCTCACCAGCCATTTTGTCTTCTACCTTCTACTTGGCTCTTCAGCTTCAACCTTTACTTCCTCTCATTCAGTCATCTGCATTCTCTCTGAGCACATCTCATTTTTGTTACTCGTCATGCCTCTCCTACTTTTTATCCTACTGTCCTGCTTCTTCTCCTCCTCTCAACTGGGTATACCAATCCCAATTCTGGCCCTCCAAGGCAACTCTCATTTCATCTGCGTAGATCAAATCAAAACCCCTCTAAGCTTATTTCTATTACTCTCCTTCCTCCCTCTTTTCCCCTCTCTTATGTGCTCTGTGGAATGCCCAATCTGTCTCCAACAAGTTTGTGTACATTAACAATCTCTTTGCATCATCTTGCTCTGAAACATGGATTTTCCTTGAAGATTCTGCTTTAACTGCTGCCCTCTGTTCTCCCATACATCTCACCTGGTTGGCTATAGTAGTGGCACCAAGCTGCTGCTTTCCTCTACTTGTAAGCATCCACCTCTTCTTCACTTCACCTGCCTAGTCTCACTCCACTACCTCTCCAGGCAGCTGTCATTTACTGACCGACCCCCCCCCCCCCCTCCCAAGGTACTGGGGGTGCCGACCTCTCTTGCCTATCACCACCACTTCTACCACACCACCTTCACTCGCTCCTGGAACTCTCCCTCCAAGTCCAATACCGATAGCGACTGCGTGATCTGGATGAGGCAACAGCGTGACCAGCTGCCCAAGAGCTTATACTCCCTATCACTGGCATTCGCAGAGACTCACCACGTACTGGGGCGCTGGCCTCTCTTGCCACCCAGAGTACTGACAGAATTGCAAAATGAACTTGTAGAACTATCTCTCTATATAAAACGCACCTCCAACGTTCTAATGAAGCCTCACTTTCCCAACGTTCTAAAAGTGAGGTAACTGAGATTGCTTTTCCTCCATCAGTGTATGCCCCGCCCACGCGTGAAACGTGATGACAGCGAGGGCGGAGCACTGACACTGAACGAATGGCATCGGAAGAAGGGAGGAGAAAGAGCAGCACAACCGATCTCAGTTTCTGTGCAGCAGGGAGACAACGAACATCACTCTGATGCCCGTGCTCCAGCTGCAGGTATGTGCTGCCTCTATAAAAAAAAACCTCCCAGCTAACAACTAACTCACAGCAGGCAGAGGAACGGAACGCCAGAAGCAGAGCCGTCCGAGCCACATAAACAGACACTCACCACCACCCTCCTCTATCACTTTCACAGAAACACACACACACATCCAGTTACACCCACCTCAGCCTGCAGAAGGAATCTTCCCTTTCTCTGAGCTTTCCTTTGCAATCAGAACCATGAAGGTCCTGTAATTTTATGAGCTCCACAGTCCCCATGGAGTTCAGTCCGCAAAGAAAGCAAAAACAGCAAGTAAAAATTTCTGCTTCAGTATTCCTGTCTGCTGCATTTTGCAAGCACAGCAGAAGGGTGAGGTGAGGGGGGTTTAAAACGTATTTATGGCACAGAACCCAAAAAAGTTGTTTAACTACGGTCCACTAAAGGGTTTATTTTGCTGCAAGCAAGAATGTTGACTCCACTCAGACCCTCTCCCTCTTACATTAAAACACGCCACAGTTTCCCCCCCCCCCTCCACCCCGCACCTTTACAAATGTAAGAAACAATTACACTACAAATAAAACTTTAAAAAAAAACTTTGGCTTTTTAAAATCATTTATATCCCTTAATATCAAACAGAAAAACAAAAAATTAAAAAATAAAAAACCAGATGCTAGCGCCCGTATCATTTGTTTTGGAAACGGGCCTTTTTTACTAGTTGTTAGTAATATACACTTTATCTTTAAAATCAAGCATGGTACCAGAAAATTTGAGGATGGCCAATGTAACGCCGATTTTTTAAAAAGGTCCAGTGGTGATCCGGGAAAATTATAGACCGGCGAGCCTGACGTTGGTGCCGGCCAAAATGGTAGAGGCTATTGTAAAGAACAAAATTACAGAGCATACTCAAAAGCATGGATTAATGAGACAAAGTCACATGGATTTAGTAAAGGGAAATCTTGCCTCATCAATCTATTACACTTCTTTGAAGGGATGAACAAACATATGGAAAAAGGTTAGCCGGTCGATACTGTGTATCTGGATTTTCAAAAGGCATTTGACAACGTACCTCATGAAGACTCCAGAGGAAATTGGAGAATCATGGGATAAGAGGTAGTGTACAATTGTGGATTAAAAATTGGTTAAAAGAGAGAAAACAGAGAGAGTAGGGTTAAATGGTCAGTATTCTCAATGGAGAAGGGTGAAAAAATGGGGTTCCGCAGGGGTCTGTGCTGAGACAGTTGCTTTTTAACATATTTATAAAAGATCTATTTTATTTATTTATTGTATCCCACATTTTCCCACCTTTTTGCAGGCTCAATGTGGCTTACAATCAACAAGAATGGTGGAAATAAGTTAGAATTAGACAATTAGTGTTACAGTAGGATCTTGGGTAACAAGATAATGAAAAAAAGAACATGAGCGTGGTACAGCAAGCAGATATTGTAAGACATTTCTGATTATATGTGGAGGAGTTGTGTATTTATTTTTATTACATTTGTACCCCGCGCTTTTTCCCACTCTTGGCAGGCTCAATGCGGCAGGCAATGGAGGGTTAAGTGACTTACCCAGAGTCACAAGGAGCTGCCTGTGCTGGGAATCGAACTCAGTTCCTCAGTTCCCCAGGACCAAAGTCCACCACCCTAACCACTAGGCCACTCCTCCACTCCATTGGTTGATCTTTGTGGTAAGCCTTGTTAAATTGATGGGTCTTCAGTAGTTTGCGGAAGTTTGTTAATTTGTAGATCGTTTTTAATTTCCTCGGCAATGCGTTCCATAACTGTGTGCTCAAGTAGAGATGGGAATAACTAGTGAGGTAATTACATTTGCTGATGACACAAAGTTATTCAAAGTTGTTAAATCGCAAGAGGATTGTGAAATATTACAAAATTGAGGATGTTATAATGCCTATGTATCGCTCCATGGTGTGACCACACCTTAAATATTGTGTGCAATTCTGGTCGCCTCATCTCAAAAAAGATATGGTGGAATTAGAAAAGGTACAGAGAAGGGCGACGAAAATGATAAAGGGGATGGGACGACTTCCCTATGAGGAAAGGCTAAAGCGGCTAGGGCTCTTCAGCCTGGAGAAGAGATGGCTGAGGGGAGATATGATAGAGGTCTATAAAATAATGAGTAGAATGAACAGGTAGATGTGAATCAATTGTTTATGCTTTCCAAAAATACTAGGACTAGGGAGCGCATAATGAAGCTACAAAGTAGTAAATTTAAAACAAATCAGAGAAAATATTTCTTCACTCAATGTGTAATTAAACTCTAGAATTAGTTGCCAGAGAATGTAAAAGTAGTTAGCTTAGCAGGGTTTAAAAAAAGGCTTGGATAGTTTCCTAAAAGAAAAGTCCATAAGCCATTATTAAAATGAACTTGGGAAAAATCCACTGCTTATTTCTAGATAAGCAGTATAAAACGTATCGTAATGTTTTACAAAATGGGATCTTGCCAGGTACTTGTGACCTGGATTGGTCATTGCTGGAAATAGAATGCTGGGCTTGATGGACCTTTGGTCTGTCCCAATATGGCAATACTTATGTACTTATCCCAATCACTGCTGCTTCTACCACACCACCTTCGTTCCCTGCTGGAACTCTCCCTCCACATCCGATAGGAGGAGCACACCCAGTACTGAAAGCAGCCGCGTGGCAGACGAACATCAAGCCCACAGGGTCCCACAAACCCCTACCTGAGGACCTTGGGGATGACTGAAAAGACACAGCTAGTGGACAGCCAAGAAAAGCCACCACTTCTCCCTGCTGGAACACTCCCTCTGCATCCAACTCTTAGTAGAGGAGTGCGCCCAGTATCGCCGGTAACCGAGTGACGAACGAGAATCAGGCCGGCAGGGTCCCACAACCTCCTACCTCTGGAGTAAGAGAAGAGTCAAAGCTGGCGGACAGCCACGTAAAACACAACTGCAGTAACCTCCAAGGATAATACTTTGCCAATACTTCACACGCAGCCTACGAACAATCCGCCACTGAAGAGAAAGTATCGCCTGGCCAGTACGGAGAAATCCTCTTCTCCATAACCTACCAGCTGTCAGGTCTCAAAGCAGCAACTAGGTTTGTGAGCCCTTGGGCCGCTGCCAAGGAGTGGCAGTGGCAGGCAAAACCACCCCAACCAGCACTGGGTTAACATACACACAAAGCAGGGACTGCAGACAGGGATAAGCAAAGCAGGAACACACTGGACAAGAACACTTGGACTGGAACACAGGACTAGCGCAAGGCTTCACCTGTACTTGGCCACCCTTCCCCAGGAGTTACATAAGTACATAAGTAATGCCACACTGGGAAAAGACCAAGGGTCCATCGAGCCCAGCATCCTTTCTCTCGACAACGGCCAATCCAGGCCAAGGGCACCTGGCAAGCTTCCCAAACGTACAAACATTCTATACATGTTATTCCTGGAATTGTGGATTTTTCCCAAGTCCATTTAGTAGCGGTTTATGGACTTGTCCTTTAGGAAACCGTCTAACCCCTTTTTAAACTCTGCCAAGCTAACCGCCTTCACCACGTTCTCCGGCAACGAATTCCAGAGTTTAATTACGCATTGGGTGAAGAAAACTTTTCTCCAATTTGTTTTAAATTTACTACACTGTAGTTTCATTGCATGCCCCCTAGTCCTAGTATTTTTGAAAAGTGTGAACAGACACTTCACATCCACATGTTCCACTCCACTCATTATTTTATATACCTCTATCATGTCGCCCCTCAACCGTCTCTTCTCCAAGCTGAAAAGCCCTAGCCTCCTTAGTCTTTCTTCATAGGGAAGTCGTCCCATCCCCACTATCATTTTAGTCGCCCTTCTCTGCACCTTTTCCAGTTCCACTATATCTTTCCTGAGATGCGGCGACCAGAATTGAACACAATACTCAAGGTGCGGTCGCACCATGGAGCGATATAACGGCATTATAACATCCTCACACCTGTTTTCCATACCTTTCCTAATAATACCCAACATTCTATTCGCTTTCCGAGCCGCAGCAGCACACTGAGCAGAAGGTTTCAGCGTATTATCGACGACGACACCCAGTTCCCTTTCTTGGGCCGTAACTCCTAACGTGGAACCTTGCATGACGTAGCTATAATTCGGGTTCTTTTTTCCCACATGCATCACCTTGCACTTGCTCACATTAAACGTCATCTGCCATATTGAGTCCCTGGGTGCAGGCGGCCGGCAGGACTTACCGGACTGGGCAGGAACTGGATACCAGCAGGAAACACACGACAGTCAGAACTAAAAGCTGCCAGGCAGCCACTAAAAAAGGAACACAGACACAAGACAAGGGAATGCAAACCAAAAACAAGACTAGGAACTAAGCAATAAAACCAAAGCTAACTACACACAAACAAACTAGAATCAGGCAAGAAACTCAGGCTAGAACTGGACTAGGCAGAAATGCACAGAGCACACCCACATACCAGGAACCTTAGACGATGCCAAGGCAAACATAAAAGTTTCTAGGTGATTAATAAAGCCCATCAGCTGCTAAAGCTCAGCTGCAGCAATCACAAGGCAACTACAGGTGCTGTTCAGGTACAAGCAGGGAAAGCAATTCTGGCAGCCCTGAAGATCTGGACTGAACGGGTGACAGTAATCAGACAGTCCATTGCAGCCACCAGGTCTGGCCACCAGAGGGCGAGGTGAGCACAGACAAGGAAACGGTCACAAACCTGACACCAGCATCACTGACGAAACTGGGAGCGTCCATCAAAGATATCAACAACAAGACATGTGTCTCACCTCTTGACTAGTTCATCAGAACTTCTGCAGCACCACACCACCTATGGGCAGGAGAGCTCCTTCCCCTCTCCCTCATCCACCTGATACGGGGTATATCCGTCCAGTTACAGTAAAAAATAAATAAATCAAAGGCTGACCTACTAGGCTCTCACACACACTCAAATAAAGGTGGTCTACCAAAAACTCTCACACATTCACACACACAATAAAGAAGATCTACCAAAAACTTATATACACACACACATACTAAAAAAACAACACAAAAAGAAAGCCCTCACACCCAAGAGTTAAGATGTACACTACAAGAATACTAATAGGGTTAGCTACCCTAATGCTAATAATATCCACTGATGCCCTAACCCAAGGAGAAAACAACAATATACCAATACTATGCAAACTCCGAGAGGCATATTTTCAAAGCACTTAGCCTTCCAAAGTTCCATAGAAACCTATGGAACTTTGGAAGGCTAAGTGCTTTGAAAATATGCCTCTATGTCACCCAATGGGAAGAGCCGCCCTCTCCCCAGGGAGAACCCAAACAATCAGACAGGGTAAACCAAAAAATGAAAATCACTCACTCGGAGCCCAAACACAACAGAGGGCCAAAAAAGAAACCCAAACCAACGTCAAGTAACAAAAATTACCACTGTCGAAATAATGGAGGACGACTACCTACCAATAACAGTGGGATACATCAATGCCAGATCAGTGGCAAACAAAACAGAAACTATAAAGGACTGGGTAACCAACAAAGACCTCGATCCGGTTTGCCTCAACGAAACATGGATCCATGTCAAAGAAGACCCTATCATTCTAGATATATGCCCACCAGGATATAAACTATACTGGACCAGATATGGGAAAACAGGTAGGGGAATTGCATTAATCTACAGATCCTTTTTCACAGCCAAAGCCTCTGTGGAATCTAAAACTACAACTGGAAATCGCCTCATTTAAAATCAAGGATCAAACTCTACACAACCTTGTTGAATCCTATTCTACAGGCCCCCTAGGATCTTCGAAAACGACCCAAACAAATTTCATGCACTTCAACTCAAACATATGTGTAGCTAACCCCAATACACTGCTAATAGAAGATATTAATCTACATCTAGATGCTGCAAAGAATGTGATGAATTCCTTCAACTATGAGACTTCTGGCAACCATCAGCGACTACAATCCATATCAAAGGACAAGCTATAGACTTACTAGCCTACAGATTCTTACATGACAATGACTTCAGAATACAGAACCCGAGATGGACAGAAATTCTTTGGTCTGATCACTTCAAACTAAACATGACCCTTTACTGGAAAGGAGAAACTGCAAAAGCGGAAGACAGAGGTCCACTACTTATTGAGATATATATATAGAGAGGAGTAGTGTGACCAGCAAGGCTCTTCAAAAAACACCAAGACAGATATATGTTTGAGAAAACTTTATTCTTGTTCTTGAAATACCCGACATGGCACTGTGTTCTTCCGGTTAAGTGCCTGCCTCAGGGGTACTATAATAGACAAAACAATAAATATATAACATGCAAACCTATATTAAGTAAAAGGTATAAAAATAATGCAACATTTGTTTTAGTACATATACACAAACATAAATGTATAAAATAACTAATATGAGGTATATTGGCAGAACTGATGTGACATTTACAATATGAAAAGGGGGAAACATGGGAACATTAGTTAAACCAGTATGACACTTATAATAGAATAAAGAGTGTATGTAACATACCACTACATTAAAAAAAAAAAAAGTAACCAAGATTAATAAAATATGGTGATTAATAGGAAAGACAATAAATGTGTAAAAGGATAATTAAAACGAGGGGACCGAACCTCTGTGTAAAGATAAAAGGGCGCAAAAAAAGAAAAAAAACCCACTGACGTCAAAAATGTGACATCAGCAAATGACGTGGCGGGTCAAGAGGGATGCGGGTTTAAAGAGAGTGAAAAATAAAAACAAAGAGAAAAAACACAAGATATAAAAATGCGCATATGAAGAAGGTGCATGATGAATAGTTGTGCATGGGAAATAATATTATGTGTAACAGCGCACCCATATACTCTTATGACTATGTACATGAATACATATACATCCATTCATATAGATACACATCAAACATATAAATGACAAGTGACCGATTCACCCGCAAATGCACAGTAGAGACTTCCCTCTCTGTCCCGCCCTCGCATCAAGACGTGATGACTTCAGAGGGCAGAACAGAGAGGGAAACGAACACTGCCGCTGGAGACGACACAACATCGCCAGCACACCAACCTCCACTCCCCCCCCCCCCCATCCCCAACGCTGCTTCCGCCCCCCTCCGTATCGGGCCCCCTGCACTGACATGACAGCGCCTCTCACCTCCTCTCATGTCAGTGCAGGGGGCCCGGAACGGAGGGGGGAGGGAGCGGCAGCGAGGAGGGTAGCTGGTCATGGGGGGAGGGCAGGGGAGAGAGAGAGGAGGGTTGCTGGACATGGGGAGAGAGCAGGGCAAAGAGGAGGGGTGCTGGACATGGGGGGAGAGCAGGGGAGAGAGCGGGGGGGGAGGCCAAGGAAAGAGGAGGGTTGCTGGACATGGGGGAGGGCAGGGGAGAGAGGAGGGTCGGTGGACGGGGTGAGGCCAGGGGAGACAGGAGGGCTGCTGGACATGGGGGAGGGCAGGGGAGAGAGGAGGGTTGCTGACATGGATCGGGGGAGGGGAGAGAGGAGGTTTGCTGGACATGGATGGATGGAGGTGAGAATTATTACATTTTGCAAAACACAAATCTCGCACGTTTTAACGGGCTTAACAGCTAGTTAATGTATATACATATGCCCGCCCCACACTGGCATGCATGTACAAAAGGAAAAGTACTTGTGTTTTAAAACACATTCAAAAAATATGAATATAAATGCATCATCTTACATGAGTATATATATATATATATATATATATATATACACACACACACACAGTGCAATCCACTTAAGTGCAAGGGTCTGGGGCCAAAGAAATACATGCAGTTAACCGGAGCGTGCACTTAACCGTTGTGACCCAAAGAAGCTTAACATCTGATAAACATATGTACAGTACTGTTTATTATGCGTACAGTATACAGTCTCCGTTAACTGACGTTAGGCTTACTTGAAGTAATCAGTCATAGTCCTCTGTACGCTATTGTGTCTGTGAGTTCCATAGACTACGTCTGCCAGATGGTAAAAACTGTCATAGCACTGATCCAGTGGCCTCCAGATAGGCCCGCACGGTGTTGAGACTCTCCAGCGCTCTTGCAAAAGTGACAGGAGGTTGTTGAATTTCGTCAGCATGTGCCTCGCTGCTCATGTCATCATCTGTTTCATCATCAGCCGTTGCCTGCGTGTAGGCGCATATCTCGGCATCAGTGCTGTCGTCAGCTGTTTGTAGATTGTAATCAACAGCTACGTAGTGATGAAACTCCTCTTCAGTAATACTGGCTGGAATGTCAATAGCCTGTTCATGTGACGCGTTTGCAACAGCTGCATCTGTTTCGTCCCTCTCCACATCCTTAACAAAGCTTGCCCACTTGTAGCAGTTCACAATGGTTGCCTTGTAACATGATTCCAGGCTTCTTTCTGCATTTGTAGGGAATCCAACAGTGATAGACTACGAGCCAGTTCAACAGCATGTTAATCCTTGCCAGTCTGGTCATCCATAACGCTCATCAGACGACATAGCACAAGAGCCCGATAACGTTGTTTGAAATTGGCTATTATACCCTGATCCATAGGTTGGATCAGAGAGGTAGTGTTTGGTGGCAGGAAGACCACCTTGACGTCAGACAGCCTGACATCATCACTGTGTGCAGCACAATTATCACACAGCAACAGAAACTAATGCTTTTCTGCCCGCATTCTAGTGTCTAACTTCTTTAGCCACTGCTTCCAAATTTCCCCAGTTATCCATGAATTTGCGATAGCCTCGTATGACACGGGAAGTCGCTTAACATTCTTGGAGCAACGGGGCTGTTTGCTCTATCCAATGACGAGTGGTTCTAACTTCTCACTCCCATCCATATTGCAGCAAAGGAGGATCGTCAGTCAGTCCTTCGACTTTTTACCTCCTGTAGTTTCAGTTTGTTTGAATGCACGTGTTCCATCAGGAATCGCTCGCCAGTAGAGACCGTTTCGTCAGCATTGAAAAGGGTCACGCGGTGCAAACTACGTTCAAGATGGTAGGAAGAACTGAAACAACCCAATTTCAGCACCAAAGTCATCAGCGTCTTGTTTTTCACCATGCTGTTTCTTGAATTTTATGTTGTTTCCTCTCCTTCCATCTTTCCAACCATCCAAGCAGTGGCTTTGAATTCAGTTACTCTAAGACTTTCAGCTAGCTGACTAGCTTTTCCATAAGCAGTGGACCACTGACAGGAAACTGTCTGCTACTGACTTGAGAAAACCACCGAAGAAGAGCATCTTCTACAGCCCGTTTACATTTCCTGTGTGGATCTGTATTGTTTTGGCAGTCTTCCAGAAGCTGGTCTTTCTACTTCAAGATACGTGAAATTTGACTGGGATTGACACCATATTCTTTAGCAATAGATGCTTAACTTTGTTTTCTAATTTTTTAAGAACTTCTATTGGTTCAGCCAGTGTTAAAGTCTTACAGTTGTGCGACGACTCCACTTCTTTCACTTATTCTGCCTATGGCAGTTAACCGAGATTTCAAATTTACCGCACCTTTGTCACGCGCCAGTTGACTTCCATATTCCATGCGTGTGCTTATGCGGAGTCTTTCCTACAGAGGAAAGGTCTTAACCATGCATATAAGCGAATATTTCACTTATCAGTGGTGCGCTAAACCGAAGTTTGTCCCCATAGAAACTGATGGTGCCAAAAACGGGAGCGAAGTAGAGCATGCAGTTAAACAGAGCATATGCTTATGCTTATCCGACGTGCACTTAAACGGAGTGCACTGTACTCGACTATATCTCAAGAAGGAAGAGAGTCACCCTAGTGATATCCACTATCAGCAAGGGGCGCTAATACAAAAGCTTTGCAGTTGTAGAGGGGAAACAGATTCTGAAGCGGTTCCCAAACCTGGTCCTGGAGGCGCTCCAGCCAGTCAGGTTTTCAGGATATCCACAATGAATATTCATGAGAGATTTGAATATACCGCCTCCACTACATGCATATCTCTCTCATGAATATTTATTGTGGATATGCTGACAACCTGATTGGCTGGGGTGCCTCCAGGAGCAGGTTTGGGAACCACTGATCTGGAGTGATTTTAAGAGTAGTCTAGTCAGAGGTTTAAAACAGTGAGCTAAGAACCAAGGAAGCTAAGGTTCAAATCCCACTGATGTTCCTTGTCAACATGAGCAAGTTATTTAACCCACAAGCTAAGACTGTAAGCTACATAAGTATTGCCATACTGGGCCAGACCAATGGTCCATCAAGCCCAGCATCCTGTTTCCAACAGTGGCCAATCCAGGTCACAAGTACCTGACAAGATCCCAAAAAAAGCACAATACATTTTATGCTGCTTAACCTAGAAATAAGCGTGGATTTTCCCCATGTCCAGCCATCCAAACCTTTTTTAAACCCCTTTAAGCTAACTGCTTTTACTACATTCTCTGGCAACATGTGCCTACTTTGTTGAAGCTGTCTGGGAGCTAGCACAGACCACTGTCCTATCAACACTGTTTATCTGCTTAGCCTCAAGTTTACCAATTTGCACAAGTTGCAAAATTATATTGAAAAACTTAAGTCATCAAGGTCTTCCCACAGATACAT